>NC_091456.1:96268524-97468524 GCF_027789765.1 Dendropsophus ebraccatus
GCGTCCAAACCATTATTTGTGTTTATAATGATTACTTGGGTTCCTTTTCGTAAATGTGAGCCCATTTCTGAAAAGAACATTGAAAAACTTAAATTCCTTCACCCAGTTTTAAAGTGAAAAGTTTTGTTCTCTACCCTTAGGCCCCCTTCACACGTCCGGAAAAACCATCCGGATTTCCCCATCAGGAGATCCGGATGGATTTCCGGACCCATAGACTTTAGTCACGGACACCCTTCCGGATTTTTCTGGAACGGTGTCCGTTCTGGAAAATAGATCCGGGAAAAAAAGGACATGTCCCCATTTTATCCGCAATTCCGGCCCAGACGCCCCCATAGAAGTCTATGGGAGCGCCGGAATCACGGGCACTTTCCTGATGTACATCAGGAAAGTGCCCGTGATTCCAGATGATTGAGAGCCCCGCAACCACTAGCACCCCTGCACCCCCTCCCCCACAGACATCAGCTTCCCCCCCGGACAACAGACCGGACATCAGCTCCACGCCGCCCATCAGGAATTCCTGAAGGTTTTTCCTGATGGTAAAAACGGATTACTGTCAGGAAATCCTGATACTTTACTGATGACATTTGAGGTCTCCTGATCAGGATTTCCTGACAGTAAAAACTGACACGGACGTGTGAATGTGGCCTTATAAAGCAGTACATCTATTTGTTGTAATTACATTTAAAACACATCACAACAAAATTGCAAAAATTATATAGAAAAAAAAATACCTTTATATCTGATAACCATTTTTGAGAAAACCACTGCCTCAACATTTTGGACTGCTTCCAGATTGGAGAGCTTGTTAACGTTTTCAAGGCTCTCTCATGTTCCTCTTTGTTGGTTGTCAAGGCTACATTCCGCATAAGTGCAAGAATTTCTTTTTTACGCTTATGAACTCCATGATCTTTTTTATTAAGCCACTCTGTCCAGGCTTTTTCACGGTGAAAGTCACAGAGAAAAATTTCTGCATCTACAAATAAAGAAAAAAGGGAAAAATACCGAATATAAACACATTTATAGTTGAAAACTATTACGTACATTCACACTGAACGGCACCGCTCACGGCTGTCATCTGCAGCCGGGAAGCGCCTCTATTAGCCGATGCTGGTCCCGATGCCGCGCCAGCTAATTAAGCACTTCAATGCAGCTGTCAAAATGAAAGCTGCACTGAAGTGCTTTATACTTCATATCTCCCCCCGCGATGTGATCTATGAGATCAATGCTGTGTATATACAAGTCCCCCAGGGGGATTTAATAAAAAATCCCCTTCCTTATAAAAGTCCAAATCAAACCCCTTTTCCCATTTTATAAATATAAATAAACAAACATTTAGTATCGCTGCGCACGTAATTGCCAGAACTATTAAATTATCACATTCCTGATCTTGCACGGTAAACTGCATAAAACGCAAAATAAATCAAAAGTGCACAATTGCGCATTTTTTGGCTGCATCAAATCCAGGAAAAATGTCATAAAAAGTGATCAAAAAGTCGTATATGTGCAATCAAGGTACCCATTGAAAGTAAATATCATGGCGCAAAAAATGACACCTGACACAGCCCCATAGACCAAAGGATAAAAGCGCTATAAGCCTGGGAATAGGGCGATTTTAAGGAGCATATATTTGTTAACAATGGTTAGAATTTTTTTAAAAGCCATCAAATAAAATAAGTTATACACGTAACATATCGTTGTAATCGTAACGACTTGAGGAACATGCATAACAAGTCAGTTTTACCCCAGGGCGAACGGCGTAAATGCAAAACTCCCCGAAATCAAAACAAATGATTTTTTTCAGGTTTCGCAGCATATATTTTGGAAAAATAATGCCTGTCATTGCAAAGTACAATTGGTTTCACAAAAAACACTGCAGATTGGCCAAATCAATCTTGTGATAATGGACGTTTGCCTGGCTTAAGATCGGCTTTATTATCCTATGTAACCTAATGTTATGCTATCCTAAGTTAGACGGAATTAAACTGCTGCCTAAGCGTGAACTATCACTAGGGATGAACGGAATACATCATTGGGCATGCAACTTTCATACCACACACTTCATAATCCTAACCTGACATGTGTATGTAGGAACACCTTCCCTAGATTCTCCCAGGAAATAGCAGGGAAAGCTGCCATTCCTAGGGAAATTCAAGGAATGCGTTCCTACATACATGTCGGGTTAGAATTATGGAGTGATCGAGGCATGTGGTATGAAAAGTCGCACGCCCATCTATTCCACTCATCCCTAATCACCATCCTTTTATCTGTACACATACATACCTGGAAATACTTGTTCAATTGCATTTATTTCCTCAAGGCAAAAGTCAAGCATAAAGGATGATGGTTTCCAAGCTTCATTCCACAGTTTTATCATTTTCAATGCCTCCAGAATACTATTGGTTCTTTCATGCTGAGTCACAAATGCTGCTACCACAGCATAACCAACATTTGCCCTCACACACAGAAAATACAAGGGAAGTGCGTACTTTGTTGTTCTGTACGTGGCATCCAGCAAAGTAATTTGGTTTCCATAACGAACAAGTAGTTTTTTTTGCCACTCAGCCTGGTATAAGAATAAAAAATGTATTTCTTCCTTTGATTCCTCACTGGAATGAGGCCTACAAAATATGCTACAGGAGGGGTCATCCATTTTCCATTTGTCCACAAGCTGAACAAGCATACTTTGGTCAAGTACAGATCCATGACCAAGATGCTTAGATCGACCAATTACATTAGAAATATCTTTGCGAGTTGGGAAGAATCTCCTTCGAGAGCCTTCAGGAACATCCAATCCTAGAAATATCTCATTGTTTACGAAATGTTCAATCAGTCTTCTAAGTTCACTCTTTTTTCGGATACCAGCGCGATACAACTCTGTGATTTTTTTCTGTACTCGAGGATCGATCTTTTCACGTAGGTTAGCCGCCTGACAAAATAAATATAGTATGTATGTAAATATATATAATTTTTGCATTCTGCATACAGCATACTGCCACACCTCCCCCGACCTGCACCGCTTCCCCCACCCCCAGGTAAAAATAAGAGCTGTTCTCACCCAGCACACTCCGTGCCGTTTGCCTGTTTCGGGGACTTCCAGTCCCCAGTGTATATGCACATTCGGCCCTTCCGGCTGTCAGGCTGTGTGTTTATATACGCAGTTCTGGTTATTCTAGCAAAGAACCTGATTAAAAAAAAAAACAGCCCGAGAGCTGAAAGTGCAGAATGTGGGAATATACCGGAGTCCCAGAAGTCACCGGAACAGACAAACCGCATGGAGCGGACCGGGTGAGAACAGCTGTTTGTTATTTTGACCCAGGGAGGAGCGGTACAGGCCGTTGGGAGGGGGTGGGGGTGGGGGGGGTGCAGGGACACAAGGACTTATGATATGATCTCCATAAGCCTGTTCAGGATCACGCACGCTAACTCTGATCACAAACCACTGAGGCTGTGCTTCCATTTAATGGGTGATATGGGTAATCACCCATTAAACACATCCATAAACAGAAAACCCCTACATGGAAACTCATAATTGGTATTTTTCAGCCTATATTGTGTGTAGGCAGGCAGCTGTTAATCACCAGGTTGTTGGCAAAAGTGCACATAATGGGCCTTGCCAATTACAGTTTGTGTCCAGCTGTGTATGACATCGCTGATAGCCTTTGGGGGAGACGGGACCGATCTCCTCACCCACCCTTTTAGATGCTGCAGTTGCAGCTCCAGTGTGATGAGTTGGCAGCAGGTTGGGCAATATGCAACAGTTGGGTCCTGTCACTGATCACTGACAGTGGGCACTTCTCCCCCAAACCAGTGCGGCCTTTAGATGCTGCAGTCTCACTGGCTGTAGCACCTAATGTGTTACACAACTCTGCGCAGTAGTGATGTCCAGAGTTGGAGCGGTACGTGCTGCAGAGCATAAATCTGCAATCATTGCGATACAGCAAAATTCTAGATCGGTGTCCCATAGGAATCCCAGAACTTTCCTGGATCGCTGTGTAAGCAAGGCTGACAGAGCGATCCAGAGCAGAGAAGATCGCAGATTTATACTGTGCAGCACGTAACTGACCAACTCTAGTGGTGGCACCTAGCTGCGTATACCACCACCACTGATCGTGTGGGGTCAGATTCTGAGCCCATGTTAACACCAAGACAGGTATATCTAGAACTATAAAACAAATATATTTAAGTATACCTCTCCAGTTATGGGATGATTGCTGTGATCAGAGATCTTTGGGAATAAAACAACATAGCTGTGAACTCCTTTTGCATTCTCCTTTTGGACACAATTTTTTAGTTTCTTCGATGCATTTTTTCTATGCCACTCACTGTTTTTCTTTATCTGTCAACAAAAATTATTTTTACTACATTAATGAACATTTACACACAAAACTGGCCTTTAAGAAAACCCCTTTAATATGCAAACTTTGACCTTAAATTTAAACATTAGAAATTATTCTATTGTTTAAAGTATGACTACTACTAAAAAGGAGACAAGGATGCGTACAAACCTGAAAATCCGGAAAAGTAAGAAAATGATAAATATAAATTTTTGCTGCGCAGTCCATCTTTTTTGTACACTGGTAAAGTTGTCTGTGTCTGACAAAATGATGATCTTCAGTCTTAAATTATAAGAAAGTAAATATATTTACTACACAAACAAGATACACTAAAATATATAAGCGTTACTCCTGCTAAAAGGCTGGCCATGTAGCAAGACAGAATTGTAAGGACATGAAAGAAAGCCATTAACTATAGAAACAAATAAAGTTATAAACTACAATTTGATTATTAGACATTGATATAAATAAATATTTTATCAATATTTAAAATCCAAAACTCTTGCGCAAAACCTTTTAAATAAATGCTATAGCTATGCATACAACTGCCTTATGCTGTGTTTACAGACAGATTTATCTGACAGATCTTTGAAGCCAAAGCCAGGAACAGACTATAAACAGGAAACAGTTCATAAAATAAAGACTGATGTCTCCTCTTTTCAAATCCATTTCTAGCTTTGGCTTCAAAGATCTGTCAGATAAATGTCTGTAAACGCACCATTAGGCTACAAGTCAAATGAGGTAATATGTAACTAAAACTGCTGAATGAAAATTGCCTTATAGCCTAAAACAATACTTAATTTATGTAGCTTGACAGGAAAAAAAAATATGTATTACCTTTCAAATCCATAAAAGGTGGCCTTCAGTTCATGTGTGGCCTTCAGTTCATGTGTGGCCTTCAGTTCATGTGTGGCCTTCAGTTCATGTGTGGCCTTCAGTTCATGTGTGGCCTTCAGTTCATGTGTGGCCTTCAGTTCATGTGTGGATGTGCTTCCCAAGTTTTATTAGAATCTGTTGTAGGGGTGTTATGGTAAAGAACAGTGCAGGGGGGAGGAAAGGAAACTACACGAGAAGGGAGGTGAGTGGAAAAGATCAGGACCAGGCAATGTAATAAAATTAAAGTTTCCAATGCACCAATTAGAGACATGATCACGTTGGTAGCAACATCCGGACCAGACAGCTGATATTGTAATGCTCTCTCCCTACCCCCTCTACTGATGCTCAAAATCCACTTCTATGGTTTACAAATAGTGATTTAAGGTGCATTTATCTATAAGTTGATCAGCACTTGCATTAGAGCAGATCATTCTTCACTGCAAAAGGAACAAACCAGTGTTGTGAAATATAAGTCATGGAGTACAGTAATAAAAGTGATGTTTTATGCTCTAAGTTCTCTGATTACTTATATGAAGCCATCTGTGCCTGAGAAAATAGAGGAGTCAGAGCGTGAGAAAATAGGGGAGGGAGTTGTAGTCGCTGGCTCATAAAAAGAGAGGAGTTGGTGCCTGACAAAATAAAGTCGGAGTCAGTGCCTGATAAAATAGAGTAGTTGGTGTCTGATAATATAGAGCTGTTGGACTCTAATAGAAAAATAAAGGAGTTGGTGGCTGACAAAGTCAGTACCTGACAAAAAAAAAAAAGAATTCGGTGTTTGATAAAATAGAGGTGTCAGAGTTGGAGTCGGATAAAATAGTGAAGTCAGGATTGTATAGAAGTGGGAGGAGTCTGTACCTGACAACATAGACAAGTCGGAGCAGGAGTCTGTGCCCCCATTAACATAGAGGTGTCGGACTAAGTGTCTGATAAAATAGAGAAGTTAAGAGTTGTGGCTTACAGACTTCCACGGCCCTGGAACAAGCACTGGATCACTTGAGCAGCCACTCACACATGGGAATTGCTGCCAACCAATGATTCTGTTGGCGTTAAAAGATGTGATCATATAAAAAATTACTTGTTCGAAAGTCTTATTGCAGGGCCAGAAAATTAACAGAATGATTGTGTATGCCAATAATCAGCCAATTTTTTAGGCACAATCACAATGAGGAAAGGAATAGATGTGAACTGGATTGATTCTTGGAAATAATTGCTGTTAAAAGTAGTAAGAATTTCTGAAGAGGAAACATTCAACAAGCATAATAAAGGACAGGTTCTAATTTCTATAAACCATTAATGCTGGAACAGCATTTGCATAATACAAAATTATGATTGGCATAGTTACATTGAATTTAGATCTGTTGATAATAGATTTAGGACTAAGACAGCATTAACACTCATAAGTTATGGCCGAAAATGGCTCAAAAAAAGGCCAAAAACTGCAGTTTGAGCCTTTTTCAGCCATAAAACGGCCATTACTTGGCCAATTACGGCCGTAAATTAGGAGTGTGAATATAGCCTTAGGCTATGTTCACACGTCAAAAATATTAAAAAGGCGTCCGATTTTCATATTTAAAATAACGTCAGTTTTTGACAAGATTTAACTGACTGCAATGCAATGCATTGAAGTCAATGGGAAGACGGACATCCAACGCACACAGCGTATTCAATAACGGACGTTTTTTGCAGCGGGCGTCAAAATAATGAACATGATCATTATTTTAGGACGTCTTTTTGCAAACAGTGGACGTTTTTTATTTTGTAGTTCATGCACAGTTTTCCTTTTGTCACCGTTTTTACTATTAAATTCAATGGACTTTTCAATTAAGCCACTGCCAAAGTCCAATTAGTAATTCCAAACTAGTATAATGTACAAACACCAGTCAGTGCACTAAGGGGAGGTCAGGCTGCTAAATAACGTCCGTTATTTTAGCCTCAAAATGACGGACGTAATTTTAAACAGATGAAAAGATGTTGTGTGAACATAGCCTTAATGTTTTTAAATGACAGCTGTACTAAAGGTACTTATTACTTAAACAATACCCTTTTCCAGAAATTGAAATAATGGTGATTTATAATGGTGGGTGGAAAGGGGAAGGCAAAAAAGAAGAGAGAAAAAAAACAAAACAAAAACAGTTAATAACAAAATGTCACATACATAATTTACATATTAAATTATATGCACACTAATTTATTATAAATAAATGAAAATAAATAAATAAAAATAAACAACACACCATGGTATGAAAACAATTCTAGAAACTTACCTGGGTTATAGCTTGCTTTTCAGCATATCGGCTCTTTTGGGAGGTAGCTAAATCTTTACCGAGGTGACAATTTAGGACTTTTCTTCTACGATCGTGTAAGGGACCCCAGTAAAGTCAACGATAGATATGTTATTTACAACTGGTCCATACCAATGTATTTTGAATGCAGAGTTTACGGGACATGCTATAAAAATAAGTTTTAAAAAAAAAGTGTTACACTATGATTTCATATTTAGGCCAGGTTCAGACTATGTAACTGTGCGGCTGTATTTGCGGCTGTAATTGTGCGGCGGTATTTTTGGTGGTTCATGCGTACGCTGGTAAGTATAGTATATACGGCTGCACAGTGCACACTATGTATGAATCTACGGCCCGATCGTAAACGGACCCGTAAAAAATGAACAAGACCATTGTTTGCGGCTGGACATGCGGCCGAGGATTGACAGGCGGTCGGTACGGAGTACTTCAAAAATAGCCAGCAATGATGCCGAATGCCGATGCCTCTAATAGTTAATATATTAAATTAATAAAACACATTCTCTTTGTAATAAAGTCCCTTTCGTTGGTCAATAATTTAATTCTAACGAATCCATCATTGTGCAATTAAATATACTGTCCAAAAAAAAAAAATATATATATAAATATACATTTATTTATATATCTATTTATTTTAACAGTATATTTAATTGCAAAATGATGGATTAGTTTAAATTTAATTATTGAACAACGAAAGGGACTCTATTACAACGAAATGTGTTTTATTATTTTAATAGATTAACCATGAGAGACATCGGCATTACTGCAGAGGATCGCAAACCCCGGTAATAGCGATTCATATAAACTGTTTCCCTGCTTTCCCAGATGCATCCAGAGGTGTTTGCATCACTTTCTTAAGATTTTATTTGTTATTTTTAGTTGAACCAGATTTCCAAGTAAATGACCGTATGTTTTCAGCCGCATGTCTATTTTTTCCCACGGCCGGAGTTTCATCCGCACATTTACAGCCGCATAAAAAATACAGCCGCACAGTTACATAGTGTGAACCTAGCCCCCGGATGCAACATTTAATATGCTATTGACACACATGAAACGCATACTAGTCCTGCTTTGCACTTATGATATAAAGAAGCAGCAAGTCTTAAGATTTGCTTCTCTTAACCCCAAAGTCAGAGCTAGTTTACTTAACAGACTAATGCTGGGTTTACACAGAACGATAATTCGCCCAATCGAACGATTAACGATTTTGAAGCAACGATTTGGTTTTTATAACGATCAGCGTTTAGACACAGAAAAATCGTTAGAAGATTCGTAAGAAAATTCGTTATTGCGATAGTTTTTAAGATCGCTTAAGCCCATCTTTTACATAGGGAAAAATCTTTGAATCTTTGAAAATCTGCGAATTTTTAGCGAACGACGAACGATGATTTAAGAACATGTTGAAAGATCAAAATGAACAATTTTTTACTCATCACTTGATCGTTTCCTGGGTTTACACAGAACGATTATCGCTCAATGCGATTGTTATCGCGAAAATTCGCCCGATAATCGTTCCGTGTAAACCCAGCATAAGGGTGCGTTTACACAAAGATTTATCAGACAGATTTTGGAAGCCAAGCCAGGAATGGATTTGAAAAGAGGATAGATCCCAGTCTTTCCTTTATGACCTGATCCCTGTTTATAGTCTGTTCCTGGTTTTGGCTTCAAAGATCTGTCAGCTAAATCTGTCTGTGTAAACGCAGCATAACTTCTAACCTAAATTTATAAGTAGATTAAAATGACAATTTTCAGCTGGCCATGAGTTATCTGAATTCTCTCCTGAAGTTAACTAGCTCTGACTTTAGGAATAAGAAGCAATTAGAAACAGCATTACACTATGGCTTCATATTTAGTATGCAATATTTCATCAGATGACTATGCTATGGTCACAAAGAAGCAGCTTCTCTTATCTCTAAGGTCAGAGCTAATTTACTTACCTAACATCTAACCAGATTTATAAACAGATTAAAATGTCAAATTTTCATGGTCAGGAGTCATTTTAAATGTTAGCAGACTATGTTCTCTCCTGAAGTAAACTAGTTCTGACTTTAGAGATAAAGGAAGCAATTACACAATAGGTAAATGTTTTATTGAGAAAGTGTTTTCAAGCATAAGTGCAAAGAATAGAAAATAGTTTTCACATTGTGTACTTAAAGGGGTAGTGCGGCGGTAAAGAATTATTCACAGAATAACACACATTACAAAGTTATACAACTTTGTAATGTATGTTATGTCTGTGAATGGCCCCCTTTCCCCATGTCCCACCACCCCCACCCGTGTACCCGGAAGTGTGGTGCGCTATACTCACCTGTCACGTGCCGACCACCGTCTCCGATCTTGAGTCTGTGACGTCTTCTTCGGCGGCCGGCGGACAGCTGCCACTCTCCCGAATGCTGGCCGCCCTCTGCCGCATCATCTGATGCTCAGCCGCGATTGGCTGAGCATAACTGTGCTCAGCCAATCGCGGCTGATGACGCGACCGCGACATCAGCAGCTCAGCCGCGATTGGCTGAGCACACTTATGCTCAGCCAATCGTGTCTGAGCATCAGATGACGTGGCTGAGGGTGGCCGGCACTCGGGAAGATCGGAGAGCTTCGCCGGCCGGCCGAAGATGACGTTGCGGCACAAGATGGCGGCCGGCGCGACACGGATCAGGTAATGTATAATGCACCACACACTTCCGGGTACACATGCGGGGGTGGGGGGACACGGGGAAGGGGGCGATTCACAGACATAACACATTACAAAGTTGTATAACTTTGCGATGTGTGTTATTCTGTGAATAATTTCTTAGCGCCGCACTACCCCTTTAACCTTTAATGAGTTAAAATATATAAATATATTTTTTTTTAATTTCAAAATAGTATAATTTGAGAAGTACATTGAATATGTCCCAGGAGGAAAAAAGGTAACATACCAATTGGCATATTAGCCATTCATAACATTTTTAATACAGTACTGCTTTGGCCATTTCCGGCGGCTGTGCACACATGTGTTTACTGCTTTGTTCAAGCAAATAGCTTAGATAATCCATTCTGAGATCAATTGGTGTCCCAGCAGTCCTACCCCGCACAATAACAAAGATACAGCCTAGTGGATAACTTGTTTTCATGTGACAACCCTTAAAGGTTAGCTATTATTCCAACAGCTCCCTGTTCTTACACCCAACGTTGAGACATTCTCTCCACATTGAGCGGTTGCTGTGCATCAGACTCACACCCTTTGGGTATAACTCAGGTCCATAACAACAGCAACCTCCCAACATGGAGAGAATGTCTCAACAATAATTGAAAGAACAGGGAACTGAATTCAGTTAGCCTTTAACAAAGGGAAACAGGTATGCCACAGGGGGAAAAAAAAAAAAAATGTTTATGCAGTGACAATTTACCTTCATTCCCAAAGTTTTTCTTTTTCTCCAACACAACAAAGTTTGATATTGTATTTTCTTCATAGTCACTGACTGCTTGCATGGCACTTTGTAAGGTGTCAAATGTTTGCAACATATGTGTGTCATACTGATGTGCCGATTCCTAAGAATACATTGTTATAAAAAATGATATATGTTAGGTAGAGAATATCATTAGCTTATGGCATTCAAGATGATTTTTTTAACAGACTTTTGGCTCTAAAAACTAAATGTCAGACAGCAATTAATAAAATACATAATTAAAAATCTTCCCCTCCAGTTTCCAGCACTGTCTGGTTCCTGATGCTTCTGTCAGGCTGGTAATTATTAGGTCATATAAATCATTCCTAGTTATTCCGGCCATAGATAAGCAGAGCGGTCATGTGCACAATGGATGGAACACAATCCACCTGACCTGATGAAGTGGTTTTACCACAAAATGCATTGTCGGATTATATTCAATAAAGAGAGCAATGTATCTTATAATTAAACTCTGATACAGCATCTTTTTCCTGAACTTAAGGCGCCTGCCACGATACGTGGGTAAAAGAACTCCATTGTTCTTTACAATATTGAAGTTTTTATGTCATGTATATTTTCTCGTGCGTCTTATTGGGGGACACAGACACCATGGGTATAGGCTGCTGCCACTAGGAGGCTGACACTAAGAAAAAACAAACTAAGTCGGCCCCTCCCAGCAGGCTATACCCGCCCACTGGCACTGAGCTAATTCAGTTTAGCTTAGTGTCAGTAGGAGGCAGACGCAGGTCTGGTTACTCCAGACCAGTTTCTGCTTGTTTTTTTCTTTGAATTGTTTACTTTTTCTTCCTAACAGGTCGGGGCACGGTGGGTCACTAAAGACTCGCCCTGATCCCCCCCTTATGCAACCAGGGCACAGAACCTAACTGGAAAGGGGCTGTTTACCCTAGGTTGCCACCGGCCGGACCCAGCGCCCAGGACACAGACTAGCCCTGCTGTCTGTTTGCTCCTTAATGCGGACTTGTTCTGCCAGCCCCTGCCCGCCCAGCCTCCCAAAGTTGCGCGCGGCAGCGCGGCACAGTGCCGGCAGAAGATCCGTGGGAGTCAGCATCAGGGGTAAGTATATGCCTCCCCTGCTCTCTCTCTCTCCCCCTCCCATGGGCTTTTCGGGTCCCCGGTCCCCTCCTGCGGCCTGTCTATCTTCCGCCCGCCCCCCTTCCCCATGCACCTCCCAGCTCCCGGGTTCCCCGAGTTTTTTCTTCCCCTGCTGCGTTCCGGTCCTCCTGCCGTCACAGCATGCGGGGGGTCGGGTACCGGGATACCGGTCTTTCAGGTGCCGGGCGCGGGGCCTCCTTTTTCTTACGGACCGCAACTTCCGGGATCCGGTCCGTGACGTCCGGTTCGAGGCCTCTTCTCATGCGCGCGCGCCGCTCCTTCCTTTCCTCCTGGTCCTTTTTTGAATTTCCCGCGCGCGGTCTTCTTCTCCCGCGCGGGCCAACGCCTGACGTCACCACGCACGTGACGCGGCTTCTGTGCAGCCCGGTCGGTACGGCAGCCTGCAGACTGCGCAGCTCCACGGTCGGCAAGAGTCCTCAGTCCGTGGGACTACTACCCCCAGCCTGCTTTTTCCTGGCCAGTTTCTTCTGCCCATCCTGCCCTCAGCAGCCGTTCTGTGCTCTGACCGGACCTCTGCCATTTTCCGGATTTGTTTTCCTGGTAAGGTCTCTCTGGGACTATATGCCTGTTTTCTGGTTACTGTTCTGAGTTTCTCACTGTGTGTATTCTGTAGGTTTGGTTACTTCTCAGCTGACTGCCTGAAGGAATACACTAGCTGGCTGGTTTTTTTCTTACTAATATATATATATATATATATATATATATATATATATATATATATATTTAGTTTTTTCATTATGTCTGATTCAATATCTGAATCCTCACGCCGCCAGCATCCTCCTCCTTCCTCTGTTAACTACTATTTCTGTACGTCTTGTAACACTAAATCTGCTTCTGGCCACTCTCAGCCTATCTGCACTGCTTGTTCCATGCAGTCCTGTTCGTCTCTGTCCCCTGCTCAGGACCCCCCACCGGAGTCTGAGGAGTCTGCCCCGGCCTGGGCGCGCTCCCTCTGCCAGTCAGTGTCGCAGATGGCTCAGTTCTCTCAGTCTGTGGCAGCCGCCCTTGATCGCCTGTCTGCTTCTTCTTCAGCGCCTGCCCAATCCCGCTCCCACAAGCGTCCTCGCCGTGCCTCTTCTCGCTCTTCCTCTGGCTCCCCTGGAACTAGCCTGGCCCCTACGCATCTCTCTCCTAACAGACAATCTCATTCGCCTGGAGATCTGTCGGATTCTGAGTCTGCTTCCAACTCTGATCCTGAGGATGTTTCCCCTGCGGCTTCCACTGTGGACAGCCTTGTGGCCGCAGTCCGCGATACCTTCCAGTTGAAGGATTCACCGGACCCATCGCCCTCTGATGAGGTCTTTTTCCATAAAAGCGGCCACCGTGTCCGCAGCTCTTTCCCCAGTCACAAGGAATTTGATGACCTGTTTTCCAAATTTTGGAAGACCCCAGACAAGCGTTTCTCAAAGCCTAAACACTTGTCGGTTCTTTATCCTTTCCCTGAAGACCTTGTGTCTCGCTGGTCAGGTCCACCTTCAGTGGATCCCCCGATCTCTCGGTTGACCAAGGTCACGACCCTTCCGCTGGACAATGAGTCGTCCCTTAAGGATTCCACTGACAGACGCACCGAGTCCTTAGCTAAGTCAGCTTTTGAGGCCTCCGGCTCCTCTCTCCTACCCACACTTGCTTCCACTTGGGTGTCTAAGTCCATTTCAGTGTGGGCCAAGCAACTGAGGGACGGCCTTACCTCTGGCGTATCGGCCGAGGACTTAGCCGACCTCGCCCAACAGATTCAGGACGCGGCTCAGTACCTCTGCTCGGCTTCTCTGGACGCTGCAGCCTGCTCGGCTTTTGCGTCGGCCAATATTGTGGCCATTCGCCGGTCTTTGTGGCTTCGTGAGTGGCGGGCTGACAACGCTTCCAAGCGTTCTCTCACCAGTCTTCCTTTTGTGGGCTCTCATCTCTTCGGGAAGCGTCTGGATGACATAATTTCCGATGCCACGGGGGGGAAGAGTACCAATCTTCCCCAGCAGCGCCCCAAGCGTCAGGATTCCCGTCGCAAGCCAGGCTACTTTCGTTCCTTTCGGTCGCTCCCACCATCTCACTCCGGGAAAACTGCGGCCCCTCAGAACAAAAGGTCCGGTTTCTCCAAGAACCGTTCTTCCTGGCAGGCGCGATCTGCCGCCTCCCGCCCCCCCTTTAAGCCTGGCACCTCCAAGCCCTCCTCCTCCTGAAGGTTCTCCCCCACCCGGATCTCCTCAGGTGGGCGGCCGCCTCCTGTTGTTCCAGGAGGTCTGGCTTGCGCATGTTCAGGACGCCTGGGTGCGAGAACTGATCTCACAAGGTTACAAGATAGAGTTTGTTTCCGTTCCCCGCAATCGTTTTTTTCCTTTCTCGTCCCCCCAGGTCCCCTGTCCTGGCGGCCGTTTTTTTCCAGGCCATCCTTTCGCTCCTCTCAAAGGGAGTGATTGTTCGCGTCCCTCCTCTTCAACGGTTCCGCGGGTTCTATTCGAACCTATTCGTGGTTCCGAAGAAGGACGGTTCGGTACGTCCGATTCTAGACCTCAAGCGTCTGAATCGCCATGTCCGACTATCTCATTTCCGGATGGAGTCCCTGCGCTCTGTGATCGCTTCTCTGGAGCCGGGCGAGTTTCTCTCTTCAGTGGATATTCAGGACGCGTATCTTCACGTGCCGATTTTTCTTCCTCATCTACATTTCCTGCGTTTTGCAGTAGGGGGAAGAGCATTATCAGTTCGTAGCTCTCCCGTTCGGCCTGGCTTCGGCTCCGCGGGTTTTCACGAAGACCATGGCGGCTGTCATGGCTCTTCTTCGGGCTCGAGGTGTCTCAGTAACCCCTTACTTGGACGACATACTCGTCAAAGCCCCATCCGAGGACCAGAATTTAGAGAGCCTCCATATCACCCTGGATACGCTCTCACGCTTCGGTTGGCTGCTCAACCGCCCCAAGTCCTCCCTGATCCCTGCCCAGTCCATTGTTTTTCTGGGAATGCGTTTGGACTCAGTACAGGCCTGCGTTTTCCTTCCAGAGGAAAAGTTGCAGTCCCTTCAGGTCGACATCAGAGCTCTTTGCAGCCTCCGCCCTGTGTCCATACGCTCCTGTATGAGGGTTCTGGGGAAGATGGTGGCGTCTATGGAGGCGATCCCTTTTGCCCAGTTTCACTCCCGTCCCCTGCAGCTCTTCCTGCTGTCACGGTGGGACAGGTCACTCCCCTCTCTAGATCGGAGGGTGACACTACCGGCTCGCCTCCGTCGAGACCTTCAGTGGTGGCTGCGGTCTCCGAGCCTCTCTCTGGGTCGCTCCTTTCTTCCCATTCATTGGCAGATCTTGACCACCGATGCCAGCCTGCAGGGCTGGGGAGGGGTTTGGAACGATCTGACGGTTCAGGGAACCTGGTCGTCCAAGGAAGCTTGCCTCCCCATCAACATCCTCGAGCTGCGGGCGATTCGTCTCTCCCTTCTGCACTGGCAGACACAGCTCCGCGGTCTACCCGTTCGGGTGCAGACAGACAACGCCACTGCAGTGGCTTATGTGAATCATCAGGGCGGGACCCGCAGCAAGGCCGCCATGATGAAAGTGGTGCTGGTCCTCTCCTGGGCGGAGGAGACCGTGCTTGCCTTGTCCACTGTTCACATCCCGGGTGTGGACAATTGGATGGCCAACTATCTGAGTCGTGCACGTGTGGATCCAGAGGAATGGACCCTGCATCCCGAGGTGTTCTCCCAGATCTGTCACAGGTGGGGGACACCGGATGTGGATCTGATGGCGTCTCGCTTCAACCACAGACTGCCGAAGTTCGTCTGCCGGACGCGGGACCCTCTGGCTCTGGCCTCGGACGCCTTGGTGATTCCCTGGCATCGGTTCAGCCTCCCTTACATCTTTCCTCCTCTCCCGCTTCTGCCGCGGGTGGTGAGAAAGATAAAGTCGGAAGGAGTTCCGGTAATCCTCGTGGCCCCGGACTGGCCACGGCGCGCCTGGTACACGGATCTCGTGAACCTCGCCGCCGACGTCCCCTGGCGTCTACCAGACCGGCCAGATCTTCTCACTCAGGGACCACTCTGCCACCCGCGTTTAGCCACGCTACGTTTGACGGCGTGGCTGTTGAAACCTGGATTCTGAAATCACGCGGTTTTTCTGATGCGGTCATCAGGACCATGATCAGGGCCCGGAAGCCTGCATCGGCGAAGATTTATTATCGTTGTTGGAGGGCCTACCTCCGTCATTGTGAGGCCTGTTCTGCGCCACCACTTCCTTTTTCTCTGGCGCGACTCCTTGCCTTCCTCCAGGCAGGCCTGGACGCTGGCTTATCCCTGAGCTCTCTTAAGGGCCAGGTCTCTGCCCTTTCAGTTTTTTTCCAGAGACCCTTGGCGTCAATTCCCCAAGTCAATTCCCCCAGGACTTTTCTCCAGTGGGTGGCGCACATTGCACCTCCTTATCGGCACCCAGTTCCCCCGTGGGATCTGAACCTTGTCCTGGATGCTTTGCAGTCTCCTCCGTTTGAGCCCCTCCGAGATGTACCTTTGGCTATCTTGTCCTTTAAGGTGGTTTTCCTGGTGGCGGTTACGTCTGTCCGGCGGATTTCGGAATTGGCACCTCTTTCCTGCCGTCCTCCCCTGCTGGTGTTGCACCAGGACAAGGCGGTGCTTAGGCCCGTGGCTTCCTTCCAGCCCAAGTGTTTCCCCTTTCCACCTCAAACAAAGATATTGTTCTTCCCTCTTTCTTGCCCGGCCCCTCTCATCCAAGGGAGGCGCGCGCTCCACAAACTGGATGTGGTTCGCGGCCCTGCGCATCTATCTTTCCAGGATAAAGTCTCTTCGGCACTCGGACTCACTCTTCGTCATCCCGGAAGGCCCTCGAAAGGGGTCAGCGGCGTCTAAGGCGACCCTGGCCCGCTGGGTCCGCTCCGCCATCGCTCAGGCTTACCGGAGTAAGGGTAAGTCGCCCCCGTTCCGGATTGCAGCTCACTCGACTCGTTCGGTTGGGGCTTCCTGGGCCATCCGTCATGGGGCCTCAGCTCTTCAAATCTGCAAGGCCGCCACGTGGTCCTCGCTGCACACCTTTTCGAGGTTTTACCGTGTGGACACGTTTGCATCGGCCGATGCGAGTCTGGGCCGCAAGGTCTTGTAGGCGGCAGTGGCTTCTTCCTCTTCTTAGCTCCACTCTGTCTCTTCCCACCCAAGGGACTGCTTTTGGACGTCCCATGGTGTCTGTGTCCCCCAATAAGACGCACGAGAAAGGAGGAGTTTTTACTCAACCGTAAACTCTCTTTCTCGTAGTCTTCATTGGGGGACACAGCACCCACCCTCTGTCTGTTTTAAGGTTGCCTGTTGGCCTGTGTTTTCAGATTTTGAGTGTGGACTGTTTTTCTTTATGTTTGTTTCGGCTCCTCCTACTGCTTTTTCACTACTGAATTAGCTCAGTGCCAGTGGGCGGGTATAGCCTGCTGGGAGGGGCCGACTTAGTTTGTTTTTTCTTAGTGTCAGCCTCCTAGTGGCAGCAGCCTATACCCATGGTGTCTGTGTCCCCCAATGAAGACTACGAGGAAAGAGTTTACGGTGAGTAAAAACTCCTCCTTTTTTTCACATATAATGGATAAGTAATGGAGTTGGCTAATTGACTGTTACATTACTAACCACAATAATACCCCCAGTATCCACTGCTGCTAGGGGTACCTGGAAGAACTGGGCACAGTCAAGTCCAGAGCATCAAAAATGCTCTGGTACTGGGTTAGCTGCAGGCTGCGATTGTTGGGTGGGGAGGGCCAGTATCTATGGCTTTTCAAATCCTGGCTTTATTAGGTTGCTGTTGCCTTGTTTTGATATGGCTGGTTAAGGAGATGCTAGGTGATCAGATCCCGCACTTTTTATAATTTTTTTTCTTTTTTAAATCAAGTGTGGTCCCCCCAGCATCTCGATAACCAGCCAGATACAACACAAGGAAACAATAACCTAATAAAGCCAGTATGAGAATAGCCATATATACTGGCCCTACCCACCCTAATACCAGCTCACAGCTGCCCCAGAGTCTTATTTTTGATGCTCTGGGCCGGACAATATCCAGCTCTTGGTGGTACCCCTGAAAGCAGGTGGCACCAGGGTAATAGTTGGGTTTATTGTTAGCTTTTTTAGGGTTAACAATGTACATAGTTATGGAACCGTCTATCAGACAGCTCCACTAATAAACCTGTATATATGGAGGGGGGGGGGGGGGGGGGGGAAGGACACAAGACACCATTTCACAGAGAAAATGATATTCTATGTAGCTAACAGAATCGAACAAAACAGGGACCATGACAAAGTAGAGAGAATACTTAACTGTCCTAATGGGAGTTCTCTTCGCTCCTGCCATCAGCTGTGAATGACTAGGGCTTCATGCATGTGCTGTAGTCAAGCAACAAACATTGCAGACCCTGGAGGTCCAGCTTCACATGTGCAAAGGAAGGTCCTCAATGCATATCCACAGCTATCAGTGCCAGGACAGGGAAGTATTTACTTACTCAGTTTAGCTGATTTATTGTGGTTTATTTTGGGTTCAATTCAGACAGACTCAAATTTTGATTTGTCAGGTTTGGCCAAAAAAGATTGCAAACATTTGAAAAGTTGATTCTTCTCTAGTTTAAAAAAATGAAAGATACCGTGTCAAGCTCTTTTTCTTCAACGCTGCTCTCATTCACTGTACATGTAGTGCTACTTGCACTAATGTGATCTGTGCTCTTGATGTTTTCATAGATAGCAGCAACAGCTTGAGAGAAAAATATAAGTGAAAATAATATATAACAATTTTAGTAATTTAACTTGTGTATCTGTCGTCAGAAACATATAAAAAGTTTCTAACACACAAAAACCTAATCATCACTTCCAATGGCATAAAAACTCAGGTGCAAGTTGGGTTGGCCAGTATTCACACACATACTAAACTAAGGCCAACACCACAACTGAAAAAACAATACTTCTACATGACACCATTCACACAAGCTTACTGCTATGCTTGGCAAGATGAAAATAAGCTCTTGGCACAGTTTGTTCAAAGTATGCCTCCTATCCGCTGCGTAGAAGCAGCTTCTTGTAGGATAGGTCTCTAAGTATCACCTTTCCTGGGCATCCACATAGGCACACATGGTGGGTTGAGACCTGACCATGCATCACTTAAAAGACACCGAGCAGATAGGCGAGTGCACATATCAGAAGGGACGGAGGCTTCTACGCAGTGGATGGGAGGCATACTTGATCAAACTATATGCCAAGAGCTTCTTTTCATCTTTGCCACCATAGCAGTAGCCGTGTGTGAATGGTGTCATGTAGAAGCCTTGGTTTTTCAGTTGTGCTGCTGGATTTAGTTTAGTATTTCAAAGGTTTATACCACTGGCAGTCCGAGTGTTCAGACCTCTAGTAATAGGGAGAACGAGTGGAGAGAAGCGCAGCTTAGCGCACGCTCTCTCTCCTCTCCCAGGTCAGACTTTAACACTCCCATAGAAGTCTACGGGAGTTCTGGCAAACTCTCACGCCGGGAGCTCATTCTCCTCATCGCTGGCGGTCCGAACACAGACCGCAAGCAATATAATCTGCTGGGCATGAGTCTGTTCTATAACAATAACAAGTGATTGCCCAACATGGAGAGAATATCCTAACACAGGGCGGAAGAACTGAGATTATAAATGACAGTAACCCTTTAAGACAAATACTCACTGTTATCAGACTCCTTTGCACTCTGTACAGCAATCAGTGCTGGCGTGCTCTGCTCTGGTTTGAACAACTTGCTACCTGTCTGCTGGGCCATTCTGTTCCCAGGAGTAAAATCTGTGGAGTTTAAGAGGGGACAACAACCTATCAGACACAAAGGTAATATGTGCGATGGGGACAGTAGAGGCATAAAATCCTGGGGAAAGCCAAAGCTTTGCATGGGGCAGGACCAAAATTCAAAGACATAATATAATTCAAACCCCCCTGTACTTTATGTGGCCACTGACACCAATCCAACTAGCAACAACATCCTATTAACAAACATTCTTTCACACAGGCTGTACAACATGGCCCCCAACTAATCTACATGTTACCCCCACTGTAAGAGACATGGGATCTACCTGACAAACCTCCATTTCGCATCTTTGTCAAACAAGAAGCAGCCCTCGGCAACACATCAAGCATACAACCTGCACAATAAAAACTCCAATTGCAACGATTTGCACCCCGTTACCATTCCCACTGCCCTTCTTACACTATGATCCAAATCACCCACTACACCCATAATGCTTCAACACACAATACTAAACCCCATGAACAACCCCACACTCAAATAATGCAACACGCAAAACCTCACCACACAGCTGCACCCCATTCATGCTCCTTATACACTTAAAATTGGTACCTCATGGTTTTCTACAACCAAAGTCGTTCAGTGTGAGGCTGCATTCACACTCAT
The DNA here is from genome assembly GCF_027789765.1 of Dendropsophus ebraccatus. NCBI lineage: Eukaryota > Metazoa > Chordata > Amphibia > Anura > Hylidae > Dendropsophus > Dendropsophus ebraccatus. The sequence goes on from NC_091456.1 coordinate 96,288,975, forward strand.
AATTTAAGTCCGTAGTTGGCCAAAAAACTTCACTTTCGGCAGAAAACAGCTGGAAAAACGTCAGTTTTTGGTCAAAAAAGGCTAAAAAACTGCAGTTTTTTGGCCAAAAATGCCAGTCCCATTTAGTAGAAAAGGATAGTTGAACAGCCATTTTTTGGGCCATTTGACCAACAACTGCAGTTTTTCGGCTGAAAACACCCCTTTTTTGCGAATTACACCCATAAATTATAAGTGTGAATGCAGCCTTACTCATTTGACCCCAGCCCTATCGACTCTCCATGCACATGCTCTACAACCACCTCACAAGCAACCTGGGCTCTCCATGAGCCCCCAGGACAAACCCACAAAACCTGTCCATTTGCAACCCCCAATCAACCCATACCTCTCTAGGTGCACCAGCACAAGGCCCCCATGTCTGTCCAGGCACCCCCTCCCAACCCCCAATCCATTTCTGTGCATCCCACACCTCTCCATGCACCCAACACACAAGGTACAATGTATCTCTCCATGCACAGCCCACCCCCACACAAACTCCCCCATATTTCTCCAGAGAACCCCCTCAAGCATCTCTCTGCCCCCAAACACAAGCTCCCCTGTAGATCTCCAGAGAACCCCAACAAGCATAATCTCCAGCCCCCCCCCCCACACACAAATTTATGCAGCCACCACAAGCATCTCTAAGTGCACACACAAGCACCGCCATATTTCTCCAGAGACCCTCCACAAGCATAACTTTCGCTCACCATCTTTCCCCAGTCTACCCCCCCACCCACACATGCACAGACTAGCACCGCAGGATAGTAAACCCCCCCCCCACACACACACACACACACACACAGACTAGCACCCCAGGATAGTACACCCCCCCCCTCACCCACAGACTAGCACCCCAGGATAGAACACCCCCCCTCACACACATATGCAGACTAGCACCCAGGATAGAACACCCCCCCTCACACACATATGCAGACTAGCACCCCAGGATAGAACACCCCCCCTCACACACATATGCAGACTAGCACCCCAGGATAGAACACCCCCCTCACACACATATGCAGACTAGCACCCCAGGATAGTACACCCCCCTCACACACATATGCAGACTAGCACCCCAGGATAGAACACCCCCCTCACACACATATGCAGACTAGCACCCCAGGATAGTACACCCCCCTCACACACATATGCAGACTAGCACCCCAGGATAGTACACCCCCCCCCTCACACACACAGACTAGCACCCCAGGATAGTACACCCCCCCCTCACCCACAGACTAGCACCCCAGGATAGTACACCCCCCCCTCACCCACAGACTAGCACCCCAGGATAGTACACCCCCCCTCACACACAGACTAGCACCCCAGGATAGAACACCCCCCTCACACACACATGCAGACTAGCACCCCAGGATAGTACACCCCCCCCCCCTCACACGCAGACTAGCACCCCAGGATAGTACAACCCCCCCCCCCTCACACACAGACTAGCACCCCAGGATAGTACAACCCCCCCCCTCACACACAGACTAGCACCCCAGGATAGAACACCCCCCCTCACACACATATGCAGACTAGCACCCCAGGATAGAACACCCCCCCTCACACACATATGCAGACTAGCACCCCAGGATAGTACACCCCCCCCTCACACACACACAGACTAGCACCCCAGGATAGTACACCCCCCCCCTCACACACACACAGACTAGCACCCCAGGATAGTACACCCCCCCCCCCCACCCACAGACTAACACCCCAGGATAGAACACCCCGCCTCACACACATATGCAGACTAGCACCCCAGGATAGAACACCCCCCTCACACACATATGCAGACTAGCACCCCAGGATAGTACACCCCCCTCACACACACACACAGACTAGCACCCCAGGATAGTACACCCCCCCTCACACACACACACACACAGACTAGCACCCCAGGATAGAACACCCCCTCACACACATATGCAGACTAGCACCCCAGGACAGTACACCCCCCTCACACACATATGCAGACTAGCACCCCAGGACAGTACACCCCCCTCACACACATATGCAGACTAGCACCCCAGGACAGTACACCCCCCTCACACAAATATGCAGACTAGCACCCCAGGACAGTACACCCCCCTCACACACATATGCAGACTAGCACCCCAGGATAGTACACCCCCCTCACACACATATGCAGACTAGCACCCCAGGATAGTACACCCCCCTCACACACATATGCAGACTAGCACCCCAGGATAGTACACCCCCCCCACACACACACATATGCAGACTAGCACCCCAGGACAGTACACCCCCCTCACACACATATGCAGACTAGCACCCCAGGATAGTACACCCCCCTCACACACATATGCAGACTAGCACCCCAGGATAGTACACCCCCCTCACACACATATGCAGACTAGCACCCCAGGATAGTACACCCCCCCCCTCACCCACAGACTAGCACCCCAGGATAGTACACCCCCCCCTCACACACACACACAGACTAGCACCCCAGGATAGTACACCCCCCCCCTCACCCACAGACTAGCACCCCAGGATAGAACACCCCCCCTCACACACATATGCAGACTAGCACCCCAGGACAGTACACCCCCCTCACACACATATGCAGACTAGCACCCCAGGATAGTACACCCCCCTCACACACATATGCAGACTAGCACCCCAGGATAGTACACCCCCCCCCCCTCACCCACACAGACTAGCACCCCAGGATAGTACACCCCCCCCCCTCACCCACAGACTAGCACCCCAGGATAGTACACCCCCCCCCTCACACACACAGACTAGCACCCCAGGATAGAACACCCCCCCTCACACACATATGCAGACTAGCACCCCAGGATAGTACACCCCCCTCACACACATATGCAGACTAGCACCCCAGGATAGTACACCCCCCTCACACACATATGCAGACTAGCGCCCCAGGATAGTACACCCCCCTCACACACATATGCAGACTAGCACCCCAGGATAGTACACCCCCCCCCCCTCACACACACACAGACTAGCACCCCAGGATAGTACACCCCCCCCCTCACCCACAGACTAGCACCCCAGGATAGTACACCCCCCCCTCACCCACAGACTAGCACCCCAGGATAGTACACCCCCCCTCACACACAGACTAGCACCCCAGGATAGAACACCCCCCTCACACACATATGCAGACTAGCACCCCAGGATAGTACACCCCCCCCCTCACACGCAGACTAGCACCCCAGGATAGTACAACCCCCCCCCCCTCACACACAGACTAGCACCCCAGGATAGTACAACCCCCCCCCCCCCCCTCACACACAGACTAGCACCCCAGGATAGAACACCCCCCCTCACACACATATGCAGACTAGCACCCCAGGATAGAACACCCCCCCCTCACACACATATGCAGACTAGCACCCCAGGATAGTACACCCCCCCCCTCACACACACACAGACTAGCACCCCAGGATAGTACACCCCCCCCTCACACACACACACAGACTAGCACCCCAGGATAGTACACCCCCCCTCACCCACAGACTAGCACCCCAGGATAGAACACCCTGCCTCACACACATATGCAGACTAGCACCCCAGGATAGAACACCCCCCTCACACACATATGCAGACTAGCACCCCAGGATAGTACACCCCCCCACACACACACACAGACTAGCACCCCAGGATAGTACACCCCCCCTCACACACACACAGACTAGCACCCCAGGATAGAACACCCCCTCACACACATATGCAGACTAGCACCCCAGGACAGTACACCCCCCTCACACACATATGCAGACTAGCACCCCAGGACAGTACACCCCCCTCACACACATATGCAGACTAGCACCCCAGGACAGTACACCCCCCTCACACACATATGCAGACTAGCACCCCAGGATAGTACACCCCCCTCACACACATATGCAGACTAGCACCCCAGGATAGTACACCCCCCCACACACACATATGCAGACTAGCACCCCAGGACAGTACACCCCCCTCACACACATATGCAGACTAGCACCCCAGGATAGTACACCCCCCTCACACACATATGCAGACTAGCACCCCAGGATAGTACACCCCCCCCCTCACCCACAGACTAGCACCCCAGGATAGTACACCCCCCCCTCACACACACACAGACTAGCACCCCAGGATAGTACACCCCCCCCCCTCACCCACAGACTAGCACCCCAGGATAGAACACCCCCCCTCACACACATATGCAGACTAGCACCCCAGGACAGTACACCCCCCTCACACACATATGCAGACTAGCACCCCAGGATAGTACACCCCCCTCACACACATATGCAGACTAGCACCCCAGGATAGTACACCCCCCCCTCACCCACAGACTAGCATCCCAGGATAGTACACCCCCCCCCCCTCACCCACAGACTAGCATCCCAGGATAGTACACCCCCCCCCTCACACACACAGACTAGCACCCCAGGATAGAACACCCCCCTCACACACATATGCAGACTAGCACCCCAGGATAGAACACCCCCCTCACACACATATGCAGACTAGCACCCCAGGATAGTACACCCCCCTCACACACATATGCAGACTAGCACCCCAGGATAGTACACCCCCCCCCCTGACACACACACAGACTAGCACCCCAGGATAGTACACCCCCCCCCTCACCCACAGACTAGCACCCCAGGATAGTACACCCCCCCCTCACCCACAGACTAGCACCCCAGGATAGTACACCCCCCCCTCACCCACAGACTAGCACCCCAGGATAGAACACCCCCCTCACACACATATGCAGACTAGCACCCCAGGATAGTACACCCCCCCCCCCTCACACGCAGACTAGCACCCCAGGATAGTACAACCCCCCCCCTCATACACAGACTAGCACCCCAGGATAGTACACGCCCCCCCCCTCACACACACACAGACTAGCACCCCAGGATAGTACACCCCCCCCCTCACCCACAGACTAGCACCCCAGGATAGTACACCCCCCCCTCACCCACAGACTAGCACCCCAGGATAGTACACCCCCCCCCTCACCCACAGACTAGCACCCCAGGATAGAACACCCCCCTCACACACATATGCAGACTAGCACCCCAGGATAGTACAACCCCCCCCCTCACCCACAGACTAGCACCCCAGGATAGAACACCCCCCCTCACACACATATGCAGACTAGCACCCCAGGATAGTACACCCCCCCCCCCCTCACACGCAGACTAGCACCCCAGGATAGTACACCCCCCCCCCCCACATATGCAGACTAGCACCCCAGGATAGTACACCCCCCCCCCCCCCCTCACACGCAGACTAGCACCCCAGGATAGTACAACCCCCCCCCCCCTCACACACAGACTAGCACCCCAGGATAGTACAACCCCCCCCCCCCTCACACACAGACTAGCACCCCAGGATAGAACACCCCCCCTCACACACATATGCAGACTAGCACCCCAGGATAGTACACCCCCCCCCTCACACACATATGCAGACTAGCACCCCAGGATAGAACACCCCCCCTCACACACATATGCAGACTAGCACCCCAGGATAGTACACCCCCCCCTCACACACACACACAGACTAGCACCCCAGGATAGTACACCTCCCCCCTCACCCTCACCCACAGGAACTTTTGGTAAGAAAGAATACCTGAAAAAAGCCCAGAGCTGTTCAGTCACACTCCATGAGGTTCTCCTGGTCCTCAGAGGTGCTAGAAAAGCCCGGGAAGACTGGCCAGAGCTGTTCAGTCACACTCCATCAGGTTCTCCTGGTCCTCAGAGGTGCTAGAAAAGCCCGGGAAGACTGGTGACTGAGCATAGCTCCGCCCACACAATGCTAGAAAAGCCCGGGAAGAGTGCAGACTGCAGACTGAGCATAGCTCCGCCCACACAAGAAGCGGGTCACATGGTCAAGACCATGTGACTGCTTACGTCAGACCTCCTTTTACCCACTCCATTCTAGCCCCTACCGTGGCAACACAGCAATACCGCACCAAGGTTTACAGTTTGGGGTATGTTCACACAACGTAGTAATGACGGCTGTCACGAGAACGGTCGTTTCTAATGAGCAGGTGCATGCAAGTCTGTTTAGGGTTACAGAGGCTACACCTGTGTGCCTAGCCGTGCAGGAGCCGGGGAATACGGAGACGGACACGTGTTATCACCCATCTTAGGGTATGTTCACATCTCGTTTTTGGCTGCACGTCGGGCTACACGTCAGGAATCATAGAAAAAAGGATGCTGACGGGTGGCCGACGGCAGGCAGAAGCACCGGAGGCGGGCTGACCCACCCCCAGTGGGAAGAAACCCCAGCCCCTCCATTACATGACTCCATTAGAATCAATGGAACCCTATCATAGAGGGGCTGGGGTTTCCTCCCACTAAGGGTGGGTCGGCCCGCCTCCAGTGCTTCTGCCTGGGCCTGGTGGTACAGTCACTTTAATGAGCAGGACGGAGTCATTATGTGACTACCTTCTGCTCATTTGCTGGACATACACTGATTTTGTGTATGTCCGGCAAATGAGCAGAAGGGCTGTGGGCGGGCCGGGCTGCGGGCGCGCGATTGCAAAACGATTTTTCCGTATGACATATCGTACCGTCTAAACGCTGATCGTTATAAAAAAAAAAATCGGTACGACGAAATCGTTACTCGTGCGATCGGGCCAATTATCGCCCGATCGCATAAGGGTGCATTTACACAGAGAGATTTATCTGACAGATTTTGGAGGCCAAAGCCAGGAACAATACTATACAAGGCCACCTGTTTGATACAGTTCTTATGGAAAATCTGTTTTTATTGATCTCTCACATAAGATAACAATCCGTACATACGTACATATACAAAAGGAATAAAGTATACACATCAATAGCAAGAGAGTATATTTTTTATATCAAAACCATAGAGGGTCGCAAGAACCACAGAAAAACACCTGAGGTAGACATATAGTATTATAAGCATCGCACCATGGAGAACAGAACACCTTAAACCTCCCAAGTAAGGCGAAAGACATCAGAAACCACAAGCAAATAAATGTAAAAAAAGAAGAAATGGGAAAGATAGATCTGGAAAAGAAGGGGAAGAGAGGAGGGTAGAGAAGAAAAACAAAAAAAAGGGGGGGAGGGGGGGACAAGTCAGTGGATCAAGACAAGACAGAAACATTAGGTAAGGGAAAGACAGCTCAGTGACATTTACCATTCCTCCGATGAGCACAGGGCACCCAACTCTCAGATTAGGGACTCGGTCGCGTCCAGATGCCGATATCACCACCAACCTAAGCCCTTCTGGTACCTAACTGTGTGCAGTGGTCAGAGCCACAAACTCAGGCGATTCCATGAACTGATTCCACGGAAACCAAACCGCAGTGCATTTAGCAGACCGGCCATGTTCCTCAGCAATAAGTTCCTCCATCCTACCCAATTCCTTCACCTCTGCAATCCATTCAGTTAATGTGGGGACAGTTGGGCTCTTCCAATGGCGGGGGATGATTGTTCGAACCGCTGTAATAAGATGGCGTAGTATGCCCTTCTTAACCTTAGAAAGGGAACCCGGCAGCATAGATAAGAGAGCAACCTGCGGAGTATGTGGGACATTCTTACCGGCATACTTCTCATATATGTTAAAGACTGACGTCCATAACGGTCGAATTTTGGAACAGGACCACCAAATATGTAAGAAGTCACCCTGGTCAGTGAGACAACGCCAACATTGATCAGAGGCCTCCGGGAACATGGCACAAAGTCTGGTCGGAACATAATACCATCTTAAAACAATTTTATAATTCTTTTCATTGGCTCGTGACGCCATGGAAAGACCATGAGTTAATTCACAGGATCTCAAAATAGAACTCTGGTCCAACAAAATCCCCAAGTCCGACTCCCATTTGTCAAAATAGGAAGCCCTGCCAGCATTGCAGAGGTGGAGAAGTACTTGGTAGACTCTAGATAGGGAATGCAAGATAGGGGACGCAGAGAGTACCATGTTCTCGAAGTCCGTCACGGATGACTCATAGGGGCAATTCATGAAGGCAGATCTAATGAAGGAGGATAACTGCTTATATTCCAATCCGCCCCCCTATCCTGTAGGGTTTGAAATGTGAGCAAGGCCCCTCTCTCCATCACATCTCAAGCGTAGCCTAGAGCCTCGAGGCCACATCAGAAAAGTAGGGGTGCGGAATCCCGATACAAACGCTGGGTTCTGTAAGACGGGTGTCATAGGTCCGAGCCGATTCCCGATGGAGTATTTAACCACCCACTTGTCCCACACAGCGAACACATGAGCCGCCAAATACGGCCATCCAGGTACCGAACCACGATCCCCGGGGAGCAGCCAGGGAGCCAGAGCTAAGTCTACATTGGATAGGGAGAGTTCAAGTGCGACCCACCGTTTCCGGAGGCCAGAATGTGTCCAATCCAGAATATGCCCTACCAGGGCCACTTCATGATATAATTAGAGGTTTGGGAGACCCACACCACCAAGTTCCTTACATTTAGTTAAAGTCGCAAAGCTAGCGCGAGGTTTAGAGGCACCCCATATAAATTTAGATATAGCTTGCTGCAAAACGTGGAAAAATTTGGATGGGACGCAGATTGGGACCGTCTGGAAGATATATAATAATTTAGGCAGAACATCCATTTTGATAATCTGCATGCGGCCAAACCAAGAGACAGGTTTAGGGAAGTAGAGGTCCAGATCATTTTCAATCTTCCCCACCAGAGGTCGGTAATTCAGAGCATAGAGATTATGTAAGGCAGGAGAGATATTAATACCAAGATACTTAATACAATCCGAGCGCCACTTAAACGCGAAAGCGTTGCGGACACTGGAGAACTCTGGTGAGGGAAGAGTGATGTTCAAGCCTTTCGTTTTTGTAATGTTTACCTTGAAATTGCTCAGACTTCCAAACCGCTCAAATTCCCTCAAGACTTGGGGCAAGGTCGTGAGTGGGGAAGAGACATACAAGAGCAAATCATCAGCATATAAGGCTAATTTATATCAGTCCTGCCCAACCTGCACACCCTTAATGTCTGGATTGGAACGTAACGCGACGGCCAGGTGCTCCATAGTGATGATATAAAGTAAGGGTGACAAGGGACAACCGTCCCGTTATGAATAGGAAAGGGAGTGGACAGAATGCCATTGACCCGAACTCTCGCAGTTGGGATGGAATATAATGCCATAATTCTGTCTATGAAGGACGAACCCAACCCCATTTGAGACAAGGCTGCTCTGAGGAATCTCCAATGTACTCTATCAAACGCTTTTTCAGCATCCACGGAGAGAAGGCACATTAGAGACTCCTGTCGCTGGGCATGAGAGATCAGCGCAATAGTTCTAAGGGTATTGTCCCTTGCCTCCCTTTCAGGCACAAAACCGACTTGATCTAAATGAATACAGTGTGGGATCACTCCAGCCAATCGCGTCGCCAACATCTTAGAGTACAACTTGACATCACAGTTGATGAAGGAGATCGGTCTAAAATTTTAGCAATAAATAGGATCCTTCCCAGGCTTGGGCAGGACTACCACATGCGCCTCAAGGGCCTGTCTGGGGAACGAGCAACTCCCTGAAATACTATTAAAGCACTTCAGAAGAATTGGCGTCAGCATAGTCTGAAACGTCTTGTAGAAAGCCACCGTGAATCTATCAGGACCCGGGGTCTTCCCACATTTAGCATCCGACAAGGCTGAGTTTACCTCCACCTCTGAAAAGTCGGACTCCAGGGAGTCCATCTCCTCAGGGGAAATAGAAGGTATGGCTGTGTCCTGTAGGTAGGTATTGATTCTGTCATCTAGAGTGTGGATGGGCATGTCAGCAAATCTACCCTTAATGTCATATAAGGAAGCGTAGTATATACGGAACATTTCAGCAATCAATTTCGGATGGTGCACTGTCGCGCCGGTCACCTCTTTGAGGTGAGAGACATAAGTGGTCGAAGAGCGAGGGTGGATAAGCCGCGCCAGGGCTCTCCCAGCCTTATTAGCTTGTTCATAGAGAAAACTCCGATACTTCGCTTTCTGATATGAGGAATTGCGCAGCAAAAGGTCTTTCAATTGTTCCTTCGCCAGTGCCAATCTCACCCCTACATCCGTGGACAACAAAGTTTTATGGGTTTTGGAGAGATCATCAATTTTAGAGAGTAATCTTTGTATGTTCGCCCCTTTTTCTTTTTTCAGTCTGGCTCCCTGCTGAATAAGCACCCCCCTGGAGAACGCACTTCAGCGCCTCCCATTGTATGGGTGGTGAGGTCTCCTCCATCTCATGATTCGCAGTGAATTCTCTAATAGCCGTGCAGATGGCTTCTTTACATACAACATCTTTCAAGAGCGCCTCATTTAAGCACCATGTCCATTCCCTGGCCACCAATCCCGGCAGACAAAGGGTGAGGAAAATGGGGGAATGGTCAGACCATATGGTTGAACCTATAGTCGCTTGAGGATCCATAGTCATTGCGCGATGGGATATGAAAAACATATTTAAGCGAGCATATGAATCATGTGCATCAGAACAATGGGTGTAGTCTTTCCCAGTGGGATTCAAGACCCTCCATATATCCACGAGCCTGTGCATATGCAACAGCGAGTGAACTTGGGAGATAGCCGAACGCGGTATGGAATATCTGCCAGAGGAAGTGTTCACGGAAGGGTCCATGACTAGGTTGAAATCCCCTCCCAAAATCAAAACCCCCTCAAGGAATGACGCCACCGTGTTAAGTATAGCCCGTAGTTTAGCCTGTTGATTAGTGTTGGGGAGGTAAATGTTGCCTATCGTGTACACACTCCCATGAATGTCCAATTAAAGGAAAAGATATCGGCCCTCAGGGCAAATCAGTGAGTCTACAACCGTGTGAGGAAGATTACGATGTAGCGCTATAGACACCCCCTTAGCTTTAGCTGTTGGGTTAGTCCTGTGAAACCAGTGAGGGTAGTAGGTCTTCCTGAAACTGGGAACATGTCCAGTCTTAGGCTGGGTTCACACTACGTATATTTCAGTCAGTATTGTGGTCCTCATATTGCAACCAAAACAAGGAGTGGATTGAAAACACAGAAAGGATCTGTTCACACAATGTTGAAATTGAGTGGATGGCCGCCATATAACAGTAAATAACGGCCATTATTTCAATATAACAGCCGTTGTTTTAAAATAACAGCAAATATTTGCCATTAAATGGCAGCCATCCACTCAATTTCAACATTGTGTGAACAGATCCTTTCTGTGTTTTTAATCCACTCCTGGTTTTGGTTGCAATATGAGGACCACAATGCTGACTGAAATATACGTAGTGTGAACCCAGCCTCAAAATGCATTTCCTGTAAAAACAGGATCTGTACCTTTTGCCTATGCATGGAATATGTCACCTGAGATCTCTTCTCCGGGACATTGAGTGCCCTGACGTTAAGGGAGGCAATCTTGATGGAAGCCGACGACATCTGGACGCGACCGGGAAGCACTAGGCTCAAAAACAAAAGAAAAAGAAAAGAGATGTGTTAATATCACCTAAAGAAGGCAAAAGTACACCACCGCACGAAAATGGGAGGAGGGAAAGGGAAGGGACCACAACCAAACAGTAGAGAAGGGTTGACAAATAACACAACAGAGAAGGACAAGAAGTAAGAGAGAAGAGGTCTAAAACAGACCAAGTCCTAACCAGAAACTACCTATAGAATGAAAGGACCCAACAGGGTATATAGAGACGCACCAGGCGTTCAAATAGAAAGAGGGCGGACTAACCAATAAGGTAACAGAGCAAGGTGTAGCAGGACCCCCCTGATATAAACTACTAGCGAAAAATTATGGCATTCCTCGCCACCAGAGAGGAGAGGGCAGCTTCACAACTGCAAATTATAACACACAATCTCCCCCCCCCGCCCCCTAAGAACAAGATGAAAACTACAATAATGGCAGAGCTATTCCCAACCAACACATCCTAAATAAATCCAATTCCCTAGAGTATTAGTTTCCCACACTAAAGTCTCTATAACCGTATAGAACATAAGGTTATAACAAGAGAGCTATCTTAACTGCAACGAAACGAGAGTTAGTGAGGCAGATAACGTGAGATCACACTATAACATCGACTAAGAAGTAACAAGCGATTGAAGAACCACACTCCCTGTCCATTCTCAGTCACCAGCATCCGAAGGCGGCCTGATACGACGTGGGGGCTGCCGTGATGGGAGAATAGGAGTGGGTAGCCAATCTGGAAGTCAGGCAGACCCAGCTCCTTCAGGAACAACGGTAGATCTTCAGGTGTTGACAGTTCATGACGGCGTACTTTCTTCCTCACCACAAGCTGAAACGGAAAGCCCCAGGAGTAAAGGATGTCCCGCTCACGAAGCACTTCCAACAAAGGTTTCATGGCCCTCCGTTGTGACAGAGTATATCTGGATAGGTCTTGTAGGAAAACAAGCCGGGCACCATCAAAGTCGACACAGTCCAGATTCCTCACTGCTCGCATAATTTCATCCTTAACACGATAATGATGCAGTCTGCAGATCACGTCTCGCGGTCTATTCACATTAGTGGGCATGGGACCCAGGGCCCTATGTGCTCTGTCAATCTCAAAATCTTCATTGACAGGGCGATTCAGAAGCGAAAACACCTTGAAGCGTAGGGATAAGGTCTGCTGCTCTAGTAGCCTCTGGAAGCCCCCGTATACGAATATTGTTCCGCCTGTTGCGGTTCTCTGAGTCCTCTTGTAGGCGATAGAGATGCTAAATATGGCAATCTTGCATAGCCACCGCAGCTTGCACATCCTCAACAGTAGCAGACAGCGAAAGATGGTCAGAGGACAAATAAGCAACTTTAGCGTCTACGGCCTGCACTTCGGCCCTCAGGATGCCTAGCTCTTTTTTGTATGCACTCTCAAGTCTCTCCACTAGTTTCTCCATGTCTGACTTAGTAGGGAGTAGCTTTACATGTTCCCTCCTGTCCCATTGTTCCTGCCCCTCTCCAAGAGCATCCATGTTAGGCAGTTGTTGTTTAGAGGTGCGTGGGGCACAAGATGAAGGCGCCTCCTCTGCAGGGGTGAAAATGGAGGCCCTAGGAGACAATGAGGACCCCTCCATAGTGTATGGTGTCGCCAGGGCAGGATCCCCAATTCTGTGAGGGCCGGGCCCTGTATATTTCGTCCCCAGCTGTGGTAAGGAGAGGGTGGGGGAAACAGAGGCTAAATGGCTATGTATCTGTGGTGCCGACGGCGGTATGCCGGATACCACGCTTGTACCTGGCGCCGGACTGGCGCGTGACCTGGCTGCCTTGGCGCGCGCGGTCTGTTAGGTCTCCGGCAGGATCCGGCATCAGGAACCGGTCTATTCTGCCGCGGGGAGTCGGAGGAGGCTGTGAGCGGGTGCCGGTCCTGCTTCTGCGTCTGCCGCCGACTATCTGGCATAAGGGAGAGGGGTATGCGGCGAGGAATGTCCGTGGCTACAGAGGCTGCATGCGGAGCTCAATATCTAGTGTACTCCCTCCGCCATGGCCAGGCCACGCCCCCCCTTGATACAGTTCTTAGAGTGGATTTACCATCTCTGATACTAGACTGAAAAAAGTCATAAATGTATGCTCAAAGCAACTTTTTGCAGGTGTGCAACCTGTACGCCAGAAGGGTAGGCAGAGCCCCTTTCTTACATGGGTCATTTACTTTTATTTACACCTGCAAACAAGCGTAAATCATGTTAGAAATGTAGATTTCTGAGGCTGCTGTAGTCTCTCAAGTGTAGCACTGGACATAGAGGTGGGGATTTAGTTGAGATTATCATATACATATGCTAGTATTCATAAACCTTCCCCTTTGTATCAGCCTTTTAGGCGGTTGTCACACATGGCATTTTTTCAGGGGCAAAACTGCCGCTGCAGTTTATAAGCCAAAGCTAAAGGCCCTATTCCACGGAACGAATATCGGCCGCTACGGATGATAATCGTCCCTTGGAATAAAGTGCAACGATCAGCCGACATCGTTCATGTCGGCCAATCGTTGCAGTCGCTTGTTTTTCAAAATGTTGAAAAACAAGCGACTGATATAGCAGCGATCTGCTGCCGTCGCTCCGTTGAATAGGAGCGTCGGCAGCAGACGCTGCTGTATCCTATGGGCTGCCCGGACGATCAGCGATAAAAGGGGTAGTGCGGCGGTAAAGAATTATTCACAGAATAACACACATTACAAAGATATACAACTTTGTAATGTATGTTATGTCTGTGAATGGCCCCCTTCCCGTGTCCCACCATCCCCACCCGTGTACCTGGAAGTGTGGTGCGCTATACATTACCTGTCACGTGCCGACCCCCGTCTCCGATCTTCAGTCAGTGACGTCTTCTTCGGCCGGCCGGCGAACAGCTCCGAATGCCGGCCGCCCTCTGCAGTGTCATCCGATGCTCAGCCGCGATTGGCTGAGCATAACTGTGCTCAGCCAATCGCGGCTGAGCATCGGATGACGTGACAGGTATTGTATAGCGCACCACACTTCCGGGTACACGGGTGGGGGTGGTGGGACACGGGGAAGGGGGCCATTCACAGACATAACATACATTACTAAGTTGTATAACTTTGTAATGTGTGTTATTCTGTGAATAATTCTTTACCGCCGCACTACCCCTTTAAATAAAGATTTCCATATCATGTGATCGGTGCCTCCACACAGACTCTAGCAATGCCATCTATTCCTCACACCGCTGCCTGGTTCCCGAGATCTCAGCCCAGTGCCCTGATGTATATCGTCCCCTAGGTGACGCGCCACCTTCAGAATGGAGTCTGTTTCCGGCCTGGCACGTCCTCAAGGGCAAGACATATGGGGGCTCTTGGCCCACCTCTAGTGCACCAAAGTAGTACATTTGCATATTTACAAAATGGAGGAGATCTTGAGAATCGGGGAGGTATGAGGAATAGATGGCAGCACTAGAATCTAGACGGTGGAGCCCATCAGATATGGAAATATTTATTTGTAACATAGTTAATAAGGTTGAAAAAAGACATGAGTCCATCAAGTTCAACCTACTGAAATCCCATTGCAAAAAAACCCAACTCAGGGCAGATTCCAACCACCCTGCCCCAGAGAGAAAAACTCCCCACCCCTGACTCCAAAACTGCAACCAGAGCAATCCCTGGATCAACATATCACCAGAAATCTGTTGGCGATAACCTGTAATATTATATTTTTTAAGAAAAGCATCCAGACCTCCCTTGAACTTTTTTAATGAATCAGCCATGACAACATCATGAGTTCCATAGTCTCACTGCTCTTACAGTAAAGAATCATCATCCATGCTGGTGGTGAAACCTTTTTTTTCTTCTAGATGTAGCGGATGTCTCTTTGTCATGGTTACAGACCTAGGAGTAAGATCACTAGAAAAGATCTCTGTACTGTCCTTTATATATTTGTACATTGTACAGACAGTCCTAAGACATTTTTCTAGAGTAAATAACCCCTATCTTGATAACCTGTCTTGGTACTGTAACCCACCTCTTCCCCTAATGACCTTGGTCGCCCTCCTCTGCACCCGCTTAAGTTCAGCTCTGCCCTTCTTATATACCGGTGCCCAAAACTGTACACAGTATTCCATATGTGGTCTGACCAGTGATTTGTAAAGAGGCAAAACTATGTTCTCCTCTATGTTGTGGTACATTTACTTAAAGCACTTGACTAATAAGCCCGTTAAACCAATCACTAGACTAGGAACCAGTGTATTCTTCACATAGCATAACAATCAACAGTTGGCTATAATGAAAGCCAGTGTGGAGATAGCGGTATAAACCCCAGAGTCCGATAAATACATATATATATATATATATATATATATATATATATATATACAATCATTCCTTTATTGATGTACAAAATATAAAATCAGTACATTAATGGTTATTTTTACAGAGAACCTGCTTAGGAGAGTCTTCCAGGCTCTGGCTATAACCTATTTTTTATGTCTGGCAATACCCTAGACATGTCAGGCTAGAGCACCTCAAGGAGGGACTGCGGTGAAAACAAGGACTAAACTTATTTACGCTGGGATTCTGTTTCCTCTACCTCTGAAGGCTATACAAGTGTATTGTAAGTATAAGTCAGTAGTTAAAGGGGTTATCCAGTGCTACAAAAACATGGCCACCACTCTTGTCTCCAGATTGGGTGGGGTTTGAAACTCAGCTCCATTAACATAAATGGAGCTTAATTGCAAACCATACCTGAACTGGAGACAAGAGTGGGGCAAAACTGGCCATGTTTTTGTAGCACTGGATAACCCATTTAAGCTAAGTGTAAAGGCCGAGTTTCTACTGCCAAAATGCTAGGCTCCTACCTCCAACGGCTAGCTCACCAATTAGATGAGCCTGTAATCCCTGATCGTTTTTCACTCGGTGCCCACAGGATAACTCAGGCGGATGTTTATTTTCATGGATATAGAACTCTTCTAACAGCTCCAGCTGAGTAGCTTGTATCTGAATGAGTCTCTGATCTGTGGCCTGCAGACTTACCAAAATGACAGTTACTACTCGTGAAGGCTATTCCAAGTTATACTTGTCAAGGTCTAATCTATTTCAAGTATCCGTAGTATACAGAAACCATTTAAACACTTCTACCATTTTTCTACCAGTGACCACACTGTGCCTGAAAGTAGCAACTCTCCCCTCGTCTGCCAGCAAAGCCAACAGTGTATTATAAAAGTTAAAGCACAAACATCTATTGTATTGTCAAGATTCCTTAAAGTGTAACTATAATTTAGATAGCCAAAAAATTAAACTAATAAGTTAAAAAGCCCACATGTTACCCTTTAAAAAGAACCCTAAATTGTGTGGATATCTTGTGCGCTTGCTGAGATATCCCCAGTTGTTCGGCTCAGAAAAATAAATACATTTTTATCCTGGCTGACTGAAAGTGGGCTTGGTCTCCACTCTCCTCCCCCTCCCTCCTTTTCTCCTCCTCTCCTGCCCCGCCCTCCACTCCCCTCATGAACACACTACTACACACTACAGATAGCTGCTTTTTATTGAAGTGTACCAAAGAATGGAGACGTTGGTTAGATGTCACAGCATGTATTATATACATATATGGCCGTATCCATTGTCTCTACACATGTCACGCTACAGCTCCCATCATACCTTGAAAATCCACTGGTTGTCACAGTATGATGGGAGTTTTCATTTTGTCATAGCTTTAGAACCACAGGGAGGGCAGAAATGATGCATTTATACTGTTCTACCTGTTACTTTACAACTGGGTAAAAAATACAACTCCCATCATTCAGATAGCAAAAGGCTGCCCAGGCATGATGAGAATTGTAGTCTTGTCACAGGTATAGAGCCACAGCTTTCGTAATGCTAATGCAAATATTTTATAGCTAAAGGCTTTATTACAAGGTGACTGCAAGTGGCCACACAAATAATCAAATGATAATTTGTGCGGTCCCTCCTGTCCAATGTCTCTCACATCATCCATCTCAACATCCCCTCACATCATCACTCTCATCATCCCTATCCCTCACATCATCCATCTCATCATCTCTCATGAGAGGGGATAATTAGAGGAATGATGAGAGGAAGGATGTGATTGTCAGGGATGATGTGAGGGAGAGGGATGAGTAGAGGGGATGATGTGTGGACGATGGATGATGGGAGGGATCATCCCCTCTCATCATTCCTCTCCCCCATCATCCCCTCTACTCATCCCTCTCCCTCACATCATCCTCCCTCTCCCTCACATCATCACTCTAATCATCCCCTCTACTCATCCCTCACTATCCAATCTACCTCACATCATCACTCTCATCATACCCCTCCCTATCATCCTTCCTCTCTCATTATCCCTCTCCCTTACATCATCACTCTCATCATCCTTTTAGCTCACATGATGATGTGAGAGAGAGGGGCAGACAAACGATCTGTACAGGCGTGAGACAGCCCAGACATGGGCGGCGATTACAGGCAGGACAGGTTACAGCCCCACTCAAGCCGTCCGCATATGCCCTGCCACCTGCTGCCCCATGCCCCAACCGCAACCCCCCCCCCCGATCGCTGCTCGTGAGTCTGCCCGGATCGTTGTCCAAGCGCAACAGTCCCACCCCCACCCCGTGTGTGCCGGCCCCTACTGTTTCCCGCCGGTTGCTCGCCCGGAGCCCGGTTGAGTGTCTACCCCCGGCTCCACATGCTGAGGGAAAGCGATCTGTGTAGGCGAGAGACAGCACAGACATGGGCAGCAATTACGGGAGGGGTTACAGCAATCTGTAACCCGAGCGTTGCACATCATTACACGTCTGTGCTTTCTCTCGCCACAGCATGTGGGCAGCAATCCGGGGGCCAGGGGTAAACACTCAACAGGCTCCGGGCGAGCAACCGGCAGGAAAGAGTGGTGGCCAACACACGGGGGGGTTGCGGTTGGGGTATGGGGCGGAAGGGGCAGCAGTAGGTGGCAGGGCATATGGGGATGGCTGTAACCCGTCCTGTCTGTAATCGCTGCCTATGTCTGTGCTGTCTGCACAGATCACATTCAACGGCGCTCTGCTGGGCGGGTGGACGGGCAGAAGACGCACGGGGGGTTGCGGTCAGGCAACAGCGATCGGGGGGGGGGATGGGGTATAGGGGGCAGCAGCAGGTGGCAGGGCATATGCGGATGGCATGAGGAAACGTCGGCAATCCGGTTGGTGGGCTTCCACATGACTACACAGTGTCCAAGAGAGAGGAGGGGTTCCTCTGCTGCTGCGGGATTGGGGCGGACCTATCTAGGAATCTGTACAAAGCTGCTGCTTAGGCAGAGTACGGATTTGCAGGGAACCTGGACAAAATTGCACATCATTCATCATATATTTAAAAAAACGGTTTAATATTGCTTATTACAATAAATTGCTAAAATTCCTATTATGACCTAGGCTAACTAAAAATTGATTGAAAAAATATTTTATAGTTGTGCTTTAACTGTGAAAGAATTGTTTATTGCCCTGACAGGACCTTCTGCAAACTATATATACAGTAATACCTTAGTTTTCAAACTGCTCAGACTTCAAACAGTATTTTCAAGGAAAGTTTGCTTTGGTTCTCAAACACTTTTCGCGCAGCCAGTCTTGAAGTAATTTACCAGGAAGTAACATTTAGAATTCAAACTTAGCTCGGTATCTGAACGTTTTTGTGAGCGTGGATGGTGGGTTGTACCTGGTGAGTTTAGCACTGGTGAGGCTGCACATACAGTGCTGTATAAGACTGCTGGAGTGCATATACAGTACAGTAGTAGTACAGTCAGTGCACCACCATCTCCCATCTGTTACAGTGCTGGGATGGGGGGGGGGGATGAGTGAAGAGTAAGTGACTACTGTACTATAATTGCTGGTTTTGATGAATGTTTCTTGTATATAATGTACTTTAGAGATTATACTGGGCACTTTTCAATGTAATAAATGAGTATTGTAGGTAATTATTGGTGGGTGCTGGAACCAATTAAACTATTTACATTATTTATAATGGGAAAACACTGTTCAGTTCTCAAACTGCCCTCCTGAAGCAATTAAATTTGAGAACAGAGGTACCACTGAATGTGTGTATGTATGTATGTATATATATATAACGTGACAGAACCGGGAGACAACCAAGTAAAACTTTTGACATGTCTATATGACTGTGACACGGCCGTTGTTATGAAATAACAGCCGTTATTTGCCATGAAATGGCAGCCATTCACTAAATTTCAACAGTGTGTGAACAGAACCTTTCTGTGTTTTCTATCCACTCCAGGGGTTGGAATAGCCCTTTAAGCCACAAGGAGCAACTAAAAACCATGCCCATGTGTAGTGGCTGTGTCTGGTAGAGATGAGTGAATCTTGAGCATGCTTGGGTCCATCCAAAGGAGAGTGTGCAGCAATTGATTACCAGTGGCTGCAGAAGTTGGATGCAGCCCTAGAGCAGCAATGGAACCCCATCAGCACTAGTGTTCTGTCCCTACCTGAGGAGAATGAAGGTGTAACTGGCTGGTAGTGACTGTGAGACTTTCCTACCTTCTTTTCCAGAATGTACAGCAGACCGGACCAGCACCAGCTCAGCTTCAGAAGACTCATATAGTACACAGTGATATGAATGAAGATTTGGTTTATTGAACTTAGATACAGCAATAATGGATGATAAAACACTGTAGTTACTAATGCTGTTGCTGCTGAAGTATTGCTGAGGCTATTGCTGGTCAGACATTGATGCCTTCACAAGCCCAAGAACAACTGTGCTCCCTGTCTCACAGTGAGGACCAAAATGGTACCTCAGAGCAGGGAACTAGGAAACAGGGTTGCAAAACGTGGCTAGTTTGAAGAGCGAGCTTATCCAAATTCTGGCCAGCAGATGGCAGCATAGGAAACAATGCATAGAATAGACAAAAAATTTATGTAGAACTAATACAACAATATAAACAGCTGGAAACTGTATATATAAGGGAAGAACAGCACAACCAGAGCGTGTCATAGGAAGCCAATGGGTAAGTACTGTGCACTATAGACCTTACATGTCCCAGTCAAGTCTAATGCAGCATGTAAAGGGCTACACAGTGGGGTAGACAGAACAGAGTCGAGCTGTCATACATGACACCTTATTCATTAAGAGGTTACATCGATAGTTCAGAAAAAAAAAAAAAACTTTCAAATCAACTGGTGCCAGAAATTTGTAATTAACGTCTATTACTTTCAGTAATTATTAGCTGCAATGTTATATTCTTTCCATGTCAGGAACTGTCCAGAGCAGTAGCAAATCCCCATAGAAAACCTCTCCTCCTTTCCGGACTGGAAAGAATACACTACTTCCTGCAGGACATACAGCAGCTGATAAGTACTGGAAGACTTTAGATTTTTTTTTAATAGAAGTAAATTACAAATCTCTGGAACTTTCTGTTACCAGTTGATTTAAAAAAAAATTCCTACAAAACTGATAGCTCACAGCAAAATGTAATGAACAATATATACTTCATTAATGATTCAAATGAAGTTCATAAAAACACATATAAAAATTACAAAGTAACAATACAAACAGATTTGAACAGATGACATAGGTGAGCCACAGAGATCACCCGGACAGAGTTAAACAGTAAGGGGAAGCATGGTACATTTAATCAAGGGCCCAACCAACAGAAAGAATTTTTACAAAGTGCACAGTGCAAGGGACCTAGTATCCAATGAATATGTATAGCAGCAATGAGAGCATATATTAAAGTGCAAAATGCTGTAAGAATATTGTATAGGAAATCTCTCACATATGAGCGACTAGTGACTACATAAACACACCGTTGGAGCAACAATGCCTAACCAGCTTCCAAAGTAAATCACAAACTAGTGCAAGATATACCTCAAGTCCGGGGACTGCGTGGGAGGAGGAGGACCACGCAGTCCCCCGACTTGAGGTATATCTTGCACTAGTTTGTGATTTACTTTGGAAGCTGGTTAGGCATTGTTGCTCCAACGGTGTGTTTATGTAGTCACTAGTCGCTCATATGTGAGAGATTTCCTATACAATATTCTTACAGCATTTTGCACTTTAATATATGCTCTCATTGCTGCTATACATATTCATTGGATACTAGGTCCCTTGCACTGTGCACTTTGTAAAAATTCTTTCTGTTGGTTGTGCCCTTGATTAAATGTACCATGCTTCCCCTTACTGTTTAACTCTGTCCGGGTGATCTCTGTGGCTCACCTATGTCATCTGTTCAAATCTGTTTGTATTGTTACTTTGTAATTTTTATATGTGTTTTTATGAACTTCATTTGAATCATTAATGAAGTATATATTGTTCATTACATTTTGCTGTGAGCTATCAGTTTTGTAGGAATTTTTTGCTGTTTGAGATAGCCCTATTTATATAGTTGGTCTATGTAGGATAGGTTACCAGTTGATTTAAAAGATTTATTTTTGTGAACTACCCTAATAACCCCTTAAGGACCCCGTGGGTACATTTACGCCCCAGCTGAGCTGAGCCCGCCCCATAGCGGTTGAGGACTGGCTGCTATCTGCACCCAGGCCCTCACCCTCAATGGCGGGCCGCCATGATCGCGCGGCCGACCGCCATTAACCCCTTAAACGCTGCGACCACATCGCTTAAGTATAAGTGACCGCAGCATCTCCGGTCACCTAATGATCGGGACCCCTGCAGCGTGTTTGCGGGGGTCCCGATCGCATTTCCTGACTGCTGGAGGTCTCTTACCTTCCTCCGTGCAGTCCTCGGATTGGTCATCTGATTCAGCCTGCCTGCCAGAGGATCGCAGATAGCACTGATTCCTGCAATGCTATGGCATAGCAGGGATCAGTGTTACTGATCTAATGTATGTATGTGATAGTTCCCTAAGGGGACTATAAAAGTGTAAAAAAAATAAATAAATGTTTTGCAAAATGCCCCAAAGCCCCTCCCCCAATAAAAGTGTAAATCACCCCCCCCCCCTTCCCATTTCATACATTAAACACATAAAAAGTAATAAAGTTAATTAACATATAACATACCGTAGAGTGCGTAATCGTCCGATCTATTAAAATAAAACAATACTATTCCTGCACGGTGAACGGCGTAAATAAAAACACCGGTAAAAACACCACAGAGATTGTTTGTTTTTTAAATGACATTTTATGTATATAAAAATAATAAAAAGCGATCAATACATTTGATCTAGAAAATGTTTTTATTAATAAAAACTAGAGATAATGACACCCCATACAACCCCGTAGGTGAAAAAAATAAAAGCGCTATAGGAGTTACAATAGGGCCATTTTAAATATGCCTGTTTGCAAAAAAAAAAAAAACATTTTAATGCGAATAAAAATAGTAAAATGATAGAAAACCAAGTAGACCTGCATTTTACAGTGTTCAGACTGACCTATAGAATAAAGGAAAAATGCCAGTTTTACCGTAAAGTGCATTACGTAAACATGGAACCCCCCCGAAAAAAAAAAATTGCGGAATCGCATGGCTGATTGAAAGATGACATTACAGAGTACACCTGTTCCTGAAAAAAACAAGACTTCACATGGTCCTGTAGGTAGAAAAATGAAAGAGTTATGGGTCTTAAAAAACGAGGAGGAAAAAAAGAAAACGCAAAAGTGACAATTGGCCCGGTCCTTAACCCTTAGGCGACCCTGGACGTACCGGTATGTCAAGGGCTGCCTCCCCGCGTTCAGAGCAGGGCCGTGCGGCGACCGCGCTCTGAACCGCCGCGATCCCGGGTGCCGCATGTAGCCCAGGATCGCGGCTATTAGCGGGCATGGTCCGATCGCCGTGCCCGCTAATCAGGTAATCGGAGGCAGCTGTCAAAGATGACAGCTGCCTCCGATTACCAGCTGCAGCACTTCCCTGGTGTCTAGTGGCTGAGATCTCTGTACCTGATGCCGGCCGGGGACCTCTCCAAGATGGCGCCATCCCCGACTCGGCACTCGTTTGTTTTTGTCTGCAGCAGCCGAAAGCAAACGAGTGCCGATCTCATTGATCTTTGCTGTATACGTATACAGCAAAGATCTCAATGAGAGATCTGTGTGTATATACTAGAAGTCCCCCAGGGGGGCTTCTAGTATATGTGCAAAAGTAAAAATAAAAGTGATGTTATAAGTAAAAAGCCCCCTCCCCTAATAAAAGTCAGAATCACCCCCCTTTTCCCAGGTTATAAATAAAAATAAACAAATAAATAAATAAACATGTTTGCTATCGCCGCGTCCGTAATCGCCCGAACTATTAATTTATCACATTCCTGATCTCGCACAGTAAATGGCACATTTTTGGTCGCATCAAATCCAGAAAAATTGTAATAAAAAGCGATCAAAAAGTCGCATATGCGCAATCAAGGTACCAATAGAAAGTAAACATCATGGCGCAAAAAAATGACACCTCACAGCCCCATAGACCAAAGGATAAAAACGCTATAAGCCTGGGAATAGAGAGATTTTAAGTGACATATATTTGTTACCAATTTGTTGAATTTTTTACAGGCCATCAGATACAATAAAAGTTATACATGTTATATATGATTTTAATCGTAACGACTTGAGGAACATATATAACAAGTCAGTTTTACCCCAGGGCGAACGGCGTAAAAACACAAACCCCCCAAATAAAAGAAATGCGGTTTTTTTTTCAATTTCACCACACTTTGAATTTTTTTATGGTTTCGCAGTGTACTTTATGCAAAAATTCAGCCTGTCATTGCAAAGTACAATTAGTGGCGCAAAAAATAAGGGCTCATGTGGGGTGGGGGCTCATCTAGGTGAAAAAATGCAAGTGCTATGGCCTTTTAAACACAAAGAGGAAAAAATGAAAATGCAAAAATTTTAATTGGCCGGGTCCTCTAAGGGTTAAGGCCATTTCAGGCCCGCTCCTTAAGGGGTTAATAGGGATGATGCAGTTCTGGCACAAACAAAGGTCTAGAGACCCAAACTGAAAGCATTATAGTGATGTATGATGCTTTCCACTTGGGTCATTAGACTGATGGATGGGCTGGGACTTGTGTCCATGTTACAGAAGTGTGAAGGTTGTGAGCAGATCAACTAAAATGCCCAAGGTTTCAATCCCGGATCCACACCTGCTGTAAAGGTTTTAAGGCCTACAATCATTTTGCTTCAATCATTCCACAAATAAAGCAGACTATAAAATATAGAAAAAATGTACATCATATGTTTGAGAGGTTTATTACAAAGACAACCAACAACGTAAAAACAAACCAAAAATATGATAAAATTGCATTCAGAGGTAAATATGCATGAGTTTGGACTTTTATTTGATTCGCTAGAATGTAACTCATGAACAGGTAAAAAAAAACACAATAAAAAAGACAGTTCTGACCCCCCCGACACAAAACAACAAGGGAACCACAATCTATACAGTTTGAGATTCCATCTCATCACAGCACACATGAAATGCTTACTAGAGGGCATCATTCTTTTCTGTAGGTCACATTTAATGATCTTATACACAAATTATAACATTTCTATATACAGTCTGCCAATAAATAGGATCATTCTACATATAAAGCCAGTGTTTTACTTTATCCAGGAAAATAATAAAAGGTACAGTAGAGAAGGCCAGGGTATTGCATGCAGGTATAAACCTTCAGCATGGATTTTAAAGAGGTACTGCTATTAAAACTAGGCAGTGTTACTTCAATTAACCTAGTAAATGTTGTTACATCCATTAAACCAAATAAGGAAAGAATAATGTTAGGGTATGTGCACACTACGGAATCCCGCCAGCTTGCCCCCACGCATCTCCACTGGTCCCATACACTTCATTCTATGGTTCGGCAAATTCCGCCGCCTGCCCGAAAAAGAACCAGCTCATTCTAGTCAGCATTCAACATGAGAATAGCATGTCAGTGCTGACAAAGGCATACCGACTACACAAACACACTCCAGAAATAAGTGCACAGGGCAATCACAGTCTTTTCAGATTTAAAACAAACGGTTAAACGACAGTAAAACAAACAAACGGTTCTGCAAGTAAAATACTTGCAGAACCATCTAGGTCAGCGACTCCAAACCTTTTTACCTGCGTAAACCCCCTGAGAAAGTGATTGACTTCTGGATACACTAACGCCATTCCTGCCTTAAAGAAGCTTGGTGTAGGGGAGGGTAAAGCAATTTCAAATTCTTGTGCTATTTGGCTCTGATATGTTGCGGTTTTGCATTGCATCCTTGAGCAAGCTGAAATCAGTCTGTTTTTCCCATTATAAGAGCCAAATTGTTAAAAGTAAATGTACATATTATACTTGTAGATAAAAGCTGCTATTCCAAGATTTAGGGTACAAACAAACACCGTATACGCAAAAGATCTGCAGCAGATTTGATGCTGTGTTCAGTTATTTAGATCTAATCTGCTGCGTATTTGTATTACGCTACGTAAAAAAAAGCAAAAAGGTGTCTGCTTTTTCTATTTAAAAATATGTGTTATTGCCGCCATTTAACAGATTTCCATGCAATGCATTGAAATTTACGGAATGATGGACGCCCAATGCACACAGTATATTAAACAACGGATGTTGTCTGCGCAGACGTCAAAATAATGATTATGTCAATTATTTTCAGATGTCTATTGCAAAAAGCGGCCGTTATTTTTATAGTTGCCAACACAGTTTTTCTTTTTCGCCATCATTTCTCTGTTTTTGAACCTAAAATGGCAGTGGTTATTTTTTCTTTTCTAACACGGGGAGGAAAAAACGTTGTGTGAACATAGCCTAAAATTGCATTTCCACATATGCATTCGGAATATGATCAAATTCTGTGGAAAAAAAAAAAAAATACCCATACCCAGTTCACTGCCAATATCTGTGCAATGTTTCCATGCTTATTGGCAACATTGTGTGGCTATTTGGTGTGGGGTTTATAGGGAATCACATTCCGAACGCATATGTGGAAAGCTGGACTTAGGGTGCTTACAAAGTGCAGCATATGTGGAAACCTGACCTATTATGTTCTTTCACAGTGCAGTTGTGAAGAATAAACCAGGTGTGGATCATAATAAGTTAGATAACTATAAATGATTGCTACTTCTACGTTTACACGGAGCAATAATTCACCCAATCGATTGTTTCACGATTTTGAAGCAACAGTTTGGTTTTTATAACTATCAGCGTTTAGACGAATAAATTGTTAAAAAAAGTTTGTAAGAAAAAAAATTTGTAAGAAAAATAGTTATTGCAATCGTTTTTAAGATCGCTTAAGCCCATCTTTTACATAGGGTAAATCGGTGAAAGACTTAACCCAAAGCGAACGACGATTTAAGAACATGTTGAAAGATCAAAATGAACGATTTCTTGCTCGTCGTTTGATCTTTTGCTGTGTTTACACGGAACGAATATCGCTCAAGTGCGATCGTTTATATGAAAATTCGAACGATCATTGTTCAGTGTAAACGCAGCATATCCCTTTTTTTCAATCTATTTCTGATATGGAATAGATTAAAAAAAAGATGATGCATCAGTTTATATTATCTAATTCATTAGGATCCACATCTGGTTTAGATTGCAATCTGCTGTAAAAACTGCTACTAAACAGTCAGCAACATCACAAAGCCATTGGTGACTGCAGGGTTGTGGGGTTTCCGATGCATACTTTCACTATCATGTGGGTACATGGCTTATAGGACATGTTAGGTTTGCTCAAATGCTAAGGCCTCATACACATTGCTGTTTCATTGATCAGTGTTGTACAGTTCTGTAATCAATAACTGATGGACTAACAATTAAACCCCTGAACAAAGGTGTCGGGACGTTTTTTTCCATCATGGCCTACCCCTATTACCCCCAACATCTGTCTGTGGTTGTTCAGGACAGCCTCATACACATCAGATTGACGGCCGAATCCACCGTAAACTCTAAAGGATCTATTACACACAGATTATGACATGTTATTTCTTCTATAATTTTATGACTTTATAATCAAGTATGTGTCTCTAAACTGTCTAATGCTGCGTTTACACGGAGCGATAATTCGCCCAATTGATTGTTTACCGATTTTGAAGCAGCAATTTGGTTTTTATAACGATCAGCGTTTAGACGAATAAATAGTTAGAAAAATCGTAAGAAAAATCGTTTTAACCATGATTTTTAAGATCGCTTAAGCCCATCTTTCCACATAGGGTGAATCTTAGGCTGTTTACACAAAAGATTCACCCTAAGCGATCTGCGCATTATTAGCGAATGACGATTTGAGATCAAAATGAACGATTTCTTGCTCTTCGCTTGCTGTGTTTACACGGAACGATTATCGCTCAAATGCGATAGTTATTGCGAAAATTAGAACGATAATCGTTCCGTGTAAACGCAGCATTACACTATCCAATCAGAGCTGATGGGGGCTTTTCCCTACACTATGGCGCTAACTGGTACCACCCTGCTGGATACTAAGAATCATACATTTCTAGTTAGAACAACAGAGGAACAGCATATCACAGAGGGGGGGAAAAAAAAAAAAAGTAATAATTTCATGGGTATTGCATGCATTTGCTAAATCAGACAGGACAGGAGTAGAGACAAGTACTCTGCATGCTCTGAAAAGAGGACTTACAGCTTTAAAAGTGAATCTGTCCCCCGACTGTCTACTGAGCTGACAGGACCGCTGGATAGATATAAATTGTTTTCATAAAAAAAAACCTGTATTTGGGCTGAGAATTGTGTCAAAGAGGTGAAACCTATTATTTCTTGGGCTCTAAAACAGTTACACCACGCCATCCTGTATGCCCGCTGCATAACTAGCCACGTGCACTCTGTATATAGCACTGTGAGGTGTAGCGGGTACTCCCTGAGGACACAAGCATCAAAAAATGCGCACTGAGGATAACGCTTTACATAGTGTGAAGATGGGTAAGCTATTTTGATTTCATGCTTGAGATACTAGCCCCTAGGTAAGTTTTATATTAGTAAGGATATTTTATTGAGTTCATGACTATGCCTGCTGTAAATAAACCACATGGTTGGATATAGAAAGAGCAGCCATTACTGTAGTCTAAATAGGGAGCTTTTGGGAAAAGTGCCATATAATAAAGAGATACTGTTGGGAATATACTGCCCATGATTGTGAACTCTGGGAAGACACGCTGTATTTGATAATCTAAGAATAAAAGAATAAAAAGGACAAAAAAAAATGGACTGCTGCTTATATGCCCATAGTTCGTAAGTAGATAAGGCTTTTATTGATATCTATCCAGTGGGTTTGTTGCCAGCTCGGTCAGGGGGTACAGATTAACTTTAAAATAGAACCACAGGGGATGTGCATGTGGTTTTGCACCAATAATAGGGATTGTATGATATCTGGGCAATTGGCTTTTATATATATATATATATATATATATATATATATATACACACACACACACATATATACAGATCCGACCCACTTGGAAACAGCGGTATCTCCTGGTGGGCGCACGGTCCTCCGCCGGGTTGGCTAGTACCCAGCTCTTTATCCAGGCAAAAAAAGTTTGAAGACAGCGTCCTTGCAATATCCAAAAGTTTTAGCCAAATGCATACACAGAATAAAATTACAACGTTTCAGCTCTAAAGCATACTGAGCCTTTCTCAAGTATAACATTACCCTATGTTAACCGGAGTTTTATACAAAAAGTGACCAATCACCATTGACACATAATTAAAACCTCGACCTATCAAGAGGCCTCATGGGTGGGCACATCATTCACAAACCATAGTGTTATAATTATATCCATAATAAACATTGCTCAATTCACAATAACTTAATCCCAAGTTCATCACTTATGTCATCTCCTGGTATCACACGATCCTCACAACAGACTTCAGGAACTCCATCATTCAGTCGACCACGCCGCACCTCCATCACCGCTTATAAGCATTGGGAGTACGGCTGCGCACACCGACGATCTCCATTGGTATTGATGTTTACATAGTAACCGATGCTTCACCTCCTATTGGTTCACTATGTATGATGTAGAATCCATTCCAAAGAAGGGTATGGAAAACCGCGAGCTAAGTGAACTTGGGTGTGAACAGACCGGAACGGCTGGGGATCCGGCTCGGTAATTGCTTGACAGCAGCAGGACTGACAGCAGCAGGACTGACCGCACCTGTCAATAACAAGCTCGGAAGGCGGTGAAAGCATATACAAGTGGAATGGACTCTACATCATACATAGTGAACCAATAGGAGGTGAAGCATCGGTTACTATGGAAACATCAATACCAATGGAGATCGTCGGTGTGCGCAGCCGTACTCCCAATGTTTACAAGCGGTGATGGAGGTGGGGCGTTGTCGACTGAATGATGGAGTTCCTGAAGTCTGTTGTGAGGATCGTGTGATACCAGGAGATGACATGATAAGTGATGAACTTGGGATTAAGTTATTGTGAATTGAGCAATGTTTATTATGGATATAATTATAACACTATGGTTTGTGAACGATGTGCCTACCCATGAGGCCTCTTGATAGGTTGAGGTTTTAATTATGTGTCAATGGTGATTGGTCATTTTTTGTATAAAACTCCGGTTAACATAGGGTAATGTTACACTTGAGAAAGGCTCAGTATGTTTTAGAGCCGAAACGTCGTAATTGTATTCTGTGTATGCATTTGGCTAAATAAACTTTTGGATATTGCAAGGACGCTGTCTTCAAACTTTTTTGCTTATATACATATACACACATACATATATATATATACTAGTGATGTCACGATACCAGAATTTTGAGTTCGATACCAATACTTGATTTTTTAGTTCGATACTCAATACCAGTTCGATACCTCGAAAAAAAATACACCCCCCCTTATAAGATCAGCACCCTCCTCTCCTGACATCCTCTGTGCTGCTGTGACCTCCCCATAGATCAGCACACTCCTCTCCTGACATCCTCTGTGCTGCTGTGACCTCCTCTATAGATCAGCACACTCCTTTCCTGACATCCTCTGTGCTGTTGTGACGTCCCCTATAGATCAGCACACTCCTCTCCTGACATCCTCTGTGCTGCTGTGACCTCCCCATAGATCAGCACACTCCTCTCCTGACATCCTCTGTGCTGCTGTGACCTCCCCATAGATCAGCACCCTCCTCTCCTGACATCCTCTGTGCTGCTGTGACCTCCCCATAGATCAGCACACTCCTCTCCTGACATCCTCTGTGCTGCTGTGACCTCCTCTATAGATCAGCACACTCCTTTCCTGACATCCTCTGTGCTGCTGTGACCTCCTCTATAGATCAGCACACTCCTTTCCTGACATCCTCTGTGCTGTTGTGATGTCCCCTATAGATCAGCACACTCCTCTCCTGACATCCTCTGTGCTGCTGTGACCTCCCCATAGATCAGCACACTCCTCTCCTGACATCCTCTGTGCTGCTGGGACGCTGGGACCTCCCCTATAAGATCAGACCCCTCCTCTCCTGACATCCTCTGTGCTGTTGTGATGTCCCCTATAGATCAGCACACTCCTCTCCTGACATCCTCTGTGCTGCTGTGACCTCCCCATAGATCAGCACACTCCTCTCCTGACATCCTCTGTGCTGCTGGGACGCTGGGACCTCCCCTATAAGATCAGACCCCTCCTCTCCTGACATCCTCTGTGCTGCTGTGACCTCCTCTATCGATCAGCACACTCCTCTCCTGACATCCTCTGTGCTGCTGGGACCTCCCCTATAGTATCAGCCCCCTCCTCTCCTGACATCCTCTGTGCTGCTGTGACCTCCCCTATCGATCAGCACACTCCTCTCCTGACATCCTCTGTGCTGCTGTGACCTCCCCTATAAGATCAGCACCCTCATCTCCTGACATCCTTTGTGCTGCTGTGACCTCTCCTATAAGATCAGCCCCCTCCTCTCTTGACATCCTCTGTGCTGCTGTGACCTCCCTATAAGATCAGCCCCCTCCTCTCCTGACATTCTCTGTGCTGCTGTGACGCTGTGACCTCCCCTATAAGATCAGCCCCCTCCTCTCCTGACATTCTCTGTGCTGCTGTGACGCTGTGACCTCCCCTATAAGATCAGCCCCCTCCTCTCCTGACATCCTCTGTGCTGCTGTGACCTCCCCTATAAGATCAGCCCCCTCCTCTCCTGACATCCTCTGTGCAGCAAGGGACCAAACATTGTGTTTATTGGGGACAGCATGGGGGGGGGCAGTAGTGGGCGGATTGACGGGGGGGATCCAGGTTGGGTGAACAGTCCAGGGCCCAGGGTACATTTAATCCGCCACTGGGTACAGACTACAACCCCCACACTGCAGGGAGCTGGTGAAGGCTGCCAGGTCTGGACAGACAAGAGAGGGTTACTCTGCCTGGCAGGTCAGTTCCTGTCAGAGGGCAGGGGTTTAAGGGCAGGAATGTTAGGGGCACACTAGAGGGCAGGGATGTGGGGGGGGGGGGCACACCAGAGGGCAGGGATGTGGGGGGGGGGCACACCAGAGGGCAGGGATGTGGGGGGGGGGCACAGAGGGCAGGGATGTGGGGGGGGCACACTAGAGGGCAGGGATATGGGGGGGGCACACTAGAGGGCAGGGATGTGGGGGGGGGGCACACCAGAGGGCAGGGATGTGGGGGGGGGCACACTAGAGGGCAGGGATGGGGGGGGGGGGCACACCAGAGGGCAGGGATGTGGGGGGGGGGGGGCACACTAGAGGGCAGGGATGTGGGGGGGGGGGGCACACCAGAGGGCAGGGATGTTTGCAATGTCTGCACACATCCCCTGCTCTCACTCACTGCGGTACCACTCAAAGCATGAGGCTTGTCAAAGCAGAGGGGAGGGGGGATTTGTAAAGGGAGTTTAAGGTGGAACAGACAACCTGAACCTCGGCCAGCAGGAAGATTAACCTTTGCTGCTGGCCAAGATTCAGGCTGTCTGTTCCACCTTAAATTAGCTCTCTTTACAAATCCCCCTCCCCTCAGCTCCGGGAAGCTCCCAGCTGTCAGGCCTCCGTTCCTCCGTGCATATTCATGTGTGCACACTCAGGCCGGTCAGGAAGCGCAGCCACCGAGAGTGTGCACACATGAATATGCATAGGAACAGCGCCGCAGATGGACGGCTGCATGACAGGAGGGACAGGAGGCTGCGGTGTGACGGGCTGCGGGTCATTAGCAGCGGGGGTCTGTTACACATAGTAGCCGACCCCCACTGCTTCTGGAGAGGCTCAGGATGGGTCAGAGGCCGCTGTCAGTTGTGACAGCGGCATCTGCACAGTTATATAGCCGGCACTAGCGATCGCTGTGTGCCGGCTATAACTTCTCACTGCAGTGAGCGGAGGAAGGGGCGGGCGGAGGAGGAGGAAGTGACGGCAGGGGGCCGGGGGCGGCACACAGAGAACATGGCCGGCGCTTAGCTAGCCGCCGGCCATGTTCACTGCTCTATACTTTATATTAAGCTGCGTTATTAGGCAGCTTAATATAAAGTATCGATACCAGGAAATCCTGGTACCGAATCGTTTTTTGGCCCGAAATATCGATAGTAGTATCGATATTTCGGTGCATCGTGCATCCCTAATATATACACATTTTCTTTTAATTCAAAACGTTGACAAAAGAAAAAAATTAACACACGACCAGTTCTGAAAGACAGTTATGCAATAAATAAAAGTACAGGCACAAATGTAAATAGAAACATGTTCCTATAGTTTATTGTAGCTTATTAATGGAAATCAAAGAAGTACATTCACACAGGATGTGAGGATTGCAGTGCAGATTTTCACATGGAAAATCCGCATCAAATGACAGCACCATGCATACACTTTTTTTTTCTAGAGAAATTGACTAGAATTGCAAACATTTAAAAAGAATCTGTCAGCTCTGTAAGATGCATAGACCTGTATACATTGCCAGATAACTTTTAGCGCAGTAAAACTAATAGAACCTTTGATGTACATGGTGGTGGGTCCAAAAAAAAAACAAACAAAAAAAAAATTATATTTTCCTCACCGTTCCTTTGATTGACCATTTCTACTGCACTAAGTGCAATCTGGAAATGTATGCAGTTCTGTGTCCGACATATTTCGTTTAAATCTGCAGCATTTCAATTCTGTTGCATATTTACTACTGACTTAAAGGGAATGTGTCACTAGAAAATATATTCTATTTAAATCAAGTTTTTTTTTTATGTTAAAGGGGTTGGCCACTATATAGTAAAATTGTTCAGTGTACAGTATTAGTAAGTGCAGTGAGTACAATTTCTAACAGCAGCTCCCTGTGTACCTTATAGAGCGAAAGTCAAGACTCCCCACCTCTGTGGTGATTCTGTCTATAAGATGGCCGACATGGAGGATGGCCGACATGTGACCATGCTCCACCCCCAGTGCTCACCACTGGCAAATACAGGCTCAATGGTGGACACTGGGGACAGGGTATGGTCACATGTTCCTCCATGTCGGCCATCTTATGTAAAGAAACACCACAGAGCAGGACAGCCCAGCCTGGAGGAGGAGGAGTCTGATTTTAGCTTTATGAGGTACACCGGGAGCTGCTGTCAGTAAG
Organism: Dendropsophus ebraccatus; assembly: GCF_027789765.1. Taxonomy (NCBI): domain Eukaryota; kingdom Metazoa; phylum Chordata; class Amphibia; order Anura; family Hylidae; genus Dendropsophus; species Dendropsophus ebraccatus. The sequence continues at coordinate 96,322,875 of NC_091456.1, forward strand.
TGCTGTGAGTACACTTACTAATACTGTACACTGAACTATTTTATGGCCAACCCCTTTAATATATTCTAGATATATTTTGGTTTCCATTTTTCTATCTACATTATAAAATAATCCTAAAATCTTGCAGCTTTCATTCTCCCCACTGGATCTAAAACTAAGCTGAGACTTCCTGAGATTAGAATGAAAAAAAAAAAAAAAAGCGAACATGTTTCAGTATCTGGCTCTAACCAGTAAAAAAAAAAAAAAAATAAAAAAAATAGAATCTAGATGACACGTTACTTTTAAGTCATCAAGTTAAAATCCTCCAACCATCCTATTGCTGTACGTTTGCGATGGAAGTTTTCTGCAGTAATTCATACACATTGTGAACTTCCCCTGAGTAACCCTAAGCTGCTGTGATACATGCACTGTATTAGCATGTGTCTACCCTGACCAGCTCTGTGCACAATGTTCTTGTTCATGTGACCATTACAGCTCCATAGAGAAAGTTTATACACACACACACACACACACACACACACACACACACACAATAACTGCATGTAAACAGGGCTGGTCAGAGCTGTAGGTTGCCAGCAACTCTGGGTGCTTTAACCTTCATTTAGGGGAAATCCACAAAGAAAACCCCTTTTTTATAATCTTAAAAAAAAAAAAAACACACCTCTCCTAAAAGTTTTAAATATAAGATCTTAAAAGCATATACAAGGGAATATTGACGTTTCCACTCAACTTCACAACCACCAGCAAATCCTGAAAGATCACCTTTTTATAAGTCGTACAGTCCCTGTTCCAAGCAATAAACAATCTTCTTTAGAGCTATATACAACATTATACTCATCTGTATTTACATACAAATTACATTTACACCTTTAGATCTCGGACACTAGTAAAAACATAGAATAGGCCATAGGATAGATTTCCTGTACACAAGGCCAGGTGATGGGACAAACAGCTACTTTGTTAAAGGTTGACCTACAGATGACCGCAAATAAGGGTCTATTTACACAAAAAGATCATCTGACAGATTATTGGCCAAAGATTTGAAGCCAAAGCCAGAAAGACTAAACAGATATCAGGTAAAGGAAATCCTGAGATTTCTCCTCTTTTCAAATCCATTCCTGGCTTTGGCTTCAAATCTTTGGCAGATAAGCTGTCAAATAATCTTTCTGTGTAAATGGACCCTAAGCTTGCAACTCAACATCATCATGTCTGTTCACATTTGCCTTATACTCGGCGATACATCTAAACACAAATCAAGGCTGATACGTGGCACCCCACAGAACAGTGCTGAGCATTTAGATTCTATTCAGAAAGACATGTCATTAAAACAAACTAATAAAGCATTCATAGGAAATAATAACTAATGCTTGTGGCCTATGTGGATTACTGACGACAGGCACCTTTGGCAGTTTAGGAAATAAGTTTAACTACAGTGATTACTAGTTACCTCAACATGATATTGATATATAATATATATTTATTTTTTGGACTCTGCTGACCTGGTTTAGCAAGTACTTGTATCCCTCACAATCATCTTTTCCATAGCTCTGCAAGTTATTTTTTTTTAGAATGGACATTATAAAAATAACTTCTCCCCACTCAAGAGGTGTGGACCGTGTAGGTAGGGGATAACAAGCTACTCAGAGTCCAAATGCCAGGACACTCACCAATCCCAAGGAAGGGGATGGGAATACTAATCTAAGGCCCACTACTTAATTTCAGTTGTACACTTATGAGTTTATTTGTGTTTTTCACGTCCTATATTGAATCATATGGGGGGGGGGGGGGGAATACCGTGAAAGAAAATTAATATATTGGGCTTTTTAAAACAAACCCCCATACATTATGAAAAACATGGCTGTGTGTGAAATATTTTAGCATATTCCTATGAACTCCTGTCACAGATGCAAGATGACAGCTCTAAAGGTTTTCCCTATTCAGTTACTCTAGTTAGCAACAATAGAGGAAGCAACAATAGAGGAAACTTATTATGAAAGAATTTATACTTCATTTAAAAAGGGAACAAAAAAAAAACAAACACCGCAGCCCTAAAGAGATTGGAAGCAGTGTTAAAACTACAGCCATAACTTCCATTCAATGCACTAGTACCAGCCACAGCTAGTGCTTGCAATTCTGCAGTCTAAGTGCAAATAACAATTATCAATGAATTGCAAGCACTAGCCAGAACCAAGGCTTGTGATTCACCTATAAATTGCAGGCAGCAGGTGGACTTGAAACTATTTAACATTTACTTTCTTTAAGGGGCCATTAAGAGGGTATGGAGAGGACCACTTTAGAGACCGCTCTCCTTGCGGAGCAGTGGCAGGGATCAGCTCCCGACTATCACGATCGCAGGGAACCAAACCGTTGTCTCCCATTGCTGTTTAACAATTTTATTTTTTCACGCTGCACAGTATATTATTTGGTAAAATGAGGGGTGTTGTTACAAAATATATTTGTGGATCCGTAATTGGGGGCGGTATCATATCCACTGATTTCTATGGACACTTTTACACACTGGTAGTTTCTACGGATCCATAAAAGGGCCATGATCTGTGCCACAAAAGAATACTGGCAATCCACAATACGTGCACAGATTAACCCGTTTCAAATCAATAAGTTATTGCGAATTAGATTGTTTACAATCCTGTCTGTAGTTGCAGAGCAGCAATTTTGGAGAGCATTAATAATGCGGGAATGAGATCTTAGGTCCCCTTTACATGTCCTGACCCATAGGGTTATATTAGGCACAGGTACCCTTCAGGATTTTTCTTGAATGGTGTCAGTTCCGGAAAAGTGGTCAGGAAATTATAGATTTTATCTGGAATTCCATCACAGTTTCCCACATAGAAGTCTATGGCAGAGTCTGGAATTCCGAATGCTTTTCTGATGCACATCCGGAAAGTTGGCAGAAGCCTCCTGATCAGGATTATGATTTCCTGACAGTAAAAACTGACATGGACGTGTGAAGAAGGCCTTTGTTTACATAATCAGAAGCAAAACTAAGGAAAGCAAATATGGAACACACCCTAAGGGCATCCTAAAATGTACCCACCATGTTTCCATTGAAATTTTTATTTCATTTTTAGACCAGGGCTGCAAACTGAGCTATTTTTTGTTGATGGCAATACTGTGAAGAAAGCTTTGCACCAATAGTATGTGAGGCTAATTCTTTAAGCAGAAAACCAGTGTAAAGAAGTTTCTTTTTTTTTTGCACAAGTCTGCCCAGTGTTGATCACTGCACCCTGACAGAGCTTCATACTTTTAGCCATGGCTGTGACTAGTGGTGTAGTTTCCAATGGTTTCAGTGAATCAAACTGTATGGAGCAACTAAGCGATTGTTAAAAACCACTGACAATTTAACACTAAGAACTACACAGAACGTTGATAAATTCTCCCCTATGTATCGAACAAAAAAAACCCAAAACATTGCAGCTAATTTAACTGCTATGGGTGTATATTTACTTTCGAGGTAGGTAAACCAGTGGTTATCCAGCTGCCCTGTTTTTGGCCATAGGTTAGAAGACACCCTTTGACTCCCCCAGGTTGTCAGGTTGCTCTTTGCTGTGTGTGAAACCACACTGTTTTTGGAAAATTGCCACTGAAGTTTATCAGCCAAAGCCAGAAGTGTTTTTAAAAGAAAGAGGGAAATATAAAGGAAGGACTTACGCTACATCTAAATAAGTATGACACCAGCCTAAGGGGTTATCCAGTTCAAAAAATACTGGATTGGTGTAAGGCGGCATTCACATGTTCCGTGATTACTGTTCGTGCACAGAAGATTCATTACAATGCCAGGAGTTCCGAACATTATCTTTAAAATACTGGCCCATATTAGTTACATTACTCATTAATTGTTCCAATAGAATATGCCCACCTACGGTATAGTAAAGCCTCTTAGGCCTAGTCAGATCTTCACTTACACATAAAATCTAGACAGAAAAGTGCAAGTTGAAGGTGCTCAATATTTGCTTGAGCCCCCTATGTAAACCTAACAAAACACAAGTGAAACAACTCTAAAAATGCTCTAGAAGAAAGACACTAAATAATTCTGGTTCCCCAAGGACTCAGTCAATGTCTATCCAGGATGCAATTTTGTTTAATATGGACCTTTTATCAAAAAATCTTAACCACCACTGACTGGGTCAGGAAAGACCCGATACTCACTGATAGCTGACTTTGTCTGGAACAACAACCAATCTTAATATGACTAAATAAACCTTATAGAACTTACTATTCATTCCAAGCAACTTTTCATTCCAAGCAACTTTCTTCCAAGTTTTACTTCTATTTAGGTTTAGCTTTGATCCGGATAATGGATTAGAAAGCTTTAGGAGTTTACTGAACAGGAACCTATGTGAGGATCAGTTTGCAATAACTGTTTAATGATGGATTTTGTCGATGACAGGTCCAGCTACACACATTATTACTATGAACAAAATTATTGCATGATGCACAAGGTTTGTGTGCTTTGTATCTTACATTTGTAAAGCATTTGGCTTTTGCATTAGGGAACATCACCAAGATCTATTTACTAAATAACATGCGGACAGTAATTTGTTTTGGACAAGCCACACTAGCAGTTCTATTCTATTTAAAAAATAAAAGCCTGTTTTAATAAATATGAGGTTGGACTATTTTTTTTTAAATAAACCTTAATTTAAAAAAAAAAAAAAAAAAGGATTTTGGAAATATACCTCATCTATTTACTTACACAGCACATCAATGGCGCCTCATTTTTCCAAGCATGAGCTTGAAACAAAAAGGCACTGGTTTGATATTCCAGATACCCGAGGCCCAGTGTCTTATAGTCTTACTTGTCAAGCACCTATTATAACGCTATACCTTTGCTTCACTACACAGTAGTTAAAGCAAACGTTTAGCAGAGGAATTGGTGACAAGGCCTCTTTAACATCTGCAAACACCTCTGTAACTTAAAGCGACCACATTCTTGCCTCATGATTTACTTACTTCTCAGGAAAGCCAAGATAGCGTTAGTTACTATAGGTCACAACACAGTTGTGCTGATTGTATGCTAACATTCTATAACCATTTTTTTGATACAACAATTGTGCTGTTTTTCATGTGCAAAATGTTTCAGGTGGTGTGGTGAACTGTGCAAAAACCAATGTATTAAAACTCCTAACAATCGGATATGTTTCTTACATATCTATGGATTAAAGTAACTTCTTTACCCTTCATCAATGCCCTTCATGCTTACCAGAGTAGGATAGCCTCAAATATGGTCAATAAAGTATCCATTAAAAACTATTGTCTAAATGTGAGCTCAAACAGATATGGGTAGGTATACTCACAACTACTTTACACTCCAATGTGTACAACTCTAAAGTCCAAGAATGAGCCAACTTGGCATAAAGTCTTTTTATACATTTGATTTGCTGGAAAAATAGGCTGACAAAGAAAAAAAAAAGTTATCCCACTCCTTAAAAGGTCAAAGAATTGCATGCAGCAGCCTTTAGATACTTCTGAAGATGTGGGAAGAACTGAATAATTCAATTGATGATCAAGGTGGGATTTAGTAAGCATATCCTGCCCCATATGCAGGCCAACAGTTAATATGGAAACATGGTGAACCAGGTTGTCAGTCACATTTGACCATGGTTTATAGAAGAGTTTCTTGTTGTAGCTCCTCTGCTTCCAATAAACGAGCAACACATCATATTCTAATCCAGCTAATGATCAGTGGGCAGGCAATCTGTAGAGTAGACAATCTGCCTTGTTGCGTTTAAAATATGAACAATGGGAAGCAGTAAGGAGGAGGGAATGCTCATAGGAAAGATGCTTCAGACATCATATCGGTTATGTGTGTTGGGGTGACTCTGTCGACTATACTGAAAGTGATCAGTCAGTACACTGGTCCGAGCATATTGATAGTCCCTTCCAGGAGTAAAGGAAGGTATTCCATTCTGGAGTTTTTCAGGAAGTTCACGGTGGTGGTCCAAGCTCTGAATTTCTGAACTTGCAAGAGGAAGTATCTGCTTCTTTGCCTCCTGGTTAGCATCATATTTGGCCTGAAATAAGCATAAAACCCAATTGTAAAACTAAAAAGCAACGTAAATGATCAACATTTACAAATGGATCTAAACCGTTGGACCCCCACTGATCCACATAAGGGATAAATTGCCCAAATGAGAAGATATTGATGATCTGCCCTTTAAACCTTTAATAGGACTAAACAGGCAGACAGCTACTGTAATATCAGGTATAGCCACTGTAAAAAGTGCCTCTTCAATAAGCCGATGAGCTGTGGTATTTGGAGACATATTCCCATAGATGCCTTAGGGTTCTTTTACACAGCTTGATATGCCACCGAGTGCAGCTGCAAACAAACGCTAATCAATGAGATCGGAGCTCTCTTGTGTTATAGTTATTGTTAGGACAGAGAGATGCGCGTTCGATAACTCATATCTTCTGTGCCGCTAAAAAAAAAGGTCAAATCAGCCAACAAGCAGGCAATTGCTTGCTCATCAACTGATCGCTGGCCCTTTTACATAGGCCAATTATCAGGCAAATTAATGTTCCTAAGAATGCTCATGAACAATTGACCCATGTAAAGGGGCCTCAAGACTAGGCCTCAATTTTGTAGACCTGCAAAACCCAATAATAGATCTTTTACGTAATAATGTCACTGGAGACATAAGACCTCTAAATCCTCCCAACTACAGCACATATCTAAGGTAAAATAAGTATAAAATCCACATTTAGAGACATTAATGCTTTCTACTCACCTTGTTATAAAGAAATACCCCAAGAATTGCGGTCAACATTCCAAGAACGTTGGTAGCAGTCACAGGGTTGCGAAGCATAATGAGAGACACTGTGATAACCATGATCCTCTTGGTGGCATTTGCTACAGAATAGCTCAATGGACTGATAAGGTTTAATATGCTGAACGCAATGAGGTTCTGAGCAAAGTTGCATGTCCCACTTATCACGAGGAGGAGGAGCGTCCATGACCATTGGGAAACAGAAGTCTGAAGTCAAGAAAGAGAATTGAAGTGCAAAAATGAAACAATGAGAAAAACTAATTGTTATTTTCCTTTACCAAAGACCGGCCCCCGACACACACACAGGTTTTTTTGGGGATCCCCAAACCCAATTTATGTTTTAAGTGTGTGCCAAGAGAACCTTCTGTAGAGCCATTACATCAGAGTAGAGAAGACATTCATGAGGACCTTCTATTTCTGCTGTCTAGAACTAATCACATTAACAGAGCATGAGGCTTACTGACAGCAGCTCCCTGTGTACCTCATAGAGCTAAAATCAGACTCCCCTCCTCCGGGCTGGGCTGCCCTGCTCTGTGGTGAGTCTGTCCATAAGATTGTCGACATGGAGGAGCATGTGACCATGCCCTGCCCTCAGTGTCCACCACTGAACCTGTATATAGAGGACACAGGGGGCGGGGAATGGTCACATGCTTTTCCATGTCAGCCATCGTATGGTCAGCCTCACCACAGAGCAGGGCAGCCCAGCCTGGAGGAGGGGAGTCTCATTTTAGCTCTATGAGGTACACAGGGAGCTGCTGTCAGTAAGTAATGTGAGAAAAAAAGTGTCTTCAAATCAACTGGTTTTAAAAAGTTACACAAATTTGTAAACTACTTCTATTTATTCTATTTCTTAGCTGCTGTACGTCCTGCAGGAAGTGGCATATTCTTTCCAGTCTGACACCTGTTACAGGAACTGTCAAAAGCAGTAGCCAATACCCATGGAAAACCTGCTACTCTGTACAGTTCATGTAACGGACAGAGGTGTCAGCAGAGAACACTGTCAGACTGGAAAGAATACACCACTTCCTGCGGGACACACAGCATATAAGTGAAATACGAAAGGTTATGTGTGAGATCAACTGATAGAAAGTCTAACGAGGTAAACCTGTAATTCTCCTATACCCTAGGAGGGGAAAGTGACTATTGAAGGAAGACTGTATAGGTGCAGCAAGTTAGTAGAAGGAAACTTGCTGCTGAGGAAAAAGTCTTGGGAGACTTTGAAAAGCGTCCAGCTTGATTTACACCTATATGACTAATTTTTGATTAATCTTTCTTGCAGCACAAGTGGACTTACTGCCAAAAATACCCACGAGGTCCGGCGGCCAACAAAGCACAATACGCATGCGCAGGTTTTCTCCATTACAAAAGGAGCTTCTACTCATTGCCCACGTGAGCGCCTGAAGTGCTGACAGCAACCAGAAACATCACGCACCGACAGCAGCTTATACCAGGATACTCCATCGGCCTGACACCGCAAGGAGATTCCAAAGCCGCCAGACGGGTGAGCGGTGCATACAGCACCACTAACTTACCACATCCAGTAAGATTTGATTGAGTAATCGGGCCGAGCTACACTAAACAACTGTCTTAACTTTCTTCTAAGAAGCCGGCTATTATCCGATTAATGACTTTTTGCTGCACATTGCAGAGCTTACAACATCAAAAGACGCTCTCACCAACGGGCTCTATGTTCTGTACATATATCACCTGCGCATATTTATAACAATCCACTTTTACGGCTAAACTAAATACTCAATTTTTTATATATTTTTACAATTTTTATATTTTCCAATACCTCGTGAGGCTGATCACCCCGAGGTTTATTGGCTATATAACTATTTATTCTATCCTTTTATGATTTTATGCCTTTTCCTTGAAGTTTTTTCTGTCTATTTGCAACATATAAACTGCTTTTTCAATTTTTCTATGACGTATTAGTTTATCATGTATTTATTATAGACGACGATTTATATAGTAAATAAACCTTATGTTTTATACCATTTTACACCTATACAGTCTTCCTTGAGGATCTGTCACCCTTCTTTTTCAATAGCATATGATAAGTACTGGAAGGTTTGAGATTTTTTTTTTTTACAAGTAGTAATTTACAACTTTCTGACACCAGTTGAATTAAAGCATTTTTTCCCACTGGAGTACCCCTTTAAGAAACTTGAAATTTACAAGTTTTACAAGGCAAGATAATCAATTATCACATAGTAACAAGTATACTACTTATAGCAGTGTAAAGTGAGTGACCCAGGTGCATACAGCTGCAATAAAAGGCAAAATAAACTGCAAATTTACTGACCTATATCTATATCAGTCAATAAAATGAATTAAAAACAATACAAACAACACTGTTCAACTCACCAGATCACTCTCTACTAAAAAGGAGGATAGGTCTAATAATACCCATGTGGGGATCATGAAGAAGACAGCATGACAGCCCAAAAGGTTGAGTAAGCGCAGATGATGAATCCGGGAATCTCTGAGCACCTGTGGAAATAAAGATGAATTCTTATGTAAGCAATAATGACTAGCATCTGATTTCCGATGGCTGAAGCAGCTGGATGTTAGCCCTAGGGCTGCCAGGAAAATATGGATTCAGCCTATGGCTGTACCCATGTTTTCCCACAACTCCCTAGCACTCCATCCAACAATACCAGCCACCAGGAGTAAAATGCAATGGGTTTGGTCGAACCCAAACATAGTTTGCTTATCACTAGTAATGACAACATGTACTACAATGCAATACACAATCAACTAGGAATACCAAAAAACTGCTAAAAATTGCTATATTTTTCTAATCCTGGATAACCCTTTAAGGGTGGGTTCACACATAGCGGAATCCCAGTGGATTTCACAGCGATTCCCGGTACTGTCAGTTTGAATAGGTTTACATACTCGCAGCATGAAATCCGCTGCGATTCCACGATGTATGAATCCACCCTCTAGCAGCAATTTTGAGTGTGTTGATTATCTGAGTTAGGAGAATCGCAATCTTTCCTTTAGGACCTGTTTTCTGTCTATAGTCTGTTCCTGGCTTCGGCTTCAAAAATCTGTCAGTGAAATCTGTCAAATCAGTGTAAAGGCACTCTCAAACACAGGGCTCCAGATGGCGACCAAAATGGTCGCCAATGCGACTGACCTTTTGCAAATGGCGCCCAGATTTATTAATCTGGGCGCCATTTGCGACTGGCCCCGGCGGCGGCGCGCTGTCTCTTTAAGATGCGCGGCTGATGCGCGGCTGCCGGGTGTGTCCCATCCTATCCCCGGCAGCGCGGCGCATCAGGGAGCTGCCTGGGGCCCTGACTTCCGGCACAGGAAGCGCGCGTCAGAGACGCTTCCTGTGTCAGAAGTCACAGCCCCGGCGTACAGGGAGCTCACTGATGCGCTGCACTGCCGGGGATAGGACGGGACACCCCCGGCAGCCGCGCATCAGCCGGGGACAGCGTCCGAAGAAGAAGAGGATCGCCGGGGGAGCGGGTTGTCAGGTGAGTTTGTGTGTTTATTTTTTTTAAATATTGCTAAGAATAGAGGAAAGGGGGGGGCATCTATAATGGGGGGAAGAGAAGGGGGGCATCTATAATGGGGGGAGAAGAGGGGGCATCTATAATGGGGGGGAGAGGGGGCATCTATAAGGGGGGGAGAGGGGGCATCTATAATGGGGGGGAAGAGGGGGCATCTATAATGGGGGGGAGGAGGGGGCATCTATAATGGGGGGGGGAGAGGGCATCTATAATGGGGGGGGGGAGAGGGGGTCATCTATAAGGGGAGGGGGTCATCTATAAGTGTAGGGCAAACTGGCTGCAGACACTGGGAGATAGATATATGCACAATTATTATTATCAGGGCCCCTCAGGTGTCTGTATTGTAGGGGGTCACTTGCATTAGTCACTAGGTGAGAGATATATCTATCTATCTATATATATCTATATCTATATCTATATCTATATAAAGTCCAGCTCAGTATGTATAGACTGTTGCAAGCTTTTAAAGGGAACCTGTCACCCCCGGTGACGGGGTGACAGGCTCCCAATCCCCGTTAGAACCCCCTATACTCACCTCATCGCGCCGGGTCCCGCTTCTGAAGATGGTCGGGTCACGGAGATCTCAGCCGCTGCAGCCCGGGCGCACACTGAGAGATGAGTCCAACGCTCATAGAGAATGACGGAGCACTGGACTCTCCCATCATTCTCTATGAGCGTTGGACTCATCTCTCAGCGCACGCCGGGCTGCAGCGGCTGAGATCTCCGTGACCCGACCATCTTCAGAAGCGGGGTGAAGATGAGGTGAGTATAGGGGGCTCTAATGGGGGGTTGGGAGCCTGTCACCCCGGTACGGGGGTCGACAGGTTCCCTTTAAGTTCAAGTTCAGAAGAGTAAGCCTCATTAAAAGGCTAGCCAAGTGAGGCTGAAGTACTGAGTCAGACTGTATATGGTTGTCAGACTGTATATGGTTGTCAAGTTGCAAGTTTCCATGTTGAACGTTTTCAAACTAAGAAAAGAAAGGATCTAAAGGAGGAGGATGCTGCCGTGGCCTCTGCACACAGTAAGTCCCATGTAACATAACATTAATTTTACATGGTTTAAAATGTTGGCGACCAAATATTCTATTTGGCGCCTAAATTTTTCAGGTTAGGAGCCAATGGCTCCCAGGTAAATTTTTTAGTCTGGAGCCCTGAAACATGCTCAAGAAAGGCAAAGCTTTATTCACAGTTGCGTATTGTGATTAGCATTTTGCATCAGTGTTTGTAAACCAGAACTAAGGGTGCCCACAGACAGATATATCTGACAGATTTTTAAAGCCAAAGCCGGGAACAGGTTATAAAGGAAAGATTGAAATTTCTCCTTTTCAAATCCATTGCTGGCTTTGGCTTCAAAAATCTGTCAGGCAATTTAAGGGTAAGTTCACACTGAGTAATATAGATGGAATGCTCAGAGTCTTTATGGCAGCGTTTCCCAACCGGGGTGCCGCGGCACACTGGGGCGGCGGGAGAACCCGCCAGGGGTGCCGCGGGATCCCGTTGGGAAATGTGCGCTGTCACTTTAAGCATCCCGAGAAGCTGAGGCCGCGCAGCTTCTCGGGATGCACAGATCACTTTGATGTTCCACCCGCACAGTGAGCGGGTGGAACATTAAAGTGAGCATAATGTAGGAGCAGGAAGTGTCAGCATCCTGCTCCTACATTCCCTCCCATAGGCTGCCGGCACTTCATACCAGCAGCCTATGGGAGGCCGGGACGTCATCACGCCTGCCGGAGGTCCCGTCCCTGCGGCTCGCAAGATGGAGCCAGAAGCGGAGGAGGAGAGCTTCTGCCTGCAGCCACAGCGTGGATTAGGCGAGTAGGATGTTTGGTTTTTTAGGGGCAGAGCAGGGGGCATTATTAGTTCATGGGGGGGGGCCACCTCTGGGGGCATTATTAGTTCATGGGGGGGCACCTCTGGGGGCATTATTAGTTCATAGGGGCACAGCGGGGGATCCTACATACAGGGGGCATCCCACATTCCTACTCGCTTTACTGCACATATCACCAAACAGCGCAGTTACTATGGGAGCCTACAGGAGGGAGAAAGGAAAGGAAGTTGCTAGAAATGTGCGGAGCCTAAATTGTTTCGCAGGTTCTGAAGAGGTGAAAAGTAGCTGGAAGGAATCATGGAGGACTGGACTGGATGGAGAGGAAAAGGGAACGTGACGCCTCAGATCAAAGAAGACGTCACCTGTGAGTCACTGTATGGCAGTTTTCTTATTTTGTAGAACATTTAGTAGGGGTGCCCCGAGAAAATTTTTTTTCCAAGGGGTGCCCCGAGGTGGAAAAGGTTGGGAAGCACTGCTTTATGGGATGGCTCCCGCGCTTCTGCTCCCGCCACTCTCCGCTCAAAGAGCTGGCAAGTCAGTTCTTTGATTGGAGAGCGACACAAGCAGAGGCACACAAGCCATCCAATAGAGATTCTGACACTGATGCAGATGGGATTCCACAGCTGAGAGCTCCGCCGCAGAATTCTGTCTATATTACTCAGTGTAAACGTACCCCAACGCTAGACTGCGGACTGTTTCAAATTTATCATCAATTCAAAACAACTCAAAACTGGTTTGGCATTAAGTACCAGCAGAGGGGAGAATCTGTAGCCTATAACTTATATCAGGCTGATCACTATCGATTCCTGTATCTATTAACACCATTTAACATGCAGAACCCACACATTATTCAATCTAAAACTGACTTTCCCACAGCAAATAAAGCAAAATGAAAGCTGAGCTGCGATTGGTTCCAATGGGCAAGAAGGGCCAGAATCTACATATCGGGGCCACTGGGTTTGTATTGTTCTCGTGATCCAGTGAGCTACTACTAATATAACAATTTAGTATTAACTAAATTCCCACTATATTGCATGTCTGGTAAAAGAAAACCAACTTCAACATACTCCGAAATGTAGTTGGGCTATGTAAATGATAATGCAGACACTAACCTTCTTGGAGAAGATGTTCTGTAGAGAAAAGCAGAGAGTTGCAGCCAATGCACTGATAAGACCCCACATGTCGAAGGAGATCTCAGTGACTGTGGCCAGGAGGACACCTCCTATGATTGGAATCAGGGACATGTACACCTATATGAAAAGCAGGCTAGGTTAGATGTACTATATACATTAGGGCCCAGATTGCAACCAATCACAGCTCAGTTTTTAGCTCTGGTAAAATGAAAGTTGAGCTGTGATTGATTGCTGTGAGATATTTGCACACCTTGATATATCTGGGCCCTACAAATGTCTAATCGGTCTGTTCTGTTAAGGGTCTAAACACTCACCTTAGTAGTCTGTTTTTCCTTCATTATTATCCTTGACAGAAGCACCACCCATATTGGCATAGTGGCCTTTACTGAAATTCAAGTGAAAAGAGAATGGCATTAAGACAAAATCCTGAAGGATGGTTTGTTTTTGTTTTTTTAAATGGTCAACAGCTTTGGTATTAGGACAGTTAGGGGGGAGGCAACACGAGTGTATGGCAATGTACGTCCAACAATGGCCTTGACAAGTGTGTCAGCAAAACCATGTGGCCATTTGATGCTGCATTTTGAATCCCCCTTAGGCCTTATTCCCAAGTTGTGTGCACAGTCCGTATATATGGACAATGTGCAATGGAACAGATCATCATACATGATGCCGGGAGCTCCGAAACAGTTTATATGTTTGCAGTACTATCACTAACACAGCCACTGTACTGAAACAGCCTTATAGGAGGTGAAAAACAAAGCAAGCATCTAGATTTCAGTATTGTATCTGTACATGCTAAAACAAACAGGCTAAACTTGCAGACCATCTAATGTGTATGGAGGTATCCAAAAGCAGATCTTGGAGAAAAGAATCAGGGGTGCTGGATTTCAACATGCCCAATCCTGTGTTTTCAAGGCAGATAAGCAACAAGGAGTATTTATATGCATATGCAGATTTATTATAGACTGTGTATAAATAGAGCGCTTACCAAGTGCTTGCAGTAAACATAGCTTATTTGGGTAGATCTGGATGGATTACACTTAGATAAAAGGTCACAAAATAAATAACAACTGAAACACCTTTTTGTGTTTTTTTTTCAGATTGTCCCTTTAAGAGGTTTCTTCTGGAGTTAGGCCTCATTGAAAGATAGTTTTTCGGGACTGTATATTATGTCCACAATCCACAAATTAAATTGTGTGTAATGCATCTGTATTTTGTCAGTACAGAACTGATTCAAATCATGATGCCGGGAGCTCACTCAACACTGTGGTGTTCTTCTTGAACCATGATTCATTATACTAATATCCACGCACTACAAAAATAAAAGCCCCAAGAGGTGTCCATAGCCTTTAGATCTGCTGTTAGCATCAAAGGCCTTCTTGGGTCCATTTCAAGATGGATAAAAGTCTTTTTGTCAGCATGAGGCGATTTACAGAATGTAACAATATCAGGTAGGTTCCCCTTTAATGCAAGGCACATCCACAATCCATCAGTCTGTACATAGATCTAAAACTAAAATATAGCACTGTGTGTGAGGTGGGGTGGGGGGCTGTGCTTGTCATCCAAATCAACTCTTAAACCAAAGCAATGAAACAACCATTTAGAAACAGCTGAATATGTGATATTATAGGTTACTGTACAGTATAGTAATCAGTATGTGGGGTATAATGTATAGTAAGTGCATAACCCTGATAACACAGCAGGAGTTTGTAGATACAGGATGGAACTGCAGATCCCCATAATGTAGTAGTGTAATACAACAAGCTAGCGTAGAGAAGCAGGGCCGCTTTCAGAGGTCTGTGTGGTCACATGACTGCAATGGGGAATGGGGGGGGGTGTTCATCATGGACCAATCAGGGCTGACAGACTGCAGGGAGCATAAAGAATGAGCAGGGCATATGTGGGCATAGTATAGCAGCACTCTCTGTCCGGGGAGAGAGAGGTTACAGCTATGAAGAGATTAACCCCACAGTCCGGTCCCCGATGCAAGCCCCAGCCTGAGGTGGATCTGCTATGATTTGGAAGATAAGAGAGACTTCCTGGGTCAGAGTACAGGGCTGTAGACCACGGTATGCAGGCCATGCCCTTCCTCCACTCCCCCTCCCACCCAGTACAGGGAGCTCTTAAACTAAAGCAATGCTCTTAAACCAAGTTACAATTTTGAAAAACTGTGAGCTCTCAATCTAAAACGCTCTTAATTCAAGTTACTCTTAAATCAAGGTACCACTGTATTGAACTACATACAGGGTGTTTCTAGAGACTGATGGATTGTGTATGGGGGTTTTTACAGGTCAATGTATCCCAAGTACTTAGTTTCTTCAGAGCAGAGAAAGATACATTGAGATAGAAATCTATCTCAAGGTAGGGATGGGAATAAGGTTTCAGTAAAACACTTTGCTTAGTGGTAAAAATTGAATAAAGTGAAAAAGTGAATAATGCAACTACAAGCAAGACAAGAATTCTGACTGTTGCATCTGAAAGGCCGGTACTTTAAAGGGGTTCGGCTTTGACTGACCCGATTACACACCTTTTTACTGTATGCTATAAAATGAAATATTAAAACTATAAACCCAAATATCTCAGGAGCAGGATGAAATAGTAAGTTATAAAACAATGTATATTCAAAACACCCCAAGCTGTTTAATCATAGTAACATGGCATGTTTGAGGAGGGGGGGGGGGGGGGGGGTGGGGGTCGGTTACAAGTTCTCTTAATTCAATGTATTGAGTGGGACTAATACAGAACAAGCAAAGATTTCAAGAAAAGTATTTGGAGGCATGCCTTTACTGTCATTTACGTATTGAATGTTAGGTTGCAGGATCTCTTCGTTTTACAGGATGCAGACCTGGACAATATTACTGGATAACTCTTACAACTTTTTCTAGGTGCAGTTCCAGTTCTTCTGGTCACTCAGAGAAACTGACAGCATGTATATGCATGTATCTGTGTTGGCAGTTTTCCATTGCAGAACACACCAGCAGTGCATACATACCTTCAGCAATGCTGTGTGATTTGGCGTGTCGCTAAAAAAGTTTTATTATCTGGGGCTTAGAGTGTCACAGAGGGGGGACTATGACACTGCCTGTGCCCCCGTCTATCACTGTCCACCTGCCTCATCCGGCTATCAATAATTCTTGAGGACATGAAGACATGGCAGTGATGGGCCGGGAGCTCACATTGCCACAGACCCACCTCTGTGACACTGTCCGCCTGGAGGGAACGCCTCTACTGTGGTCAGTAAATACCCACCCATGGTAACCTTACATCAGTATTGACATCACATCGGCATGCACGGAGAGGGAACAAGACTTGAACTATTAAAGGACATACATTCAACAGTTTGTTGCTTGGCAATCCTGAATGCAAATTGTAACCGAATATTTTAACAGGTTTGCTTAACACTACTTAAAGGAGAAGTCCGGCGAAATTTTTTTTATTAAAGTATTGTATTGCCCCCCCAAAAGTTATACAAATCACCAATATACACTTATTACGGGAAATGCTTATAAAGTCCTTTTTTCCCTGCCCTTACTACTGCATCAAGGCTTCACTTCCTGGATAAAATGGTGATGTCACGACCCGATTCCCAGAGCTGTGCAGGCTGTGGCTGCTGGAGAGGATGATGGCAGAGGGATGCTCAGTGTCCCTCCAGTGCCCTGTGTCCCTCAGTGTCCCCCTGCCATCATCCTCTCCAGCAGCCACAGCCCGCACAGCTCTGGGAGTTGGGTTGTGACATCACCATTTTATCCTGGAAGTGACATCACCATGTTATCCAGGAAGTGAAGCCTTGATGCAGTAGTAAGTGCAGGTAAAAACACTTTATAAGCATTTCCTCTAATAAGTGTATATTGGGGATTTTTAATAAAATTTTTTGCCGGACTTTAAAGCGACTCTGTACCAACAATCCCCCCCCCCCCAAACCACTTGTACCTTCGGATAGCTGCTTTTAATCCAAGATCTGTCCTGTGGTCCGTTTGGTAGGTGATGCAGTTATTTTCCCAACTTTTAAACTCACTGCCCGGTGTCAAATTGGCGTGGTCTAGAGTACCCATGTCCTAGGCTTGCACCACCTCTCCGTTTCTCCTCCCCACCCACTTCATCATTAGGAATGCCCCTAGAACAATTTCTTCTATTCATCTGTGTGAACACTGCACATGAGCTGGACTGTTAAAGGGAATGTACCATAAGGCCTGGGCTGAAGCACTGGAGGCGGACCGACCCACCTTCAGTGGGACGAAACCTCCGCCCCTCTATGATGCAGCTCCATTGATTCTAATGGATTACTCTCATTGAGGGGCGTGGGTCAGCCTGCCTCCAGTGCTTCAGCCCAGGCCTGATGGTACTGACACTTTAACCCCTTAAGGACAGAGCCAATTTCGATTTTTGCGTTTTCGTTTTTTCCTCCTTGTGCATCAAAGGCCATAGCACATGCATTTTTCCACCTAGAAACCCACATGAGCCCTTATTTTTTGCGTCACTAATTGTACTTTGTAATGACAGGCTGAATTTTTGCATAAAGTGCTCTGCGAAACCAGAAAAAAAATTCAAAGTGTGGTGAAATTGAAAAAAAAAACGCATTTTGTTTATTTGGGTGAAATGTGTTTTTACGCCATTCGCCCTGGGGTAAAATTGACTTGTTATGCACGTTCCTCAAGTCTTCACGATTAAAACGATATGTAACATGTATAACTTATATTGTATCTGATGGCCTGTAAAACATTCAAACCATTGTCAACAAATATACGTTCCTTAAAATCGCTCCATTCCCAGGCTTATAGCGCTTTTATCCTTTGGTCTATGGGGCTGTGTCAGGTGTCATTTTTTGCGCCATGATGTGTTCTTTCTATCGGTACCTTGATTGCGCATATACGACTTTTTGATCGCTTTTTATTACAATTTTTCTGGATTTGATGCGACCAAAAATGCGCAATTTTGCACTTTGGGATTTTTTTGCTCTTACGCCGTTCACCGTACGAGATCAGGAATGTGATTAATTAATAGTTCGGGCGATTACGCGCGCGGCGATAGCAAACATGTTTATTTATTTATTTGTTTACTTTTATTTATAACCTGGGAAAAGGGGGGTGATTCAGACTTTTATTAGGGGAGGGGGATTTTTATTGACAACAACACTATATTTTTTTTTTTTTTACACATATACTAGAAGCCCCCCTGGGGGACTTCTAGTATATACACTTTGATCTCTCATTGAGATCTCTGCAGCATAGATATGCTGCAGAGATCCATGAGATAGGCACTCGTTTACTTCCGGCTGCTGCATCTTGGAGCGGTCCCCGGCCGGCTTCAGAAACGGAGATCGCTCCTCCGGGATAACATCCCGGAGAAGCGATCTCCGCCACTAGACACCAGGGAGACGCTGGATCCGGTAATCGGATGCAGCTGTCATGTTTGACAGCTGCATCTGATTACTGTATTAGTGGGCACGGCGATCGGACCGTGCCCGCTAATACCTACGGTCCCGGGCTACAAGCGGCACCCGGTACCGCCACGGTTCAGAGCGGGGTCCCCGTGCGGCCCCGCTCTGAACGCCCTTACCGGCAATAGGGCGTACCTATACGCCCTTTGTCGTTAAGGGGTTAAAGTACCTGTGCAGTGTGCAGACAGGTCATGAACAGGAAAAATCCTTCTCGGGGGCATTCCTAGTGATGAGGAGGGACGGAGGGGTGTTGCAATGGACCCCAGGATAGATCTTGGATTAAAAGCAGCTATCTAAAGGTACAAGCGTTTTGCGGGGGGGGGGCAGATTGTGGGTACAGAGTCGTTTTAAGAGATGTCTAGGATGGAAAATCCCTCTATACATGTTTCTCTGCAGTTCTACAAGCTTCATTCAGATGAATGTGACAGTCACAGGCGTTGCTACAGCAAATCTGACGTGTAAAGGCAACCTTAGGTGTGAGTCTAAATAAAAGGGACATGTGATGCATACATATGGTAATTTTCCCTGCTTGTTTTTAGGACCCTTGTACATCACACTAGAAATCTACCCCGTGTGTACAGCCAAACAAATTGCTTCAAGGCTGTTGTTGTTTTGTGAACATACACTGACTAAACCAACATCAGCTTGTACAATGTTTCTTCAAGTAAATGAATTGTGGGAAGCTTACCATTGACTTCCAGGTGTATGAGAACTTATCATAGCAGTTACACATACAGCCATTCTGTCATCTAGTGAATTTCTATCATGTAAGGACATGTAAGGGGCATTGCATGAAGTCCAGACGTGGCGGATGTCCTGTGGATCTGCGCTGTGCAAACCTGCACTATTTTACAATACAATAGAAGTGAATGGGACTTCTAAAGCCCTGCCCACATGTACCAGAAAAAAAGTACAGATTTTTCATCTGAATTTTTCACCCCTTACAATGCACAGGGTAATATCAGAGCACAATCTGCATCTAACATAGGTGTTGTGGAAGATAAAGTCCTGCAATCTGCAATACATCACATCTGGACCCTGCACAGGAACGCTATGCACGCTGAGAGCTACTCCCACAGGTACAGTGCGGGCACACAGACCTATATTGGAGCATGCTGATCCCCAACATGCAGAACATGGGAAATATCATGGCTGTCACAGATACTGATGTCACCATGCCTTTGTGTATGAATGCAGAACCTATGCTCAGGTCTCAGAAAGAAGGATTTTGTTGATATGCTGCAAGCAGAGGTAAGAAAACGGAAGGCAAACTGATCCTGATGTTTACATTGGCATCTCCTGTGCCCTTTTATATTACCAAGTGCCTGGCATGTGCCAACAGTCAGTCCTGCCAGAAGAAACAATGCATATACCATTGTGCCAGGTGGTCCCACAAAGACCACATCCTGGGCATCACAATAAATTCACACCAACAGAGACCAAGCATGGCAATGCCCACAGTAAGAGCTTTATCCTCCCCAGTGCTGGCACATACACAGCTCCTGGGTGACTTGTGTGCATTGCAGCAACCAGACAGGTGACCTCTCACCACCTAACCAGCAATGGGGAGATGCACTGACAGCTGGCAGCACCAGCTCTGGTAACTGGTAAGGAGAAAACTTTAGATGACGGTAGGTCCCTTGGAGGACACTGCGCCTACACAGCCAGCATCACCCCCGGGTCCCTCCCATAGGGCACAGCGCTGACACTACTCACCAGGGCACTGCCCCCACACAGCCAGCATCACCCCCGGGTCCCTGCCATAGGGCACAGTGCTGACACTACTCACCAGGGCACTGCCCCCACACAGCCAGCATCACCCCGGGTCCCTCCCATAGGGCACAGTGCTGACACTACTCACCAGTGTGGGCATAAGACACGGGCACTGCCCCCACACAGCCAGCATCACCCCCGGGTCCCTGCCATAGGGCACAGTGCTGACACTACTCACCAGGGCACTGCGCCTACACAGCCAGCATCACCCCCGGGTCCCTGCCATAGGGCACAGTGCTGACACTACTCACCAGGGCACTGCCCCCACACAGCCAGCATCACCCCCGGGTCCCTGCCATAGGGCACAGTGCTGACACTACTCACCAGGGCACTGCCCCCACACAGCCAGCATCACCCCGGGTCCCTCCCATAGGGCACAGTGCTGACACTACTCACCAGTGTGGGCATAAGACACGGGCACTGCCCCCACACAGCCAGCATCACCCCCGGGTCCCTGCCATAGGGCACAGTGCTGACACTACTCACCAGGGCACTGCGCCTACACAGCCAGCATCACCCCCGGGTCCCTCCCATAGGGCACAGCGCTGACACTACTCACCAGGGCACTGCCCCCACACAGCCAGCATCACCCCCGGGTCCCTCCCATAGGGCACAGCGCTGACACTACTCACCAGGGCACTGCCCCCACACAGCCAGCATCACCCCGGGTCCCTCCCATAGGGCACAGTGCTGACACTACTCACCAGTGTGGGCATAAGACACGGGCACTGCCCCCACACAGCCAGCATCACCCCCGGGTCCCTGCCATAGGGCACAGTGCTGACACTACTCACCAGGGCACTGCGCCTACACAGCCAGCATCACCCCCGGGTCCCTCCCATAGGGCACAGCGCTGACACTACTCACCAGGGCACTGCCCCCACACAGCCAGCATCACCCCCGGGTCCCTCCCATAGGGCACAGCGCTGACACTACTCACCAGGGCACTGCCCCCACACAGCCAGCATCACCCCGGGTCCCTCCCATAGGGCACAGTGCTGACACTACTCACCAGTGTGGGCATAAGACACGGGCACTGCCCCCACACAGCCAGCATCACCCCCGGGTCCCTGCCATAGGGCACAGTGCTGACACTACTCACCAGTGTGGGCATAAGACACGGGCACTGCCCCCACACAGCCAGCATCACCCCGGGTCCCTCCCATAGGGCACAGCGCTGACACTACTCACCAGTGTGGGCATAGGACACGGGCACTTTCCAGATGCTGAAATGCGCCGACACGGAGGCGAAGTACTTGCCGAAGGCCAACGGGATGATGTACCAGCGGTAGTAGCGGGCAGGCAGCTGGGTGTGAGGGACCCCCCAGGCGCGGAGCATCGGGGGCAGGAAGCAGCAGATAGCCAGGATGTGGAAGAGAGACACAGTCACTGGGTACGGAAAGCCGTTCAGGATGATCTTATTCACCACGTTACCGCCAGAGCTCACAGAGTACCACAGCAGGCATAGCACGGCCACCCGGGCCCCGTCTCTGAGGTTACCGGGCGCCACCGGCCCTCCACCCCCTGCTCCGGTCACCACCGCCATTACTCCTAGCCTCCTCTTTCCCCACAGGGAAGCCGCACACCACACCGGGAGACACACACAAGAGAGACGTGGAAGTGGAGACGTCAAGAGAATGGGTGGTGATAGAGCGTTTTCACAATTACCTCACTTCCTGTGGGACGAACCATTTAATAGCCAGCGTCATTTCCGGTCAAGGCGTTGCTGTAGTAGTCTGGCAGGTGCTGAGCAGCGCCTTGTGCGTTTGGGGCTCCTCTATCGTGTAGGCTCCCAGTTACAGCAGGGCTGATGCTGGCTTCTCTGCTGCCTGAGGAAAAGACGGAAATCCGGAAACCCTCACCCCAAATCATAAGTTAGAACGTTTTGCATGTAGCAAGTCTTAAAAATATAGCAGTATTAGGGAAGCTGGCCATATTCCTTTATATTAGGCATACAGTTTCCAAATAATATCGCTATTTAAAGGGAACCTGTCACCCCCCGTGCCGGGGTGACAGGCTCCCGACCCCCGTTAGAGCCCCCTATACTCACCTAATCCCGCCGGGTCCCGCTTCTGGAGGTGGTCGGGTGACGGAGATCTCAGCCGCTGCAGCCCGGCGCGCACACTGAGAGATGAGTCCAACACCCATAGAGAATGACAGGAGAGTCCAGCGCTCCGTCATTCTCTATGAGCGTTGGACTCATCTCTCAGCGCGCGCGCCGGGCTGCAGCGGCTGAGACCCGGCGGGATTAGGTAAGTATATGGGGCTCTAACGGGGGTCGGGAGCTTGTCACCCCGGCACGGGGGGTGACAGGTTCCCTTTAAGGAACAAATATTACTCCCATATATGTTACCGGGGTCAACACTATTAAAAAAACAATACCACCACACAATGACCACATATTATTTCCACACAGCGACTAAATATTATCACCAATATTACCACTACTCAATGGAACAAATAATACTGCCACATCCTGACCATGTTACTGTTGCTTAAAGGGGTACTCCGACGGGGGGGGGGGGGGGGGGGGGGGGTATTTTGGAATCTGGCCGGGGAGGAGGTGGCTGAGGGAAATGATGTCCACTCACCTTCCCGATTCCAGCGGCGAGTCCCGTATCGCGGTGTTCCGGTCCCTGGCCGCTTCCTGGTGTCTGACGCGGGTTCGAGATGCAGGGCCGGGACAAGGAGTTTTGGTGCCCTAGGCAGAGAAGACAAATGGCCCCCCCCCCCCCCAGAATAGACTGTACACTATGCGGGGACAGCCAGGAGGCTATACTGTATGTGGGGGTCATGTATACTGTACCCCCTGACTGTAACAGGACCATGTATACTGTACCCCTTACTCTAACAGGACCATGTATACTGTACCCCCTGACTGTAACAGGACCATGTATACTGTACCCCTTACTGTAACAGGACCATGTATACTGTACCCCCTGACTGTAACAGGACCATGTATACTGTACCCCCTGACTGTAGCAGGACCGTGTATACTGTACCCCCTGAATGTAACAGGACCGTGTATACTGTACCCCCTTACTGTAACAGGACCATGTATACTGTACCCCTTACTGTAACAGGACCATGTATACTGTACCCCCTTACTGTAACAGGACCGTGTATACTGTACCCCCTGACTGTAACAGGACCATGTATACTGTACCGCCTGACTGTAACAGGACCATGTATACTGTACCCCCTGACTGTAACAGGACCGTGTATACTGTACCCCCTGACTGTAACACACCATGCCACCTGAATGTAGTAGTGTCACACATGGCATCCTGAGAATTTAGGTGTCACACACCAGGCCCCTCGGGTATAATGATGGTGCACATTGTGCTATAGGTATAACAAGAATATACAGCGTTACAGACTTCAGGAACAGAGAAAATTATGCAGCACAGGAGCCTCCCCTATACCATGACAGCACAGTCACAGCGCCATATACACATCATATACTGATCCTACCACATACACCTCCCCTATACCAGGACCGCACAGTCACAGCGCCATATACACATCATATACTGATCCTGCCACATACACCTCCCCTATACCATGACAGCACAGCGCCATATACACATCATATACTGATCCTGCCACATACACCTCCCCTATACCATGACAGCACAGCGCCATATACACATCATATACTGATCCTGCCACATACACCTCCCCTATACCATGACAGCACAGTCACAGAGCCATATACACATCATATACTGATCCTGCCACATACACCTCCCCTATACAATGACAGCACAGTCACAGCGCCATATACACATCATATACTGATCCTGCCACATACACCTCCCCTATACCATGACAGCACAGTCACAGCGCCATATACACATCATATACTGATCCTGCCACATACACCTCCCCTATACCATGACAGCACAGTCACAGCGCCATATACACATCATATACTGATCCTGCCACATACACCTCCCCTATACCATGACAGCACAGTCACAGCGCCATATACACATCATATACTGATCCTACCACATACACCTCCCCTATACCATGACAGCACAGTCACAGCGCCATATACACATCATATACTGATCCTGCCACATACACCTCCCCTATACCATGACAGCACAGCGCCATATACACATCATATACTGATCCTACCACATACACCTCCCCTATACCATGACAGCACAGCGCCATATACACATCATATACTGATCCTGCCACATACACCTCCCCTATACCATGACAGCACAGTCACAGCGCCATATACACATCATATACTGATCCTGCCACATACACCTCCCCTATACCATGACAGCACAGTCACAGCGCCATATACACATCATATACTGATCCTGCCACATACACCTCCCCTATACCATGACAGCACAGTCATAGCGCCATATACACATCATATACTGATCCTGCCACATACACCTCCCCTATACCATGACAGCACAGTCACAGCGCCATATACACATCATATACTGATCCTACCACATACACCTCCCCTATACCATGACAGTCACAGTGCTATATACACATCATATACTGATCCTGCCACATACACCTCCCCTATACCATGACAGCACAGCGCCATATACACATCATATACTGATCCTGCCACATACACCTCCCCTATACCATGACAGCACAGCGCCATATACACATCATATACTGATCCTGCCACATACACCTCCCCTATACCATGACAGCACAGTCACAGCGCCATTTACACATCATATACTGATCCTGCCACATACACCTCCCCTATACCATGACAGCACAGTCACAGCGCCATATACACATCATATACTGATCCCGCCACATACACCTCCCCTATACCATGACAGCACAGTCACATATACACATCATATACTGATCCTGCCACATACACCTCCCCTATACCATGACCGCACAGTCACAGCGCCATATACACATCATATACTGGTCCTGCCACATACACCTCCCCTATACCATGACAGCACAGCGCCATATACACATCATATACTGATCCTACCACATACACCTCCCCTATACCATGACAGCACAGCGCCATATACACATCATATACTGATCCTGCCACATACACCTCCCCTATACCATGACAGCACAGTCACAGCGCCATATACACATCATATACTGATCCTACCACATACACCTCCCCTATACCATGACAGCACAGCGCCATATACACATCATATACTGATCCTGCCACATACACCTCCCCTATACCATGACAGCACAGCGCCATATACACATCATATACTGATCCTACCACATACACCTCCCCTATACCATGACAGCACAGCGCCATATACACATCATATACTGATCCTGCCACATACACCTCCCCTATACCATAACAGCACAGTCACAGCGCCATATACACATCATATACTGATCCTGCCTGACCCAGTACAAGGACCCAATACAATAAGGATATAAAGCACCAGTGTCAGGGGGATTAGCCTGTACATAATAAACACATGTGTTCACCAACCTGTGGGTCCCGAGCTGTGGCAGGACTACAACTCCTATCATGCTGTGACTGTTGTAGTTTTGGAGCAGCTGGTGACCCACAGGTTGGGGAACAATATGGGAAGTGCTGTGTATAGAGGAGCAGTGCAGGGATATGGGGCAGTGTTATATGGGGCAGCCCTGTGACCTAGGTGACCTCCCTCTCCCAGCACTCCCAGCCTCCCTACACCTACAGGATGATGAGAGTCAGTCAGTGAACTCCCCAGACAGCAGCCCCAGCAGTCGGCACGGCTTCCAGCAGTCAGATAGTGAGAAGGTCACATGGTGAGGAGGGGGCGGAGCCTCTAGTCCGAGTGAAAGGTCCTAGCAGGTCCTTGCAGGCCATCTTCAGGGCAGAGCAATGATCCTGCTCGGGGTGAGGGGATATTCACACTGCCTGCCCAGGAGGGGAGAGAGTGGGAGGACATGAGGATGCTGAAGGTGAGCAGGGAGGGGCAGCACTCTGAGGCCACCAGGAGTGCAGGAGCCTGTAGTAATTTTTTTTTTTTTGGAGATTGAAATTGCGCCCCCTGTAACTCACCACTAGATGGCGCCCTAGGCCATCGCCTACCCTGGCCTACCCTTTGTCCCGGCCCTGTCGAGATGTAACGTCTCAACTCCGCTCAGCCAGTCAGTGACAGAGGCGGGATATGAGCGGATTTGAAACGGATCCCGCCTCTGTCACTGATTGGCTGAGCGGACTTGAGACGTCACGTCTTGAGTCCGCGTCAGACACCAGGAAGCGGCCGGGGACCAGAGCACCGCGATACGGGATCCGCCGCTGGAACCGGGGAGGTGAGTAAATGTCGTTTCCCTCAGCCACCTCCTCCCTGGCCAGATCCCAAAGTAGCCCCCCCACCGGAGTGCCCCTTCGAAGGGCAACTCCAGCATTTTTTTTTCTTTTAAATCAACAGTTTCCAAACTACAATTTCCATCATGCCTGAAAAGCTAAAGCTTTCTTCTCCATTCTGTCTGCATCATGAAAACTTCTTTTAGCAAAAATCAATTATTTATTTATTTATTATTTTTTTTTTGGGGGGGGGGGGGGGGGGGGTTGTCCAGTATTGTGTGGCTGTACTTCCTGGTCGAGCAGCTGTACACAGTACTACAGGTTCCAGAATGCACTGCTTTCCCTCAGCTGTTCCATCACAGTCCTCTACCCTGCCTATTCCCCACCCAAAGCTGTTGCAGAAAATCTAGGCTGTGTTCACAAATTGCAGTTTCATTGTGTTACTGAATTATTGCAGTACTTTATCATTTCATTGTATTCCCCCCACACAGCGCTGTATTCTCTACCTGTAACACCACACAGCGCTGTATTCTCTACCTGTAACACCACACAGCATGCTGTATTCTCTACCTGTAACACCACACAGCACACTGTATTCTCTACCTGTAACACCACACAGCACGCTGTATTCTCTACCTGTAACACCACACAGCACGCTGTACTCTCTACCTGTAACACCACACAGCACACTGTATTCTCTACCTGTAACACCACACAGCACGCTGTATTCTCTACCTGTAACACCACACAGCACGCTCAGGGCCGCTTTAACCAGAGGGCACATGGTGCACGTGCACCGGGCCCACTGGTTAAAGGGCCCCCCCCGAGCAGGCCGGCCGTTGCTATGTGCGACCAATGCGGTCGCACAGGGCTCCGGCCACCAGCCTGTCAGGGGGGAGCGCCATGGATGGGTAATCTACTTACCCCTCCATGGCCCCCCTGCAGGGCCCCCCGGCGTTCGCCGCTGCCCCCGCCCGCCCGCTGCTGCTGCGGCGCTTTAGCGCTTCAGCAGCAGCGACACTGACAGAGAGAGAGCCATTGGCTCCCTCCCTGTCAGTCACTCTTGTGGCCGCACTTCCTGCAGTCACAAGAGGCCGCACTCTCCCTCTAGCGCCCGACGTCACTGGAGCGTCGGCGCGAGGGTAAGGGGAGTGCAGCCTCTTGTGACCGCAGGAAGTGCGGCCACAGGAGGGAAGAGAAGAGGAACGCGTGGACCTAGGTGAGTAACAGTGTTTGTTTTTTTCAATGTTATATGGGAGGGGGAGCTATATACTATGGGGGGGGGGGGCACAGGGGGCTATATACTGTGGGGGGCACAGGGGGCTATATACTATGGGGGGGCACAGGGGGCTATATACTATGGGGGAGGACAGGGGGCTATATACTATTGGGGAGCACAGGGGGCTATATACTATGGGGGGCACAGGGGGCTATATACTATGGGGGGGCACAGGGGAGCTATATACTATGGGGAGCTATATACTATGGGGGAGCACAGGGGGCTATATACTATGGGGGAGGACAGGGGGCTATATACTATAGGGGAGGACAGGGGGCTATATACTACTGGGGAGCACAGGGGAGCTATATACTATGGGGGAGCACAAGGGGCTATATACTATGGGGGGGCACAGGGGAGCTATATACTATGGGGAGCTATATACTATGGGGGAGCACAGGGGGCTATATACTATGGGGGAGGACAGGGGGCTATATACTATAGGGGAGGACAGGGGGCTATATACTACTGGGGAGCACAGGGGAGCTATATACTATGGGGGAGCACAGGGGGCTATATACTATGGGGGGGCACAGGGGAGCTATATACTATGGGGAGCTATATACTATGGGGGAGCACAGGGGGCTATATACTATGGGGGAGGACAGGGGGCTATATACTATAGGGGAGGACAGGGGGCTATATACTACTGGGGAGCACAGGGGAGCTATATACTATGGGGGAGCACAAGGGGCTATATACTATGGGGGAGCACAGGGGGCTATATACTACTGGGGAGCACAGGGGGCTATATACTACTGGGGAGCACAGGGGAGCTATATACTATGGGGGAGCACAGGGGGCTATATACTATGGGGGAGCACAGGGGTCTATATACTATGGGGGAGAGCACAGGGGGGCTATATATTATGGAGAGCACAGGGGGGCTATATACTATTGGGGAGAGCACAGGGGGCTATATACTATTGGGGGGGAGCACAGGGGGGCTATATACTATTGGGGGAGAGCACAGGGGGGCTATATACTATTGTGGGAGAGCATAGGGGTCTATATACTATTGGAGAGCACAGGGGGGCTATATACTATTGTGGGAGAGCACAGGGGGGCTATATACTATTGTGGGAGAGCAAAGGGGGGCTATATACTATTGTGGGAGAGCACAGGGGTCTATATACTATGGGGGAGAGCACAGGGGGGCTATATATTATGGAGAGCACAGGGGGGCTATATACTATTGGGGAGAGCACAGGGGGCTATATACTATTGGGGGAGCACAGGGGGGCTATATACTATTGGGGGAGAGCACAGGGGAGCTATATACTATTGGGGGAGAGCACAGGGGGGCTATATACTATTGTGGGAGAGCACAGGGGGGCTATATACTATTGTGGGAGAGCACAGGGGGCTATATACTACTGGGGAGAGTGCACAGGGGGGCTATATACTAATGGGGGAGCGCACAGGAGGGCTGTATATAACTGGAGGAGCACATGAGGGGCTATATACTACAGGGACACCTTAAAACTATGGAGGCACAGAGGGGTGTAATTATGTAGGGGTACAGAGGGGTGTAACTACTGTATAGGGGTACAAGGGACCTAACTACTGTATGTGTTGGAGCCTAAAATATTTGTCTGTCAGATTCTGGAGAGAAGATTCACAGCCAGGAGAAGACTTCAAGGTGGCCCAGGCTGGATGGAGAGAAAAAGAAAAGGTGACAGACTCTGATCGGAGAAGACGCCCCCGGTGAGTCACTGGATGTAACTGCACTCTGTTATAGGGTTGTAGTGTTAGGGGTCATGATGTGGTGGTATTATGTAATGGTATCATTGGTGATATCTTTCTGTTTTGTTTAGTGCAGTTTTTATGTAATATGTAATCACTGTATGGTGGAAAAAGTGTTATAAGGTAACTACTGTATGTATTGGGGCTCTTGATACAGTGTGGGGGCAAATTCAGTACATTATACAATGTGCCAAAAGGGAAGGGGGGGGGGCCCACTCTTGAGGGCTGTGCACTGGGCCCACCAATGTATTAAAACGGCTCTGAGCACGCTGTATTCTCTACCTGTAACACCACACAGCACGCTGTATTCTCTACCTGTAACGCCACACAGCACACTGTATTCTCTACCTGTAACGCCACACAGCACACAGTATTCTCTACCTGTAACACCACACAGCACACTGTATTCTCTACCTGTAACACCATATAGCACACTGTATTCTCTATCTGTAACACCACACAGCACACTGTATTCTCTATCTGTAACACCACACAGCACGCTGTATTCTCTACCTGTAACACCACACAGCACGCTGTATTCTCTACCTGTAATACCACACAGCATGCTGTATTCTCTACCTGTAACACCACACAGCACACTGTATTCTCTACCTGTAACACCACACAGCACACTGTATTCTCTACCTGTAACACCACACAGCATGCTGTATTCTCTACCTGTAACACTACACATCACACTGTATTCTCTACCTGTAACACCACACAGCACACAGTTACTACCTGTAACACCACACAGCACACTGTATTCTCTATCTGTAACACCACACAGCACGCTGTATTCTCTACCTGTAACACTACACAGCACACTGTATTCTGTACCTGTAACAGCACACTGTATTCTCTACCTGTACCACCACACATCACACTGTATTCTCTACCTGTAACACCACACAGCACACAGTTACTAACTGTAACACCACACAGCACGCTGTCTTCTCTACCTGTAACACCACACAGCACGCTGTATTCTCTACCTGTAACACCACACAGCACACTGTATTCTGTACCTGTAACAGCACACTGTATTCTCTACCTGTACCACCACACAGCACCTGTATTCTCTACCTGTACCACAACACAGCACCTGTATTCTCTACCTGTAACACCACACAGCACACAGTTACTACCTGTAACACCACACAGCACACTGTATTCTCTACCTGTACCACCACACAGCACCTGTATTCTCTACTTGTAACACCACACAGCACACTGTATTCTCTACCTGTAACACCACACAGCACCAGGGCCGCCGATAGGGCAGTACAAGTGGTACTGCCGTATGGGGCCCGGACCCTAAGAGACATGGGGGGGGGGGGGGCTGCCCCCCCCCGTCCGCTACGCTAGGGGGGCCCGCACGGCCCCCCTTGCCACCTGATTTTGAGCATCCCAGCTTCTCGGGATGCACAGATCGCTTTGATGTTCCGCCCGCACATTGAGCTCATTGATGAGCCCGAAGAGGATGAAGAGCTCCTGCCTGCAGCCACAGCGCGCGGATCAGGTGAGTAGGATGTTTGTTATTTTAGGGGCACCTCTGGGGGCATTATTAGTTCATGGGGGCACCTCTGGGGGCATTATTAGTATATGGGGGCACCTCTGGGGGCATTATTAGTTCATGGGGGCACCTCTGGGGGCATTATTAGTTCATGGGGGCACCTCTGGGGGCATTATTAGTATATGGGGGCACCTCTGGGGGCATTATTAGTTCATGGGAGCACCTCTGGGGGCATTATTAGTGTATGGGGGCACCTCTGGGGGCATTATTAGTATATGGGGGCACCTCTGGGGGCATTATTAGTGTATGGGGCACCTCTGGGGGCATTATTAGTGTATGGGGGCACCTCTGGGGGCATTATTAGTTCATGGGGGCATTATTAGAGTATGGGGGCAGTATTAGTGTATGGGGGCACCTCTGGGGGCATTATTAGTTCATGGGGGCACCTCTGGGGGCATTATTAGTATATGGGGGCACCTCTGGGGGCATTATTAGTTCATGGGGGCACCTCTGGGGGCATTATTAGTGTATGGGGGCACCTCTGGGGGCATTATTAGTGTATGGGGCACCTCTGGGGGCATTATTAGTGTATGGGGGCACCTCTGGGGGCATTATTAGTTCATGGGGGCACCTCTGGGGGCATTATTAGTTCATGGGGGCACCTCTGGGGGCATTATTAGTGTATGGGGGCACCTCTGGGGGCATTATTAGTGTATGGGGGCACCTCTGGGGGCATTATTAGTTCATGGGGGCATTATTAGAGTATGGGGGCAGTATTAGTGTATGGGGGCACCTCTGGGGGCATTATTAGTTCATGGGGGCACCTCTGGGGGCATTATTAGTATATGGGGGCACCTCTGGGGGCATTATTAGTTCATGGGGGCACCTCTGGGGGCATTATTAGTGTATGGGGGCACCTCTGGGGGCATTATTAGTGTATGGGGCACCTCTGGGGGCATTATTAGTGTATGGGGGCACCTCTGGGGGCATTATTAGTTCATGGGGGCACCTCTGGGGGCATTATTAGTGTATGGGGGCACCTCTGGGGGCATTATTAGTGTATGGGGGCACCTCTGGGGGCATTATTAGTATATGGGGGCACCTCTGGGGGCATTAGTTCATGGGGGCACCTCTGGGCTGGGGGCATTATTAGTATATGGGGGCACCTCTGGGGGCATTATTAGCTCATGGTGGCACCTCTGGGGGCATTATTAGTATATGGTGGCACTTCTGGGGGCATTATTAGTATATGGGGGCACCTCTGGGGGCATTATTAGTATATGTGGGCCCCTCTGGGGGCATTATTAGTATATGGGGGCACCTCTGGGGGCATTATTAACTCATGGGGGCATCTCTGGGGGCATTATTAGTGTATGGGGGCACCTCTGGGGGCATTATTAGCTCATAAGGGCACAGCAGGGAATCCTACATACAGGGGGCACAGCAGGGGATCCTACATACAGGGGGCATCCCACATTCCTACTCGCTTTACTGCACATAACACCAAACAGCGCAGTTACTATGGGAGCCGACAGGAGGGAGAAAGGAAAGGAAGCTGCTAGAAATGTGCGGAGCCTAAATTGTTTGTCTCGCAGGTTCTGAAAAGATGAAACATATCTGGAAGAAATCATCATGGAGGACTGGGCCGGATGGAGAGGAAAAGGGAAAGTGACGCCTCAGATCAAAGAAGACGTCACCTGTGAGTCACTGTATGACGGTTTTCTTATTTTGTAGAACATCATTTAGTAGGGGCGCCCCGAGGTGACAGCTACTACATTATCTGTACTCAGAGATATCACTGTGTTATCTGTGCTGTAACATAGGACTGCAGGTGACATCTGCTACATTACCTGTACTCAGAGATATCACTGTGTTATCTGTGCTGTTACATAGGACTGCAGGTGACATCTACATTATCTGTACTCAGAGATATCACTGTGTTATCTGTTGTGTTACATAGGACTGCAGGTGACTACTACATTATCTGTACTCAGAGATATCACTGTGTTATCTGTGGTGTTACATAGGACTGCAGGTGACATCTACATTATCTGTACTCAGGGATATCACTGTGTTGTCTGTGCTGTTACATAGGACTGCAGGTGACATCTACTACATGATCTATACTCAGAGACACCACTGTGTTATGTGGTGTTACATAGGACTGCAGGTGATATCAGGTGATTTCTCCAGGTTGCAGAAGTTCAAACTTCATCGTGCCCTGGTGTGCTGGTGTCTGTATACATGTGTGCTGGTGTCTGTATGTGTGTATACATGTGTGCTGGTGTCTGTATACATGTGTGCTGGTGTCTGTGTGTGAGATCAATTCTAGAGAACTAGCTCATATATCCCATTTTTCCCAGTGGCTTAAAATGTAACCTCTGTTATACAGTTATAAAATTGTAGAACCTAAATGTGAACAAGGTGCAATTCAAATAGACACTTACTTGTATAGCTGTCTCTTGTGCTCTGTATGCAGTGTATTATATTCACCCTTGCAACGTACTATTTATAGCGTGTCTACAAGCCCAGCGGGGCTCATTATGATGGAGACTAAAACTTATACAAGAGTGGGGTAGGGGTTCCCCTGTATTCAGAATGCTGTTGAGTGCTAGGCAATGCCCCGTCTGGGATTATTGAATTTCGAGGGTCTATGCAGAGCAGGATAAAGACACCTCTGCTGCACAAACAGGATCTCCTAGAAAGCGTTCTCAGCGCCATGTATTCGCTATCACTGTCTTGGGTGAGCTAAACTAGTCTGCCTGGGGTGGGGGGGGGGGGTGATTTGTATATGCTCACTAACATGGAACAGCCTCATTATATTAGCCTTATCAACATATTCTATGTTAGTGAGCATACCGGGGGGGGGGGGGGATATTGGTGAACATATACAAATCAAACAGCCCCCCAGACCCTCGAAATTCAATAACTCCAAACGGGGCATTGCCTAGTACTCAACAGCATTCTGAATACAGGGGAACCCCTAGCCCACTCTTGTATAAGTTTTAGTCTCCATCATAATGAGCCCCGCTGGGCTTGTAGACACGCTATAACTTGTACGTTGCAAGGGTGAATATAATACACTGCATACAGAGCACAAGAGACAGCTATACAAGTAAGTGTCTGTATGGTGACATTTAAATTGCACCTTGTTCACATTTAGTTTCTACAATTTTATAACTGTATAACAGAGGTTACATTTTAAGCCACTGGGGAAAATGGGGTATATGAGCCAGTTCTCTAGAATTGATCTGAACCAAATTATACCTCCCAGCAAGGCGTGGGTCGAACACACAATTTTTTTTTTTTATTAATGTGGGGGGCCCAGGCACTTTGGTTGTATGGGGCCCCGAAATTCCTGATGGCGGCCCTGCACAGCACCTGTATTCTCTACCTGTAACACCACACATCACACTGTATTCTCTACCTGTAACACCACACAGCACACTGTATTCTCTACCTGTAACACCACACAGCACTGTATTCTCTACCTGTAACACCACACAGTACGCTGTATTCTCTACCTGTAACACCACACAGTGTACTGTATTCTCTGCATGTAACGCCAATATTGGAATAAAGTAGAGAACTTTTTAAATCTCCATGCAGATATTATGATCAAGCATCTTTTATCTTTGAAGTTGAGCCCCACAATAAGGACTGTAACCCATATTATCTTACAGGGGATATACTGTTTATGCCTTGTTTTGTTTTTTTGTGCAGGTGGGATTGGCATTGCTGGCTCTGATCCTCTCTGCCTTTTAGCATAATTTAATTGTGTTACTGCATCATTTTTGTGAATACACTTCAGTACTGCAATGAAACTCCAACATATGTGAACATAGCGCAAATTTCACTGCAGAGTTTTGCACAATCAGTGAAGTTGCAGCAGCTGCTTCTGGCTGGTCAGAGATAGTGAATCACTCAGGAGATTGGCGGATCCAGCCAAGCCTCCTGTGACATCACACCCTACCCCCTGTCTGCATCATCAGCCTGTCCTCTGCAAACAGACACAATGTAAGACAAAGGCATGGAATTTTTGTCTCCTAAAGTGGGAGGCAGTGGGAGCAGGAGACAATGCGGAACCATACAGATATGGTAATTAGGGATGGTCCGAACCGAGTTTGGTTCGGGTTTGTACGAACCCGAACCCTAGGTAATGATTCCCGCTGTCTGCCCGCTCCGTGGAGCGGGCAGATCCAGCGGGTGGACCGCCTGGAAAACTGGGATACAGCCATAGCCATAGGCTGTATCCCAGTTTTCCAGGCGTTGCTCCCGCTGGATCCGCCCGCTCCAAGGAGCGGGCAGACAGCAGGAATCTGCTGCCGAGCGTTTGGGTTTATACGAACCCGAACCTCAGCAGGTTCGGACCATCCCTAATGGTAATACATTATATAGACATATCTATATAACTTTTAAAGTACTTTTCATAGAAAACAAGTTTTCCTTATGTGGAGTTCCCCTTTAATCATAAAATTTTATGCAGCAAAGTAGACAAGCAAACAAGCTACTCATCTCTCTAGTTCCCATGCTGCTGTACCCCACAGGATGCCGCCTTCAGGCTGGATAGGGAAAGAGTGTGCCTTGCCAGCAAGGAAGCAGAAAAGTATGCAGTGTATTATTTTCAATTGCTGAGGGGGCGGGATAACCTAAGATGTTTGTTCAACACATCTTGCAGATATGAATGATAAATGTGAGACGTCATCATGACAGTCTTAGACAAATAGAGGGGAAAAGGAAAAAAGACAATGTGCTGTAGCTCAGTTTTTTTTCCTCATGGTCAATGGCAGCAGGGATGCCCGCTGGCATCCTTGTTTCTCCAGGCCTGTGCTTGGTGCTTTCAGCTGTGGCTGCAATTTCACCCCTGTCCGCTAGGGTGTGTGCACGGCTGCTCACCTGGTTTTGAAGAGGAACTCCGGATAAGAAAAACTTGTTTTCTATTAAAAGTACATTAAAAGTTAAACATATGTGTCTATATAATGTATTACCGTATCTGTGCGGTTCTGCCACACTGGTAGCTGAAATCCAGGAAGTGAAAAAAAATGGCCCCTGTGCAAATCCACATTGTCTCCTGCTCCTTCTGCTATCCCCCTTAGGAGACAAATCTTCCATGCCTCTGTCTCACATTGTATGTGTTTGCTGAGATCAGGCTGATGATGCAGACAGGGGGTAGGGCGTGATGTCACAGGAGGCTTGGCTGGATCCCCCAATCTCCTAAGTGATTCACCATCTCTGACCAGCCAAAAGCGGGTGTTGCACTGATTTCTCTGATTGTGCAGAAGTGTGCAGTGAAATTAGGGTTGTGTTCACACATGTTAGAGTGTCATTGCAGTACTGCAGCGTATTCACAAAAATGATGCAGTAACACAAGTAAATGATGCTAAACGGCAGAGAGGATCAGAGTCTTATTGTGGGGCTCAACTTCAAAGATAACAGATGCTTGTTACAGGTAGAGAATACAGCGTGCTGTGTGGTGTTACAGGTAGAGAATACAGTGCTGTGTGGTGTTACAGGTAGAGAATACAGTGTGCTTTGTCGTGTTACAGGTAGAGAATACAGCGTGCTCTGTGGTGTTACAGGTAGAGAATACAGCGTGCTGTGTGGTGTTACAGGTAGAGAATACAGCGTGCTGTGTGGTGTTACAGGTAGAGAATACAGCGTGCTGTGTGGTGTTACAGGTAGAGAATACAGCGTGCTGTGTGGTGTTAAAGGTAGAGAATACAGTGTGCTGTGTGGTGTTACAGGTAGAGAATACAGTGTGCTGTGTGGTATTACAGGTAGAGAATACAGCGTGCTGTGTGGTGTTATAGGTAGAGAATACAGCGTGCTGTGTGGTGTTACAGGTAGAGAATACAGCGTGCTGTGTGGTGTTACAGGTAGAGAATACAGTGTGCTGTTACAGGTAGAGAATACAGTGTGCTGTTACAGGTAGAGAATACAACGTGCTGTGTGGTGTTACAGGCAGAGAATACAGCGTGCTGTGTGGTGTTACAGGTAGAGAATACAGTGTGCTGTGTGGTGTTACAGGTAGAGAATACAGTATGCTTTGTGGTGTTACAGGTAGAGAATACAGCATGCTGTGTGGTGTTACAGGCAGAGAATACAGCGTGCTGTGTGGTGTTACAGGTAGAGAATACAGTGTGCTGTGTGGTGTTACAGGCAGAGAATACAGCGCGCTGTGTGGTGTTACAGGTAGAGAATACAGTATGCTTTGTGGTGTTACAGGTAGAGAATACAGCATGCTGTGTGGTGTTACAGGCAGAGAATACAGCGTGCTGTGTGGTGTTACAGGTAGAGAATACAGTGTGCTGTGTGGTGTTACAGGTAGAGAGTACAGCGCGCTGTGTGGTGTTACAGGTAGAGAATATAGCTTGCTGTGTGGTGTTACAGGTAGAGAATACAGCGTGCTGTGTGGTGTTACAGGTAGAGAATACAGCGTGCTGTGTGGTGTTACAGGTAGAGAATACAGTGTGCTGTGTGGTGTTACAGGTAGAGAATACAGTGTGCTGTGTGGTATTACAGGTAGAGAATACAGCTTGCTGTGTGGTGTTACAGGTAGAGAATACAGCGTGCTGTGTGGTGTTACAGGTAGAGAATACAGTGTGCTGTGTGGTGTTACAGGTAGAGAATACAGCGTGCTGTGTGGTGTTACAGGTAGAGAATACAGTGTGCTGTGTGGTGTTACAGGTAGAGAATACAGCATGCTGTGTGGTGTTACAGGTAGAGAATACAGTGTGGTGTTACAGGTAGAAAATACAGCGTGCTGTGTGGTGTTACAGGTAGAGAATACAGTGCGCTGTGTGGTGTTACAGGTAGAGAATACAGCGTGCTGTGTGAAGTTACAGGAAGAGAATACAGTGTGCTGTGTGGGTGGGACCACAATGAAATGATAAATTACTGCAAATATTTCAGTAACACAATAAAACTGCAATGTGTGAACACAGCCTAGATGTTCTGCAACTACTTTGAGCGGGGAATAGGCAGGGTGGAGGACTGTGATGAACAGCTGAGGGAAAGCATTGCATTCTGGAACCTGTAGTACTGTGTACAACTGATAAACCACGTGCAGAAACACAAAACAGAACAACCCCTGGGTGACGGGGTGACAGGCTCCCGACCCCCTGCTAGAGCCTCTCATACTTACTTGATTGTGCTGGGTCCCGCTTCTTCGGCTGGTCCCGGGACAGAGATATCCCCGCAGGAAGCCCAGCGTGCGCGATGCTGAGATAAGTCCGACGCTCATAGAGAATGAATGGAGCCGCGGAATATGTCCGTCCCAGGAACGGCCGAAGACACAGGACCTGGCGCGATCGAGTAAGTATGAGGGGCTCTAGCGGGGGGTCGGGAGCCTGTCATCCCGGCACCAGGGGTGAAAGGTCCTCTTTAAAGCTGCTTCACCTGTCCCTCCTTGCTTAAGCATTGTTGGTTGTTTGTGTTTGTAAGCAATGTGTTTCCTATTCAGTGTATGTTGACTCATGCCTGTTTCTTGGATTAGGACTGCCTGCCTGGCCTCTTCTGTACTGTTTGCCTCTTTTGTTGTTGACTGCCTGCCCGGACTGAATATACCACTGCCACTTTTCCCTGATATTGTGCAGATTCTCTAGTTGGACTGCCGACTACTCACATTTTGCCTTTTTCTCAATGCTTTGCACTGACATGTTATGGTTCTTGTGGATCGACCTGTTGTCTTCTAGCCGCAGGCAACCAGCTTTCACATCCTGGAGTGGAATAAGGGGTTAAGACCTAAAGGGCACTTAAACACCTCTAGCTAGCTACCAGTTCGGTAGCACAGCTGGTCCACATTTGCTACCCATTACATCCGAGACCTGTGTCACTGGATATAATCACTTATATGGCTTCTGCAAACTTGTGTATTGCTCTATGGTCACTGTATGGGGTAATATTGGTGCGTGTATAAGGTGTTTTGTTCTGTAACCGGAGGGAGATAATATTTAGACACTGTGGTATACTGTGTGGTCATGGTCTGGTGGTACAATTTGTTACTTGTATGCTGGAATAATTGGTAATGTTGGCCTTGATATACTGGTTATTGTTCAGTAACAGTATTGCAAACGTAATATTCCAGCCATGCACCTTGTCTACCTTGATCAGCACTCACTAGGGTGAATTTTTCTTTCTAAAATCATATAAACGTTCATTGTAATGTACTGAACCAATTATTCTGAACATGTAAGCCACATGTGCTCATACAGTCCGGGCAGAGGGATTAAATGTTAAAATCTTTTCATTCCTTTGGCAGCTATGAATGAGTACAAAAGAGACACAGACCACAGGTTTGAATAACAAAGACTATGTGAGTCATAACTAGTGTCAAGCAGACTTGCCGAACTGGTCAGGTTTAGAAATGTTCCCCGAACCCAAACAGTCTGCGCTATGTAAGAAATGGGCCTTCGAAAATGAATATTTTATAGTATGCCATACTATATTACTTTGGTTTATTAATTTAGGGGAATTAACGGTGGAGAACTATGGGGGAAATTTATCAAGAGCTTTGAGTCTATTTTTAGGTGAATAATTGAATTTTTCATCCATTTTGGGTCTATTTATGAACCAGTATTCAAAGGGCAAATATTTTTTATCTGTTTTGATCATTTACCCAAAAATGTAATTAATCCGGGATGTGTGTCTAATTTATCATTTGCGACTTTTGCGCTAGACAGGTGTAGACTTATGTCTGATTAGTACCAGGTGAATTTGTTTGTGACTTTTTACGTAGAGGCATATTCCATAAATCACACACAAGATATTGGAACAGAATAAACACCAACCCGCATTAGAATAGTCGCACACATTAGACTCCTTAGTAAATGTCACCCATGTGTATTGTTACATGTCTGGATTCTATAATATATCAGAAGGACAAATACTTATTGTTTGACCAGATTCTCGCTTCAAAAGGTCACTTTGTTTTACAGGTAGAGTGTTTGCAGATGCAAATTAAGGCTATGTTCACACTACGTGTATGTATGGCCGTAGTGCGAGCCGCGAATATTCGCCCGTAGTTTTGAGGGTAATGCATACGCTGGAAAGTATACGATATACGGCTGCACAGTGCACACTATGTATGAGCCTACAGCCCGATCGCAAACGGACCCGTAAAAAATGAACAAGACCATTGTTTGCGGCCGGAACTGCGCAAATTCACAGCCGTGGATCTACAGGCGGTTTGTACGGAGTACTTAAAAAATAGCCGGCAATAATGCTGAATGCCAATGCCTCTAATAGTTAATATATTAAATTAATAAAACACATTTTCTTTGTAATAAAGTCCCTTTCGTTGTTCAATAATTTAATTCTAACGAATCCATCATTGTGCAATTAAATATACTGTTAAAATAAATATATATATATAAATAAATGTATATTTTATTTATATATATATTTATTTTTTTACAGTATATTTAATTGCACAATGATGGATTTGTTTAAATTAAATTATTGAACAACGAAACTGATTTTATTACAATGAAAATGTGTTTTATTAAAAAAATAATTATTATTACAGGAAGCTCTTTAAGCCCTTAATTGAAATTGCCGGTAAAAGAGCAAACTGTAATAATCAATACTTTACTTTAATTAAAACATCAAATGTTTCTTCTAATTATGTTATCACAATAGCATTATTAGAAGAAACATTTTGAATTATATGTGCGCTCAGCTGATTGGCTGAGCGCACATGTAAAGAGCTGGTCCAGCGAAGGACACATTGGGACATTGCAGGGTGAGTATAAAGCTCTCCCCATCCCAGTAAGGAAGGGGGGTCACTTAACCCCTTCCTTGCTGGTATGGGTGCAGTCTGACATCAGTCTAGCCCCCAAAGGGTTAAGAGGGATGTAATACATGCTCCCTTAACCCCTTGGGGGCCAGACTGTAAGCAGCGATCTGTAAAGATGCTGCATACTGTAAGGAGCACAACACCGCTCACAATGATAGGTGTTGTGCTCCTGTTTGTGTGTTTTTTGTGTGTTTCTCCCTTTTTGTTTTTCAGATATCAGTATCCAGTGGATTACGTCAGATTCCATGGACTATGTCGATGACCGGCGTTTTTTTTTTTTTTAATAAAATGGTCAATGAGGGGTGTGGGGGTGTTTTTATTTGAATAAAAAAAAATTCACTTGTGTATTGTCTTTATTTCTTTACTTTATAGACTTAGTAGTGGAAGCCGTCTAATAGACGGAATCCATTACTAAGTCGGGGCCTAGTGTTAGCCGGTATAAAATGGCTAACACTAACCCCCCCCATTATTACCCCAGTACCCAATGCCACCAGGGGTACTGGGAAGAGCCGGGTGCCAGTGGTCCCGGAGCGTCAAAATTGGCGCTCCTGGACTGGGGCGGCAGCAGGCTGGTAAGATTTAGACTGGGGAGGGCCTAAACCAATGGCTCTTCCCACCCTGGTGTTACCAGGCTGCTGTTGCTTGGTGTTTAACCCGGCTGGTTATCAAAATAGGGGGGACCCTATGCGTTTTTTTTTTAAATTTATTTATTAAAAAAAAAAACGCATAGGGTCTCCCCTATTTCCATAACCAGCCAGGTTAAAAACCAAGCAACAGCAGCCTGGTAACACCAGGGTGGGAAGAGCCATTGGTTTAGGTCCTCCCCAGCCTAAATCTTCGACGTAGTCCATGGAATCTGACGTAATCCACTGGATACCGATATCTGAAAAACAAAAAGGGAGAAACACACAAAAAACACACAAACAGGAACACACCATCCCCCTTAACCCCTTGGGGGCCAGACTGATGTCAGACTGCACCCATACCAGCAAGGAAGGGGTTAAGTGACCCCCCTTCTTTACTGGGATGGGTGCAGTGCTGGGGAGAGCTTTATACTCACCCTCCAATGTCCCGATGTGTCCTCTTCGCTGGTCCACAGCACAATGAAGTCACTGTGCTGCGGACCCGCTCATTATATGTGCGCTGAGCCGATCAGCCAATCAGCTGAGCGCACATATAATTCAAAATGTTTCTTCTAATAATGCTATTGTGATAACATAATTAGAAGAAACATTTGATGTTTTAATTAAAGTAAAGTATTGATTATTACAGTTTGCTCTTTTACCGGCAATATCAATTAACGGCTTACTGGAGCTTCCTGTAATAATTAATATTTAATTAATAAAACACATTTTCATTGTAATAAAATCAGTTTAGTTGTTCAATAATTTAAACGAATCCATCATTGTGCAATTAAATATACTGTAAAAAAAAAAAAATATATAAATATACATTTATTTATATATATTTATTTTAACAGTATATTTAATTGCAAAATGATGGATTCGTTTAAATTTAATTATTGAACAACGAAAGGGACTTTATTACAACGAAAATGTGTTTTATTAATTAAATATATTAACCATGAGAGGTAATAGCGATTCCTGTAAATTGTTTCCCTGCTTTCCCAGATGCATCCAGAGGTGTTTGCATCACTTTCTAAAGATTTTGTTATTTTTATTTGAACCAGATTTCCAAGTAAATGACCGTATGTTTTCAGCCGCATGTCTATTTTTTCCCACGGCCGTAGTTTCAGCCGCACATTTCCGGCCGTGTAAAAACTACAGCCGGAAATATACGTAGTGTAAACATAGCCTAAAAATGTGATACAAACTGACAATTTGTCCCTGCGATGATCAAAAGGATTTTGGTTAACATAGTAGAGATGTGATGTCTCTGAGTGAGAATAGGGGAAAACAAAAGGCATGAGGTGTATAAAGAAACAAGTATGGCTCATTTGGGGAAAAAGTCAAAAACAGATTTGAAGACATGGTAGCTCAAGAATAAGGCCTTATAAAAAAAAAAAAGGTTCCGTGTTTTACGAACGTGCCGTCCACACGGCTGCTTCATTACAGTGCTGCTATTATTTATAGACTTTCCCAACTTCCAGCAGCATATTCACACATGATGCCGGGTGGGTGGGTGGCTCCACGTTAGGCCTTCCACGGACGGCCCATTCGTGAAACACAGAGCGTGTGTATAAGGCCTTAAGGGGAGACCAAATAAAGGCATAAAACTTGTGTCTCGTGTCTTAGAACCCATTTGTGTAGTAACTATAAAATCGAGAATATGAAATCATTCTCTCTCCCTTGGTTAATGTGGCTATTGTTATATTTTGCTATGGTTATTGTTAATTATTGTGTATATTGTATAGTATAGTATTATTGTAATTATTATTTTCCCCTCGCATGACG
This sequence comes from Dendropsophus ebraccatus, assembly GCF_027789765.1. Taxonomy (NCBI): domain Eukaryota; kingdom Metazoa; phylum Chordata; class Amphibia; order Anura; family Hylidae; genus Dendropsophus; species Dendropsophus ebraccatus. Next base: position 96,366,412 of record NC_091456.1, read on the forward strand.
GCACCCATGGAGAGGTCCACTTCCTGCTCCATTGAACAGGAAACATTGAGCAGAATCCATAAGAAGAGACCACCCCTTTATCGCCAGTTTTGTTTCCTATCCGTTGGAGCAGGTGGTGGTTTCCTCCACCTCTCCAAAGGATCCGTTTTAGGCTGCTTTTACATGTACAGGATCCTCAGCAGATTTGATGGTGCAGATATCAATGTAACTAAATAAGTGAACACAGCATCAAATCTATGCCATTAAATCTGCTGCAGATCCATTACGTGTGAACGCACCCTTAGGAAGAAAGTAACTGGGGCCACCGGATAACGTATCTTACTGCTAGCATCCCTGGAGAATCTGCCAAATCTGTGCCTTCTCCCCAGCACCTGTCAGAGCACATCCTCAAGGCCTCTCCTGGATCGTTGGAAACCCCATGGTTAACGTTCTCCAACTCGAGCCCGGCTCCTGCAGGACTTCTGGGTGCATCAGCATATATGCACATGGTGATGACGTCACTAGCGGCTTCCAGGAAGAGGATCTCTGTGGGGCCAAGCCTTGGTCATCCATGGGCCTAGGCCACGCAGGAGAACTCCATCCTCTTGTGAGGGAACTTCGGCCTTGGAGAGGGTGTAGCCAGCGCATGGCAGAAGGGGAGGAGCCAGCCAGTCTTTTTTTATACTTTATTATTAATTGGGGTATATATGTTTATGTTCCCAGGCATCAAGGAGTTCCTGGCCTAGGACCAGGGAATTCCCAGTGTGTAATAAGAAGCTGAGCAGTCACTATAGGACCCTGTGTAGTTCCTGTAGGAATAGATTTCTGAAGATGAGGCGCCATTATTTATAAAGGACATTAGAGACCTTATCAGAGAGAGATTTAGGCTTCCTTCCCTTCCCAGGCCCCAGCCTTTTGGAGGAAGAAAGATCCTAGACCAGGTTCCAGTACTGTGGCATATGATGAGAAACAATTGGGGTGAAGGAGTCAGGGGAGATTCTGGACTCTGATGGTGATACATCTCTCTCTGAGACTCCTGGTTTTGCTACTGAGGATGTAGACCCCTTAGTGAAGGTGGTCAGGCTTATTCTGGAGATAGACGATAATCCGGTTGCTTAGTCTACTTACGATAGGATGTTCCAGGGTCTCACACCTAGAAAGAAAAGGTTTTTTCCTATCCACCAAAGAATCAAGAATTTAATTAAGAAGCAATGGTCAAACCCTGTTAGGAAGTTCTTTGACCCCAGGGCTATGAAGTGCAGATACCCCTTTAGGGTGGGTTCACATATAACGTATCCGCAGCGGATTTCACGATGCGAGTTTGAAGCGAAATCCACTGCGGATCTCTTCAATGTAACTTTCAATGAGATTATGTATTCGCAGCGGAATAGTCTTCCCGCTGCGAGTATGTAAAAGGTAGCCTCCTTAAGCCCCGTGGCCCGGTTCATACATTACCAGTCTGCGCTTCAGCTTGCTTCGGGGGTTCCTGGCATCTGGCCATCCCGATCAGTCAATCAGTAACTGCAGTGGGGCAGCACACATGGACAAAAGGGTGGAGGTATATCTGAAAAAGGGCTGGGAAGTGGCTACAGCCTCATTTAAGCCCCTTATTGCTGGTACTTCAGTGGCTAGATCCCTAAAGATATGGGATATTGAGCTAACTAACCATATAAAAGATGATACCCTGAAGGTACAGATACTTGCCTCCATGCCTACCATTACAGTGCAGTTAATTTTGATTTCGAAGCATCAGCGGACTCTTTAAAGCTGTCTCCCCGGGTTGCGGCCTTGTCCAACCCTTGTTGGCATGTAGAACTGTGTGGATTAAGGACTTAAAAGGGGGCCTTACTTCAAAAGCTGAACTGTGGGCCATCCCTTGTGAAGGATGTGTGGTTTGACATTAGATTTCATCTTGGAGAAAGCCTCTGACAAAAAGAAGGGCGTTCCCAGTGATTGCCCAACAGCCCAAGAGAAGTTTCAGGGGCAGAGATAGGGGAAGCCAGAGGGGAGGCTCTTCAGGCAGAAGGGACTGGAAGAGTAAGGGGTTCCTGTTTTCAGGGTCTGATTCCTCTAAAAAAAACCTGGTACCCAATGACACCAGGCCCCCGATGGGAGGTCACCTTTGGATTGAAAATTTCTTTTGTGTCCTCTCCAGGTGGTAAATTTATTACTATTAACTTCCGGGATCCCGAATGTAATTTCAAACCTTTTAACAGGTTCCTTACATATGAAAAGTTCAGAATGGAGTCCATCTCTTCTGCCATGTTGAACATTTCTGGATATTGTTACATGGCCACCCTTGACCTCAGGGAGGCATACTAGCATATCCTAAAACACCAGAGGTTTCTTAGGGTTGAGGTTATGTTTTAAAGGACAACTCCGGCGGGACCCCCCCCAAAAAAAAAAACACAGACACACACAGACACCATACTCACCATCCCTCCGGTGACGATCGCCACTCCATTCGGCCGCCGGCCGCCTCACCGTCACCTGCGTCCGCCGTCCAGCGATGTCTCCTTCTTCCGGGTCCATGAGAGAGAAAAGGCTGCCAGCGCGCTTGCGCACCGGCAGCCTTTTCATTGGCTGGAGCGCATCACATGGCTTCCAGCAAGCTCAGCCAATCAGGGCTAAGCAAGCTGGAAGCCATGTGATGCGCTCCAGCCAATGAAAAGGCTGCTGGTGCGCATGTGCACCAGCAGCCTTTTCTCTCCCATTCACTCTCAATGAAGACGCCGAGGAGGAAGAAGACCCGGACCGCCCCCAGCTCTGACATCACCCGACACCAGAGAAGAGGACCGTGACGACCGTAATAGGTAATGTATATATTCTTTAACTTCCGGGGTGGGGGGTCGGGGGTCGGAAAGTGGGGGAAGGGGGCCAGACCGGGTATTTAACCACATTACAAAGTTATATAACTTTGTAATGTGTGTTAAATAAGCCAAAAAATTTTTTCGACGGAGTTGTCCTTTAAGGGTCTCTTCTACATCTTTAATTTAGAGCCTTGGTATTTCCCAGGAGCCCAGAATATTCACCAACGTTATGGCAGAATTTAGGGCCCATGTTTGAAAACGTGACATTATTATCGTGCCCTACTTAGATGACTTCCTCATAGTGGGAGACTCTCCTGAGACCCTACACACACAGGTGGAAAATATTTTTTAGACCCCTGCTCGGTCATGTAACTTTTTAGGTATTCTCCTAAGCAGAAGTGTTTCCTCCCTCCCCTCCAATAAAATTACCCAGATTCTCTCAAGGGTTTAGAACATTTGGACCCATCAGGTTATCACTCTTAGAGAGACTATGTCTGTCTTGGGTCTCATTCCTGTATCCCCGCAGTTCCCTGGGCTCAGTACCACTCTAGAGGGCTACAGTCTCAGATTCTTGCTCAGTGGGAAAGATCTGCTGACTCCTTAGATTCACTACGAATCTCTGACCTGGTGGACCCAAAGAAGCAGGGGTTCTCTGGCTGCGCTAACACAAATTTGTTCTTACCACATACTCTAGTCCACAAGGGTACTAAGAGACCTGGTGCTACAGGGGTTGTGGAGTCAAGAGGAAGCAGTAGAATCTCAGAATGTCTGAAAATTTAAGGCAGTCTTTTTCTCCTTATCCTGGGGTTTGGCTCTTGAAGAAAACAGGGATGTAAGGATACGGACAGACAGCTCCTCAGCAGTGGCATACATAAATCATCGAAAGATCTGATGAGAATAACTCATTTAATTTTCAAACCTGCTGAGCCACACCTTTTGCCTCACACAGCACTACGCCTAAAAAGATCAGAAAATATAAAGGCGGACTACCTAAGTAGACATCAGTTAAACCAGGGGGAAGGAAGCATGTCAGAGCCTGTATTTTTCCAGATTTGTGCCATGTGGGGTCATCTGACAGATCTGATCTGATCGCTTCCAGGGTGAAGATCGAGAAGTTCTTCTCCCTGAGCCCATCAGACAGTCCGATAGGGGTAGAGGCTCTGGTCCACCCTTGGAATCAGGGACTTCTCTATGCTTCCCCCCCCCCCCTTCAGGTTGATTCCCAGAGTCCTCAAGAAGATCAGGCAAGACAAAGCTCTAGGGCTCATGATTGCTCTATTTTGCAGATCCCTGGGTTCTGCCAGAGTCCCAATACTCCACCCGGAAGTCACAGGTCTCCACCTGACAGCCTGGCTGTTACCAAAGGTCTCTAAGAGCAGGTCATCACTAAGCTGCTGGCTAGTAGAGAGTTATTTCCGAGATTTACCTTAGGTCTTGGAGGGCTTTTTGTAGATTTGTGGACAGACCCCTCAATGTGTTAGCCCCCTGATATTCCTGTTGTGCTAGAATTCTTGCAGGAAGGATTAAATTGGAATTTTAAAGATCTCTGAAAGAAGTTCTTTCCTCCTTTTGCCCTAATACATCCAATGAAAGTGAATTCAGTTTTCATTGTGTAAATGTTAGAAGACGTCTTTTTCATTATTTGCAGATGGCCAAACAGTGGAGACTTTCTAACTACTATATGAATTACTTTAACACAAAAAAGGGGGGGGGGGGGGGGGGGCAGGGGACAGGCAATGACAAACACAGAGATTTTTGTTTTGTTATGTATATATTTACAGGTGGATTAAATATTGTTTATGTCCAATGGAGTGGGATGTGGACCTCTCCACTGGTGCTGTCATGGGCTTCAAAGAAAAGCAGTTACCAATTACCAGTTAGTAATCTATGTTTTCTGTTTCCTATATATCTTTGTATAAATCTAATAACTATTGAAGCAATTTCCCACACTGACAGTATCTTGTATTTTATTTACTGGCCTAATCTTAAATCTACATAGACATGGAGAAGACAACAAGTCTGTCAGTGTTGGTCCCCAAAGTAGTGATACTCCTTAAGCTGATGAAGCCATGCTTGGCCGAAACCCATCCTTACTGTACCTAATGTCTAATGTACTAATAAATTAGCATAACTAATTGGTGAGTGCCGAGTCCTTTCTACTACTTACTCAGGTAGAGGGTGGTATCTATATCCGTACCCCTGCTGTTCTCCAGAACACCCGCCAGGGCCTTTAGTATGAATACAGCCACAGGTACAGCATGTGATGCTCGGCTCTATTCCTATGGAGCTGCGGGAAAGAGCAGAGTAGCCGTCTTTCTTCGGCAGCTTCATTCATTCTCTATGGAGCTGCTGGAGAGAGCCAGGTACAGCACTCGGCGCTTTCTGGCGGCTTCATAGAATTGAGTAGGACCTCAAGTCACGTTCCGTACCTGCCGATGTTCACAACAAAGGAGCCATTCTGGAGATTTGGGGGGTGGGGTGCGGGAGTATCGGAAGGTCAGACTCCTGCATTCTCTTACTTGTCTTTTTAGTATTCCAGAGTATCCACAGAGGTCTTCTCCAGCACCACAGTTCAAAAGTATTTTCATTCTGTTTCTTCTCTGACCAGCTTTCACATTTGTATGTGGGCACTGGGAAGAGCATGACTTGAACCAATGTACATCTGAGTACATATCTGCACTGGAGGCTTTATTCTAAAGCCCCTATTACACTGGGCGACTGTGAGGAGAAAATGAGTGCAGTCAGCACTCGTTTACTCCTTGTTCCCTGCTCGCTGCCTCCGCTATTACACGCGGCAGCAGCAAGCGGGTGAGTACAGGGGGGCTTCCCCGGGGATTGCTATTTCGTCCGGGCAGCCCACAGTGTATAGAAGCTGTCTGCTGCCGCCGGCCCTGTTCCAGGAGTCCGACGGCAGCAGGATCTTTCCGTGTCTGTTGTGCAACAGACTGTCTTGTTTCATTTGTGTTAACAGACTAAAGGCCCTATTACACGCAAGGATTATCAGCTGATAATTGTTCCATGTAATAGAGCCATTGGTTTGTTCACACAAATGAAACAAGACAGTCTGTTGCACAACAGACACAGAAAGATCCTGTTAACTTCGATGGAATCCATCAAGTTTCCGTCTTATGTTGATCTATTTAGCAATATCTCGATAAAAAAATGATTTTTTCCCCTCCTCTACGCTTAGGTCCTGCTAAATGTATTCTGCAGCATAGCAAATGTGAACACTTTAAGGGGAAGATTTATAAAACTTGTATAAAGTAGAATTGGCCCAGTTGCCCCTAGCAACCAATCAGATTCCACCTTTTATTTCCCAAGGAATCTGTGAAGAATGAAAAGAGGCAACTGAGCCAGTTCTACTTTACAACCCTTTGACAAATCCCCCCTAAGGCTGCATTCACACCTTCCGTGTTCCTCACAGAACATGGACGTGGAATGCCTGTAGATGCTGAGAGCAGGGGAACTGTACAGATACAAGCCACGCTGTAATAACAGCACAGCATGGCTGATTCATTACAGCGCGGCGCATATCTGTACAGTTCCCCTGCTCCCAGAATCTTATCGCAGATGCTGCCCGGGCGGGGGAGAGTCTGTTACAGGCATTCCACGTCAGTGTTCCGTGAGGAACATGGAACGTGTGAATGCAGCCTTAGTATTTAAAGCACACACAAGGATTTTATGTAAAATGATACTCTGACATCAGGTTAAAAATAAAAATGCTGCAGAATCATATAGCATTACTTACCTGCCTGCCCAGTTCTAAAATCACCAACAATCCATTTACTTTAGAAGTCTCTGTTCTGTATTTTGTGGTAGCATTTCCTAGTGGCGCATATATTCAGAGAAGTTGCAGCACTTGCTTTTACTCCTTGACAGTTAGGTTGGTCAGAGATGGTGATTCACTCAGGGAGGTGAGAAAGAAGATCCATGTTGAGTTGTCACAGGACAAAGGGAAAAGTCGTGGACAACACAATTTTTTTTTTCATGCCTGCACCATTACAATTATAGTAATGTGTACCTGTCATCATTAAAAATTTTCAACATGTCAGAGACGTACTAAAAGTTTTGATCTGGATCTGAGAATTCAGATCCCTACTGATATTGAGTTGAAGAGGAGCACGCTGCAGCACAGGCCCTGCTCTAGATCAGAAAGAGAGTCAGGTTCCATAGACTTAGGCCCTATTCCACCAATAGATCTGACGACAGATTATCTGCCAAAGATTTGAAGCCAAACCCAGGAGTGGATTTGAAAAGGAGAAATCCAGGCTTTCCTTCATGACCTGATCTATGTGTTTCTAGTCTGTTCCTGGGTTTGGCTTCAAATCTTTGGCAGATAATCTGTCGTCAGATCTGTTGGTGGAATAGGGCCTTTACATTAGGAGCCCAACTCATCACCTGACACCCAGCCATAAGAGGACGGCACTTAAAGTGGTCTTCTCCCAACTCATCCTCATGACTGGTATAGGAGGTCTGGACACTGAGATTGCCTTGTTAGCCCACTTTTGTACTGCTCTGACCGCCAGAAATGATGTACTTCTTGTAAAAATACTTGTGTTCCAGTGCTGCCATTCTGTGCCATGAGGTCAGCTTTCAGTAAGCTAACGTCTCTGTTCTGTTAGCTATACTTCAGCTTATCGGTCTCTCAAGAGGAGAGCGGCACATTCAGGAAGAAAAGACATTCAATGCAAGCTAATGTCAAGACATAAAATGTTAAGAGCGGAACGAAGCCAAGCTTTTTTTTTTATACACGTAATAAAACACTTTCAGTGTCAGTGGCACAGAAAGGCATAAAATATAATTCAATGCTCTTGTATACATTTAGGTTCTGGGTGTCCAGGTTGAAGAGTATTTGGCTGAAGTACCAAATACTTTAATGTAAAAAGACACTTTGAGAGTGTTACCATGCTTTTAGCACTTTTATCCTTTGGTCTATGGGGCAGGATGAGGTGGCATTTTTTGCGCCATGATGTGTACTTTCTATCGATACCTCGATTACATAAATTTTACTTTTTGATTGCTTTTTATTAAAATTATTCTGGATTTGATGCAACCAAAAATGCACAAATTGGATTTTTTGCGCTTATGCCATTTACCGTGAGAAATCAGGAATGAAAAATTAATAGTTAAGATGATTACGCACGTGGCAATACGAAATATGTTTATTTTATTTATAAAATGGGGAAGGGGAGTGTGAGATTCAAACTCATTAGCCGAGAGCACTAGAATGCCGACTCAGGATCAGCGCCATTACAGCACCCCACTAGACCAGGGATGTGGAAAAATACGCATGCCTGCTTATTGCCACAGTACTGGGCTGCAGATAGGGATTGCCACTCAACCCCTCTCTAAACACCCTTAACAACACAAGGGTGTACGTTTACGCCCTTTGTCATTAAAGCGTAACTGTCATTTCAGGGTAATTTTTCTGAAAACATTAAATATCAATAGTACAAGCCATTTTAAGAAACTCTGTAATAGGTTTTATGTACTAAAAGAGTTTCCTTCTGTACTGAAAAAGCAATCTCCCAGCCTCCCCCCTCACATCAGATGAAGCAGGATTTCTGTCTCCATTATGTGGCTATGGAGAGGGGAGGGGCTGTTAGCAGTGACTGAGCACAGAGGATTTCTGCAAAGCACAACACCCTGCAACCTTCTCTCAGTAAGTTCATAGATAAGCACTGACCTTTCTGACACCTGAATCCTGTGGTTTAGGTGCCCAGAGAGTCTACAAACAGCTGACCTTTATATCACCTCTTCCTGCTCCCTCATCTCCCTCAGCCCCTCCCCCCTTCATAGGCTTACAATGGAGAGAGCAGAACCAGTCTTCACTGGCTTCTCTGTAATGAAAACGTGTTTGACTGATAATGCACAGATAAGAAGTCAGGGGGGGAGGCTGGGAGATTGCTTCTTGAGTACAGGAGGCAGCTTTTTTGGCTGATGAAACCTATTACAGAGTTTCTTAAAATCGCTTATACTACTGATTTCTGCAATAAAAAAAACATGACAGTTACGCTTTAAGTTTTTTTTTTTTTTTAACTGATGCATTATGTGAAATGAAACCTTTCAAGTGTACAAGCATTACTGGTTTAGTACTGTACAAGAGATATGGGCTTACTAATCCCCATGTGGCTGCTTTGAGAACCTTCGTTACAACCCACTAAAGTGGGCCAGACATGCTCTGTTCAGCTACATCTCCAGGAAGTACTGGCAAGTGATCTCCAGTAAAGTGTTTGCATGGCAACAGCAGGGTCATAGTTTAGGGAGAAACCCAGGGAGTTATCAGATGCAAGTCACTTTACTAAAACCACACAATAAGTACTCCTTTACATCTGGGTATCTGATTTTACCAACTTTGCTTCATGATGCCACCCCTTCAACTAGAATCCCATCTTGAAACTATATACAGATATGAACATATTACAGTAAATTTAGGGTCACATAAACCTAGAGGTGAGCGAGTTTACAAATGAAGTGAATTGATTTGTTAGCTCGGCAATCTGCTTATCAGCCTGCTGCCTTTGACCTCCATGCCTTGCTGCTCTGGGTACCCAGAAAAGCTGGATGCAGTCCTATGGAGGTTTCCCAGGACTAGATCCAGCTTTTTCAGCCACCCGGGGTGAAGCGGCATGGACTTTATAAGTAGCAGGCTGATAAGCAGATTGCCGAACTAACAAATCAATTCACTTCATTTGTACTGTAAATTCACTCACCTCTAGTTAAAAGATTTAGCTATTCCTAAAAAGTAAGAGATTTTTTTTATTAATCTCTTTGATTACTGTTGCAACTGGAATCCGTTGAGAAAAATTAAAAAGCACACACATTTTATGACATCAGGGGTTCTTGAAGGGAGCTGGGCACACAACGCCTGATGATTTTAGGTCAGAACCAAGAGACACAATCACATAAAATTAAATAGTACAAGACTTCTGTCTGAACCCCAGACAGACAAGAGTATGAATACTTTATCCGAGCACTGGACTTAAGGCCACATTCACACACTGTACTTTAGCAATAGAGAACACCATTGTTGCAGTGTGCAACAACGGCTGTTTGATAGCGATTGATTACTTTAGAATATGGTACAACGGCCATAATGTATACACCCTGTATACAATACAGCCGTTGTTCAGTAAACAGCAGCCATACAAGATAGCCTGTGCTAACAGTGATCTATGGTAAATTGGAGTGTGGGCAAACCTAAATGTGCCCGCATACCAAGTTTGGAGTTTGTTAAAATCATGTATACCGCATACATACATGTAAAATGAGCACAGATTTGCAGTTTTTTTTTTTTGTCATTTACATCACATCACTCCTTGGTTTCCTCTCCAAATTGTGCACACACTTTCCAACAACCCCCCCCAGATTGTAACCAAGGGCAGCAGGTTGTTAAAACACAATACAGGCATATGGGGGAGATATGATTGTACCTTTGAAATAGGTTTCATTTCACATAATGCATTTGCTTAAATCTAGTTTTCTTAACATACAATAGGGGAGCTTTATCAAACTAGTGTTAAGTAGAATTGTCTCAGTTGTCCCTAGCAACCAGATTCCACCTTTCATTTTCCAAAGTTTGTGAGAAAGGAAAGGTGGAACCTGATTGGTTGCTAGGGGCAACTATCAGGTTCCACCTTTCCTTTCTCACAAACTTTGGAAAATGAAAGGTGGAATCTGGTTGCTAGGGGCAACTGAGACAATTCTACTTTACACTAGTTTGATAAAGCTCCCACAATGGTTTTTTTTTATCCCCAAACATAACCGTAAGCTCAGATAACATTAAAGTGACTGTACCACCAGGCCCAGGCTGAAGCACTGGAGGCGGGCCGACCCAGCCTTAGTGGGAGGAAACCCCAGCCCCTCTATGATAGTGTTCATTTGATTCTAATGGAGTCATATCATGGAGGGGCTGGAGTTTCTTCCCACTAAGGGTGGGTTGGCCTGCCTCCAGTGCTTCAGCCTGGGCCTGGTGGTACAGTCACTTTAAGGTCTTTGACTAATCAGATTACATAGATTAAAAAAAAAAAAAATGAACTAAAACCTTGTACCTCCTTTAACCCATAGCTACACCAGGACGTTACTGAACGTCCTCGTGCCGCTATGGGAGTTCAGACGACCCCCCCCCCCCCCTCTGAACTGCCGCGATCCCGGGTGCCGCATGTAGCCCGGGATCACGGCTATTAGCGGGCACGGTCCGAGCGCCGTGCCCGCTAATTAAGTACTTAGAAGCAGCTGTCAAAGTTGACAGCTGCTTCTAAATACTTGCTTTTATTCATCCCTGGTGGTCTAGTGGGGGGATCGCCCCCCTGCAGCACGATTGGGGGGGGGGGGGGGTGTCCCGGGTCGGGGTCTGCGCCGTAATGGCGCTGATCCCGGCTCGGCATTCTATTGCTTTTGGCTGCAGCAGCCAAAAGCAATAGAACACCGATCTCATGGATTCATGCAGTATAACTATACTGTATGGATCTCTATGAGAGTCAGAGTGCATATACTAGAAGTCCCCCAGGGGGGCTTCTAGTATATGTGTAAAGTAAAAGAAAAATTTATTTTTAATAACACAAAATCCCCTCCCCTAATAAAAGTCTGAATCACCCCCCTTTCCCCATTTTATAAATAAAAATAAATAAATAAATTAATAAACAAACATGTTTGCTATCGCCGCATGCGTAATCGCCCGAACTATTAATTAATCACATTCCTGATCTCACACGGTAAACGGCGTCAGCGTAAAAAAATCCCAAAGTGCAAAATTGCGCATTTTTGGTTGCATCAAATACAGAATAATTGTAATAAAAAGCGATCAAAAAGTCATATATGCGCAATCAAGGTACCGATAGAAAGATCACATCATGGCGCAAAAAATGACACCTCACACAGACCCATAGACCAAAGGATAAAAGCGCTATAAGGGTAGCTTCACACGGGCGGGCTCGCAGCGAGATTCTCGCTGCGAGCCCGGCAGGTCCTGTCAGTTTCCATAAACTACATACTTGCTGCGGACCGCAGCGAGTATGTAATTGTACCGCGCTTAACCCCTTCTACTCCCGCCGGCTCCCCCGCTGTAAGCAGCATACATTACCTGTCCTTGCTGCACGGGTCCGGCGTCCTGCTCTCCCGCCCGGCCAATCAGTGGCTGCGGCTGGGCAACACACTAATTGGCCGGACGGGAGAGCAGGACGCCGGACCCGAGCAGCAAGGACAGGTAATGTATGCTGCTTACAGCGGGGGAGCCGGCGGGAGTAGAAGGGGTTAAGCGCGGTACAATTACATACTCGCTGCGGTCCGCAGCAAGTATGTAGTTTATGGGAACTGCCAGGACCTGCCGGGCTCGCAGCGAGAATCTCGCTGCGAGCCCGCCCGTGTGAAGCTACCCTAAGCCTGGGAATGGAGCGATTTTAAGGAACATATATTTTCTTTAAAAGGTTTTAATTTTTTACAAGCCATCAAATCAAATAAAAGTTATACATGTTACATATCGTTGTAATCGTAACAACTTAAGGAACATATATAACGAGTCAGTTTTACCCCAGGGCGAACGGAGTAAAAACAACCCCCCCCCCCCCCCCCCCAAATAAAAAAAAAACATTTTTCTTTTCAATTTCACCACACATATAATTTTTTTCTGGTTTCCCGGCACATTTTAGGCAAAAATTACATCTGCCATAGCAAAGTACAATTAGTTGTGCAAAAAATAAGGGCTCATTTGGGTCTCTAGGTGGAAAAATGCAGGCGCTATGGCCTTATATACACGAGGAGGGAAAAACGAAAACGCAAAAATGAAAACTTAATCTACATGTGAAGATCAAGATGATATCAGGGAATCCTTTACCCACCTCCTCTTTTTGGGGACGTTCAGTGTAAAACCAAGACATGCTAGTAGTGTGCCCTTAAAGGGGAACTCCAGTAAAAAGCTTTTTCCCAGTAACTGAAACACATTACAAAGTTATTTAACTTTGTAATATGCTTAAGTCACCTCTCTGTCCCTTCCAAACCCCCACCAGGAAGTGAACTCATTCTTACCTAATGACTGTTGACCCCAGGCTGCTCTGTGGCAGCCATTTTGTGACAATGACATCTTTAAAAGGGCGGCGGGTCCAAGCGCTGCTAAGCCAGCCTTCCTTTGTCAGAGAACACAGGTTGCTTAGCTCCGTTTGGCTGAACAAGATGTAAGCCATCTAAAAGTTTTACAGAGTCAGAGACATCACAGGAGACGAAGTTCATCATGGGAAAGCCAAAACAGAAAGAAAAAAAAATTAAGCCACCAGGAACCTTGAGGGACCTGCAAACAGAGGGAATTTCAAGCGGAGACAGACTCCTGAGGGATGGTAGGTAGGAAAACTATGTTTATGAACATGAGAAAAAACCATCATGTCCCTCCTGTGACTGGATGACCATATATGATAGATAGAGGGATGATAAATCCGCCCCCCCCCCCCCAAATTCTCTGGTCTTCACCGCACAGCATACACAAAATGCTTTGAAATGGGGGTTAAAGGTTTGACAGAAATTATAAAATACATAGCGATACATTGTTTTAATGTAACAATTACTAGCTATAAAAACTCACTGTTAAGGCCCTGTGCATACTATTTCTTCATTACGTACAGTTGGTGTATCAGTAACTGGACTTTTTTGCAGTTCTTTTGTTTTTCTAAACCATATCACCATTCTTACTATGAACCTATTGTCAGAGATCCGGAAAAAAAAAACAAAAACAAAAAAAACAAAAACACACAACACATGGGATTTATACATCCATGTAAAAAAGCACTGTCACCACTTAAAAAAAAAAAGTTTTGATCGGTCCCGGTCTGAGCTTGGAGAAGTCTGCCCTCTTCCGGCTTTGCTGGCCTAATAATGTATGTTTATGAGACATGCCTATTTCACTGACAGAGCGCGCTCCTTTCCCTGCTCATTCAAACACTTAGACCCTGACCAATAAGAACTCTTGACACCTCTGACATGTTACGTTTATGGTGACAGGTACACTTTAAGCTGTTCACTTCGAGGCTCTTCTTAAAGAACACCAAACTGTACACATTTGTATTTTTTTTTATTATGGTTTCCACATTTATATCACAATTTGTCCACCGATAGGACCAAAGTTAGCAAAGTTGCCCTCTTCTGCATACCAGAAATACAGAAGTCTTACTGTACATTCAACTAAGGCTTTTGTTTTTTCTTTTTTATGTTTTATTTTTTTTTGCAAAAAAAAAAAAAGAAAAAAGAAAAATCACGTTTCTGATGGAGATCCCATAAGGCAGATTAAATCTAAAGGAATGATAGCAAGTAGTTTTAAGGTTGTTTTTGTGTTTTTGTTTTCCCAGCATACAAACCAGCCCTCTTTGTACTGTGTCTGGACAATTTAGAAGCTGTTAGCACCATCCGTCACCTTAAAGTTTTGGAGGTGAGGGTCACGTGAAGAACTGACATAGGGAATGGGACCTGAAAACACTGAAAATAAAGTAATAAAATGTGCTTTTGTTTAAAACAAGAGTCAATACCAAATTCCATTCAGTATTTGGCTTCTAAACACAGTGATTAGCAGCAGCTCAGGGATCGGTTTAACACAAAATACAGAGGCTGTGGAGGGGTTAATACAAATCATCTTTAAATGAAAAAATAAAATATGGTTGGGGGCGAGGGAATGAATGACAGACTCTTCCCCTGCTCACGATACAGGGACTAGTTGTAATGCTTGGAAGTGAACACAAGAATTTACGTCTCCACTTGGGACGCATAACTGTCAAATTTTTCAACTGGAAAAAAAAAGAAAAGAAAAAAAAAAAAAAAAAAGAATTCAAATAAATAAATGCATACTCTGTTATGGTAACTTATTCTCAACTTAATTAAATCCTCTTTCACATAACTTTTAGGTACCTGTCTCATATATATTTATATATATTTCTTTTTTTATTCCAGCCCTTTATCAGGTACCGGAAAATTCACTTTTTTGCATTTGAAAGGGTAGATTTGAACTTAACACTTGAATTTTTCACATATTTTTTTTTTTTTTTTTTTATTACAGCCGACTTGCTATAGGAGTTTAAAAACTCCAAACTTAAACCCCCTTGAACACCCTTCCATTGCATTTCTTGACCCCCTTCTATTATCCTTTTAGTAAACCGGTAGCAGCATTTAGCACAAAAGAACGGGTGTAGAAGACATTGGGGAGCTCCGGCAGGGGAACGACATTCCCAGGATGTAGTGGACACAAAGCTTCTCCTCTTCCAGGTGCTCCTACAACCCCACCCTCCACATGCCCTGAAACAGGGAACTCCTCTCTCATGTACATCTTCCATATCGAGCAGTGGTCGCCAAGCAACCCATGGTTTGCAGTGAAAAACCGCAGATATGAGAAAGCAGATTCGGGACAGGTGCTCAGTCTAGGCAGACATAAGGCAAGATGTTTAATCTACCATCATCACCATGTGGATCCAAGGAGATGCACTGCGTCCAATCATACCAATTGCCCTGTGTATCGTGACAGCCATTGACACCAGGCCAATGTTGTTCATGTAGTCTTTCTAAGTCAGCGCTAGTTACTTCCCTGGTTTTTCCAGGCAGGTCACTGGGAAGGGCAAGTGGCACTAAAACATGAGTTTTTCTAGCTTCTCGCTTGGTGCATTCCTCCTGTTTTAAATATTCAGACATATAATAATGTGCACTCTGCGTCTGTACACCAGAGGAAGACAACAAGCTGCTCTGCCGATTGAGATAGGACTGGATGATCTCATTTCGAGACAATTCCTTCCAGTTTGTCTGCTCAAAAGGACTTGGCAGACCTAATTTGGGGTCCTGTTTGTCTGTCTCAGTCCTGTGCTGTTCTGAAGGAGCTGAACTCTCATTATGAGCTGGATCTTTGTGTGTTAGGGGTTTTATTTGCCCAGTCATGAAATCAAATCTTAACTTTCGATCTTTTTTCACTCGTGTCTGTTTGCTAGTCCCGTCTGTAGAATACCCTTCTTGTTCACCCCGATTACGGGATTTCTTTTTCTTTTGACTGTCTGAGCCAGATGTAGCATCATCGCTGTCCATTTTGGAGGGCTCTGGTGAAAAGCCACTGCGTGGTGTTTGAGGGTCCACATACGGCTGACTGCTTCGCGGCGTGTGCTGTTGTGTTATTCTGGGAGACTGCTGGTGGTGCCAGTCAGCAGGGAGTGGCGGCTCCACCAACCTGTGAGGTGAAGAGATTGACACGTCTCTTCTGGGAGATTCAAGTCTTTTTACTATGGCAGGAGGTGTAGCGGGGTGCCCAGGGGATTGATAAGAGGGTGTATGTGCAGTGTCCACACCAGGCAGCCTTTGAGAGGGGCTGGGCGCAGAACCCTTTGGTGCATATGTGGTGTGCTGCCGTGTCACTAGTTCTGCTTTAGTGCCACGAGGGCTAAAGGAGGAACAGCGAGGACTACGTGGTTGATGAGAATGGGCATCTTCTAATGCTGCAATGTGCTGCTGAAGGACGGCCGCTTTTAACAGTGAAGAAGTGCTTGGGTGTTTTACAAGTCCAGGAGAGTTGGTGTGAGGCCGGACAGCATTTACAGGTATTCTGCCATGCTTATCATTCTCAGTCTCCAGTCTGTTAGTCTGTGAGTTGCCATCAAGCAAACTAAGCAGGCTTTCAGGGGGACTACCACCAATTCCATTTGTAGGTAAGGGTGAAGAGTTTGTTAACAGCTCATGACTAGGTTTAGCTACTTTGTTAGCAGGCCCCTGGGTACCATCTCTAAGATCCCCCTTTCGCTTTCTATTAACTAACTTTTCAGCCTTGGGAGAATGTGCCTTCTGGATGTCATTCCGGACTTTAAGGTCCTGAACAGGTTTTCCACTCAACGGTACAGTTGGGATTGTCTCTACCTTACAGTTAAGGGTGCCACCTCCATTGGCAGAACCTGGTGCATTTGGAGTGCCCCTGGCAGATTGCTCATTCTGCTGTACAGGTTCTATTAGCTTTTGCCAGCTACGCAGAAGTTTCTTTGCACGTTTGGCAAGCTCCTCATTGCTGGTCTTTTTCCGAACATCATTGATTAATTTTCCTAGTCTTGTTTCCTGTACAATACATAAGAGAACACATATTAGAATTTTCTACCATTTTTTAGACAAGAGATTTACTTGCAGACCATTGGCAGATCCTGCTAACTTTGGAAAGATCTGCTACATCCCTAACCTGCCAGTTTAGTCTGGCATGTTGATAGATTGTACATACATACAAAACTTATCCGCCTCATTCAGGCAGATACCCCACTTAGGAGAATAGCTGGCTTAAGGAATATTCAGACTTAGAAAAACACAGCTGCTTTCTTTCAGAAACAGCACCACTCTTATGAATTTGAGAGTGGTTTTGCAGTCCAGTTCTACTGAAGTGAATGGAGCAGAGTTGTAATACCACACACAACATGCACAGTGTTTTTGCAAGAATGTTTGCATTTTTTGTTATGCTGAGAGAGGCAGTGTCCACATACACTGGATGTATAAGCACACAGCCTAATACATACAGATAAAGAAAGAAAATCCTGCTGAATGCCAACTCCAGACAGTCCAACTGAGTAAGAACATAGCAAATGCACAGAAAATATGCTGGTTTACCAAAGCCTGCACGTGTGCTTTAATAGGGAGAGAGGATGCTACCAGACACCTACTACAGCACCTTATATATCATGGAAACAAAGATTGGGCATGGTTAAAGTGACTGTACCACCAGGGCCAGGCTGAAGCACTGGAGGCGGGCCGACCCACCCTTAGTGGGAAGAAACCCCAGCCCCTCCATGATGTGACTCCATTAGAAACAATGGAACCCTCTCAGAGGGGCTAGGGTTTCCTCCCACCAAGGCTGGGTCGGCCCACCTCCAGTGCTTCAGCCTGGGCCTGGTGTTACAGTCACTTTAAATCCAATTTGCCAATTCTTTTTTGCTACAGACACTAGGGGATTATTTGGTTAATCTCATCTAACGTGTATGACAATCTACACTGCGGACAGCACTATACTGTTTAGGGAGAGAAGTGAACACACCTCTTTTTGCCACCCAATACAAGTGCCCAGGAGGTGGACCCCACTACCTGAGCACTTTTTTTTATGTCCTAGCTGCTGCAATCAAAAGTTTTTACAGTCCCTTCCACTGCTCTCTGCCCTCTCTATAGTGCTGTCAGTAGTTCTGAGTCCTAAAAAGTTTACAGCCAAGAGAAACTCAAGAGGCCTTTTAGTATTGCACTCAAAGTGATATCATCACCCCCCCCCCTACCCCATTTGTGGTTCTCCACACCAGCCACAAGCCTAAATGCTGCACACAGTATATACCTGTATAACACTTGTCTGTGTCTACTTTCTGCTCTAAAATAATTTCATTTTATGGCCCAGTTCACACTGAGCAAAGACGGCAAAATTCCGCAGTGGAGCTCTGTCGCACTCAGTGTCCTGCAGTGAGTGAATGAGAGGGCGTGCGTCTGTCCACTTCCTCCCTTCTCAGCTCAAAGTAGTGACATGTCGCTTCTTTGAGCAGAGAGCAGACACACGCGCACCCTCTCATTCACTCACTGCAGGACACGGAGCACGGCGGAAGCACTTTCAGTGGACAGTGGCACAGAGGCTTTATGGCAGTTTTCCCCCAGGGAGATGGAGCCTAACTGCCACTGTCCATATAGGATAGATGGCCCAACTGCCGTGAAGTCTCCACCTAGGAGCCACTGTCCATAGATAAAATAAAGCAGTTATAGAGCAGAAAGAAGACACATACAAGGGTTATACAGGTGTGTACTGATAAAGCAGCATCTAAGCTTGTGGCTTGTGGATAGTGTGGAGAACCACACACAGTAAGGGGGTAACAATATCACTTTAAAAGGTTCCCAAACACCTTCAACTGATGGCTGAATGATCATTTAGCCAGCAGTTATTTCTTGCATCTGGTCCCCGTCCTCCCCATACACAAACATTCAGAGATCATCAATCACACCTGACCCCTATCCTCACCGACATCATGGACGGCATGGGGATCCCCGTACATCAAGCAGCAGGTATGGCCAACAAAAGTATAAGGGCTGTATTACAAACACAGATTAGGCTGGGTTCACACTTTTTTAATCCATTTTGATCCTATTTTCCATTGACTAATAAAAAATAAAAAAATAAAAAAAAATTATTATTAATTATTTTTATTATAAATACGGATTGAAAACAGACACTTTTTTTTTTTAAAGTACACCAAAAAGTTATGGTGCGTTTACACGAAACGATAATTGGCCCGATCGTACGATAAACTATGTCGGAGTAACGTTTTTTTTTCATAGCGATTAGCGTTTAGACGGTACGATATATCGTACGGAAAAATCATTTTGCGATCGTTTTGCAATCGCGCGCCCGCAGCCCGGCCCCCCGCCGCCACTCTGATCGCAAGCCCCCCCGCTCCGATCGTCCCCGCCGGCCCGCGACCTTACGTTACCTGCTCCGCGCAGCAGGTCTTCCGACATCCCCGGCTCCCCTCTTCAGTGCACTGATTGGCTGAAGAGGGGAGCCGGGAATTTCAAACGCCTCCTCTTCAGCCAATCAGTGCTCCTCTTCAGCCAATCAATGCAAGGCAGCACTGATTGGCTGAGGAGGAGCCGTTTGAAATTCCCGGCTCCCCTTTTCAGCCAATCAGTGACGCCTTGCATTGATTGAAATTCCCGGCTCCCCTCTTCAGCCAATCAATGCAAGGCGTCACTGATTGGCTGAAAAGGGGAGCCGGGAATTTCAAACGGCTCCTCAGCCAATCAGTGCTGCCTTGCATTGATTGGCTGAAGAGGAGCACTGATTGGCTGAAGAGGAGGCGTTTGAAATTCCCGGCTCCCCTCTTCAGCCAATCAGTGCACTGAAGAGCGGAGCCGGGGATGTCGGAAGACCTGCTGCGCGGAGCAGGTAACGTATGCTCGCGGGCCGGCGGGGGCAATGGCGATCGGAGCGGCGATGGAGCCGGCGCAGGGGGCTGCGGATGAGCGGGGGGGCCGGGCGGGGCTGCGGATGAGCGGGGGGCCGGGCGGGGCTGCGGATGAGCGGGGGGCCGGGCGGGGCTGCGGATGAGCGGGGGGCCGGGCGGGGCTGCGGATGAGCGGGGGGCCGGGCGGGGCTGCGGATGAGCGGGGGGCCGGGCGGGGCTGCGGATGAGCGGGGGGCCGGGCGGGGCTGCGGATGAGCGGGGGGCCGGGCGGGGCTGCGGATGAGCGGGGGGCCGGGCGGGGCTGCGGATGAGCGGGGGGCCGGGCGGGGCTGCGGATGAGCGGGGGGCCGGGCGGGGCTGCGGATGAGCGGGGGGCCGGGCGGGGCTGCGGATGAGCGGGGGGCCGGGCGGGGCTGCGGATGAGCGGGGGGCCGGGCTATCGCGCGACGACTGTTTACACGGAACGATCGGTGAACTTTTTGCGAACGATGATTTGATGACATGTTGAAAGATCAAAACGAACGATTTCTCGTTCGGCGTTTGCACGTACGATTATTGTTCGAATTCGATCGTTATCGCGCAAATTCGCACGATAATCGTTACGTGTAAACGCAGCATAATTGACCTCATTTTTGTGTCAGTTAAAAAAACAGATACGTTTTGATTCTCTTTAACCCCTTAAGGTCAAAGCCTATTTTCGTTTTTGCGCTTTTGCTTATTCCATTTTAAGTTTAAAAGTCCATAGCGCTTGCATTTTTTCACCTAGAGACGTATATGAGCGCTTATTTTTTGCGAAACCAATTGTACTTTGCAATGACAGGCATTATTTTTCCATAACATATGCTGCGAAACCGGAAAAAAATCATTTGCGCTGTCAAATTGAAAAAAAAAATAATTTGTTTTGATTTCGGGGAGTTTTGCATTTACGCCGTCCGTCCTATGGTAAAACTGACTTGTTATGCATGTTCCTCAAGTCGTTACGATTACTATGATATGTAACATGTATAACTTATATTGTATCGGATGGCCTGTAAAAAATTCAAACCATTGTTAACAAATATACGTTCCTTAAAATCGCTCCATTCCCAGGCTTATAGCGCTTTTATCCTTTGGTCTATGGGGCTGTGTGAGGTGTCCGTTTTTGCGCCATGATGTGTTCTTTCTATCGGTACCTTGATTGCGCATATACGACTTTTTGATAGTTTTTTATTACATTTTTTCTGGATTTGATGCGACCAAAAATGTGCAATTTTGCACTTTGGAATTTTTTTGCGCTGACGCCGTTTACCGTGCGAGATCAGGAATGTGATTAATTAATAGTTCGGGCGATTACGCGCGCGGCGATACTAAATATGTTTATTTATTTATTAATTTATATTTATAAAATGGGAAAAGGGGGGTGATTTGGACTTATTAGGGGAGGGGATTTTTTTATTAATAAAAACACTTTTTTACTTTTTTTTTACTGTAACTAGAAGCCCCCCTGGGGGACTTGTATATAGACAGCACTGATCTCTCATAGAGATCAATGCTGTGTATATACACAGCAAAGATCGATTAGATCGGTCATAGATTACTATGGCCTGCTGCAGGCCATAGCAATCTATTGCCAAGCCGGGATCAGCGTCATTCCGACGCTGAGGCCCGGCACGGGCAGAAGAACGGATCTCCCCCCCCCCCCGCAATCGCATCGCGGGGGGGAGATCCGTCCCACTAGACACCAGGGACGTGGGGCGCAGTGCCTCTAAGTGCAGCTGTCAGGTTTGACAGCTGCACTTAGAGGCTTAATTAGCCGGCGCGGCAACGGGACCCGCGCCGGCTAATAGAGGCACTGCCCGACTGCACGTGTCAGCCGGGATCAGCGCCGTTCAGAGCGGGGTCCCGGCGAGACCCCGCTCTGAACACCCCGAGCGGCACCATGACGTATCAGTTACGTCATGGGTCGCTAAGGGGTTAAACAGAATGCATCCGTTTTCATGCAATAAAGTGGATGGGGAAAAAAAAAAAAAAAAAAAAAAATTGCAAAAACGTAGTGTGAACCCAGCCTTATCTGGAATAGATTTGTAAAGGGGAGAAATATTAGCCTTTCCTTTATGACCTGTTCTCTATTTATAGTCTATTCCTGGCTTTGGCTTCAATCATCTGTCAGATAAGTGTGTGTGTAATAGGGCCCTAAGGCATATGGGAATCTTTAGGCAAGAAAGAAGTTTGGACGTGCAATTCTGAGCACCATAAATACCAAAAATGCCAACACCTACCTCCAGTGCCTCTTTGGTAATAGGATACTTCTCCAAGCTGGAGATCACTTCTAACACAGCCACCATGTTAACAATCTGCAAAGAAAAATGTTTTAAATCAATCTGGGGAAAACAAAAACCCAAACGCAGTCACACTCATTTGTTACTATTTTTAGCAGAACTACAAGTGGTTGCAAAATACAGAAGGTAAAAGTCTTTATAGTTTCTCTATGTTGGTTTTACTCAAACTGCTGACCCAAAATGGAGGCTCATAATACTATGTGCACATAGGCTAAAATGTCAATCTTACTTGCTGTTTTTTAATGCTTGACAACTCTAGTCATTGCTGTGACATTCTGCTTGTAAGACTAAAAGCATAGTTCAGGCGATTTCTTGTATGTGGCTGCAAACAGTTTAGATTTATCTGATATAGGATAACTGCACACCAAACAGTCTAAGGCTACGTTCACATCAGCGTTTGACCATCCGGCAACATTTAGTCTACCTTTTCCATTTTGGAGTAAGCAAAACGGAAACTGTCGCATCCGTTAAAATCCCCATAGATCCCATGATATTTTAGTGTGCTCAGTTTGCCCTAATTGTGCGCCGTTTGCATGCAAGCCGTTCAAGATCCGTTTTTTTGAACGGAAGAAAGAATAGTGTTTGCAGTATTTTTCTTTCCGCTTAAAAAAACGGATCACGAACGGAAAGTGCATTTCCGGGTTTTTTTACATTGTAGTCAATGAGGATGGATCTAAAACGGAAGGTATTTCCGTTCACATTTGTTTTTTTTCAACCGTTTTTTGCACTGAGCATGCGCAGAAGCAGCAAGAAACCAAAGAAGAAAAATAAACTGATAGAAAAACGGATGCTGACTGATGCAAACTGATGTACAAAAGTCTGTTTTTTAAGCCAAAATACAAATGGACCATTAAAAAAAGATGAACATTTTGCAATCAGTTTGCATCAGTCTGCTTATCAGTTTATGCTCATCCGTTTAATTAATATAGACGGATCCGTTAGAAACAAAAGAAAAAACGCTAGTGTGGCCGAGCCCTTACAGTTTCAGCAAAAGCAGCTTATTTATTGATGATAGAAATGTAAACAATTTTCTATTATACTTGCTATATCCATTTTGCACAGTATCATTTGCTGCCTTAACAGGAACCTTCATTATTCACTATGACTGAACACAAAGTTGTCCTGATCATATGACAGCCAGCCAGGTATAAAACTTACTACAGAGCAATTAACTATACTGTAACCAGTCCTGCAACTTTAGACAAGGAATAATAATAATTTGCTGAAATACCTGTTTTATGCCCATCTCCAACCTTGATACATTAGTGACCTTTCCTTAGAATAGGCCATCAATATCTGATCAGTACAGTGCAAGACAGGGAAATAGCCTATGCAATGTTTGCAAGTGGCATCCAGCTTGCAGCTGTTGTAAACACCATACTATTTATGGTGGCAATGCAAAGTATTGCAGTGTAGTTCCATTCACAATAACCTTAACGACCAGAAGCTCTATTCTGAAAAACTGCCCCTGCCCCTCAGACAAGTAGAGAAGAACCACAGGCACCATAAATGGCAAACATCAACAAGAGATATGAATGCATATGCCATACTGCCTAACGAAGGTGGATGCACACTGCTGTTAAGGTGTTCCTGTCATTATAACTCAAAATCTAAACCATATAAAGCACGTTTTCAATTTACATTATTTTTTTAGTTCTCATGCTTTAAAACAAAGCCATACTTGTATCAGGTCCAGTCTCCTGAAGCTTTTTAGTCTTCGCTCGGTGAGACTCACAGAGAAGGCAGTCATGTGGTTGATGGACACATTGAGCCTTCACACTGTACTGGTCAAGACTTCATGTGTTTAATCTCTTTTTTTTTTCAACCAGCTCAAAACTAAAAAGCTGCCTTCAGGAGACTGGACCTGGATACAAGTAAGTATGGCTTTGTTTTACAGCATAACTAAAAAATGTATTGAGAAAAGAAGGTGGTAGGCTCTCAAAAGACAATTGGCATAGGTATATCGGAATAATGTGTTCTGATTTGGTCAACACACAATGAATGTCATAAATTTTAGGTTATAAACTTAAAATCCAGTTTTATATATAAAAGGAAAAAAGGAAAAATAAGAATGTAAAATAATATTACAGCATATAAAAAAACGACACATAAAAAACAATAAAAAAAACTTAATAATAATGTAGATTGCAAACATGCTTCCATGATTCTGTTCCATAGCACATCTTCAATGCACGGACGGTAATCATGAAATGTGTGAGTGCTCCCTAAGGCTGCTGTCTCACATGACAGTTTTTAAGCCAAAGCAATAAGCCCTTCCTTTATATTTCCATTGCTATTGAATCCACTCTTCGTTTTGGCTCAAAAACTACAGTGGTAGTGTGACAACCACCTTTTTGCAGTATAGCCAATACTTTGGACTGTCCATTTTCTTCAGAATGTTTAAAGTAGCAGTTCACAAAATTTTTCATATATATTTGTCCCCCCACTGTGCGCATACTCACCAGCGATGATCTGTTTCCCACAACGCGGCTTAGTTCCGGCCCTGCGGCACGTTCACGTCACCGCTCCTGTGACCCTTCTGTCTTTTGTTGGTTGAAGGCTGGAAGTCAAGCTCTCCAATGCATTGTTCAGGGGAGCGTGACTTACGGTCTTCAATTGACAGGAGACAGAAAAGGGGTCAGAGGAGCGGTGGCGTGAACATGCGCAGGATTTGAAAGGCACTGCAGGACTACAACAAAGCCGCATCGGGGGACACAGATTGCAAGCAAGTATGCGCGCAGCTGGGGAAAAATAAATACATAAATGGTGAACTGCTTCTTTCAGCCTGTCATTTGTGATACTGTCTATTGAGCAGGCATATCTAACCCAACCCACAATGAACTCTTCCAGTGTAGAAGCATGTGGTCTGTCAGAACTGTCAAGATAGTAATCCTTCTCAAGAGCGGATTATAGCCTATTTCTTAAAGAGCCACTGCTTTGTAACTAGAAAGGAAATGCTTTACTTTACTTTAAAGTTCTTATCCATTAATTCATGAGTAGTCCAGGGCGGTTATAGGTCCACATTAACCCCTTAAAGGGGGTATTCCCCCCCAAGATCTTAAAAAAATTCAATTCCCCCAAACCTAGCTGTTTTTACTCACCAAGTCCCCCTGAGTATTTGGAGCTGTCTCCCGTCTTTCTAGCTGCAGCCGTTCCCGAGAAAAAGTTTTTTTTTTTTTTTTTTTTTAGAAAAGCAGACTATATCCAATATGGCGCCGGCCAGGAAACTACATTTCCCAGCATGCAATGCTTCTCGCTGCTTGCTAGGACCTGTACTTCTACAGAAGCTCTTTGACCGCAGTGCCGCTGGCGGACGTCTCAGTGTCCGGGCCGGGGTTGACGCTGGCAGCTGTCACAGCGTCCGGGCGAGTTCTGGGGGCGGGGGAGGGGGTCACAGTGCCGCTGGCGGCCATCTCAGTGTCATCTAAACAGCTACGGACCACAGCTATTAGCTGGGATCTCCACGTCACAACTCGGCTGATGGACTGGCCGCTCAGCGACTGGGACGGGAATGAGAGAATACGGAATGCGAGAAGGCAGCCTGACTTTTCCAAAACACAATTCTGCAAGAAATTTAACCTTGCATTAAAACTGAAATGGTATCTTTAAAGGTATGCTCAAAACTGTGGATCTGCTGCAGATCAGTTAAAGAATATGTGCAGTTTTTCTACACAAAAACAAATGAAAAAGGCAGATTTATCAAACCCTGTGCAAAGGAACAGTGGAGCAGTTGCCTACAGCAAGCAGATTGTTGCTACAAATTGCAGCGGTTCTTCACATGCGTATTTTTGCTGCATAAACCTTACAAGTGAAAACCTCTTTAGATTTCAATGTCTGTCACAGGCAAAACATAAAAATACAGACCTCTGGAATTTTACGTGTTCACGTAATTGATATTATTATGAATCTAGCAGGAGTCATTCCTATTACTGCACAAGTAGAGGATTAGAACAATATGCAAGAAAAAGCCTCTAGACCTATGCCTGTCCAGTTTCTGTAGACCTTTAGGCTATGTTCACACGCTGTACAAACAACCGCTGTTCTGCCGTAAGAAGCAGTGTCACAGAACAGCCGCCGTCTTACAGCATGTTAACTCTGCCTTACATTAAAACAAGATAAGCGGATTCATTCTTAAAATTATGCTTAAGTATTGTCTAGAGTTTCAATTGCTACTGTAATGCAACATTCACATAATAGCAATGGTTGCAAGATACTTTTTCACCCTATTGAAGTACGCCACTTACAGATTGCCTCAAAACCATATCATGCACTGTGCTGTACAGCATGAGGACAGTGAAAAGTACCACTTAAAGGGCTACTCCACCAAAAAATATTTCCTTTTAAAATGAGCTGGTGCCAGAAAGTTACATAAAAGATTACAAATCTATTTAAAATTTTCAAGTCTTCCAGTACTTATCAGCTGCTGTATGTTCTACAGGAAATTGCCTATTCTTTCCAGTGTCACAGTGTTCTCTGCTGCGACCTCTGTCAGTGACAGGCACTGTTCAGCCCATTAGCCAACCTCCATTTAAAACCTCTTCTGCTTAAGACAGTTCCTGTCAGGGACTGAGGTGGCAGCAGGGTGCACCATATCAGACTGGAACTTCCTGCAGAGCATATAACAGTACTAGAAGACTTGACATTTTCTAAATAGAAGTAAATTATACATATTTATATAAACTTTCTTACAGCTGATTTGGAAGAAAAAAATAAATAAAAATAGGGTACCCATTTAAAAGGGCATGTGTCACCGAAATGTTCTTACTGTTTATAGTCAAATACTAAAAGCTGTTATTTTACTCCAATCTGTTTCTGTTTTCTGACTTTTCACTTTTTGCACATTGTTATGGGGGCTGCCATCTTGTCTGGGCTGTTCTTAACATTTAGTGACATGATTTACAGCAAGACTCATGGACATAGACCACAATAGACAGACCACAATAGACAGACTGTCACCTTGAGATGGATGTGAAACATTACTGGGTGTCCTCTATGACCTTTGAAGAAGTCATTCCACAGGGAGCTGCTATTGTCTTCTCTATCTACTGGTGTCATATGGCACTGTAATGCTGTAAAGATCACTTTGCAGCAGCCTCCTCTTATCACTACAGACACAACAGGAAGTACTAGCTTAGTTTTAGCCCCAGTGGTGAGAATGAAAACTACAAGATCTAAGGATTACTTTATAATATAGATAGAAAAATTGAAAATTAGGGGAGAAAAATGTCACTGAAAATTTTTTAACATAAAAACATTTAAAACAATTAATTTTTTTGATGACATTCCTTTAAAAGGTCCCCAGTATAAAATGTATGGGGTGCTCCTGATACTCCACCAACAGATATTGTCAGACAATTTTCTCAGAGCTGGCACAGAGCACAGAAACGTTTGGCCATGGTGAACCAGATTCTTCTTAAAAGTCCTCAACATTTCCTCAACAGCGCATCCATCTCCACACAAGCTTAAAAGGGGATGCCTGGGAAAAATTGATACTTAAACATGTTGCCATGGCTGCAGGGGACAGGTCAGTAAACTATACTTACCTGACCCGTTTCCCCGCTCCTGAGCGGCCCTTGTACGTTATGAAAACATACAGCTTTAAGAGCGGGTGGCCCAAAGACATCTGGCTGTTCCTCCCAACAATCTAAGGGTATGTTCACAATGAGCAAAAGCAGCAGATCTGTGTCGCGGAATCCTGCCTGCCTCTGTCTCAGGGTCTCTATGGAAGGGCTCGCACACCTCTGCTTCTGTCGCTCTCTGCTCAAAGAATTGACAATTGAAATGTCAATTCCTTGCGCAGACAGCAGCGGGAGAGGAGGCCGACGCTTTTGCTCAGTGTGAATATATTTTAAGACTACATCCACATGTCTGGGAAATGCTGCAGAATTTTCACCTGCATTTTTGGGTGGAAAATCTGCAGTGGAATACAGCTGCAAAAAATAGTGCATTAAGTGCCGTGCACAAATACCCACATATAATATGACATGATTTTCAATACACAGAATGGCTCTGTGGCTTTTCGCTCCGCGATGCAGAAGAGGACAGTTCAAAAACAAAAACAGAAATGTAAAACATGCCAGTTTTGAAGCAATTTTTTCCCACCCTATCTAGTTTATCTTGGCACAAACAATTACCAAAAAGGTAATATAGAATTATATAAGTCAACTAGTGACTTTATTTAGTCCAATTCCAGTAACACATTTAAATTTGGGATCAAAATTACTTATGCTGAAAATTTTAGAGCAACAAAATACTTTACACATATACACTGGCTGACCAGGTTTGGCCTATTAAACTCATGGTAAAGCACTATATTTATAGATATAGGGTTGACAGGTTTTAGATGTATACCAATGAGATACTGTTAAGATGTGGATGCATCCTTGAATTAAAAAAAAAACAAAACTATTCTTTACTGCAGAAGGCATCTGTTCCATGAGCCCTCTTTACATTCCAAATGGAGTGGGCATGGGTTTCCACAGAGGACAAGTCTTTCAGACCCCTGACTGGAGAATGAGGAAGGGGAGACAGATTTCCTTACAAACTTCTTTTATAAAGGCACATTAAAGACATCCCAAAAATATGTAACCTGCATGGGGAATGAATTGATTAAAAATGGAAGTGTAGACTATTGCTGGGCATTACCCATGCATAACATAACTGAAGGAAAGGAGAGGGTTAATCCCACTCCGGACACTGTACCTTAGTCTGTTTACAGTTCAGGGCTGCCATCCCATCATGCCCTAGGTCAGTCCTCTATAAATAGGGAGTGGAGTGCTATTCATAGGAACGCCTGTCAGGACAGTGATCAGGTTATAACTGATTAGCATAAAACACTGACAGCACACAGGCACTTGTGATGCCCAGTCCAGCTTTAAAGACATGCAGACTTTGCTGCAGCAATGCCACCACCTTGGAGAGCCGCACACTAGAAAATTCATAAAACAGACCGCCATATCATCACACACACAGACACAACAGTAAAGAAGTTACTTGTCACTCAGATTGCCAAGAAATCCTCATGTAACAACAGCTGCCAATGTTCTCTTCAGGAGGAGCACAGCACATTACAGCCTCCTGTACATATGACAAAAACCTGCAGTCATCTCCAGGAACAGGAAGACAAACTTGCCATAGAGCTGGGCAATGTATCAGCTCCACCCAGGGGCCATCAGTCATTGGCTAAATTACAGATTGACCAGGTATACACTGGCCTCTTCCCACAGACCACCTTATGTCATCAAATCTAATCATTTTTCCAGCAAAGCAAAAAAAGTTTAAATTCAGGAAAGACTTGAGGATTTGAACCTGTATAGTCTGGAGGAAAGAAGGGAAGGGGGGGGGGGGGGACATGATTGGAACCTTTAAGTATGTTAAAAGGACTAAATAAGGCTTAGGAGGGAAGTGTTAGTAAAAAACTGAGCTCAAGAACAAGAGGACACAGTGAGAGGTTAGTTGGGGGAAAGATCAGAAGCAACGTGAGAAAATTATTATTTTACTGAAAGAGTAGTAGATACTTGGAACAAACTTCCAGCAGAGGTGGTTGATAAATCTACAACAACAGAATTTGAACATGTCTGGGATAAATATATCTATCCTAAAACAAGAAAGGAAATACTAAAAAGGGCAGACTAGATGGACCCAGTGGTCTTCTTCTGCCAACAATCTTCTATGTTTCTATACGTTTTACCTATAACAAGACATTGGCGTGTAACAGGCTTACCCAGCTTCCTCTATGTACAATGGCTGGATTAGGGGGCAAATAAAGCACTTGTGCCTTGTGTCACCCCCAGTTCATGGTCTGTACACTCTTGCGAGCAGGTCTCGTATTTATGATGTATTTTTATTTATTCTAATTTACAGTATTTTTTGCTTTATAAGACACTTTTTAGCAAGAAAATAACTTGTTAAAAAGTGCCTGCATCTTATATACAGGAGACAGGGCAGGCCGACACATTTACACCACCCTGACTCCTTCCCTGATGGTCCGGAAGGCTGCATCAGCTGTGCAGTCCTCTCCCTTCTCCTGTCGGTACTGATCAGTGAGATCAGTGCCCGGCAGGAGAGAAATCGGGAGGGGATATACACGGCAACCTGCAGAAGGACCATTGGAAGCTGAAGGACCTTCGGTGATGTTACAGTAATGTGATTAGTCACATGACTGACATCAGCGAAGGTCCTTCAACTCACATTCCCGCAGGTCCTACATTAAATGGTCACGTCTAAGTACAGAGCAGCAGAGGTATTTGTGTGTGTGTTACCCTGTGTGTGTTGATGTAACATTGTGTGTGCTTGTGGATATGTTTGTACAGCTGAGCTGAGTGTATGGTGTAGCAGAACTGAATGTGTAGCTGAGCTGAGAGTGTATGGTGTAGCAGCAGGGGCATAGTTAGGATTCATGGGGTCCCATAGCAAAAAACTTTGTGGGGCCCACCCTACACACTAATTATATATATTCAGTGATGTGGCAAAAAAAAAAAAAAAAAAAATCTCTTGCGGCCAGAGGCAGAATCCCAGCAGAGGAGAAAGCCAATGTCTGCTTGTTCTGTACATCCACTGTATTTACCTATAACAGCCTATTAGGAGCCTCATGGTTATATACATAGGTGCAGGAGCAGACTACCTTTTGCTTAAAGAGTCACTGTCGTATTTTTTTTTTTTGCAGAAATCAATAGTCCAGGCGATTTTAAGAAACTTTGTAATTGGGTTTATTAGCCAAATCTGCCATTATCTGCATGTAAAAAGCCTTTTCCCAGGTCCCCCCCTCCTTCCTCTTTTTCATCCACTCTGAAAAATCTGAAAATTGTGACTTGTTGCAGGAGACGTCCCCTGTCTGCTCTAGGGAGAGGGGAGGGGGGAGGAGGAAGGAGGGAGTTAGCCGGCAGCAGAAAGCAGATAACAGAGGATTACAGGCACGGAGCTGGGTGACAGCTGTAATCCGAGCTCAGACAGGTCACTGGTGATGGTCAAAAGAGATAACGGGTGAGATATTTGTAGATTAACTCTTTGTTGTCCTGTTTTGGTCTTTTCTTTAGCTCTCTCCATAGGAGAACAATGAAGACAGGGGGGAGAGCTTCAAACTGCTTTTTCATGATAAAAATGCATTTTTCGGATAATAAACCCAATTACAAAGTTTCTTAAAATCGCCTGGACTATTGATTTCTGCAAAAAAAAATGTCACGACAGTGACACTTTAACCCTTTATTTACTGCAGTGTGTAAGTGACCCAGATTTCTCTTACATGCTGCAACACAAAGGATTAATACAGAAGACAATTAGCGCTCTCTCCTTCACTACTCCTGGACTGATAACCCCTGACCTCTGCAGGAGCTCAGAACATCAGGGTAGTGAGGCAGAGAGCTAATTGTTAACCCTTTTTTGTGTTGCAGCATGTAAGAGAACACTGGGTCACATACACACTGCAGTAAATAAGGGTTAAGCAAAAGGACACAGGAGGCTCTTATCTTCCCTGGGCCTCATAGCAACCGCCTTCCCTGCCTCTATGGTAGCTACGCCACTGCAGAGCTGAGTGTGTGTTGTGCATGCAGCAGCTGTGTATGTGTAGGTACAAGGCACTGTCATTTGAATAAACTTTGACCCCTTCAATGCATTCTCCCCTTCATGACCTTAGACCACCAGGGAAGTTTAATTAGCATAAAATATTTTTTTCCTGTTTTCAGTGGTCCAAATCAGGGGTGCGTCTTATAGACAGGTGGGTTTTATTAAAGCGAAAAATACAGTAATTTTATCATATGTAATTGTAATCTCTTTACGGTGTAAAAAAAAAAAAAAAAAAAGTGCTGCAGAATCTGTTGGCGGTATACAAATAATAATAAATCTTTTTTTAGCCTGTATTGATGGATAAGCCCTTAATGGTTTAAAGAAACTGGTGCAGAGGATGAAGGCATCTTCATTTTTAGTGTGCTACAAAAACAAAACAGCAGATTATAGTCCTCTTACGGGTTGCTTATTACCCTTTAGGGTGCATTCCCACGTACAGGATCTGCAGCAGATTTGATGCAGTGTTCTGTTATTTAGATCAAATCAAATCTGCTGCATTATAGAACCATTTCTCAGACAAAAGTGGTCAAAAAAATTTCTAGGCTGGGAATACTGAACCAAGAAAAATGTCTGGGGAAAAAAAAAATTGACTAGGCCACTAAATTTTTTAGCCAAATAAATTAAGGCTGTAAACTAGCAGTTTTTTGAGACACAAAACAACACATTTACAGCCCTAAAAGGAGGCAACTCCCCCCCAAAAAACACCTAACAACCCTATGCCTTAGGGCCCTATTCTACGGGCCGATCAATAATTTAAACGAACTGCTAGTTTACTGGGCCTATTCCACGGCCCGATGATAGCAGGGCTTCTCCTCAGCTCCGTCTTCATCCCGGCCCCGCTCGCAGCATCAACTCCGGAGCGGCCTGACTGAGCTGTCAGACCGCTCAGCCAATCACTGGCGGCAACGGTCACGGCCTGTGATTGGCTGAGCGGTCTGACAGCTCAGTCAGGCGGCACTGAAGCTGCTGATACGTGGGACTGGGGGTGTGGGGTGTGGGGGGGTAAGCCCTGCTAGGTAATGTATGCTACTTGAATTGTCGGTCGCCCACCACGCATCTCTATTCCACGCAGCGAAGCACAGTGGCTGACCAATGATTTTAGGTTTGGGCCTAAATAAATGATCAGCCGATGACACAATCAGCTGACAGTTTTCTCTATTCCACCGAGCAATTATCAGCCGAATCGGGCCGATTGTCGCGAATAGGCCCCTTAGGCTGCATTTACACGTCTCATAACGTCTGGACAGGGAATCCCTGTACTGGAGTGTTTCCCTGCACGGCCTGATGTATTAATATCATGCCGATAATGGGCAAACTGTTTAAATGATTGCACCAGCACCTCGTTTGCTGTGCCTCTACATGGATGGGATCCGTGAACGATCCTTCTATTGTTCATTGCTGTCAATTTCCAGATCAAAAACGGTCTACACTTGGCAGCCGCACTGATTGTGATCTTGCTCTCCTCTTTGTGCCAGTTGTACCTCAAGGCTCCGCCTTCACCTGTCAATCCAGAGGAGGACGCAGCCTGAAGTTACAGCAGTGGCCGGATGATTGGAGAACCAGATGCTGGATCACAAACAGTGTGGCTGGTAAAGACTGGTCTAAGTCCGTGTTTCTCAACTCCAGTGCTCCCAACAAATCACAATTTGGGGATATCCTACATAACCACCACCTGTGGTAATACTTTATGCATTGACTATAATCATATTACCTGTGAAATACTGAAGAAATCCTCAAAGCATGATCTATTGTGGGCACTGGATGACTGGAGTTGTGAAACACTGATCACAGGATCCCCATCAGCAACAGAAATAGATCCAGAGTAGAGATGAGTGAACCTCGAGCATGCTTGGGTCTGTCTGAACCACATTGTACTACATTTGATTACCAGTGGCTGAATTTAGCTGCGACCGTCTTCCGTGTGGAGCAAAGATGTGGAAGGCCTGGAACGGAGCGCCCCACCCCCCGTCAGCATCTGTGATAAGATGCTGAGAGCAGGGGAACTGTATGAATATGAGTCACCCTGTAACAAAGCAGCCGCACGGCTCTATCATACAGTTTCCCCGCTCCCAGCATTTTATCACAGATGCTGCCTGGGCAGTGGACTCTGTTATAGTCCGTGTTCCGTGCATCTGCCATTAGTGGGCCTTGAGATCACAGTGGGAGCTTAGCTGTCACACAGCCAGGCCCCTGCCACAATAGTTGGGATTGCCATTAACTATGTTCCTGTCAATTTAACCATTTAGATGCAGTGGTGTATAGCGGTCAAATTGTGACTAATCAGAAAAAGAATATGAGGATGGATAGAGATATATATATGAATGAATAAATAAATTAAAGCTCAGTTACAGTTTTTTAAATTTTCTTTTTATTACACCACTATTTGAATACCAAGACAAAGCACACACACTTGGGGAGCAGTTGCTGATTTTAAAGGTTTATAACTTACTGACACCAGTTGATTTGAAATTTTGTTCCCCAGAGCACCCCTTTAATAAACAGAACTCTATGTTCTATCTATACAAGTGTTGGTGTCTATTTCTGCAAAAAAGTGCCCTGTTTTCCATGATAACTAAAATAATGAATGTATATTTCAAACTTGTGTTATATCACAACATTTACATTCTGAAAATTATAAAGACAGGTACACTTTAAGCAAAAGCTCTAAACAAATCTGAAATTAAGATGCCAAGAATTACACCAAATATACAGGCAGAAGGTTAGGCCTAGCAGCAGCTTTCCTATGCACACAAGCCAAGTGATTTCCATTAATCCAGTCCAGACAACCAAGATGTGTAAACGGTTTAAGATAAAACTCCACAAGTGGCTGGCTCTTTTGTTAAAACATGTCTCATACACAAGGAGCATAGTTACTTGGTGTTCATTACAAATGATCCAACAACAACCAGTACAGCATTTCAGGGCAAAGGTTTCCAGGGAGCCATACAGCAAAACTAACATTCGCCTATGATGTTCACTGCTGTCTAACCAAGCACGACAAGTGAACCAGGCTACTGATCCTATGATGTTGATATCCTATCCCTGGCACAAGTTGACAAACTTTGGGTTTTCCATCC
This sequence comes from Dendropsophus ebraccatus, assembly GCF_027789765.1. Taxonomy (NCBI): domain Eukaryota; kingdom Metazoa; phylum Chordata; class Amphibia; order Anura; family Hylidae; genus Dendropsophus; species Dendropsophus ebraccatus. Next base: position 96,401,067 of record NC_091456.1, read on the forward strand.
AAGTTGCCACTATACGGTTAAAACTAGTTAATGGGAATCTCTTACTAGTGTCATGCAGCCCAAAGCACGGACAGCATGAAACACAGGTTCCTCTTATCTCAACCATATTTGATTCACTGTAAATGGGTACTCCTAATTGTAACTTTGTCTAGGAATGGGTCTTGAGTAACTGGGGCACTGTCCATTTGCATATAGGGAGAGGTATGTCAATCAGCACTGAAGGCCCACCTCAATGGACTTGCCAAAGTTAAAACAATGATCCATTCAGAATTTTAAGTTCGATACCAATACCAACTTTATTTCAATACTCCATACAATTTCGATACTAAAAGTATAACCCCCCCAATAATACAATATAATGCCCCCCAAATTTTACACTGTTGACTATGTAGTAAACCTGATGTTATCTATATTCTTCAGGTCCGTACTATTACAATGGTACAATATATGTTCATTTTAATTTACAATTTACACTTTACAAACGTAACAAAAGTAATTTTTTTTTTTTTTTTTAAGATGTGCTTAAAATTGCTCAGTTCTGATTCCCATAACTGTAGGACTGTCTGAGAGAGTCATTTATGTGCACCATGATCTGCAGCTTTGATTGGTACCATGTTTCCTAAGTTACTTTGGACTTTCTTTTTTTGGCGCAAACACTGCATACTGGGCGAGATCGGGAAGGTGATAATTTAATAGTGCAATTACATATTACGTCATTTCCCCCCCCTTTTTTGTTTTTATTATAGTAGTTGGAGTTAGTAGTAGTATGGCTGACACACAGTAAAGTATGTTGGGGGTAGGAGTTGTATGGCTAAGAGTATAGTATGTTGGGGGTAGCAGTTGTATGGCTGACACATAGCACTAGTATAGTATATTGGGGAGAGTAGTTGTATGGCTGACACATAGCACTAATATAGTAGATTGGGGATAGTTGTATGGGGATAGTTGTATGACTGACACATAGCCATACAACTACTATCCCCAATATACTGTACTAGTGCTATGTCAGCAATGCAACTTAGTGCAGACACATTGCACTAGTATAGTATATTGGGGATAGTAGTAGTGGAGTTTTCGTCACCTCTCTGCAGTCCCCGGCTCAGCTCCCACCCACAGTCTGACTCCCGGCCCCCCGCACAGGCAGCATCTCCTCACTACTTGGGGTACAATCTCCAAATCAGTCGCCTGCTGCATATGGAAAAGCTCGGATGCCGCCTTCCCTTTTACAGTGGCATCTACACAGTTAAATAGCCGGTATAAGTGTGTAGATGACAGCGGCATGCAAGTTTTTCTATACACAGCAGGCAACCGATTTAGAGATTGTAATGGGACAAGAAGCAACTAGTGAGGAGATGCGACCTGTGTGCAGGGGCCAGGAGTCACAGGAATTACCACCCCTTAGTAACAGCGGGATGCAGCCCTACCAGGCGGCTCCCACAGGTTGCAGTGGAGTGTAACTGAGGAGGGTTCAGCCAGTGGTTAGTGTGGGGTTAAGCCCTGGCCATACAGAGCTCTGGTCTGAGGCATCCCTGTGCACTCAGACCTGGTTTGCTGTGGCCCTGCTCCTGCTCATAAAACAATCCACTGGAGAAAACAAATCCCAAGCACGGGGAGGGTGGAAGGACGACGCTGGGACCAGGCAGCATGAAGTAGATGCTGGTGAGCCGGGAACGGGGGCCGCACACAGAACATTGCAGGCACTCAGCTAGCCGCCTGCCATGTTCTCTGCACTATACTCTATGTTAATCTGTGCTATTATAAGTAACGATACCAGGAAATACCGCAACCAAACCGTTTTTATTGCCCCAAATATCAATATTTCTGTTCATCGTGCATGCCTAATTCAGAGTGAATCATAGATGTTATAATTAGAAAACCTGTGTATCTCATCACGGCCATAGATTAGGCAGCCTAATGCTGCGTTTACACCGAACGATTATCGTTCAAATTTTTGCAATAACGATCGCATTTGAGAGATGATCACTCCGTGTAAACACAGCAAACGATCAAGCGACAAATCGTTCATTTTGATCTTTTAATCGTCGTTCACTAAAGTTTGCAGAACACTTCGTTTAAACAGTCTTTCAAAGATTCACCCTATGTGAAAGATGGGCTTAAGCGATCTTTAAAAAACAATATCTAATCAATAACTATTTTTCTTACAAATTTTCTAATGATTTATACGTCTAAACGCTGATCGTTATAAAAACCTAATCTTGCTTCAAAATCGTTAAACAATCGATTGGGCGAATTATCGCTTTGTGTAAACGAAGCATTAAACTTTGTGACTAGAGATGAGCGAATCTATAGGAGGAAAGATGCAAAGCACTTCATTCCTACCTGCTTTGGATCAATCTTTTCCCCGCACCCGGGGTGGAGGGGCAGGGAGTGGAGCAGACTTCAAAGCCAACAACCTGATGAGCAGAATGCACATAGGAACGAAGCGCTTCACTTCGTTCCTACAGTAGATTGGCTCATCTCTACTTGTGACAAATTTACCTCTAAAGAGAATCTGAACAGAAATGCATATTCCAAACCGCTGACACTGTTCGATATAGGAAAGTTATTGTGTCTACTTGTCCTAACAGCTATGTGCATCTCCAGAAAATAAAAAAAATGCTGCACCAAGTTCCCAAATCTCATTCTTATGCCGTGCATATTTGGAGGTCAGACCCCTCACAATTTTTTAGTTTTTCCCTAGCCGGCATGTAGGCAAAAAGTAAATTTTTCCCGGACAACCTCTTTAATTTATACTGGTTGTCCAGGGTTATAATATAGGTTATTTTCCACATTTTGTTTTTGGACCAAAAAGGCACAGGTGACCAGTGCGAGTCTAAAACCCAAAAGTAGTCACTAACTATACTGTGAACATTTGGTAAATTGTTGGGGTCAAAGCACTGATAGTCTTTCATATAGGCTGTACCCATGTTTTTCTGGACTCCCTAGGGCTGCATCCAATTCCTTCAGCCACCTGTAACCAAATGCTAAATGACTGGACTTGAGCTGCACTTATCTGTACGACACAGTGCTTTCCAGCACTGACTCTTAGGGTCCCATAACACGGAACAATTTTTAACGATTAACGACTAACAAAGTATCGGAAACGAGATTGTTTATCATTAACCTGAAATCGTTCACCATATTACACAGAACGATGGTCGTTTAGTACTACGATTGTTATTGCAATCCTAACTGATTGTTTATTCCTTCTGATCCCAGCAAAACAATGAACAATGTGCAATTACACTGAACGATTAGTGAACAAATGCAGAACTTAAGCGAACAAATGTGAAGTTACAGCGAACGATTAACGATAATTTTAGGTCCAGATCTAAATCAATGACATACGAACAATTTTTCGATCGTTGCCTGCAATTACACAACGATTGCGTAAATTTGAACGATATAACGCTTTTTCATATGATAATCTTTATAGGAGAACTTCAGAAAACTAAAAAAAAAAATAAAAAAAATAAAATTATCAAATAAAGCACATCTCAACTTTGACCCTCCACAGCAATTCCCAGTCACAAAACCAGGAAACCCCATGTAGCGTAAAACCCTTTACTCAAGCAAGTGAATAGGGTCAAGGTATAAGCCACAAGATGCCATGGCTTGCAAAAAATCCATCCAAGCAGTGCAGGGTATTGTTTTAACTCGGAAGCAGAATGCACGCTTTAAATTCTGAGCCGCTGATAAATCGAGTGGTGTACGGAATCAGAAGAAGTCCTCTACCCATGCATTGCAAGTGTATTGCTATGCAAGTCTGTGGGACTTCCAGCAAATCAGTATGCCACTCACCTTAGCAGTAGGTTACAGAGTTGCCCATAAGTGTAAATATGTATACTGCTGCCTAAGCAGTGACCCTTTAAGAAATCCGCAGTAACACTTTAAGGATCAGCCTGGTCAGGCTTCAGGAACATGATTTACGGGTCTAAGCTAACAAACCTGTCTCAGAAGCACACTTTCTACAAGCTGCACACAACCTGTGCCTCACATAATCCACACTGTCTCCCCACTGGAGCACTCCTCCAGTTACTGCTGATGAGAAGACCAATTCCTGTCACTAGTAATGAAGAAGATCACAGTTCAGTCCTCCTTGGCTCAATACTTATAATCTCTTATCTTAGTTAGGAGATTATAAATGAAGGATAAAGACACTGTAGTCCCCTGCCAAAGTCAGTGACAGGACTGGCTGCACACTGTACAAAGTAGTAATGGGATTCCAGAAGACAAGCATTTAGCCAACATCTATTGAAGGTTTACCTTAGGGAAAATGATCTGAACACAACTATATTACACAATTTACAACTCTATTTCCACAAAAACAAAACAACCCCCCCCCACAAACTGAAATATACACATGCAAAACCAGGCAGAAGACATTAAATAGCTATAGACAGCTCCTACTGATGGACACAATTGACTATACACATGTTTAGGGAGATATAAACTGGTTAATAATACACAACATGTAAGCTAGCTGTGGGCTGAAGAGCTCTAACTGGGTCCTCCCATAAACATGCAAGCTCAGTTTGGCATGCATGTGTTCTGAACAGGGAGATGTGAAGCCGCTGCTGCCTTACAACAGCTTATTTCTCTGAAAATAAAAGGATCAGGAAGTAGAAATCCAACATCCTGATTTCCCATGAGACTGTTAAACATATTAGATAGTTATGGCCACTTAAAGGGTATTATCACCTCAGAAACGTATAGCATCTCTTGGAATTGGACACAATCACCCTGCAATGAATAAAGCGCCTTGTGTGTCCACTTCTGTAAAAGGGTCAAAATGAGAAAATCCGAGCTTTATTTCAAAGTCATAGGGGTCTTGGTACAAAAATCCCAACCAAAACTTTTGACTTTTGTTTTAATGATAAAGGACATCAGGATGCAGGGAGCCCTAGAAGCAAGTCTGAGCGTGCATCGGTAATGCATCTACAGACCCCTATGAGACTCAACCTTAATTTACCTCCAATTTCATATGGTAGTTTTGTAGATTCTGAACTCGTGAAAGACAAAAAAAAAATAATAAAGCGTCCTGTTCTATTACATGCCATATTAGTGACCTATTCTCTCCTAGAGGGTAACTGTACAGAGGTAAACAGAATGCAGCACACTGATTTCCTCCCCATGAGTTTTGTCTAACCCTGTGGAAAAGAAAAAATAAGACTATAAAACAGAACCTGTAACTTACAAACATTTTCACTGCTTGTATTCAATAGGTATAACGTGAATACTAGGCATTGACTTTAGCTGCATTGTGACATTTATAAAAATAGGAGTCCTAAGATAAGTTCCACTCAGTACAGTGTAGACACTGGTAAGAAGGCACTCTATGAGCTGCACGTAGAATTCAAGGGGAACTATAGGAAGGTTAGACGAATCCAACCCCCCTGATATATATGGAGCGCGCGGGCCGCGGGCCTAACATCGCTGAGGAAGGTAAGAGACATATCTTGCTCAGTGTCCCAGGCACTATAGGGGGCTATCAGCAGGTTAGATTCAGCTAACCTGCTGATAGTTTCCCTTTAAGCAAGTACGCCTACATAGAAAGTACAGAAAATCAAAACTAAGTTTTATTAATACCCAGACTGAGCTAAAGCACTATGTTGTTAAGAGTTGTCTGACCATTATCACTAGCCACACGTAAGAGGATAAGTGTATGACTGCGAGTGTCTGACTGCTGGGTCCCCATGAGATTTCTACAACAGCATCCTGAGGAATGGAGCAGAGCAGTAGTTGTATGCGTACACTGCCGCTTCATTCATTGTATATGTGAGCTGCTGAAGATAGTTGCATACACTCTGCTATGTCCAACAGCTCCTATAGTTAATGATCATACACTCATCCCCTCTCTTATGGAAATGGGTAAGGCCCCTCTAACAAATGTTAATTCTGCACACATTAGCAGACCCATTCATTTCTATGGTGCCATCTGTACTCCCCCAAAAATTACTAGCAAGCCATAACACAGTCTACATTTGTGGCACAGATCCCCTATCTTGAAGAGATCTGTGCCCTTGCAGATGGAAAATGTGCTGACTGCTGCCTCAAAAGCCATCCTTTTACCAGACACCATTAAAATCTTCTGACATGTTAGAGACCCGTACCATTATTGAGAACACGCAGCAGAGGACCGTTCACTGCCCTGTGTCTAAAAAAAAAAAAAAAAGTTAAGTAAAATCGTTGGAACTGCACAGTGGGGATCTGCAACGCGGAATCCCACCTGCTTCAATGGGACCACTCGCACACTTCCGTGGCTCTCTGCTCAAACTGACATGTCAATTTTTTGAGCGGAGCAGGCACATGAGCAGTCTTATTAAAACAGACAGCAGGAGGGATTCTGCGGCAGAGAGCTCCACTGCATAATTCCGCAGATTTTACTCTGTGTGAACTGGCCCTTACATTAGGAGACAGTCATCATGTGACACAGAGCTTGGGAAGGCCCTGCTTGTCAGTCAGTATAGGTTTGAACACCAACACCTGGACCTATCAAAACTTTTCACGTCTAGTTTTTTTTTTTGTATAACGACAGGTACACTTTAATTTTATTTTTTTTAACATTTAAAGGCTATGTTCTCACAGGGGGAAAGACTGTCATCTCATTACATAAATGGCCGCTAATATGATCATGATCTTTATTACCGGCAGTCAATATAAAGAGACAGACAACTTTCCCTGCTATGTTACTGAAGTGGGAACATAGCCTATCATAGCCTGCATGGCTGTAAAAAACAAAACAAAAAAAAAAAACAACTTATAAACATCCCACAGCCTGAGTGTCCTCCCTGGACACACAGTATTCCAGCTTCTACCTACATCAGCTTTGTGTGGAGGTTCCAAGAGCATAATACTATAGGTCAGCTCGATATTAAAATGCATTAGTACCACCTGCCACAGATGCAGAAGAGCAGCACTGCAGCTGCAAGGCGACTGTACAATCTGCTGTCATTCAGTAAACTAAACAAAGATTTTAAGGGATTAAAGATGTCACCAAAAGTCTTTAACCTCCTATAGAATTGAAGTTGCACTGCACTTCGTGCTAACATTCCTCTCCAACTAATACAGCAACTAGGCCTCAGGAACAGCATCTCATGCAAGACTCAATGGCTGCCTGCAGCCTAGTCATAGCATCGGAGTGCATGTGGATGTATGTAGTATAACTGGCTCCATCCCCCTGCCCGACCTCAGTGGAGCACCCCACATGTCTGCAGCCTAGTCATAGCATCAGAGTAGATGTATGTAGTACAATATTATGGAGGATCACTGGCTCCATCCCCCTGCCCGACCTCAGCAGAGCACCCCACATGTCTGCAGCCTAGTAATTGCATCAGAGTGGATGTATGTAGTATAACATTATGGAGGATCACTGGCTCCATCCCCCTGCCCGACCTCAGTGGAGCACCCCACATGTCTACAGCCTAGTAATTGCATCAGAGTGGATGTATGTAGTACAACATTATGGAGGATCACTGGCTCCATCCCCCTGCCCGACCTCAGCAGAGCACCCCACATGTCTGCAGCCTAGTAATTGCATCAGAGTGGATGTATGTAGTATAACATTATGGAGGATCACTGGCTCCATCCCCCTGCCCGACCTCAGTGGAGCACCCCACATGTCTGCAGCCTAGTAATTGCATCAGAGTGGATGTATGTAGTACAACATTATGGAGGATCACTGGCTCCATCCCCCTGCCCGACCTCAGCAGAGCACCCCACATGTCTGCAGCCTAGTCATTGCATCGGACTGCAGCAATGGATGTATGTAGTATAACATTATGGAGGATCACTGGCTCCATCCCCCTGCCCGACCTCAGTGGAGCACCCCACATGTCTGCAGCCTAGTCATTGCATCGGACTGCAGCAATGGATGTATGTAGTATAACATTATGGAGGATCACTGGCTCCATCCCCCTGCCCGACCTCAGCGGAGCAGCCCACATGTCTGCAGCCTAGTCATTGCATCGGAGTGCAGCAATGGATGTATGTGGTATAACATTATGGAGGATCACTGGCTCCATCCCCCTGCCCGACCTCAGCAGAGCAGCCCACATGTCTGCAGCCTAGTAATTGCATCAGAGTGGATGTATGTAGTATAACATTATGGAGGATCACTGGCTCCATCCCCCTGCCCGACCTCAGCAGAGCACCCCCCATGTCTGCAGCCTAGTCATTGCATCGGAGTGCAGCAATGGATGTATGTAGTATAACATTATGGAGGATCACTGGCTCCATCCCCCTGCCCGACCTCAGCAGAGCACCCCCCATGTCTGCAGCCTAGTCATTGCATCGGAGTGCAGCAATGGATGTATGTAGTATAACATTATGGAGGATCACTGGCTCCATCCCCCTGCCCGACCTCAGCAGAGCACCCCCCATGTCTGCAGCCTAGTCATTGCATCGGAGTGCAGCAATGGATGTATGTAGTATAACATTATGGAGGATCACTGGCTCCATCCCCCTGCCCGACCTCAGCGGAGCAGCCCACATGTCTGCAGCCTAGTCATTGCATCGGAGTGCAGCAATGGATGTATGTAGTATAACATTATGGAGGATCACTGGCTCCATCCCCCTGCCCGACCTCAGCAGAGCACCCCCCATGTCTGCAGCCTAGTCATTGCATCGGAGTGCAGCAATGGATGTATGTAGTATAACATTATGGAGGATCACTGGCTCCATCCCCCTGCCCGACCTCAGCGGAGCAGCCCACATGTCTGCAGCCTAGTCATTGCATCGGAGTGCAGCAATGGATGTATGTAGTATAACATTATGGAGGATCACTGGCTCCATCCCCCTGCCCGACCTCATGCCTGCAGTACTCAGGACACTGACATTAGAAGAGGATGCCAGGCTGTGCCCACTGCCATACAATGGGGTGAGATTGCTGCACATGCCCCACACTCTTACAAGTGCTTCTTTCCTTCTGCAGCTTTGGCATAGGGTACCCAATAAGCTCTGCAGCGGCCATGTATGTGCCCAGAGCGGCCCCTTATCACACATGCCAATACACCGAGGTGAGGAGGATGGTGGCCCCGCTTCCCCCACACAGCAGCCCGGCATGGCCCCGGAGCACAGTGGCGGCACGGCCTGGCATGATCTCAGGGTCTCCTGGCAGCCGGGCCCCTCCTCCAAGGACAAGCGGCCTATGAGTGGCCAGAGGCAGGCCCAAGCCTCGGGCTTTCCTGAAAGTTGTTGCCCGGCATGTGGGGCGGAGTAATGAATGGGGCCATGCGGGAGGCGCTGTGGCCGGCTGTCATGGCTCCTGGCCCGGGGTGCTCCGTCCGGCAGAGCCCGCGCTGAGCGGCCACACTGCTCCGCTCACAGGGCAGAGCCCGGCCGCCTGACACTAAGTAGCTCACCACGGCAACAAGTGTCCAGGCCGCAGCCTGCCGTGCCCGGGAGCCTGACACTTCCTGTCAGCGGGCCGGCTGTCAGCGCCAACCAGCCCCGCCAGGTACCGGACCGGCAGGGACATCCACCGGGAACTCGTCCGCCCAGCTAACAAGTACAGCGGCTCCCGGCGCCGCTCTCAGTCTCGGGCCAGGCGCTGCAGTGTCTCTCACCGACTCCCACACCGCTCCCGCCGCTCCACCGCCGGCTTTCCGGTTAGCCCCTTCCCCCCAGCCTCCATGCCCCGTCCCCAGCACTCACATTGCTGTGCGTATCGATGGCCTGCATCAGCCTCTCCCTGATCTCCCGCGGGGATACCGGAGCCGCTGTCATTGCCTCTGTCCGGGGATCACTGCGGAGGGCGGCGCGGCATGTTCCCGGGGAGGGAGGGACACCGTGGCCTGGGCACCGGGAGCGCAGGACACCGGAGACTCCCAGGCGCGTCTCTCCAGCTGGAGTCGAGCGACCGGGAGCCCCGAGGCACGACGGGAAATCCGCCGCCGCACGCTTTGTGACGCCACTGAGGCGACGTCCTTGCGTCACAATTCCTCTGGGCAGCACGCACGTCACGTACGTACGTGTGGACGCACATTTCCCCTCCCCCAACAGGAAGTGTCAGGAACAGCATGTAACTGTCAGTAGTGAGCGGTGCGCTTTTTTTCCGGTTCGCGAGGTCGCCTTGGCTAGTAAAACTTTATGACGGAACAGAACAAGGGTGCGCATGCGCCAGTCGTTCTGCTTCTACCTGCAGTGTCTTACTAGACGTTCACAACCTGTGGCTCTATAGCTGATGCAAAATTGCAGCTACCACTTGTCAGAGCATTATGGGAAGTGTAGTTTTGCAACAGTTGAAAATCTGTAGGCTGGGGAACAGTGTAAGCTAAGTGGTCATAGGTTTAGGGATATATATGGTATAGACAAACCCAAACATTTAGGGTGCAATCACACAGACAGCATGGCAGCAGATTTGATGCTGTGTATAGATCCTTTAAGGAGACATCAAGGAGAGGCCCAGCCTCAGTCCCAGCACAAGCACACTAACCTAGCTCTAGTGTCCAGGTTCTCAGGGTTAGTGCATGCTCTGGCTGTCCAGGTGTGATGGAAATCTGTAGGCTGGGGAACAGTGTAAGCTAAGTGGTCATAGGTTTAGGGATATATATAGTATAGGCAAACCCAAACATTTAGGGTGCAATCACACAGACAGCATGGCAGCAGATTTGATGCTGTGTATAGATCCTTTAAGGAGACATCAAGGAGAGGCCCAGCCTCAGTCCCAGCACAAGCACACTAACCTAGCTCTAGTGTCCAGGTTCTCAGGGTTAGTACATGCTCTGGCTGTCCAGGTGTGATGGGGATTGTAGGTATACAATAGCTGGTGGGCTGCAGGTTTGACACTTCTGAGTAAGGTATTCCAAAAGTGTTCAACATGTATTTAGGATTGACTGACAGCCTGAGTAATGGGCTTCTCTGTGTTCAAGCTGTCTATCAAACTGGTTTGAGTGTGAGGAGAGCACAATGAGGATGACAGTCGTTGCATCCACTCCATATTACTGAATACCAGTCATTCACATATAGAGAATGCAAAGAACCTCACCTCTCAAATGTGTCGGCACTTGGAATCTGACAGGTTATCTTGAAAAGAAGTGTGTCTTCTGTTGGGGGCAGATAGCCGACCAAAAAAACGTTTAAACCCAATGACAAACCTAAAAGGGAACCAGCCACCTCCCTGGTGGAAAGTGAGCTGGTCCCAGTACCTTATAGCTGCTGGACTGCAATTTTAATTTGATTGGCAAACCAATGGTGCATTTACACAGATTTATCCGACAGATTTTTTAGCCAAAGCCAGGAACAGACTATAAGCAGAAAACAGGTCATAAAAGACTGAGGTTTCTCCTCTTTTCAAATCCATTCCTGGCTTCGGCTTCGGCTTAAAAATCTGTCAGATAATTTTTCTGTGTAAATACAACATAAGTGCAGGCCTTTGCATTACGTTCCCAGCTATCAGGCTGTCAATCAAGCATGACTACATGTCACTGCATCCCCGCCCCAAAGAGTACTTATCGATTATCGGGACTGAGGATTAAAGTACAAAAGGCAGCAAAGAGAGGTTGATGCAACTAGAAAAAGCTTTTCCCCATTATACTGAACAGTTCCTTGCGCTAAAGAAACAACTGAGAAAACGACCCATGCAGCTTTCATACCATCTTGTATAGGTCAGTTAACATTACATTTTGTGTCCTATATCATTACCAAGGCATTTTGATTCTCCTTAGCAAAAGGTTACAATGTTCACAATGAGCACTATTACTGAAGCCAAGAAGCATCACAAATATTTAAACCAAAGTGAATGTGAAATTATACAATCAGCCACACAACTGTGGTTCTTAGCCCAATGGTGAAAAAAATATTAATAAAAAGTAATACTACTTGACTTATAGCGTCTGTATACCTACTGTGTGTAATACCATGTTGGAAAACCAGACAGCACTACTTTTTCCCTCATAAACTGGTTGATGATCTTGACATCATTTCTGACTGTTGAGAACTCAACCAACCAAAATATTGACATTTGTGAAGACTGTAATCCATTAAAATAGTCATTTTCTCATGTAAATTACAAGTGCTAAGTGATAGGTGTGTAACACATCTGTGAAGACGACTGTAAGTCACATAGGTGGAAATTCACAGCTGCAGTTAGACCCAAGCCATCTCAATGATGTGTCTCAGTGATACATGATACATACAAGTCTTTATGTAAAAAAAAAAAAAAAAAAAATACTTAAAAGGGAACCCATTAATTTGAAACTGCAATCCAATCTGCATTATAGAGCAGGAAGAGCTGAGCAAATTGATATTTAGTTTTGTGAGAAAAGTTCCAGAATAACTTGTAAAGTGAGCAGAGATTTACACAAATAAATGACAAGAATTATTTGTACCATTTTTGTTCCTGTCAAGAAGACAAAAGGACAAATAAAAAAATGCTCTGCTCTCTCTAGGCTAAATGGTCAGGTGGGCAGTTATACATAGTACATAACAGCAATACATGTCTAATGGTGCATTTACACAGAGATTTATCTGACAGATTTTTGAAGCCAAAGCCAGGAACAGACTATAAACCAGTAACAGGTCATGAAGGAAAGACTGAGATTTCTTCTCTTTACAAATCCATTCCTGGCTTTGGTTTCCAAAATCTGTCAGATAAATCTCTCTGTGTAAACGCACCATAAGTGTGCATAGAGAGCTGTCAATCCCTAAGTGGGACCACCCACTTCACTACTTAGCCTAGAATGAGCAGAGGTTTAAAAGTTAAAAAATAAATCACTTTTCAAAAAAAACTATTAACGAATCTGCTCAGCTACTCTTGCTCCAGAACATGCTGCCTGCATATTGGACTACATTTTATGCAATAGGTTCCCTACTGACCTACTGAGATCACATGGTAATCATTGGAAGAATACAGTGCAAAGTTATTAGCATTTTTTGTCCCATTTTCTAAAATGAAAATCCTTGTCAACTGTAATAAAAATTTATACATAGACCTGTGTAATTTTATAACTCTTTGTAGTCTCACCCAGTAGTCATACAGCCTTCTACATGTACAATGTTGTTATTCTAAAATACATTTATTATGCAGTATATTTTCTTCACCAATCTAAAAGAGGTAACATTTGCATAATTGAGTAGATTTAGATGTAGATTTACAGCAAAGGCCTAATAAATGGTCTAATAAATGGTCAAGGGTCACTGTTGGAAGCAGGAAGACAAGCAGAAGAAACCAGAAAAGTATTGTATATACATTTACTTTCTTTACAAATCAAACACAAAGATCTGAACATTGTTATAAGAACGTTTAGGGTGGTCAAAAAAACATTGGTCTGTGTTCATTTAAGACTTAATGCTTAAAGCATGTTGCAGTATATACCTCTACAGGGCATAAGGTAAAATATGCAAAGGAAGATGTGGGAATAATTAATGTAGAAGACATATAATGAATGCCAGTTATGCACTGAAATAAAAGCCGAGTATACACTACTGGCGCCCTATCCTTAAAAGGGTACTCCAGGCAAACTTAAAAAAACAGGGAGGGCAGCAGGTGGTGGGAGCATAATGAAGTTATACTTACCTGTCCCAATACCCCTGCAGTGCCACCGCTCACAATCCCCTAAATCTTCTGTTTCCTGCAACATTAGGGCCTGCCTAGAAATGCCCACTTAGCCAATCAGTGACTGATATGGCGCAACTCTGCAGTCACTGATTGAGCGTGTAGTTCCTGTGAGGTGGTGACGTCACAGGAGACCAGCGGGTGACCATGAGCAATGGCACTAGAACAGGCGAGAATAACTTAATTATTATTAGGTTCCCACCTCTCCTACCTGTTTTTTTAAGTTTCCAGACTCTCCCACTTACAGGGTAACTATTAGCAGGTTAGAAGTCTTAAACCTGCTGTTATGTTCCCAGAGCGCATGGGGCGCGGAGGATGAAGGCAATTTTCTTACCTTGATCCTTAGCAATGTTTTTCAGAAATTTTAACTTTATTCACTATGCAGATGAGGCGGTTTGGTGCACTAGGAACAGGACTTCAGCCCTTAGTGCACCGATCCGCTTTGCCGCCCCTCCTAGTGAATATTCATTCGGCATACTGCAGTGATGTCACACTAGGTGCTAATCACTGCAGAGCACCAGATGAATAATTATTGCACTAGGTCTGGATCAGTGCACTAAGGACTGTAGTCCCGCCCCAGTGCACTAAACAGCCTAATTTACATAGTGAAAAAAGGTAAAATTTTCCAAAAACAGGCCTGAGCGCTCAGCACACTGAGCCCTATGGGAAGATACCAGGTTAGTGACTTGTAACCTGCTGTTAGTTTCTCTTTAAAGAGGATCAGCTATATCAGACATATCCCCATGTGTTGATAAATTTCTTTTCAAGGAGAAAAATAAAAGAGAAGCAGGTAAAGTCTGTGCTTCTGCAATACACTTTTATACACTACCTGTACATATACCATTTCTGGCAACAGCTGAAAATAAAGGTCCTAAAAATCATATTTTTCTACAGCCTCTAAATATGTGTGTACGAAGGTCACAAAATAGTCCAGTATATACAATTCTTCAGATCGCTGTTTTCTGTAAATGAACTAGGCCTGTGTGATATCTATGAAAACAGTCTGGATGCTGAGTTTGTTGAAGGGTAGAAGATCCACATAGCCAAACCGACACTCCCAGGCCCACAATGTCTATTTATGAACCAAACAACCTGGAAAGAGAAGAAGACAACAATTAAAACATGCATGCATATTTTATCTCACACACATGCCTTACAGTGCATCAAAGCCATGGATAATAGCTTAGTACTCAGACATTTAAAGGAGAAGTCCGTTGAAAATTTTTATTAAAAGTATTGTATTCCCCCCCCCCCCCCAAAAAAAAAAGTTATACAAAATAACCGATATACACTTATTTTAGAAAATGCACATAAAGTACTTTGTTCCCTGCACTTACTACTGCATCAAGGCCTCACTTCCTGGATAAAATGGTGATGTCACTACCAGACTCCCAGAGCTGTGCGGGCTGTGGCTGCTGGAGAGGATGATGGCAGAGGGATGCTCAGTGTCCCTCCAGTGCTCTGTGTCCCCCTGCCATCATCCTCTCCAGCAGCCACAGCCCGCACAGCTCTGGGAGTCTGGTAGTGACATCACTATTTTATCCAGGAAGTGAGGCCTTGATGCCGTAGTAAGTACAGGGAAAAAAGCACTTCATAAGCATTTCCCATAATAAGTGTATATTGGTGATTTGTGAAACTTTTTTTTTTCTGGCGCGCAATACAATACTTTAATAAAAATTTCAAACAGACTTCTCCTTTAGGGTATAAACCCACACACCGTATATGCAGCGTATTTACTGCTGCGATACGCAGCAAACTCGCAGCAAAATCGCAGCAGATTAGATCTAAATAACTGAACACAGCATCAAATCTGTACCAACAAATCTGCTGCGTTTTTGTTGCATATCTGCTGCATATACGGTGTGTGGGTTTATACCCTTAAGGTAAAAAAAAAAAAGATCACTGGACATTCAATCTACCTTCAGTGTGAAGTTGGATATGCCCAACAGTATACAATTTGTACAAAACTTCTTCAAAGAGTAATCCAATAGCAAAGCTAGTGTATGACTGGAATCACACTGCGTTTTTGCAGTCTATTTATGTTAAACAGACTGCAAAAACAGTGTGAACCCAGCCTATTACAATAATGTAGGTATATGTTGCAAAGTGCCATAAAATACCCTTTTTTTTTTTGTTTAGTCTCCCAAATGTATATTGCAGACTTAGGCTATGTTCACACACAGTATTTTGCAAGCAAAACCAGGATAGGGTTAAAAACACAGAAAGGCTATGTTCACACACTGTTAAAATTTAGTGGATGGCCACTAAATATTATTAGTGTGTGAACATAGCCTTTCTGAATCTTTAACCCACTCCTGGTTTTGGTTGCAAAATAATGAGCAAAAAAGGAACATAGCCTTAGGGTATAAACCCACACACCGTATATGCAGCAGATATGCAACAAATACGCAGCAGATTTGTTGGTACAGATTTGATGCTGTGTTCAGTTATTTAGATCTAATCTGCTGCGATTTTGCTGCGATTTTGCTGCGTATCGCAGCAGTAAATACGCTGCATATACGGTGTGTGGGTTTATACCCTAAGGCTGGGTTCACATGAAGTTAGAGATGAGCGAGTCTCAAGCACATCCAGGTTCGTCCAAAAGCTGTGCATTTGATTACCAATGGCTGAGGTATGTTACATGCAGCCCTAAGGCAGCCTAGAAAACATGGCTATAGCTATAGGCTGTAACCATGTTTTCCAGGACTCCCTAGGGCTATATCCAACTTCTTCAGCCACTGGTAATCAAATGCTGAGCATTAAGGTTTTATGTGCATATATAAAAACTATGAAAACCTATTCGTACTTACACGATCATACAAAACATCATAAAAATGTTCCACATGGCAATAAAAATCCGGAAGTAGCGTAAACTGAGCAGAAATTCTCGAATATTGTCACCTGCAAGGAAACACCAAGTAAAATTACTAATATCCTGAGATGTAAAACACAAGGGTTATAGCGGTATTTCAGAAGCAACCTGTTTTTCTATTTGTGCTTAGGCAGGTGGAAAAAATAAATAAATACACATACTTACCTTCCTCACTCCCCTGCTGTTCCCTAGGCACCGCACCTCTAGGATTAGGTTGTCACAAACCATTGCCTGCTCAGCCTATCAGTGGCAGTACCAGTGTCCCACCTCAGCCACCAATTTGAGGAAAGGTCAATGACTTGGTACAGAGTACTGCAATAGCTGTCCCTCAACAAGAATTCCATGTCTTTGGTATTCAAGTCACATGGACATGTTCACATGCTAGTATGAAGAGCAGCATTGCTTTTACCTCTCACATACTATACATAACAATAAATATCAAGAGTAAAGCATGGATATTGTATTCTGCTTTACTAAAGGCCACATGTGTGTAATACGATAAGCACGGAGCACAGGTTTATCAGAAAAATAAAGTGCTTACCATTCCCTCGAGCAGACTGGGGATATTTTCCCAATAGGATTATGTTAAGCATGCTTACATCTTATCTGTGAACATCCACTTAATGCTGTAAATGAAAACTGCTTTTCACCATATACATAATGTGTAGCAGCCTTAGTCATACAGCTAGCCATACGCTCTCAGAATCCATGTGATCAAGATAATCAATCCAAAAGGTAACAGACTAATCGCTTCTCGGCCTTTTGGCTAAGATCAAGTTTAGTATCTGTTCTTATCAGTTTATTATATCATACGTCCCCTATCTGGGGACCATATATTAAATGGATTTTTAGAACAGGGAGATTGAAAAAAAGCTTGCTCTGTCCTCTCCAGGAATTGACCTGGTATTGCAGTGCTTCCAGGTTCAGTGCACACCCAAAAAAAAGAAAGGTAACAGACTCAACTCTGTATACAATCACTGTGTTACAGAAAGTAAACAGACTACTTGTACACATTTAAAATTGTGTATGTATTGGGCAGCACATGTGGAAACACATTAAAGAAAAGTATACTTACCCGTCCCTGTGCCTCTGTATCACTGATTTACAGATTCCTACCATCCGACAGTGTCCTGCAGCTCCTCAAGCTGCAATTTCATATACCCCACTGATGGACTACCCGCTCAGCCAATCAGTGACTGGGACAGGACACCGCTGCAGTCACTGAATTGCTGAGCGGGCAATGGCTCAACCAGACCACAATGTTGCAGCTGGAGGAGCTGGGTATGTGATGTACCCGTCTGCTGGCCTAGAATGACATCTGGTAGCTGACAGCGGCAGAGCACGTGGATGAGTAGGTATTCTTTATTATGTTCCTGCACTCCCCTGCCTGAGATTTTTGACTTTGGTGGGACTTCTCCTTTAATGATACAATATAAAAACTAGAACATAGGTCCACAATTGTAAAATTTAGCCTTATGTTATGTAAAAGTAAGTTGTGTATGTTCGGTATTCCACAACAATAAAGTCATCCAGTATATTCATGTGCTTTTTGTGCAGCCATCAGTTCTTTCCCACCTCCTGAATGTACTGATATGGTTGTGTAAGCTCAACCCAGATTCAGAGCTGTAGTTTGGTAGGTTATAATGTATTTAAGGGCTACGAATGCATTACCTATTTCTTGCACCAATAGAAATTAACACACACACACACACTAATATATATATATATATATATATATATATATATATATATATATATATATATATATATATATAAATATAAATATATATATATATATATATATATATATATTATATAGTATATATATAGCTTTCCAGGAGTCTTATAAATAGAATTGACACTATATACAATACTTGTTAAAACATTTATTCACACAGATAAAATAATGTAAATAACCAAGATGCTTAAATGTTAAAAATTATGAATAAAACCTTAGATATACTGTATACGTAGTACAGTATATCTAAGGTTTTCTTCATCATTTTTAACATTTTAAGTATATTTTAAGCATCTTTGTTATTTACATTATTTTATCTGTGTGAATAAATGTTGTAATAAGTACTACATACAGTGTCAATTCTATTTATAAGACTCCTGGAGCGCTTACTATAAATATATGTACATTTATGTAATCTTTAGAGATGAGCGAATCTGGCTCGAGTCCATCCGAACCCAAACTTTCGGCATTTGATTAGCGGGGGCTGCTGAACTTGGATAAAGCTCTAAGGTTGTCTGGAAAACATGGATATACAGCCAATGACTATATCCATGTTTTCCACATAGCCTTAGGGCTTTATCCAACTTCAGCAGCCACCGCTAATCAAATGCCGAACGTTCAGGTTCGGATGGACTTGAGCATGCTCGAGGTTCGCTCATCTCTAGTAATCTTACATTATCCAGGCTCAAAGACCACAATTTTTACACAATTGTGCTTAAAAGGACAACTCTGGCCAAAAGTATTTTTTAATATGTTATTGCTTATGAAAAGTTAGACAAATTCCTAATGTACATTAATTATGGGAAATGCACATATACTGCTATTTCCCTTAATTTAGTAGATCAGGGAGACTTCAATTTCTCTAAAAAAAAAAAACAAAAAAAAAAATGTGGCATCACGAACTAGGGTGTAATACCTATGGAGTGGCCAGCAGGAGGTGCAGTATATGTAGAAGCCTATGGACTTTATTGAAGTCTATGGAGTATGTAATGTAATGTGAAACCTACACTTTATTGATGACTATGTGTATGGGGGATAAATGGAAGGCACCGAGCAGGGAGGGAGAGAGGTAGGTGCATCTATATACCTTCTCTCTCCCTCCCTGCTCGGTGCCCTCCATTTATCCCCCATACACATAGTCATCAATAAATTGTAGGTTTCACATTACATACTCCATAGACTTCAATAAAGCCCATAGGCTTCTACATATATTGCATCCCCTGCTGGTCGCTCCATAGGAATTACACCCTGGTTCGTGACGTCAAAGTATTTCTAAGAATTTAAAGGCTCAATGATCTACTAAATTAAGGGAAATAGAAGTATATATGCATTTCCCATTATTAATGTACATTAGGAATTTTTCTAACTTTCCACAAGTAATAACATATTAAAATATACTTTTGGCCGAACTTCTCCTTTAAACAGTGTTAAGACTAACCCTACACTACCTGCTGCTGGTATCATAAAGCTCCAGTTCCACAGTGTAACACTTCTGGGGCTAGCATATGGAATTGCCCACTCCGCCAATCATGGGCGCAGCAGTGTCCCACCTCTGCTTAGCTAACAAATCAGGCATATCCATATGCCGACCCTATCCCTGAAGTACTGCACAGCAGGAAAAGAGCTCTGTAATACTGGCGGCAGCCACCAAAGGAGGTATGTATAGCTACCTGAGCTATAAAAAAAAAAAAAAAAAAAAAAAAGAGAGAGAAGCGTTTTCTAAAATGTACAGTGTATGTTTGCTGCACCCTACTATAGAAATGGGAGGTGTTGGGGGATATATACTCCGAGAGCACTACTATTCTAACGCCCAGGAATACTTATAAAATGAAATCATATGTAGGCTCTCTAGGAGTAAAATCCTATATATCTGATGTTTGTGGAGGTTGATTAATTATATCCTATATATCTGATGTTTGTGAAGGCGAATTAATTTTCTAAAATGCCCCTTTAGGGTATGTTCTCTCACACACACACACACACACACAAAAAAAAAAAATTCACAAAATCAAAATGCAAATAAAACAATGTGTGAACTGGGGAAAACTCCAAAACACAACGGTTGTATCTAATGAGCATGTTCATTATTTGGACTGTCGCAATCAATTACAGCCATTATTCTATATGTTGTGTGCACATCATTATTATACTTAAAAGAAGACTTTTTTTTAATCATCATACAACACTGTACTCATTTTTCAAATATCCATCAGTTTTAATTTGACACCAGAAAAAGTTTCAAAGTACCCATGTTGCTGCACAATAATAATTTTTCACACCAGTGACCCCCCCCCCTACAGCTGGAGGTACACTTTAAAGTGACTGTACCACCAGGCTCAGGCTGAAACACTGGAGGCGGGCCGACCTACCCTTAGGGGGAGGAAACCCCCGACCCTCTATGATAGGGTTCCATTGATTCTAATGGAGTCACGTCATGGAGGGGCTGGGGTTTCTTCCCACTGTGGGTGGGTCGGCCCGCCTCCAGTGCTTCAGCCTGGGCCTGGTGGTACAGTCACTTTAAGGGTAGCTTCATGTATAGTATCATAGCAGATTTCACACTGCAGGTTTTGCAGAAAAATCCACTGTGATACTCTGTACTGTCTATGTAACTCATCAGCTGCTGGGCTTTACCAGGCTAATAAATTACCTGCAATTGATGCCACCTGCTTCTCCGACTTCCAGGTCACTAAAGTACGGCTCAGCCAGAGAAGCAGGAGGCAGCGCGGACAGGTAATGTATTGGTTTATTAAAGCCCGGCAGCACAGAATGCAGAGCCATAGCCTATAACAGTGCAGAGTATTGCAGCGGATGTACGTGTCAATCTACACTAAGGCTGCTCTCACACATGGCACAGTGCTCAGTTTACAAAGTGGTTTTTAACAGGGCTGTGGAGTCGGTAAGCCAAAGCTCCAACTCAGACTCCTGAATTTTATCAGGACCGACTCAGACTCCTACTCCTTCATAAATGGACAGTCATGTACCAGGGGAGTTATTTATCACACTGGCTCAGAAGCTTCTCCCTAATGTCTTACATGATCCTGGGGCGACTTCTGAAACATATAAAGCAGCTTCGCCTGTGTGTGTGCAGTGGATGCAGCCAGTCTCCAGCCTCCATGTCCTGAACAACTCAGAACTAGACTAGAAGGAACAGGTGGTCTTTTCCTGCTGACAGTCTTCTATGTTTCTAGCTAAATATTCACCATACACACAGAAACACTGCTAACAATCCCAGATCCCTGTAATATAGAGGCAGGGCTCCAGACTAAAAAATTTACCTAGGAGCCATTGGCTCCTAACCTGAAAAATTTAGGCGCCAAATAGAATATTTGGTCGCCAACATTTTAAACCATGTAAAATTAATGTTATGTTAAATGGGACTTACTGTGTGCAGAGGCCACGGCAGCCTCCTCCTCCTTTAGATCCTTTCTTTTCTTAGTTTGAAAACGTTCAACATGGAAACTTGCAACTTGACAACCATATACAGTCTGACTCAGTACTTCAGCCTCACTTGGCTAGCCTTCTAATGAGGCTTACTCTTCTGAACTTGAACTTAAAGGGAACCTGTCGACCCCCGTGCCGGGGTGACAGGCTCCCAACCCCCCGTTAGAACCCCCTATACTCACCTCATCTTCACCCCGCTTCTGAAGATGGTCGGGTCACGGAGATCTCAGCCGCTGCAGCCCGGCGCGCGCGCTGAGAGATGAGTCCAACGCTCATAGAGAATGATGGGAGAGTCCAGCGCTCCATCATTCTCTATGAGCATTGGACTCATCTCTCAGTGTGCGCGCCGGGCTGCAGCGGCTGAGATCTCCGTGACCCGACCATCTTCAGAAGCGGGACCCGGCGCGATGAGGTGAGTATAGGGGGTTCTAACGGGGGGTTGGGAGCCTGTCACCCCGGCACCGGGGGTGACAGGTTCCCTTTAAAAGCTTGCAACAGTCTATACATACTGAGCAAGACTTCTGACTGCAGCCATAGTGACCCCCCACAAGATGTGTATATAGATAGATATATCTCTCACCTAGTGACTAATGCAAGTGACCCCCTACAATACAGACACCTGAGGGGCCCTGATAATAATAATTGTGCATATATCTATCTCCCAGTGTCTGCAGCCAGTTTGCCCTACACTTATAGATGGCCCCCTCCCCTTATAGATGCCCCCTCCTCCCCCCCATTATAGATGTCCCTCTCCCCCTCATTATAGATGCCCCCTCTTCTCCCCCCCTTATAGATGGCCCCCTCCCCTTATAGATGACCCCCTCCTTTTATAGATGACCCCCTCTACCCCCATTATAGATGCCCCCTCCTCCCCCCCCCATTATAGATGGCTCCCTCCCCTTATAGATGACCCTCTCTACCCCCATTATAGATGCCCCCTCTCCCCCCCCATTATAGATGCCCCCTCTTCTCCCCCCCCTTTCCCTTATAGATGCCCCCTCTCCCCCCCCCCCCATTATAGATGCCCCCTCTTCTCCCCCCCTTATAGATACCCCCTCCCCTTATAGATGCCCCCTCTCCCCCCCCACTATAGATGCCCCCCTCTTCTCCCCCCCTTATAGATACCCCCCTCCCCTTATAGATGCCCCCTCTCCCCCCCCATTATAGATGCCCCCCTCTTCTCCCCCCTTATAGATACCCCCTCCCCTTTATAGATGGCCCCCTCTCCCCCCCTTGAAGATGGCCCCTCTTCTCCCCCCATTATAGATGCCCCCCCCCCCTTTCCCCTATGCTAAGCAATATTTAAAAAAAAAACAAACACACAAACTCACCTGACAACCCGCTCCCCCGGCGATCCTCTTCTTCTTCGGACGCTGTCCCCGGCTGATGCGCGGCTGCCGGGGGTGTCCCGTCCTATCCCCGGCAGCGCGGCGCGTCAGTGAGCTCCCTGTACGCCGGGGCTGTGACTTCTGACACAGGAAGCGTCTCTGACGCGCGCTTCCTGTGCCGGAAGTCAGGGCCCCAGGCAGCTCACTGATGCGCCGCGCTGCCGGGGATAGGATGGGACACCCCCGGCAGCCGCGCATCAGCCGCGCATCTTAAAGAGACAGCGCGCTGCCGCCGGGCCAGTCGCAAATGGCGCCCAGATTATTAAATCTGGGCGCCATTTGCAAAATGTCAGTCGCATTGGCGACCATTTTGGTCGCCATCTGGAGCCCTGAGAGGTCAGCCATAGTGATATACAGGGGGTCACACATAGTGATATTATAGAATGTCACTGTGGGGGCACGCAATAGCATGCACACGCACAGCCTGCTGCAGCCATAGCATACACACACCCACCCACACAGCCTGCTGCAGCTATAGCACACACATACACACAGCTTGCTGCAGCCATAGCACACACACACCCTGCTGCAGCCATAGCCCCCCCCCCCACACACACACAGAGCTTGCTGCAGCCATAGTGCACAACACACATACACAGCCTGCTGCGGCCATAGCACACATACACAGCCTGCTGCAGCCATAGTGTGCACACGTATGCACACACACACACACAGCTTGCTGCAGCCATAGCACACACACACAGCCTGTTGTAGTTATAGCACGTAGTTATAGCACACACACAGCCTACTGCAGCTATAGCACACACACACACACACACACACACAGCCTGCTGCAGCCATAAAACGCACACACACAGCCTGCTGCAGCTATAGCACACACACACACCCTGCTGCAGCCATAGCACACACACACATAGCTTGCTGCAGCCATAGCACACACACACACACAGCTTGCTGCAGCCATAGCACACATACACACAGCCTGCTGCAGCCATAGTGTGCACACACAGCTTGCTGCAGCCATAGCACACATACACAGCTTGCTGCAGCCATAGCACACATACACAGCCTGCTGTAGTCATAGCATGCGCACACACACACACGCACACACACAGCTGCAGCCATAAAACACACAATCTTCTCCCAGAGAGAAAACACCACACTGAGGACAGAGGTTACTGCTACTTATGTCTTCTCCTCCTCCTCTATATTACACAGGGTATCTTCATATTACACTGCTGCTCATATACTGTCATCCAGCATTCAGGAAGAGAACAACACAGATCTCCCCTCACACAATGGACTCTTCCAGCTCAGAAACTAAACTGCCAAATAGTGACCACCACCCTTATCTAATAGGGCCAGTGTCCTATTACTGATATATTCCCTGCCCATCCTTATGTAATAGGGCCAGTGTCCTATTACTGATATATTCTCGACCACCCTTATGTAATAGGGCCAGTGTCCTATTACTGATATATTCCTCGACCACCCTTATGTAATAGGGCCAGTGTCCTATTACTGATATATTCCCTGCCCACCCTTATGTATTAGGGTCAGTGTCCTATTACTGATATATTCCCCGACCACCCTTATGTAATAGGGCCAGTGTCCTATTACTGATATATTCCCTGCCCACCCTTATGTATTAGGGTCAGTGTCCTATTACTGATATACTGTATTCCCGACCACACTTATGTAATAGGGCCAGTGTCCTATTAGAATGTTGCTCATAAATATATATTCATGAGCAAAACTTGTAAAATTTATATCAAAACTCAATTCTACATTTTTTAAAGCTGGAGTCGGAGTCTGTTTTTTCCGACTACAACTCCGACTTCAGCCAAAGCTAGCTCCGACTCCAAGCAAAACTAGCTCCAACTCCCGACTCCAACTCCATGACTCCACAGCCCTGGTTTTTAAGCCAAACCAGGTGTGGATCTGAGCAAAACTGCCTTGTGTAAGGGCAGCCTAACATATATATTTTAATATATCATGAATTCTGAACCTGGATCCTACCACTGCAAATGCTCACTAGAGGTACGTCCTAGGTAGTCATGTTTCTATGGACATTCACAGATATTGTGCTGCCAATAGCAATACTTTTTATGGTGGTTAAGTAGTTTTATTATTGAGCGTTTAGAAACAAATCTTGGGCATAATTGAGCAGTGCTAATCACAACACCATATTTACTGCTTCTATACAAAAGCTTTGTTCCTGGCTTCCTGTCAGTGGCAGGATAGAAATATTATTTACAAAGCCTTCTTCACTGACCAGCCCCATACATTACTACAAGACCATTACAATTTCATATTACCACTTAGATTATCAAGCCTACTATAGTTAAAATGATCTAATGTACATTCAAAAGAAATTATGGTAATAGACATGATATATTAACTATAAGTGATAATATCTTCCAAAGGGTTAACTTCTCAAGCAGTCCACCTGGTCAAACCTGACAAACTGGTGTTATGTACGCCCATCTGAAAATACCAGCAGTTCAAAGATCTCCTGCCTTGTGAATTAGCAAGGTTCTAAACCTAAAGAAATACACAAACTTATCATGGAGGTGTCTCATACAATGATGTAAAGATAGCAGCTAGCTGTGCAGTGACGTGCATAAGTGTGCGCTTCTCCCAGCTCATAACATTTATAGTTTTTATTTTGTCTTTTATCATTAAAAACAAACAAAAAAAAACAAACAAAAAAACACAACACACACAGAGAGCGCCCCTAGTGGACCAGAGATATATGGAAGGAGCTGACTTCTTAGCAACAACAACAAGCCAATTTTTGGAGATACAGTGTAGAAACATGCGCTGCCCAGGGAAAGCCACATCAATACAATAAAGATAGTCTGGAATTGCTTCAACATGACTTTCCATTGAAGACAACGCATTTCAACGCAGTCAGACATCTTCTTCAGGTTCAGGTCCTAAATATGTTCTTGAGGTGTTTAGGCCCTCAGTAACATGTCCGATCGACATTGAAATACAATTATTTAGTCATAAAAACGTCTTTTTTTTGGGGGGGGGGATACAACAGTCCATCTGCATTCTGCTTCTCTTCGACGGGTTTGTACTATATTGCAGCATTGTTTTTTTTTTAAAGGGGTATTTCCATCTAAATTTATATAGTTAAAGGGGTAATCCCATCACCTAAACTTTTATCATGGGTATGTTGGGCATCCTGCAGGGAAGTTATAGGAATTACTGATAACTCAATGGTAATTTATAAGTGCTGACTATAATCCATACCCTATCAGGTCTGTATTTGTTAGCAAATATTATCCTATAAGTAGTGTACCTACACAGCTGTGGGCATGCGGGGAGTAATGGATTTGGACAGCTGAGGAGCCAAATGTAGGAGACGCCAAATACTTTAACGGAGTGTCCTCACCATAGTTCTCAGAATCAGCCGTAGGCTATGTTCACACAACGTGTGGGAGGTGGTTGCCGTACATTGCTTCCTCCCAGCACCAATGCCTAGAGTGCAGCTGCACTCTCCCCCCCCCCCCCCCCTCCCGGGCAGTTAAACCAATAGACGCCGCGCTTGGGGCGACCGCAGCTGTCTACTGGAAATAGAAGGGAGATTGTCCCCCTCGGTCTCACCTCGGAGCTGTTCGAGTGATCAGATGGCTCCGAGGTAGCCATAGCAACCCAGAAGCCGGTGCAAGCTACTGGGTTGCAGGCCTGAGTATCTGAGTATATGAGACGTCAGACAGCTTATATACTTCGATCAGGCCAGTAACTAATACAGATTGTGCTGTAATGTATTATGTGTATGGGGACAAAATTTATAAATAATCCCTTATAAATAAATTACACATATTTGGTATCACTGCATCTGTGACCCCATCTATTAACCCGCTTGATTAACGCCATAGAATTGTTTTTTTAAACGAACTTTTTTTTGTTAATCCTGCCCCCTAAAAACATTTTAAAGCAATTGAATTGTCACATGTACCCAAAAAGTGTACCAGTTGAAACGTTATGTGTGGTTTTTTTTTTTTTATCTTGCGGCATAAGCCATAACTCCATTGCCAAAAAAATAAAAATATTACAGCTCTTAGAATATGGCGAGGCACAAACAGTTTTTCTAATATAAATGTCATAAACTATAACAAACACTATATAAAATGGCAATCGTAACGACCTGACAAAAGGTAACATGTCATATATAACATATAGCAAACGGCATCAAAAAATTTATGAAAAACAGCTGCTAAATTATGTTTATTCAGGGTGTCACCTGTCCTTCAGAATGGTACAGATGGAAACGTCAACTTGTCTTACACAAATATTTTGGCACCCCAAGCCCTCTGTGATTTGATATCAAAACCCTAAATAAAAAAAAAAAGCCCCCAAAATTCACCAGGCCTCTGTCATGTCTGAGGCATGTGGTTGAGTCATGTGTCGCACATTGAATTTCTGAAAAAATGGAATAAGGCTGGGTTCACACTGCGTTTTTGCAATCCGTTTAACAGATCCGTTTTTTTTTTAACAGACAAATAAAAATAGTGTCAGCAACGTTTTTGTGTCAGTCAAAAAAAAAATGATCCGTTTTTTTTTTTTTTTATAATGAAAGTCAACGGAAAAACGGATGCACACAACTGCATCAGTTTTTGCAATCCGTTTTTTTAAAAAAAACGGATTGAAAAAACGCAGTGTGAACCCAGCCAAAGATGAATCAATAGTGAATTGCTTTTCTCAGTTAGTATTTGCTGTGTTAGAGAAAAAATGGATTTAACTTGAATATCTGCCAGAAAACAAAATGAAATTTTTTAATTTCCCCTCCAACTTGCTTAAATTTCTGTGAAACACGTAAAATGTTAAAGGACAACTCCGGCGGGACCCCCCCCCCCCAAAAAAAAACAAACACAGACACACACAGACACCATACTCACCATCCCTCCGGTGACGATCGCCACTCCGTCCGCTTCACCGTCACCGCCGTCCAGCAATGTCTCTGACTTCCGGGTCCTGGGGATAGAAAAGGCTGCCAGTGCGCTTGCGCATCGGCAGCCTTTTCATTGGCTGGAGCGCATCACATGGCTTCCAGCAACCTCAGCCAATCAGGACTGAGCAAGCTGGAAGCCATGTGATGCGCTCCAGCCAATGAAAAGGCTGCTGGTGCGCATGTGCACCAGCAGCCTTTTCCGTCACATTCACTCTCTATGAAGACGCCGAGGAGGAAGAAGACCCGGACCGCCCCCCGGCTCTGACGTCGTCGTCACCAGATGCCGCCCGGGAGAAGAGGACCGTGACAATCGTAATAGGTAATGTATATATTCTTTAACTTCCGGGAGGGGGGGTCGGGTATTTAACCACATTACAAAGTTATATAACTTTGTAATGTGTGTTAAATAAACTAAAAAAAATTTTCGTCGGAGTTGTCCTTTAATGAAGTTGTGAAATGTTACTATGAATACTTTGAGGGGTGCATTTTTTTTTTTTTTAACAGTGGAGGGATTTATGGGGGTAACTGAAATCATTTCCGTTAGTATTTACCACAAATAATAGTTTGCGAGCTTTCATACCTGTAGTTGCTGCTGAGGAATCATCTCCAAATCCCTGGGATTCTTTTTTCCTTCTATAAATAAAAATGGTTGGAGAATATTATGTGTTGACATAAAACTCTCTCTGCAGATTAATGTATATGAAAAAGATGAATCTTCAATGGATGCAATTTACCAGAAAAAGAATTAAAGGGGTTATCCGGCAAAAAATATTTTTCTTTCAAATCAACTGCTTTCAGAAAGTTTAATACATTAGTATTTTACTTCTATTGAAAAAGCTCAAGTCTCCCCATACTTATCAGCTGCTGTATGTCCTGCAGGAAGTGGCCTCTTGTGGGTAGAGGAGGTGTAATGCTGCCTCCAGCCTCAAGAGTGATTGACAGGCTCAGGTGCCACTGGCTTCCAGCTTGGTCAACCACATTGCTGCATTAAACTGTATGCACTCCTGATTAGAAGCACATACAGTAAAAGGGCCTGCGTCAGCACTTGCCCAAGTGTTAGTGCTGGCCTGGGCTGCCATGCATCCGAAGCTGTCTGGAAATGGGGATGCCCCATAGGGTTCTATAGGGAATCCATGACAGAAGTCCAGACAAATATAGGACATGTCCTATATTTCCGGCATGGACACCTTTCAGAAAAATTCCTAAACAGGGCCTAACACAACCTATTTTGCTTTAAGAGCTACTGTGTAATATTGTAACACTTCCAACTAACACAGTAATCTTACCCTCTTATGCTATGTGCAGTTCTCTGCACGATCCACAAGCTTAGATGCTGCACAATGTACATATACCTTTATAAAACTTGTCTTTGTCTTCTTTATGCTCTAAAATTGCTTTAGTTCATTGGTGGACAGTCCCCTTCCTGTCTCAGTTCAGTGCTGTTAGCCATGCTCCCCGAGAGGAGGCAGAGAGAGGTGGTTCAACAGACGCTATACCCAGTCTTAGTGACACTGTCCAACAATGCTAAAAGCTTGCAATTCATTTGCTGCCCCAGAAGTTTTGGGGGACCAAAAAACACTGCAGGGGGACAGCAATATATCAAAAATTTTAAATGGCCAGAGTATCCCTTTAAGGGTTTCACTACTGGTACTTTGGGAGGTTGGGAGAAATCGAGGTACACAGCTCCTATGTTCAAGACTCAAAAGAAGAAGAAGAGCCAGTCATGGACATCTCAATTGTAGTTTATGGAAGATATGGAAACATGCAAACATTTTTCAAATATCAAACTACAATGGAGAGACCACCACACAAAGCCACGTCTCCAGCTTCTCTCCTCTTTTCTGCAATGCCTTATGCCCCTATTCCACAGGTCGTTTAGAGGAGCAAACGAGCGCTCTCAGCGCTCGTTTGCTCCTCGTTCCCCGCTCGCTGTCGCCGCTATTCAACGCGGCTGCAGCGAGCGGGTGAGTGCGGGAGGGGGCGGCGGGGGAGCTGCGGGGGGGCTGCCCGGGGGATTGCTGATCGTCCGGGCAGCCCATAGGATATAGCAGCGTCTGCTGCCGATGCTCCTATTCAACGGAGCGACGGCAGCAGATCGCTGCTATATCAGTCGACTTGTTTTTCAACATGTTACAAAACAAGCGACTGCAACGATCAGCCGACATGAACGATGTCGGCTGATCATTGCACTCTATTCCACCGGACGATTATCGTCCGTAGCGGCCGATATCGGCCGAATACGAACGATAATCGTTCCGTGGAATAGGGCCTTTACAGAAAGCACAGATTAGTATGTTTGCCAGATATCTAGGGGGTGCACAGAGCAGCAATGGAAAAAGCAGGTTGTGCACACTGGCTGAATTGGATACTTGTTATAATGATGTCTGAAGCTCCACAGGAACACCAATGACTATTACACGTCAAGTTACTTTCTGGTAATTTCCAACTTAAACTATTTCTAGATATTAAGATGCACTAGAAAACAGTAGAACAGCTGGGAATGTGTAAAGTTCTATACAGATGCTGTGTGTGCGCCTTTCAGCTGCAAATCTATAGAACTATGAAGGAGACAAATATTCTGAAATTCTCCTGGCTACTCTGCTTGATTTATATATTGGGTAGCTGGTATTTACTAAGGTTGTCAAGAATTGTAAAACACAACTGCTTTCTGTCAAAAACAGCATTACACTTGTACACATGTTGTGTATGGTACTGCACCCCAGCCCCATTAATTTTACAGGGAAATGCATCCTGACCTGCCTAACCTGCTGATTTGACCCTAGAGGGACAATGAGAATGAAGGCAAGTTTCTTACCTTGATCCACAGTGCAGTGCAGTTTCAGGAACTTTGTAGTGTATTAGAAACTACCATTCAGTGCACCAATCTGCCCTGGGCAGCCTGCCCATGCCTTCTAATGAATATTCATATGCAGGGTGGATTTGTTTTAAATCAAACTGATTTAAATCACGATTTAAATCACGATTTAAATCACTAGTCAGGAAGGCTTGATTTAAATCAGTGATTTAAATCAAAGTTTCTACCTAAACTAGTTCTTGCTACTTTAACATGCAAGTAGATGAAGATTTTTAGAATCACTTTTTATATTACTTTTTTCTCCCCAGTTTAATGGGTTAATCATTCATATTTGGACACCACTGTTCTGTTGTACTTAGGAAGGAGAAAAATAATCCTGAACTTAATAACAATTTAAATGGATTTATTCAACTGAAACAATAACAACATTACAGCATACGTTATTTGCTTAACCCCTTAAGGACAGAGCCTGAAATGGCCTTAATGACAGAGACAAATTTTATGAATATGACCAGTGTCACTTTAGTCATTAATACCTTCGGGATGCTTTTACCTATCCGGCTGATTCTGAGATTGTTTTCTCGTGACACATTGTACTTTACATTTCTGGTAAATTGGAGTCGATACTCATAACAAATCTTTATGAAAAAAACCCAAATAATGTGAAAAAATGTGAAAAAATGCATTTTTCCAACTTTGAAACTTTTTTGCGTATACAGAAAGTGGTTATACCACATAAATTATATATTAAATAGCATTAGCAACATGTCTACTTTATGTTGGCGGCATTTATTAAACTATTTTTCATTTTTTTTACACAATAGGGAGCTTAAAACATTAGCAGCAAATTTCCAAATTTTCAGTAAAATTTCAAAATCAGATATTTTTAGGGACCTGTTCAGGTTTAAAGTGTATTTGAGGGGCCTGTATGTTAGAAAGCCCCACAAAGCACCCCATTTCAGAAACTGCACCCCCCCAAACTCTGCAAAAGCACATCCAGAAAGTGTTTTACCCCTTTAGGGGAGTCACAGAAATAAAAGCTAAGTGTGTAAGGAATTTGAAAATTTTAATTTTCTGTGCAGAAATTTTATTGTAATCCAATATTTTTCATAATTATAAACCTATTACCAGAGAAATGCACCCCAATAATTATTGCCCCGTTTCTGCAGTTTATAGAAATACCCCATATGTGACCCTATTGCGCTATTTGACGCAACCACAAGCCTCAGATATAAGGGAGCGCCTAGTGAATTTCAACGCCTCCGTTATATTTGGTCATTTTTGACTGTACCACTTCAGGTTGGCAGAGGCTCTGGGGTGTCAAAACCTAAAAAACACCCCTAAAGGGACACCATTCAGAAAACTACACCCCTCAAGGAATGTAACAAGGGGTGCGGTGAGCATCTGGACCCCACAGGTGCTTCACAGATTTTCCGAACAATATGGCGTGAAAAAAGAAAAATTTATTTTTTACACTAAAACGTTGTTCTAGCCTTCAATTTTTCATTTTCTTAAAGGGATAAGAGGCAAAAAAAGACAAAAAATGTGTAGCGCAGTTTCTCCCGAGTACAGAAATACCCCACATGTGGCGATAAAGTGCCAAGGGGGCGCAGGACGAGCCTCCAAAGGGAAGGAGCGCCAATTGGCTTTTGGAAGCTGAATTTCACTGAAAAGGATTTCAAGGGCCATGTCGCATTTACAGAGCCCTCGTGCTGCCAAGACACTGGAAACCCCCCACAAGTGATTCCATTCTGGAAACTACACCCCTCAAGGAATCTAACAAGGGGGGCAGTGAGCATATGGACCCCACTGGTGACGGGCACAAATGTGGAACAATGTGACGTGAAAGGGAAAAATTTCATTTTTTCACTTTCATGGCACAAATGTGCCCGTCATCAAGGGGTCCATATCCTCTTTTCCCCCCCTGTTAGATTCCTTGAGGGGTGCAGTTTCCAGAATGGGGTCACTTGTGGGGGGTTTCCAGTGTTTTGGCAGCAGGAGGGCTCTGTAAATGCGACATGGCGTTCATCATTCATTCTGGCCAAATCCAGCCTCCAAAATCCAAATGGCGCTCCTTCCCTTCGGAGGCTTGCCCTGCGCCCACATGGCGCTTTATGTCCACATGTGGGGTATTTACGGACTCGGGGGAAATTGCTCTACACATTTTGTGTGTTTTTTTTTCTCTTTTAACCCCTTGTGAAAATGATAAATTCAAGGCTAGACCAACATTATAGTGTAAAAAATGTAATATTTCATTTTCACGCCACATTGTTCCACATTTGTGCCCGTCACCAGTGGGGTCCATATGCTCACTACACCCCTTGTTACATTCCTTGAGGGGTGTAGTTTCCATAATGGGGTCACTTGTGGGGGGTTTTCAACTGTCTTGGCAACACAGAGGCCTTTTGAATGCAACATGGCCCCTCAAAATCCATTCCATCCAAATCCAGCCTTCAAAAACGAAATGGTGCTCCTTCCCTTCGGAGGCTTACCCTGCACCCGAATGGCGCTTTATGTACACAAGTGGGGTATTTACGGACTCGGGGGAAATTGCGCTACACATTTTGTTTTTTTTCTCCTCTTTTAACCCCTTGTGAAAATGATATATTCAAGGCTAAACCAACATTATAGTGTAAAAAATGTAATATTTCATTTTCACGCCACATTGTTCCACATTTGTGTCCGTCACCAGTGGGGTCCATATGCTCACTACACCCCTTGTTACATTCCTTGAGGGGTGCAGTTTCCATAATGGGGTCACTTGTGGGGGGTTTCAACTGTCTTGGCAACACAGGGGCCTTTTGAATGCAACATGGCCCCTCGAAATCCATTCCATCCAAATCCAGCCTTCAAAAACCAAATGGCGCTTCTTCCCTTCGGAGGCTTACCCTGCACCCGCATGGCGCTTTATGTCCACATGTGGGGTATTTCCGTACTCAGGGGAAATTGCTCTACACATTAAATGTTTTTTTTTTATCTTTTAACCCCTTGTGAAAATGAAAAAACATGACAAGATTAATAATTTAGAGTAAAATTTTACAAAAATTACACTAAATGTTGGTCTAGCCTTGATTTTTTTCCATTTCCACAAGGGGTTAAAAAAGAAAATGAACACAAAACGTGTAGGGTAGTGTCCCCTGAGTACGAAAATACCCCACATGTGGGCATAATGTGCCATATGGGCACAGGGCAAGTCACCAAAGGGACAGAGCGCCATTTAGAGGCTGGAATGGAGGATGGAGGCCATGTCGCAATTACAAAGCTCCTGTGCTGCCAGGACAGTAGAAACCCCCGACAAGTGACCCCATTCTGGAAACTACACCCCATAAGGAATCTAACAAGGGGTGCAGTGAGCATATGGACCCCCCTGGTGACGGGCACTTACGTAGAACATGTGCCGAGAAAATAAAAAATACAATTTTTTTCACTTTCACGTCCCAAATGTGGCCGTCACCAGGGGGCCATATCCCCGCTGCCCCCCTTCTTAGATTCCTTATGGGGTGTAGTTTCCAGAATGGGGTCACTTGTGGGGGGTTTCTACTGTCCTGGCCGCACAGAGGCTTTGTAATTGCATCATGGCATCCTCTAATGGGAATGGCGGCCATACCTACTTAGCTGGGGAAAAGGGACAATTCTAATTTATTTGGGGGTATTAGGGCAATTATTAGTTTATAAGGTTGGACATGACAGGAGTCCATCAAACTCAACCTGTGTTGATCCAGAGGAAGGCAAAAAATCCTCGTGAGGCAGACGACAGTAGCCTCATCACAGGGGAAAAATTCCTTCCCGACTCCATATTGGCGATCAGAATAATCCCTGGATCAACGTGACCCCTGAAATAGGAATAAGGGACAGAATTTAGATAATGTAGAACCCCAGTGACGTGTGGTGCGCCTTGGAGCGATCCAGTATGCAGAGGCCGGGGTGATCAGGACAGGTGTCACACTGGAAAATGGTGTCCTTCCTGATCCCCCTGTTACGCCACACTCTGCACTTCTTCTGGGGTCTCCTGTTCTCCAGTGTGGGGGACGTCACCTGGAAAATGTTGTCCTGGTGCGATACGGGGTCCTTCATATCCAGAAGCGCTGGGTCCGCTCCATGGCTGCTAAATATTAGGGCGCTATTACTATTTCTGATATGTTCGGATCGTGCCGCAAGCTACAGGGCAGCGAGGGACCGGAAGAGGGGGTGCTGGTATAAAAGTTATCCCCGTACAGGTGGTGACCTTTATCCAGCAGTAGGAAGATCAGTTCCCGGACGATCTTCCCACTAACTCCGAGGATGGGGGGGGGGGGAGGGGGCATCTGGGGGCTGGATTCGGGTGTCCCTTCCTACATACACTCTAAGGGTACATGCACACTGCGGAATCGCGACAGATAACCCTTCGTGCATTCCACAGCTGGCACCCGCCGGCGGACTGATGCAGGCACACGTCTCCGTCCGTGTCATAGACTCCATTCTATGCACGGGCGGATTCCGCTCTCCGTCCAACGTGTTCATTCTTTGGATGGACGACGGATTCCGCCCGTGCATAGATTGGAGTCTATGACACGGGTAGAGACATGCGCCCGCATTAGTCCGCCGGCGGGTGCCAGCTGCGGAATGCACGAAGGGTTATCCTTCGCCATTCCGCAGTGTGCACGTACCCGAAATCTGTAAGTGTACCCAGAGGTACGCTCACAGAGTTTGTAGAATTTCACACCATACTGTGATCTCTTATTGGGACGGTACTGGCGGAAAAGACGTGTCTGGGGGGCAGCGTACGCTACGCTACTCCCAGACACGTCACTGGATGATGAGGATGAATGGAGGAAAGAAGGATCCCCCCCATTCATCCTCACTGGCTGTTTCGGTGTCGGAGGTAATAATAACGTATCCCTCTGACGCCGAAAACACCCTGGGGGCCATCTTTATACGGGGATTGGTATATGGGTATGTAGTGGTGTAGTGTCAAACTTTATTCAATGTAGTGTGGTGTAATGTAGTGTTTTTTACGTGATTTTTTACAGTAAGTATAAAAAAAAAACCTACGCCAACAAAGGAGTTGCTGATAAATGGCGCACTTATGTGCGGCACTTATAAGCAGACCGTGGCAGTAGGATATAGAAAAAAAACACCCTACGCCAAAAAGGAGGAGTTGCTGATTAGCAGCGCACTTTCGTGCGATGCTGATCAACACTCAGCGGCGATAGGGTGCGGAAAATAGAAAAAAAAAAATTTGGAAAAACCCCCCCCCCCTTTTTCTACATTCTGAATATCCCTGTAGCTGCTGATAAGTGTATTACACATATCAGCCGCTAGGGGGCAGCAGAGCGCAAAATCCGGAAAATGACGAGGCTGGAGCCGAAAATAGCCGAAAGAAGACGACGGGGACCGCCGGAAAGACCCGAAGACCGAACGGAATGACGGAGGACGCCGCGAACCCGGAAGACGCCGATCAGGAGCCCGGGACAGGTGAGTAATGTACAAATACCTGCTCTGGACCCCTCGGCTACCTAGCTGAGGGGTCCAGGGCAGGTATTTACTATATTGTGGGACTCTGATCGCCGTGCCACCGGCCCGATCGCCGTGAACGGCCGGCCGGCCGTTCACGGCGATCGGGCCGGTGGCACGGCGATCACCATTACTTTTTACAGTAATGGCGGTCGGTGCCGTCCTCGGACAGCACCGACCGCCATTTTTTTTCCGGGTCATCGGGTCACCGATGACCCGGAAAGGTTCCGATCGCCGCTATTGGCTGATCTGAATTGATCAGCCTATAGCAGCGATCGTAAGCACGGGGGGTGTTAACCACCCCCCGTGCCGTGAAGCTATGATGGCCTGCTATGATTTATAGCAGGCCATCTTCCCCGACCGCTGTGTGTGAACACGCAGCGATCGGGGAAACATCGGGCGTACCCATACGCCCGTTTGCGTTAAAGCCCAGGCAACGGGGGCGTATGGGTACGCCCGATGTCGTTAAGGGGTTAAACAAACATCCATGTTAACTAATTTGGCTAAACAAAAAAAAAAAAAAAAAAAAAAAATAGTCCAAACAATCAGAAACATATTGTCTAACTTCTTGGACTTGGTACTGAAGGGGATGATTCTGTATTCATAGGTTTGTAGAACAATAGGATTAAGGTCTTTTTCTCAACTCTGTTCATGTTGTAACATTTGAGAACATATACAGCCTTTATTCTACTGAGTTAAACAACTCCGCTTTATCTCATGATGGAAGAACCTTTGGATGGTAAAATATTTTCCTCAAAAAGCAGTTTATTGAAAAAAATCCGATTTAAATCAAAAAAATCCGATTTAAATCAAAAAAATCCGATTTTTTTGATTTTTTTAAAAAAATCATTGATTTTTATCCACCCTGTTCATATGGCACTCATCAATCTAGTGTAGAGATGGATGAATATTCATTAGAAGGGGCAGGACGGCTAGGGGGGAATCAGTGCACTGAGGGTGTAAGTACCCCAGTGGGCCAAAACGCCTAATTTAAATATCTAATAAACTACAAAGTTTCTGAAAACTGCGCTGAGGATAAAGGTAAGAAACTTACCTTTATCCTCAGCGCCTCGTGCACTATAGTGACATATCAGCAGGTTAGATGCTTCGAACCTGCTAAGTTTCCAATTAAAAGGGAACTAATCACTGCTAAATAGGCCATGCAGCTATGTATATAGTGTCAGAAAGCCCCCAGTACTGTTTCCAAACATGTAAGTAATCACTAACAGCTTTCCTCCTAGCCTCTGAAAGTCTCCTGGCTCCTCCAGCAACAAAGTAGTCATGGCTGGCTTGAAAATCCTGTGTAGTCATACCTTTCTGGGCACAATTCTCACTGTAGGAGCCTGCAGTGTCGCAGAGGGGCTGCCCCTGAGCACCGAGAGGCGTGATTACACTGGATTTTCATGCCAGCCATGACTAGTTTGGTGTTGGAGGAACACCTCGATGTCTACATAAGGTTCATTTACATACTGCGCAGGAGATTTTCAGTGGCTAGGAGGAAAGCTGTTAGCGATCACTTACATGTTTGGGAAGAGTGCTGGGGGCCTTCTGACACTATATACTTGGCTGCATGGACGATTTAGCGATTAGTGATTAATTCCCTTTAACAGAGCCGCACTGCAATACCCAACCAGGACAGATTAAACCATCTGCTACTTTAAAGTGACACTGTCACCCCCTTTTTGCATTCTGACTTCTCTACACAGGTGTAATGGGTAAATTTAGCAGTTTTCATACCTTATTTTACATCATAAGTCATGGTGCTTGTTCAAGTAAAAAGTAATCTTTTTAAAACTGCAGATTAAGATAAGTTGGCGAGGCTTCACAGCATCAGCACAGCTTAGCCCCACCCACATAATCACCATTGGTCACGCCCCTCCATGACATCATAGACACATTGGCCCCACCTCCTCACCGACCATTGAAACTGGCTGGCCTAAAGGTCTAGGCCCCACCCCCTCTAGGATGGCCCATACCAATGGGCATCGAGGGGCCAGGGCCTATGTGCCTATGACATCATGGAAGGGGGGCCAACGGTGGCCCACTTAGCACAATCTGCGGCTGATAAAAGATAACTTTTTACTGGAACAAGCACCATGACATATGATATAAAATATGAAAAAATATAAAAAGGTATGGAAACTGCTAAATTTACCTTTTACACCTGTGTAAAGAAGTCAGAATGCAAAAAGGGGGTGACAGTGTCACTTTAAGGCCCAAAAAGTCTGGATTTAAGGTGTGTTCAGTCAGGTTTTGAAGGCACTGTCATAAAGTAAAAACTGAGGTTTCTTCTCTTTTGAAATCCCATCCTGGCTTTTTTTTTAGTTAATCGCAATTAAAACCCTGAATATGTGAACATACCATTAAAGGAGAAGTAAGAGGGGAGGTAAAAAAATTATTTTGGGCCAGGGGTGGAGGTGCCTGTGCAGCGCTGTGTCCCGCTCCTGGACCCCAGCCCGCTGTCTTCTCAGCTCCCCTTTGGCTACGTCATAACCAAGATGATGGTTGACCCACTTTGCCAGTCAGTGACTTGAGCGGGACATCACTGCAGTCACTGATTGGCTGAACAGGCTAAATCCCAGCCACTTGTGAAGTTTCAATCGGGTTGTGACATACCCAGAACCCTGACGGCGTATGGCAGCCCTCAGCTCAGTCATGCAGCACAAAGCGGGCATGGGGACAGGTAAGCTAAGTGTCTTTTTTAGTTTCCCCTAGCCGAATTTCTCCTTTAGGCCCAATTCACACTAAGCAAAAACGGCAGAATTCCGCTGTGGACCTCTCCGTCGCGGATTACCGCCGTGCTCAGTGTCTTACAGTGAGTGAATGAGAGAGTGCGCGCGCGTGTCCGCTTACTCCCCTCTCCGCTCAAAGAATTGACATGTCATTTCTTTGAGCAGAGAGTGGAGGGAGCAGACGCACGCGTGCCCACCCATTCACTCACTGCAGGACACTGAGCACGGCGGGATTCCTCGTCGGAGAGGTCCGCAGCGGAATTCCGCCGTTTTTGCTCAGTGTGAACCGGGCCTTAGTGAGTAATTGGCAGAATCAATTACCCAGTTGTAACCATTATACCTGGCAAATAAACTAACATGAACTTACAATTTGAAGTTTAATACCGCTCCTGCATTCACCAACAGCGTCCTGTTATTGAGGAAAGACAGAGAATTCCAGTTATATACTGCAGTAATATAACCTAGTAGCTCAGTTCCTGTTTATTCAGCTGCATTTCCACATTTGCAATCCTGAATGCGGCTGAAACTATGGCCACATTTCTTCACCAATAAGTAGTCGATAAGAAGTAACATCAAAAGCCCAAATTTGTGAAGAAATAGGGTCATGGTTCTGTTCACATTGAGATCGCAAATGCAGGAATGCGGCCTTAAAGAGTAATTGTCATAATAAAAAACATTTACACAGTGACGGGTCGAAGGTTTTGATCAGTGGGAGCCTCACTGCTGAGAACACTGGGGAAACCTGTGTGGAGATGTGGGTGCTTCCCTGCTGTCAATAATCTCCATCCAGACAGCCTGGACGGAGATCACTGGCAAGTAAATATGCTACATCGCTCTTCTTCCAGCTCATTTACCTGATGGGGGTCTGCTGAGACCGCCACTGATCAGGAGAACAAGGCGGGAGAAGTGCTTGTCTAAACCCTTCACTGTCCGGCTCGTTCTGATCTCTGTCTTGCTGCAGGAGATGAACTTACAATGAAGACTGTCTCCTGCTGCAAGATGGAAAAGGCAATTAGCTAGGAAGTGAAGTGCTTCCCAGAGTTCTTTTTCCAGCTCTGTCTAACCATCAGTAAACACCAAACCCTAACAAACCATTTGACAAGACTACAGGGGTTACTGACACTTAAAGGGAACCATTCACCCCGTGGCCCCCGTTAGAAACAGACAAACAGTTACATAAAGGTCAATATACTTACCATATCGCTCCCGGTCCCGTCCCGGATCTCGTTGTTGACACGGAGAAATCGCTGATTCTTCTTCTCGCGCCCATTATGGTAATGAGCGCCGCCGGCCCGAAGTCCAGCCTTCTCCCCGCCTCCGACACTTGATTGACGCCGGGTCTTCTTCCTCCTCGTCTTCTTTCTTCTCGCCGGATCCCGCGCAGGCGCCGTGACGGTCGTTTTCGGCGCATGCGCAGTTCACAATTGAAGCCGCTCCACAGCTTCAATGTTTACTGCGCGTGCGCCGATTGTCAGAGCTGAAGTGACATGTTGGACTTCGCACATGCGGGGTACACAGGAACGTCACAAGCACGTATCCTGTTTACCGCGCAGGCGCAGAAGAGATGACGAGACCTTCGCAACGGCGCCTGCGCGGGAATTCGTGAGGAGACTGAAGACTGAAGACGTCAATCAAGTTCCAGGAGGCGTGGATGGGCGGCGACGAGAAGAGGACCTCATGAATAAGTTGGACTCGTCCGTCGTTTCCTATGGACGTTGGACTCATCTCAGCTCATTACCATAATGGGCGGGAGAAGAAGAATCGGCGATTTCTCCGTGTCAACAACGAGATCCGGGACGGGACCGGGAGCGATATGGTAAGTATATTGACCTTTATGTAACTGTTTGTCTGTTTCTAACGGGGGCCACGGGGTGAATGGTTCCCTTTAAGGCATGAGCACAAATACAAACAATATACAGTGAAATCTCTCCAATAGAACACCTCTTTGAGAAGTCCAACCCCTTATCCAGACCAGGTCTCCAGTGCTGGATGTTTAACCCACCATTCATTATGCATAGTTGCCATTCTCTTAAAGAGGTCCTGTCACTACATTTATAGCTAAAAATCAGGCAGCATCACAGGCTGCTTTCCTGCTGGGCTGTGGAGTCAGAAAAAAAATGTACAGACTCCAACTTCCAAATTTTTACGATTGAGTTTTCATAGGAATTTTATATTGTGGTAAATACTTTAGGGATTTTTCTGGCTAACACGGTACCGTGCTATACATTTTTTTCATAAGAATTTTAGAAATGTTCATCATTAATATATTTTATGTTCTATTAATCTAAGGATCTTTCCTATATCAGTAATAAATCACTGGCCCTATTAGATATGAGTGGTTGGGGAGATGTTGTTGGTCACTATTTGGCAGCTTGTTTCTGAGCTGAA
This sequence comes from Dendropsophus ebraccatus, assembly GCF_027789765.1. Classification (NCBI taxonomy): domain Eukaryota; kingdom Metazoa; phylum Chordata; class Amphibia; order Anura; family Hylidae; genus Dendropsophus; species Dendropsophus ebraccatus. Next base: position 96,442,413 of record NC_091456.1, read on the forward strand.
AGAGTCCAATATGTGGGGGGAGATCTGTGCTGTTCTCTTGCTGGATAATTGTATATAAGCAGCAGTGTAATATGAAGATATCCTGTGTAATATAGAGGAGGAGAAGTCATAAGTAGTGTAGCAGTTACCGCTGTCCTCAAGGTGGTGTTTTCTCTCTGGAAGAAGTGTGTGTTGTGGGTTTTTCTTTAGTGTACTATGGCTGCAACAGGCTTTGTTTGCGTGTTATGGCTGCAGCAGGCTGTGTGTGTGTGCGTGTGCTATGGCTGCAGCAGGCTGTGTGTGTGCGCGCGGGGGTTATGGCTGCAGCAGGCTGTGTGCGCATGTTATGGCTGCAGCAGGCTGTGTGTGAGCGTGTTATGGCTGCAGCAGGTTGTGTGCGCATGTTATGGCTGCAGCAGGCTGCGTGCGCATATTATGGCTGCAGCAGGCTGTGTGCGCATATTATGGCTGCAGCAGGCTGTGTGCGCATATTATGGCTGCAGCAGGCTGTGTGTGTGTGCGCATGTTATGGCTGCAGCAGGCTGTGTGTGTGTGTGTGCATGTTATGGCTGCAGCAGGCTGTGTGTGTGTGTGTGTGCAAATGTTATAGCTGTAGCAGGCTGTGTGTGTGTGTGCACGTGTTATGGCTGCAGCAGGCTGTGTGCGTGCGTGTGTTATGGCTGCAGCAGGCTGTGTGTGTGCGCGTGTTATGGCTGCAGCAGGCTGTGTGTGTGTGTGTGTGCGCGTGCGTGTTATGGCTGTAGCAGGCTGTGTGTGTGCGCTATGGCTGCAGCAGGCTATGTGTGTGTGTGTGTGTGTGTGTGTGTGTGCTTGCGCGCTATGGCTGCGTGTGTGTATGCTATGATTGCAGCAGGCTGTGTGTGTGTGCGTGCGTTATGGCTGCAGCAGGCTGTGTGTGTGTGTGTGCCTGCCTGCATGCGTGCGTTATGGCTGCAGCAGGCTGCATGTGTGTGTGTGTGCCTGCGTGCGTGTGTTATGGCTGCAGCAGGCTGAATGTGTGTGTGTGTGTTAGAGAGAGAGATAGGCAGAAATTTAATTCTGGGCAACAGTGAAACATTCAGGAGGGACAGGGGGTAGTGAGATCATTATAAAGAAGTCCTATTTACCTGCCCTCGTAGTGCAGCATGACGGCTCACAATCCCCTGCCGGTCCCCTCATTCTGTGAGGTTACTGCCCCACTAAGAAATGCCCGCTCAGCCAATAAGTGAGTGAGGCAGGGCACAGCTGCAGTCACTGACTAGCTGAGTGGGTAGTTCCTGTGGTACTGCAATGATTTAGGACCGTGGACTCTGACAGGAGCTGATAATTTTAGGCCTATGGCTGACCCCTCTGTATCACTATGTGTGGCCCCCTGTATATCACTATGGCTGACATCTATATTACAGGTATTTGGCATTGTTAGCATTATCCCTTTGTATATGGTGAATGTTTAGTTAGAAACATAGAAGACTGTCAGCAGGAAAAGACCACCTGCTCCTTCTAGTCTAGTTGTGAGTAGTTCAGGACATGGAGGCTGGAGACTGGCTGCATCCACTGCACACACAGGAGAAGCTGCTTTTATCTTTCCTTATTCCCTCAGAAGTCGCCCCAGGACCATGTAGGACATAAGGCCCCGTTCACACAGAGCAAGAAAGGCGGAATGCCGCCAGCCTCCGTGTCATAATGACAGTCTATAGGAGGTGCATACGGCTCCTCTCCCCGCGCTGAAGAATTAACATGTTCATTTGTCAGCGCCAAGAGATGCAGCGCGCCCCACCCATAGACTGTCAAAGGCGGATTTTTCCGTCCTTTTTTGCTCTGTGTGAACGGGGCCTTAGGGAGCAGCTGCTGAGCCAGTGTGATAAAATAACTCTCCTGCTATGTGACTGGCCATTTATGAAGGCGCAGGAGTCGGAGTTGGTCCCTGATAAAATTCAGGAGTCGGAGTCAGAGCTGCAGCTTACCCACTCCACAGCCCTGCTTTCCTGACTGCACGGCTCAAACAACATCATCTTTTGGCTTCCCAGGCATGATGGTAATTGTAGTTCTCCAAAGGTTCCCATCCTGGATGTAACTCATACCTCCCAAGTGTCCATCTTCTGGAGGGACAGTCCCTACTTTTGACCTAGGAATTCCATTTGCATTAATAAACTTTCTATGTTGCTCTTGAAAGTGTCTGGTTTCTTACTGTATAATAGACCCAAACTTGCTTATTATTTCATCATGTGGCGCAAGCTGCATCCTAAAAATTGTTATAGTCACATGAATCATGTAACATTATGGCCCCTTTCACACATGCAGACAGACTCAGTGAGTTCTATGGCCCCATACACACATCTGTAGGTGTTTCTGGACCATTTGGGTACATGATCCATGCTGCAACAAAACAATGAAGCCATTGTGTGTCTGTGTCACCGATATGACAGGGGGTACCTGCAAATGCGGACAGTAACTGAAACACATTTGTAATCCTGCCTGCAGTTTTGGGTCCCCAATTACAAGGCTACTGATGTGTGAATGAGACCTAAGGATGCACCCACACATACAGGATCCGCTACAGATTTGCAGATAGCGATATAACTAAATCCATCAATCTGCAGCAGATCCGGGATGTGTAAATGCATCCATAACCTAAAAAGAAATGCCTGCAAAATTTTCCTAGCGTGAACCAAAACTGTCCCTCTTTGGCCGTCCAAAATGTTGGGAGATATGGTAACTAACAAGGCTGCATTCACCTACAAGTGATCAGAGTTCTTAAAGAGACATTGAAACATCAAACTACATTACAGTGTAGCAGTGTAGCGAGGTTAGGTTCTGCTTCCATAGAGCTGACTAGGAAGCCCCTTTAAGGATTTAGGGGTAGGCGCAGTGCAGGACAAGATCAGATAAACACTAGTACAGTGCACACTGCCATACCACCGGAATGTAAACAGATGACGTCATCACAGCAGAGCCCTGAGCTCTAAGGTGACGTCATCCGACAGCGAGGGCCCCAGCCTGGCCAGAACCCGTATGTCCTCACAGACACCACGTCCTGTGCCCGCTCTTACCCGAACAGCAGTAGGTCCCCGATCATCCTGCCACCGCAGCAGCAGCCAGCTCACCGGTGCACACACTTCCGCCTTCCGGCTGCTGGAGGATGAGGGCAGCCAATCAGCGTTAGAGGCTGCGCTCAATGACAAGTGCGCGCCATTACAGTGTTTATCCCGTCTCACATGGCGTCGGGGCCTCCGCAGAGATGGCTGCGCCTCACAATAGGAGGCAACTTGTGCCCTTCCTTATTCCCAGGGGAGAAGTCTCAGGAAATCTAGTGTTGTTCCAGTTCCGGCCTCTAGAGGGCGCTGTATAGACGTCCTGCGGCGTTATCTCATTTATGGAAACTACTGAAGAGAAGCGCGCTGCAACCAATCCGCTGTCTGCTTTCAGTTGTGTGCGCGCCAGGAATGTGGCTGCTGGAATGTGATTGGTTGTGGTCATGGGCTCCAGTGCTGTCTATCGCCGCTTCAGAACACTTCTTTATGTTTGTGATAAGGCCAGGCCAGTTTTAGTTTGTCTCCCCTGCCCTGTGTTATCCATAGCTGTTTTATTTCTCATTACTTGTGCACTGCTCATTTTATTCTGTGACAGGAAACATGAGGGACATTAACCCTTTGAGGACCAGGCCCAAAATGACCCAGTGGACCGCGCAAATTTTGATCTTTGCGCTTTTGTTTTTTCCTCCTCCCCTTCTAAGAGCTCTAGCAGTTTCAGTTTTCTATCTACAGGGCCATGTAAGGGCTTGTTTTTTTCAGGAATAGTTGTACTTTGTAATGGCGTCTTTCATTTAACCATAACATGTATGATGGAACCCCAAAATTGTTATTTATGAAGATATAAATAGGTGAAATTGTAAAAAAAGAATGCAATATGGTAACGTTTGGGGGGTTCCTGTGTCTACGTAATGCACTATATCAGGGGTCCTCAACTGGAGGACTGCGGTCCGAACCTGGACCGCGGAGGCCAACTGTCCAGACCCCAGACCACCCAACCACCCGGATTTGGCGCAACAATAATGTCCCGCTGTACCGGGACGGCCCCCATGTGTCCCGCTCCCCAACGCAGTGCCTCCCGCCCCATAGGCGTACTGTCCTTAGATTTCAGTATGCCTGTGAGGCTGGGGGCAGTGTCGGCCCGGCCCCGGCTGATAAGCGCTCTCTGGGGACGTCCCGGGGATTCCCCAGCAGAGTGCGCACCAGTGACCTCAGTGTACGCCGCCGGCCTGTACTTCCGGTGCACGCTCTGCTGGGGAATCCCCAGGACGTGTATCATCCGGGGGCCAGGCCGGCAGGTTGAGAGAAGAAGACAGCTGCAGCGGGGAAGCGAGGTGCTAGGTGAGTTGTGGTTAGTTTTTTCTTTTTGTCCAGGTGACATGTACAAAGGGGCCATCTATAGGGGGAGAGCACACAGGGGGGCTATATACTACAGGGGGGTTATATGGGAGGGGGAAAGCACACTGGGGGGCTATATACTACAGGGGTAGAGCACACAGGGGGCTATATACTACAGGGGGGCTATATGGGAGGGGTAGAGCACACAGGGGGGCTATATAATATGGGAGGGGGAGATCACACAGGGGGGCTGTATACTACAAGGCAAGAGCACACGGGGGGGGGCTATATAATACAGGGGGGGCTATATGGGAGAGCACAGGGGGCTATATACTACAGGGGGAGAGCACACAGGGGGGCTATATGGGAGGGGGAGAGCACAGGGGGCTATATACTACAGGGGAGAGCACACAGGGGGGCTATATACTACTTGGGGAGAGCTCACAGAAAGGCTATATACTACAAGTGGAGAGCACACGGGGGCTATATGGAAGGGGGAGAGCACAAGGGGGGCTATATACTACTGAGGGAGCGCACAGGGGGGCTATATACTACAGGGGAGAGCACACAGGGGGGCTATATACTACAGGGGGGCTATATGGGAGGGGGAGAGCAAACAGGGGGGCTATATAATACAGGGGGCTATTTGGGAGGGGGAGAGCATACAGGGGGGATGTAAACTACAGGGGGAGAGCACACGGGGCTATATAATACAGGGGGGGCTATATGGGAGGGGGAGAGCACAGGGGGGCTATATACTACAAGGGGGAGAGCACACAGGGGGGCTATATAATATGGGAGGGGTAGAGCACACAGGGGGGCTATATAATATGGGGGGCTATGTGGGAGGGGTAGAGCACACGGGGCTATATGGGAGGGGGAGATCACACAGGGGGGCTGTATACTACAAGTGGAGAGCACACATGGGGGCTATATGGAAGGGGGAGAGCACGAGGGGGGCTATATACTACTGGGGGGAGCGCACAGGGGGGCTATATACTACAGGGGGAGAGCACACAGGAGGGCTATATACTACAGGGGGGCTATATAGGAGGGGGAGAGCACACAGGGGGGCTATATAATACAGGGGGCTATTTGGGAAAAGGAGAGCATACAGGGGGGCTGTATACTATAGGGGGAGAGCACACAGGGGGCTATATGGGAGGGGGAGAGCACAGGGGGGCTATATACTAAAGGGGGAGAGTACACAGGGGGGCTATATGGGAGGGGGAGAGCACAGGGGGGCTATATACTACAGGGGGGCTATATACTACTGGGGGAGAGCGCACAGGAAGGCTATATACTACAAGGGGATAGCACACAGGGGGGCTATATAATACAGGGGGCTATATGGGAGGGGGGGAGCACGAGGGGAGGCTATATACTACTGGGGAGAGTGCACAGGGGGCTATATACTACAGGGGGAGAGCACACAGGGGGCTATATACTACAGAGGGGCTTTATGAGAGGGGGAGAGCACACAAGGGCTTTATACTACAAGGGGGCTTTATGGGAGGGTGAGTGCACACAGGGGGGCTATATACTACAGGGGGAGAGCACACGGTTCTATATACTACAGGGGGGGCTATATAGGAGGAGGAGAGCACAGAGGGGCTTTATACTACAAGGTGGCTATATGGAAGGGGTAGAGCACACAGGGGGGGCTATATGGGAGGGGGAGAGCACACAGGGGCTTTATACTACAAGGGGGCTATATGGGAGGGGGTGAGCACACAGGCTGGCTATATGCTTTGGGGTACTTATAAAAACTTTTTTTTACTTTTTTAATACGCATTTTAAATCCCCCTGGGGGGCTTTTACATACACTTATTACATTACATACACTGATCATTGCTGTGCCGTAGGCATAGCATTGATCAGTGTAATAGGCCTGTGGCAGGCTCAATGAGCAGAAAGCCGATCGGACCGCATGGAGGCAGGTAAGAGACCTCTGGAGCTCCGATACAGAGATCGGGACCCCTGCAGTGTGACAGGGGACCCCCGATCGGTAAGTGACAGTGGACTGCCCCTGTAACTTACACTTAAATGTTGCGGCGTTTAAGGGGTCAATGACACGCTGCAGCGCAATAGCTGCAGCCTGTCATTAACGGTGAGGGCCAGGCTGCTCACTGCAGCCAGTCTCCACCTCCTATGAAGCGCGCTCCGCTCCGGAGCGCGCTTCATAGCTCAGGACGTACAGGTACGCCAAGGGTCGTCTGGGCACAGACTTCCAGGGCATACCAGTACTTCATTAGTCGTCTAGGAGTTAAAGGGGAAGTCCGGTGAATTTTTTTTTTAAGTATTGTATTGCCCCCCAAAAGTTATAGAAATCACCCATATACACTTATTATGGGAAATGTACATTAAGTGCTTTTTTTCCCTGCACTTACTACTACATCAAGGCTTCACTTCCTGGATAAAATGGTCATGTCATGACCCGATTTCCAAAGCTGTGCGGGCTGTGGCTGCTGGAGAGGATGATGGCAGGGAGACACTGAGGGACACACAGGGACTGGAGGGACACTGAGCATCCCTCTGCCATCATCCTCTCCAGCAGCCACATCCTGCACAGCTCTGGGAGTCAGGTCGTGACATCACCATGTTATTCAGTAAGTGAAGCCTTGATGCAGTAGTAAGTGCAGGGAAAAAAAGCACTGGCTTGTCTTCACACATTGCAGTGTCCTGCTACTGCATAATTTCAGTGCTATTGCTCTAGTACCTGACAGAACCGCAACAAAATGGCAATGTGTAAAAACAGCCTGAGGTGAGCACAATTTATTGAGAAGCAGGGCAGGCACAGGCATATAAGAATGGCATACAGAACGCAGCTCTTGATAAATCCGCCTATGATTTGTTGGGTTAAATTGCAAAAAGAATTTAATTCGCCAACTTTGAGGGAGAGGTGGGCAGTTGTTTTTTGGCTGTTAACAGTGCCATAACAATGAAGTTCTTATTATGCAGTAGGTTATGACCAGGGCCATATTACCAGGGCCCTAAATACACTTACTGTTAATACTTGTAATTTGCAAACTAAATGACTCCATAACATCTTCATACAGTGACTGGATAATGACCACCGCTACCTGAAAAATCCCGCCATACTGTAACTATGTAACACCACCAGTACCCGAATAATATCTCCATACTGTAACTATATAAAACCACCAGTTCCTGAATAATATCTCCATACTGTAACTATGTTACACCACCAGTACCTGAATAATATCTCCATACTGTAATTATATAACACCACCAGTATCTGAATAATATCTCCATACTGTAATTATATAACACCACCAGTATCTGAATAATCTCTCCATACTATAACTACGTAACACCACCAGTTCCTGAATAATATCTCCATACTATAACTATGTAACACAACCAGTTCCTGAATTATATCTCCATACTGTAACTATGTAACACCAATACCTGAATAATATCTCCATACTGCAACTATGTAACACCACCGCTACCTGAATAATATACTGTAACTATGTAACACCTACGCTACCTGAACAATATCTCCATGCTGTAACTATGTAACTCCACCAGTTCCAGATTAATCTCTCCATACTGTAACACCACTGCTACCTTAACAATCTCTCCATACTGTAAGTAGGTAACACCACCAATACCTGAATAATATCTCCATACTGTAACTATGTAACACCTACGCTACCTGAACAATATCTCCCTACTGTAACTATGTAACACCACCAGTACCTGAATAATCTCTCCATACAGTCACTATGTAACCACCAGTTCCTAAATAATATCTCCATACTGTAACTATGTACCACCACCAGTACCTGAATAATATCTCCATAGTGCAACTATGTAACACCACCCCTACCTGAATAATATCTCCATACTGTAACTATCTAACACCACTGCTACCTGAATAATTTCTCCATACTGTAACTATGTAACACCACCAGTACCTGAATAATCTCTCCATACTGTAACTATCTAACACCACCGCTACCTGAATAATTTCTCCATACTGTAACTATGTAACACCACCAGTACCTGAATAATCTCTCCATACTGTAACTATCTAACACCACCGCTACCTGAATAATTTCTCCATACTGTAACTATGTAACACCACCAGTACCTGAATAATCTCTCCATACTGTAACTATCTAACACCACCGCTACCTGAATAATTTCTCCATACTGTAACTATGTAACACCACCAGTACCTGAATAATATCTCCATACTGTAACTATGTAACACCACCAGTACCTGAATAGTATCTCCATACTGTAACTATGTAACACCACCACTACCTGAACATTCCATAATGTAACTCTGTAACACCACCGCTACCTGAATAGTATCTCCATACTGTAACTATGTAACACCACCACTACCTGAACATTCTCTCCATACTGTAACTATTTAACACCACCAGTACCTGAATAATAGCTCTATACTGTAACTGAATAAAACAGAATACAGACTGAGGCTATGTTCACACTGTGTAATAACAAATGCCGTATTTCATTGTTCTTTTTGAAACAATGGCCATTGTTATAAAATACGACCGTTTTTACATAGTGTTAACATAGCCTGATAGCTGAATACTTCTCTAGTCCTACTGGCTGAATGAAGTGGCAGCACACGTGCTTAACTGACGCTATATATTCAGTTGTTACTAGTAGTGGGTTTGGGACTCCCGGAGATCAGCAGGCATGCCTGCACTCTATTCATTTCTCTGTGGGAACTGTGAAACATACAGTGTTCAGCTGTTTCCAGCAGCCCCCATTTAGAATGTAAATAACTTTAGGTGGATAACTTTGTCAGGTGGCATAACCCCTTAGGGACGCAGACAATTTTGATCTTCAGGACAAAGCCCATTTTTTTTTTCTACCTACTTTATGTGATAACTTTAGAATGCTCTTACTTATCTAAGCCAGTCTGAGATTCTTCATTGTGTCCTTCCCTTTTTTCTAAGAGGAGGGGAGTGGGGGATTGCACCAGAAAAATGGTGTCCCTGCAGGGCCGCTTTAACCAGAGGGCACATGGTGCACGTGCACCGGGCCCACTGGTTAAAGGGGCCCACCCTGAGCAGGGCCGGCCTTTGCTCTGTGCTCCGGCCACCAGCCTGCCAGGGGGGCGCCATCGAGATGGGTAAGTTATCCATCCATGGCGCCCCCTGCAGGGCCCCCCCGCCTGCTGCTGCGCTCTGTACTGTAGCTATGAGCGCTTGTAACGAGCGCTCATAGGTACAGGCAGCAGCAGCGGCACTGACAGGTCGGGAGCCATTGGCTCCCTCCCTGTCAGTCATCCCTGTGGCCGCAGGCAGTGCTTTGCCTGCGGTCACAAGAGGCAGCTCTTCCGTAGTGGTATCGGCGCTGAGTGACGTCACTCAGCGCCGACACCGCGAGAGGGGAGAGCGGCCTCTTGTGACCGCAGGTAAAGCACTGCCTGTGGCCACAAGGGTGGAGTGATGAGAAGAGGAACGCGCGGACCCAGGTGAGTATAAAGTGTTTTTTTTTTTATTTGCTATATGGGAGGGGGGAGCACACAGCGGGGGTCTATACTACTAGTGGTGCCACAGGAGGGGCCTATACACTACTGGGGGGGGGCACACAGGGGGTATATATAACTGGGGGGGGAGCGCACAGGGGGGTATATATAACGGGGAGCGCACAGGGGGGTATATATAACTCGGGGAGGGCACAGGGGGGCTATATACTACTGGGGGTGCATAGGGGGTATATATAACTTGGGGAGTGCACAGGGGGGCTATATACTACTGGGGGTGCACAGTGGGGTATATATAACTGGGGGAGTGTACAGGGGGATATATATAACTGGGGGAGCGCACAGGGGGATATTTATAACTGGGGGAGCGCACAGGGGGGTATATATATAACTGGGGGAGCGCACAGGGGGTATATATATATATATATATATATATATATATATAACTGGGGGAGTGCACGGGGGGTATATATAACGGGGAGCGCACGGGGGGGTATATATAACTGGGGGAGTGCACAGGGGGGTATATATAACAGGAAGCACAGAGGGGGGCTATATACTACTGGGGTGTGCACAGGGGGGTATATATAACTGGGGGGGGTGCACAGGGGGTATATATATAACTGGGGGAGCGCACAGGGTGGTATATATAACTGGGGGAGTGCAGAGGGGGGCTATACACAACTGGGGCGCACAGGGGATATATATACAACTGGGCGGTGCACGGGGGGTATATATAACTGGGGGGCGCACGGGGGGTATATATAACGTATATATAACGGGGAGCGCACATGGGGGCTATATACTACTCTGGGGTGCACAGGGGATAGATATATATATATATATATATATATATAACTGGGGGATGCACAGGTTATATATATATATATATATATATATATATAAATGGGGGGGTGCACAGGGGTTATATATAACGTATATATAACGGGGAGCGCACATGGGGGCTATATACTACTCTGGGGTGCACAGGGGATATATATATATATATATATATATATATAACTGGGGGATGCACAGGTTATATATATATATATATATATATATATATATATATATATATATATATATATATAAAAGGGGGGGTGCACAGGGGTTATGTATAACTGGGAAAGCGTACTGGGGGTAGCACAAGAGATATATATATACTAATAGGGGGTGCACAGGGGGACTATATACTACTGGGGGAGCACAGGGGATATACATACTACTGTGGGTGCACAGGGGGAGTATATACTACTGGGTGATGCACGGGGGGTATATATAACTGGGGGAGCACAGAGGGGGCTATATACTACTGGGGCAGCACCTAGTGGTCTATAGTACTGGGGGAAGCACACAAGGGGTCTATATACTACTGGAGGCAGCACAATGGGGTCTATATACTACTGGGGGGTGCACAGGGGGTATATTTACTACTGGGAGCAGCACCTATTGGTCTATAGTACTGGGGGCAGCACACAGGTGTCTATATACTACTGGGGGCAGCACACAGCTGTGGGGGAGCACAGAGGAGTGTAACTACTATATAGGGGTACATGGGGGGTAACTACTGTATAGGGGTACAGGGGACCTTACTACTGTATGTGTTGGAACCTAAAATGTTTCTCTGGCAGATTCTGGAGAGAAGTTTGACAGCCAGGAGAAGACTTCATGGTGGCCCATGCTGGATGGAGTGAAAGAAAAGGTGAAAGACTCTGATGAGCGAAGACGCCCCCTGTGAGTAAATGGATGTAACTGTTATAGGGCTGTAGTGATAGTGGTCATGGTGTGGCGGTATTATATAACGGTATCATTGGTGATATCGTTATGAGGTAACTACCGTATGTATTGGGGCTCTTAATACAGTGTGGGGACATTTTCAGGGGATCATACTGTGTGTGGAGCTCCGATTCTGATAACGCTGGGTTGGGGGGGGGGGGGGGCCCACTCTTGAGGCCTGTGCACTGGGCCCACCAATGTATTAAAATGGCCCTCTATACCATGTGTGGTGACCAGTGATCTGTATAGAGGACACTATGTTCTTATATACAGGTGTATAGAGCTATATCCAGTATATATCATGTGTGGTGACCAGTCATCTGTATAGAGGACACTATGTTCTTATATACAGGTGTATTGTGCAGTATACAGTATATACCATGTGTGGTGACCAGTGATCTGTATAGAGGTGACACTATGTTCTTATATACAGGTGTATTGTGCACTATACAGTATATACCATGTGTGGTGACCAGTGATCTGTATAGAGGACACTGTTCTTATATACAGGTATATGGTGCATTATACAGTATATACCATGTGTGGTGACCAGTGATCTGTATAGAGGTGACACTATGTTCTTATATACAGGTGCTTGGAGCTGTGTACAGTATATACCATGTGTGGTGACCAGTGATCAGTATAGAGAACACTATGCTCTTATTAAAGGTGTATTGTGCAGTATACAGTATATACTATGAGTGGTGACCAGTGATCTGTATAGAGGTGACACTATGTGGGACATTTTTTACACCCGGCTTACGAATGTCCCCGCTGCTCCAGACCTCAGGGGAGTGAACCCCTCCCTCCCCCAACCTCCCGGTAACGCCCCCTCTCCGCTCCACTGGCGAAGGTGGCGCAGATGCGGAAAAAATATACCGTTTGCAAATATTTTGCAAATATACATCTGCGCCTAAAAAAGGCATTTACGCCTTTTCATGCATGTCCCCCTATGTTCTTATATACAGGTGTATGGTGCAGTATACAGTATATACCATGTGTGGTGACCAGTAATCTGTATAGATGACACTATGAGGGAGATTTATCAAACTGGTGTAAAAGTAGAATTGTCTTAGTTGCCCCTAGAAACCAATCAGATTCCACCTTTCATTGACTCTTTGGAAAATGAAAGGTGGAATCTGATTGGTTGTTAGGGGGAACTAAGACAATTTTATTTTACACCATGTTTGATAAATCTCCCCCTATGTTCTTATATACAGGTGTATGATGCTGTATACAGTGTATACCATGTGTGGTGACCAGTGATCTGTATAGAGCAGTGTTTCTCAACCTGCGGTACGCGTACCACAGGGGGCACGTGCCACAGGTTGAGGGGGTATGCAGGAGGGGGAAAAAATAAATTTTGGGTTGTGGGACACTGCTATCATTCAGTCACTGTCACTGCCGCAGCTCTCTCCTTCTTTCCCCCAGCAGCAGCTCAGCAGCTTTCTGTGGGGGACAGGGCTTGGAGATGCTGCGGGGAAAAGAAGGAGAGAGTCTGGGGGAGCAGAGGACCAGCAGCGTCTGTGGCACACTGTCCCCCTGCGGTGCCGGATCCGGGAGCGGCGGCATCCAGGTCGGCAGCAGGATAGTGAGGGGGTGACAGAGGAGGTGATGTGGTGGGTTAAGCATCGGGGACGGAGATACAATCGGGGCAGGAGAATCCTATTGTGACATGAGAGCGGTCCGGCCAGCTGTCAGAGAATCGGGCCAGAGATGAGTCGTGGTGCGTGGGGTTACCCCGCCCCGGGCTCTTACAGGAGTGGGATGTGGACTGGGAGATGGGGCAGTCCCGGCGTCCAGGGCCACCAGGTAGAAACAGCAGCAGCGGCCGGTGGAAGCGGGGGCTGCTCCATCTTCTGGTCCACATCCCACTCCTGTAAGAGCCCGAGGCGGGGTAACCCCGAGCACCACGGCTCATCTCTGACAGCTGGCCGGACCGCTCTCATGTCGCAATAGGTTTGCGATTGTATCCCCGATGCTAAATCACCTCCTCTTTCCCCCATATCACCTCCTCTGTCCCCCCCTTCACTTCCTCTGCCCCCCATCACCTCCTCTGTCCCCCACCACCTCCTCTGTCCCCCACATCACCTCCCCTGTCCCCCACATCACCTCCTCTTTCCCCCATATCACCTCCTCTGTCCCCCCCTTCACTTCCTCTGTCCCCCCCTTCACTTCCTCTGCCCCCCCATCACCTCCTCTCTCAACCCCATCACCTCCTCTGTCCCCCCATCACCTCCTCTGTCCCCCCCCTCACCTCCTCTGTCACCCCAATCACCTCCTCTGTCCCCCCATCACCTCCTCTGTCCCCCCATCACCTCCTCTGTCCCCCCTATCACCTCCTCTGTCCCCCCCATCACCTCCTCTGTCCCCCATCACCTCCTCTGTCACCCCCCATCACCTCCTCTGTCCCCCCATCACCTCCTCTGTCACCCCCCCCATCACCTCCTCTGTCCCCCCATCACCTCCTCTGTGCCCATCACCTCCTCTGTGCCCATCACCTCCTCTGTCACCCCCATAACCTCGTCTGTCACCCCCAAAACCTCCTCTGACCTCCTCTGTCACCCCCATCACCTCCTCTGTCACCCCCTTCACCTCCTCTGTCCCCCACCACCTCCTCTGTCCCCCACATCACCTCCTCTGTCCCCCACATCACCTCCTCTGTCCCCCACATCACCTCCTCTTTCCCCCATATCACCTCCTCTGTCCCCCCCCTTCACTTCCTCTGTCCCCCCCTTCACTTCCTCTGCCCCCCCCCATCACCTCCTCTCTCAACCCCATCACCTCCTCTGTCCCCCCCATCACCTCCTCTGTCCCCCCCATCACCTCCTCTGTCCCCCCATCACCTCCTCTGTCCCCCCATCACCTCCTCTGTCACCCCCATCACCTCGTCTGTCACCCCCATAACCTCCTCTGACCTCCTCTGTCACCCCCTTCACCTCCTCTGTCACCCCCATAACCTGCTCGCGGGGGCTGCTCCATCTTCTGGTCCACATCCCACTCCTGTAAGAGCCCGAGGCGGGGTAACCCCGAGCACCATGACTCATCTCTGACAGCTGGCCGGACCGCTCTCATGTCGCAATAGGTTTGCGATTGTATCCCCGATGCTAAATCACCTCCTCTGTCCCCCCCATCACCTCCTCTGTCCCCCCCATCACCTCCTCTGTCCCCCCCATCACCTCTTCTGTCCCCCACATCACCTCCTCTGTCCCCCACATCACCTCCTCTTTCCCCCATATCACCTCCTCTGTCCCCCATATCACCTCCTCTGTCCCCCCCTTCACTTCCTCTGCCCCCCCCTTCACTTCCTCTGCCCCCCCATCACCTCCTCTCTCAACCCCATTACCTCCTCTGTCCCCCCCATCACCTCCTCTGTCCCCCCATCACCTCCTCTGTCCCCCCATCACCTCCTCTGTCCCCCCATCACCTCCTCTGTCCCCCCCTATCACCTCCTCTGTCCCCCCCATCACCTCCTCTGTCCCCCCCATCACCTCCTCTGTCCCCCCCATCACCTCCTCTGTCACCCCCCCATCACCTCCTCTGTCCCCCCATCACCTCCTCTGTCACACCCCTAAACCTCGTCTGTCACCCCCATAACCTCCTCTGACCTCCTCTGTCACCCCCTTCACCTCCTCTGTCACCCCCTTCACCTCCTCTGTCACCCCAATCACCTCCTCTGTCACCCCCATCACCTCCTCTGTCACCCCCATCACCTCCTCTGTCACCCCCATCACCTCCTCTGTCACCCCCATCACCTCCTCTGACCTCCTCTGTCACCCCCATAACCTGCTCTGACCTCTCTGTCACCCCCTTCACCTCCTCTGTCCCCCCATCACCTCCTCTGTCACCCCCATCACCTCCTCTGTCCCCCCCATCACCTCCTCTGTCCCCCCCATCACCTCCTCTGTCCCCCCCATCACCTCCTCTGCCCCCCCCATCACCTCCTCTGTCCCCCCCCCCATCACCTCCTCTGGTCCCCCATCACCTCCTCTGTCCCCCCCATCACCTCCTCTGTCCCCCCCATCACCTTCTCTGTGCCCCATCACCTCCTCTGTCACCCCTATAACCTCGTCTGTCACCCCCATAACCTCTTCTGACCTCCTCTCACCGCCTTCACCTCCTCTGTCAACCCCATCACCTCCTCTGTCACCCCCATCACCTCCTCTGTCACCTCCTCTGTGCCTCCACCACCTCCTCTTACCCCCATCACCTGCTCTTACCCCCATCACCCCCTCTCTCCCCCTTCACCTTCTCTTTCTACCTCTACCCCCATCTGTTCCTCTTTCTTCCTCTCCCCCCATCACCTCCTCTCTCTTCCTCTTCCCTCTTCACCTCCTCTTCCCCCTTCACCTCCTCTATCTCCCTCAGACCTTACGCTCCCCTTGATCTCTTGGCTCAGAGGCTGGAGAAGAGAGGAAGACCCTCTTCATGCCCGGATTAGGTGAGTATGATTTTTGTGTGTG
This sequence comes from Dendropsophus ebraccatus, assembly GCF_027789765.1. Lineage (NCBI taxonomy): Eukaryota > Metazoa > Chordata > Amphibia > Anura > Hylidae > Dendropsophus > Dendropsophus ebraccatus. The sequence continues at coordinate 96,458,498 of NC_091456.1, forward strand.
TGCGTGTTGGGGCAGGAGGGGAAGGGAGTAGAATGGTGGACATTACTATGGGGGCAGGGCAGGGAGCATTATTACTATATGGGGGGGGGGGGGGTCATAGAAGGGGATATTATTATCTGACTACATAGGAGAGGTATCTGACTACATGGGGGGAGGTATCTGACTACATGGGGAGAGGTATCTGACTACATGAGGAGGTATCTGACTACATGGGGGGAGGTATCTGACTACATGAGGGAGGTATCTGACTACATGTGGGGAGGTATCTAACTGCATGGTGGAATTATCTGACTACATGGTGAAAGTATCTGACTACATGGTGGAAGTATCTGACTACATGAGGGAGGTATCTGACTACATGGGGGGAGGTATCTGACTACATGGGGGGAGGTATCTGACTACATGGGGGAGGTATCTGACTACATGGGGGAGGTATCTGACTACATGAGGGAGGTATCTGACTACATGGGGGGTGGTATCTGACTACATGGGGGGTATCTGACTACATGGCGGGAGGTATCTGACTACATGGCGGGAGGTATCTGACTACATGGGGGGAGGTATCTGACTACATGGGGGGAGGTATCTGACTACATGGGGGGAGGTATCTGACTACATGGGGGAGGTATCTGACTACATGAGGGAGGTATCTGACTACATGGGGGGAGGTATCAGACTTCATGGGGGAGGTATCAGACTACATGGGGGGAGGTATCAGACTTCATGGGGGAGGTATCTGACTACATGGAGGGAGGTATCTGACTACATGGAGGGAGGTATCTGACTACATGGAGGGAGGTATCTGACTACATGGAGGGAGGTATCTGACTACATGGGGGAGGTATCTGACTACATGGAGGGAGGTATCTGACTTGATGGGGGGGTATCTGACTACATGGGGAGAGGTATCTGACTGCATGAGGAGGTATTTGACTGCATGAGGAGGTATCTGACTACATGGGGGAGGTATCTGACTACATGGGGGAGGTATCTGACTACATTAGGAGGTATCTGACTACATGGGGGGAGGTATTTGACTACATGGGGGGAGGTATCTGACTACATGGGGGGAGGTATCTGACTACATGGGGGGAGGTATCTGACTACATGGGGGGAGGTATCTGACTACATGGGGGGAGGTATCTGACTACATGGGGGGAGGTATCTGACTACATGGGGGGAGGTATCTGACTACATGGGGGGAGGTATCTGACTACATTGGGGGAGGTATCTGACTACATTGGGGGAGGTATCTGACTACATGGGGGGAGGTATCTGACTACATGGGGGGAGGTATCTGACTACATGGGGGGAGGTATCTGACTAACTTGGGGGGAGGTATCTGGCTACATGGGGAGGTATCTGGCTACATGGGGAGGTATCTGGCTACATGGGGGGAGGTATCTGGCTACATGGGGGGAGGTATCTGGCTACATGGGGGGAGGTATCTGGCTACATGGGGGGAGGTATCTGACTACATGGGGGGAGGTATCTGACTACATGGGGGGAGGTATCTGACTACATGGGGGGAGGTATCTGACTACATGGGGGGAGGTATCTGACTACATGGGGGGAGGTATCTGACTACATGGGGGGAGGTATCTGGCTACATTGGGGGAGGTATCTGACTACATTGGGGGAGGTATCTGACTACACGGGGGGAGGTATCTGACTACATGGGGGGGAGGTATCTGGCTACATGGGGGGGAGGGTATCTGGCTACATGGGGAGGTATCTGGCTACATGGGGGAGGTATCTGGCTACATGGGGGAGGTATCTGGCTACATGGCGGAGAGGTATCTGGCTACAGGGGGAGGTATCTGGCTACATGGCGGGAGGTATCTGACTACATGGGGAGGTATCTGACTACATGGGGAGGTATCTGACAACATGGGAGAGTTATCTGACTACATGGGGGGAGGTATCTGACTACATGAGGAGGTATCTGGCTACATGGGGAGGTATCTGGCTACATGGGGGAGGTATCTGGCTACATGGGGGAGGTATCTGGCTACATGGCGGAGAGGTATCTGGCTACATGGGGAGGTATCTGGCTACATGGCGGGAGGTATCTGACTACATGGGGAGGTATCTGACTACATGGGGAGGTATCTGACTACATGGGGAGGTATCTGACAACATGGGAGAGTTATCTGACTACATGGGGGGAGGTATCTGACTACATGAGGAGGTATCTGACTACATGGGGAGGTATCTGTCTAAATGGGGGAGGTATCTTGCTATATATAAGGAGGTACCTTGACTACATGGGGAGCAGGTATCTGGCTACATAGGGAGAGGTATCCGCCTACATGGGTAGAAGGTATCTGGCTACATAGACACTATGTTCTTATATACAGGTGCCTGGTACTGTATACAGTATATACCGTGTGTGGTGACCAGTGATCTGTATAGAGGACACTATGTTCTTATATACAGGTGCCTGGTACTGTATACAGTATATACCGTGTGTGGTGACCAGTGATCTGTATAGAGGACACTATGCTCTTATATACAGGTGTATCGTGCTGTATACCGTATATACCATGTGTGATGACCAGTGACCTGTATAGAGGACACTATGGGGGAGATTTATGAAAGGGTGTAAATATACACCTGGTGTAAACTGCCCACTGCAACCGATCACCACAACTCCTCTTCTATTCTACCAGAGCTGAAAGCTGAGCTGTGATTGATTGTTGTGGTCAGTTTGTATATTTACACCCTTTCATAAATCTCCCCCTATGTTCTTATATAAAGCTGCATGGTGCAGTATACAGAATATACCATGTGTGATGACCAGTGATCTCTATATAGGTGACACTATGTTCTTCTATACATGTGCAGGAGGATGAAGGGGGTAGTAGTATAATGATGAAGTGGTAGAAATATAATGACAGAAGTGCAGAAAGGATTTGGACAGCCGTGGGTGACATACGTGGAGGCTGAGTGACAGGGCCGTCGCTCACAACCTCCACAGCCTGCTGCAGGAGAGATGATGAACTTTGCCCCCATGTAAGAACCAAGTACCGGCGGGAGAAGGAGCTTGCCGGGTCACTAGTGAAAGCCGCGCCGCTTCTATGTGCGGTGACCCGGCAAGCTCCTTCTCCCGCCGGTACTTGGGTCTTACATGGGGGCAAAGTTCATCATCTCTCCTGCAGCAGGCTGTGGAGGTTGTGAGCGACGGCGCCCAGGGATCCAGCTACGTCACTCAGCCTCCACGTATGTCACCCACGGCTGTCCAAATCTCCCCCCGGAGCAGGGCTGGAACAGGAGTAGTGGGCCCCGTCACTCAGCCTCCACAGAGCAGTGATACTCCACAGCCAGCAGAGCATTCTGTATGTCACCCACGGCTGCCGAATCTCTCCCCCGCCTGGAGCAGAGCTGGAGCAGGAGTAGCGGGCGCCGTCACTCACAGCATCGACGGTCTGCTGCAGGGGAGATAATGAACTTTGCGAACATCTCCCTCTAAAGCTAATGACCCCCCCCCCCCATAAATGTGTGCCGTCACCCCCATAATCACTGCGTGCCAACCAGCCCCCTATGATAACAGTGTATGTTCTGTTGCACAGTAAACACCAGGTAATGACCAGCAGTGGGCAGAAAGAAAGCAAAGGGGGCAGGTACAAAAGCAATGCATGATGGGAAATGTAGTGGCTCAAAATACTCAGTTGGCATTGGTAAGTAAGACCAGTTTGGGAGCATTTCATTTTTTTTAGCTCTTGAGGGGAATACCCCTTTAACAACGTGTTTCAAACATGGTGGAAACTGTGCTCCCATATCTCCCCTAATAGCCACGTTATGTTGCCAAAAATTTAAAAACATCTCTATTTGGGGAGAAATTGGGACATGAATCCAAACTTGTAGACATTTTCCCTGTAGTGACCAAAACATGGGTAATATATAACCATCGGCATTTTCCAACACCAAAACATTTTTCCAGGGATTTCAGGAGGCGGACCTTCACAGATCAGCTAAACACCAACAATTATTAAAGGGAAACTAAAGGGAGACTTTAACCAGCTGTCACGTTCCCATGGGCCGGGGATGCTAAGAATAAAGGTGACTTTCTTACCACTAACCTCAGCACTGTTTTTGGGGTAACCCATGTTGTACAAAGCAGACACTCATCCAGCTGCCCCCCCCCCCCCCCGGCCAACTGCCTCCTCATCAATATTTGATATCTGAGGGGTGAGCTGGCAGGGCAGATCTGTGCTCCGAAGGCTGTAGTACGGCCCCCAGTGCACCAAAGTTACATATGATAAAACAGGATTTATCGACAGTGGTGCTGAGGAGGAAGGTTAGAAAATTACCTTCATTCTTGGTATTCCCGGCCCTATAGGAACATGACAGCAAAAAATATTTCTTTACAATGGTGTGTTAGAGGGAAGAGAAAAAAAACACAATTTACTGCTGTTGCATACTGTCACCTTATTAAAGTGGTATTCTGGAAAAAGTAAATTCAGTGATTGTAACTGCTAGGACCAGAGCTTCTGAAGCCCTGCAGTTCCCAAAACAGCCATTGGTGGCAGCAGAGGAGCCATGTCTTCCCTTACTTAGTGCTGCCAGTCAATCAAAATTAAAAAGGAAACCAACTTGGATTAGTATGCATATTCTTATAACTATGTAGAAGTGCTAATTTCAAATGAAAAATTACAACAACAAAAAATGAAAAAGTACAAAACAGTGAGAGGCTTCAGAAGTGATGGCCTAAGTATAGAATGCGCTGTGCTAAGTAAATCACCAAAAATACATATACAGATACTAAAAGGTAAAAATACTATCCTGTTCTGTGTTCTGTTGTATTGCAGATCATGTTGTATAAAATAATCGATCAATGACTGTATCCTGAAAGACTTTTTTATATGAATGGACAGCAAAAACAACAGTGCCCTCTAGTGTACCAGAATATAAGTGCAAGACATATAGTGGATGCTGAATTCTCTGTGATGTGATGTGTGTATCTGTATGTGCAATAAATATCAAGAGATTGTCTGGATTCCTGCAGTGACAGGACACTACTAAGGCTTCTTTTAGACGTTTTAGAGTGAGGTTCTTAGCGCACAATTTCTCACATTGTGCGAGCCCATCTGCCACGTCACGGCGACCTCATACAGATGGGTCCCTACACTAACGCTATTTATTTATTGAACTTTTTTATTCATTTGATCTAGTTACTATGGGCTTCTCTACAGTGAATGACTGAATATAAAAGCACATTACAGGTGATAAAGCTTTTACACCACATGGGTCCTGTGCTACATATACGATGTTAGTGTAGGGACCCACCTGAGGGTAGAAGTGCTGCAGGTGGGATCATACAATAGATGGAAATTGAATATAATAAACTGCACCGTACAATTTAGTAACAATAGTGGGTGAAATTGTTAAAAATCAATTGTTTGTTTTCTCTAAAAAAAGGAAAAAGATTTTAGTTTATGTGGCTTTGGGGGTGCAGGCCAAGCTTTGCTTTCTGTAAAATGTAGCATCTATAAGTACCGGTAATAGGTTTCTCCTTACTGTGTGACGTTGCATGGTCACAGTGTTCTGTATATGTGGCTATGACATTAGGAACATTTTTATAATTACCAAACTGATGTCACACTGGGTCTTTATCACACAACCACACTGGGCCTGTAACTTACATTAAGACTGCAAGCGTTTCTAGCCAGGCTCTGCAGTTGTTATTAACCAGGGGTGGGGAACCTTTCTCCTGTCGACGGCCATTCAGGCATTTATAAAATTATCTGAGGGCCATAGACTACACAGCCGCTGCACTTAATATTATGCTATGCACCTAACCCCCAATATTGCCCCCAGCAGTGCACTTAAAGGGGTTTTCCAACGTAAGAAAAACCTGACCACTTTCTTCCAGAGTTGCAAAATCTACACCCAAACTGGAGACGAGAGAGGTTCTGTCTCTGGAAGAAAATGGCCATGTTTTTCTAACACTGCATTGTGGGACCTAGGGGAGCCAGGTGGTGTTTAGCTGGGGGCAAGATGTTGGTGTACTGCTGGGGCACTTGTCACAGTGGCCAGGAGTGATACAGTATGTTCCCACCCCTGGATGTTCCGACACACAATGTTTGATAGAACAGTCTGTAGTGCAGGTGTAGAGGAACCACAGAGTCCAGCAGATATATACGTAACCACTTGTAAACTTTACTCTAAAAATCTTAATATCACAGTACACAATAAACAGACCTTGTTTCCATAAAGATACAATGTAGGTAACATTTGACTGAGATCCCTTGATGAGCTGGGAACTTGAGAATAATACTTTTAGACTTGGAATACTTTATAAATCACAGTTTCTTGCTGGCAGATAATACTTATGATAAGGTCTATGGATACTCTGAGATACCTGACTGTAGTGACTTTACTTGACTAGACTTGATGTGAGTGACCTTTTAGTGACTTGGGGTGGTGGCGGAGAATAAACTGCAGCAGGAACACTCTCTGTATACTCTCTCTAAAACACACTGACTGGATTGTGGATCAATCTAGTACCCCCCCTCCCCCTATACATACCTCTCAGGGACTGTAGGATTTGGTAGAAATCCTCTAGAAGGTGCTAAACTATAGCTGGTGATAGGTTAGGAGACAGAGGATGGAAAAGTGTGAGGTACCCAGCTCAGGGATTGGCTCTCAGTAGCATACAGTTACATTCAAATAAGAATAATCATTTTTCAGTAAACCCATTAGTTGATGCCTCCACTTAGCTGTAGTGTAGTGCAAGCCTATGACCTTAATGCTTCCCTGTTCTTCTTCTTGACATGGTGTCCCCTTCCTTCTTGATTCCTGTAAGTGACTGTGGTGGATACTGAAGATATTCTAAAACCTGATGACACTTGGCATATGCTTTTTTTTTTTAAGTCTTATTTAGAATTAAAAAAAAAAAAAAAAATCCGGCCTCCTCCACCCCTTAATAGCCGGCCATCTCTCACCTCTTTCCCCAGACCTATGACAGCATTGTCATTGACCCAGGGAAATCCAATCACCGGTATATAATATTATACTATACACAGAGTATAAATCTGTATATAGTACCATGAGGATGGAATTATTATAGACATGTGCTAAAAAAATCTTAATCTTTTCTTTTTCTCTCATATCCAACACCGCACTAGGAGCTGGTGCAGTCATGGATGTGAGGAAATCCTGTCACCGGTGAAAAAAATCTCACACATGCCTTTAGTTATACAGCGCAGATGGCCTGGCGCTTCCACTTACCTTACCAGTGTGGCTTACCTACTGGCTTGTTGTGCAGTGTAGGGGTCCATCCATGTTGTTCTTCTCCACATGTGTCCGCTTCCTTCCTGCACGCGTCTTGTTGGTGTCCTTGATGACTGATGGTCATTGGGGGTCCACTCTTCATGGTCTTCGGTCTGTGGATCCTCTTCTGCCAGGTGCTCAGGGGTTAAGCTACCTCTGATGACTTTAGAGCTGGCCAAAGGTCTTCGAGGTGACAAACGAAAACCCCCGGAATACGGCCTGTTCCTCCGATGTCAGACGACACGTCCTGGCCTCTTTTACCTCCATGGTCTTCAGATGGAACTTTTCGGTCTTCTGCTGAGGCTTGGATGGTTTCGATGGGATGCGTGGTGGGGTCATCTCGAGGGCTTCCACCTTGACCCAATCAATAGGCTGGAAAAATTGATGTTCTCTGGTGTTTCGGTTGGCTCCCAAGCGCTGTGCAGGATCTTGCTGGAGGAGCTGGAATGAGAAATGTACATATTATTTAGTGACCATAACTCTTGAGGCTGTGTAGATAAGAGAGAGCACTTATCTTTGTGAATGGCAGCCCATCCTATTGTCTACTGCATGGCATAGAGATGATTGAGCCTTAATTCTGATGAATTGTAAAATCTTCAGAATTTTCTCATTTGACATAATTTGTCTACAGAGAGGGTTAAAAGGGGTCATGCATGTGCAGCCAGCACTCTATTCATTGTCTATGGGCTTCTGCATAATGACACATTAAGTGTAATATTCCTTATCCCCATAAAGAATGAATGGAGTACTTGATGTACGTGCATGGTCTGAACCATTCATTCCTGATCCGATCAGATAGACACTGACCTGTGTGATGAAGTCTTCGGCGCCGGAGCTGGTGTCATCGATGGGGGTTGGATGGTAGTCACGCCCTCCGGTAATCATTTTCTTCATGATGACACCAAATGAATACCAGTCTGCTCCGGCGCCATATCCTTTACTTGCCAGCATCTGCAATAAAGAAAACAACAGATATTATCTTGAGTTTATTGAAGTGGGATGTCGCCAGGATGTGCCATGACTTTAAGAATGGTGGGGGACTGATCTCTGGGAGCCGCATAAACTGTAACAGGGAGATGCAGCGTTGGTGCAGCACTGAATGCCCCTGAATGTTTTCCTCCTGCACAGTAACCCTCAGTTATATGCATTGTAAAGCAACACTATTCACATTAGTGTGGCATTACCCCCCCTTTGGAGTTTTGTCTTGCATAGAGATGTTCTTAGTCACATGGCTATGTAGGAAAAAAGAGACAAATACTATATCAGCGCCCCATGCAGTCTTCCAATTTTTGTGAAGCCAGAGGTCAGACCCCCAGAGATGGCATATTCTAGCAGTATACCATCACCTGCTATACCCTGTAATAGAAGCAAATTAGTGGACAATAGGAAGATCTCTCACCTCGGGAGCCATGTAGCCTGCGGTCCCAGCGTATTGGGTGGCTTTTCGGTCTCCGAAGATGTTTTCCAGAGCGAGACCGAAATCTGTGATCTTGATGTGCCCTGTTTCAGCCACCAGGATGTTCTCGGGCTTGAGGTCTCGGTGGATGACGCCTCTTGAGTGGAGATATTGGATGCCACACACGAGCTCAGCGGCGTAGAATCTTGCACTGGAGATCTTCAGCGGCCCCTCCGATCGCAAAAGTTGGTCAAAGTCCCCGCAGCTCATGTATTCCAGCCCAAATAGAACAAACAACTTGGTCTGGAATGCAAAGTCTGCGTGGACTAGGAAGGGGCTCCCAGATGCCAGCTGTAAGACTCGGCGCTCCACCATCACATCCGCCTCTTCAATGTCGTCTAGCAGGACTCGCTTCTTGATGATCTTGACAGCGAACTGTTGGCTGGTGACGGTGTCTTGTGCCAACATGACCATTCCGTAGTTTCCCTCGCCGAGCACATGATGGAATCGTAATCTCTGTAGGATGGTGTTAGAGATGGTGCTGTCATTGCCAGTTGGTTGGACACTGCTGGGTCCTCCTACAAGGGGGAAAAATAGATATCAGAGATTATTACACAGGTAATTTTGGCACAATACACATCACCTTCTAAAGCTATTTATCGGATTAGAAGCTCTACTGTGTGTAATCCCTATTCTGATCTATTTGGGCTTGTACACAGTACCAACCCGGAATGGTTGTATCCATGGATATCTGAACTTCCAGCCACAGAATGGATGTAACACCGACTGGGTCAGTGCAACGTCTGTAGAAAAAGTAATCGGCACTACTGTATCCAATACATGTGGTGATCATATGGATTGCAGCAGACTATAGCGCTTAGAGAGGTGGTGCTCACTTATTGGATAGGTGTACAAATTATCTTCATAAATAGAGTAGTAGAAGTATAAGGGCACTCACCATTTAAAAATTCACATCTTTTTTGGAGAAAAATCTTTAAAAGTCCATAAACGACATAGTAGGTAGCGAGGACGCCAGTAGCTCTTCAGCAGCGGGCAGGGGACTATGTGTATGGGGTAGGGGCCTTGTGGCTGGAGGTGCAATGCTGTCTCCGACCAGGACAGGCTAGCAGGGCAGGAAGTTGGTGGGTGTGGGTGCTGGTACGAACCAATGTGAGCCGCTGTCCAGGGTGCTGGTGCATCTTAGGCTATTTACATACCATAAAGCATCCAACAGCATCAGTCACAAAAGTGTGAAGAAATGCCTTCTCTGAAATAGAGGTGGGACGCACGCCAGAGGGTCTCCAATCCCGAATGGAGACCACATGACATCAAGTAAGAAGCAATCCGACAGCATCCAGTGGAGAAGATATGGTGAGGTTTATTCAAGCATCATACACAGTGGTGACGTTTCTACCCTATTGGGTCTTTTTCAAGCCAGGCTTTACATGCTTAAAAAATAGGCAATAGACGATAGGGTCGACACATTGGCACTGTGTATGATGCTGGAATAAACCTCCCCATATCTTCTCTACTGGATGCTGTTGGATAGCTTATTACTTGATGGCACACAGACATGACAAAAGTTTAGATCATTTGGACTTCACTGCTGAGACCCCCACCAAGAGATAGTTACCACCATCATACTGTTACAACACAAATCCAATATATACTAATACCACCGTTACCAATAATACCCACATATATGCACACACAGTATACATTACATACGGCATATATATATACATGCTAACATACCAGTCACATGACATAAATACATAATAGGCAATATGCAAACACACACAAAAATTAAACAGATACAAACACATGCTGACTTTATATGTGTGTATATATATATATATATATATACATATATACATACACATCTATAGTACGAACACACAAATAATGACAAATGATGACATGGATGCACACCACACAGACGTTACACAGATATTCGCACACTTACTTTTTATGCGTGACAGGAAACTCCAGGGGTGTCCTCTTGTGAAGTTTCCACTTTCTCTGCTTCCAGCCTGGACCGTGCAGCCTGCAGCCCCTCTCCCTCCTCACCGACCGCGGAGCTGTATACAGGAGGGGGTCACTGCAGGGGAAGGGGGTGTCAGGAGAGAGGAGGGGGTCCTTCTGCTGCTCTCTGCATCTTCCTGCCTGTCATTGGGTGGTTTACTTACTGTGTGGAGGGGCCCCAGCTGACAGGCAGGAAGATAGCTATGCCTGTTCCCGGCCTGGGAGCTGCTGAAGAGGGAGGCCGTGTACAGGGACTGCAGGGGAAGGGACAGGCCCTGTGGATTTAGTTTAGTAAAAAAGCAAGGGGGAATGTAATCACAGTGCACAGATTCAGTTATGAAACCATGTCTATTACACCATACAATCCAAGAATAAATCACAGGAATAGGTGTATGCACATTTAAAACTTAACTTTTAATAAACACCATAAAAAGGTTTTGACCCCACAATAAAGACCAACATACAAACATTGACATTATGTAGCCGCCTATAAGGTGTATTGGTGCTACCAGCTGTTTTTGGTATTGACAACTACTGTCTCACTATATCACAATTGAGTCAATATCGCAAGTGAGTTGTCAACACCAATGAAATTTCATCAGGGTAGGAAAGCCTTACCAGAGTAGGGACCACCTCACCCTGTTATTCCCTATCCGAGTATAGTGTATATTCTACCCCTGCGTGCTTAGGGTGGAGCGGGGCAATCGCCCTAATAAGGGCGACCCCTACCCTGTTCTACCCCTTGGTACCGACCCTATGAAGCCCTTAGTAATAATGCAGGTCCTTCAATTACCGACGTGTTTCCGAGTGAAGTAAGGTCCAATTGGAAATGTGTTAGAAGTAGGCTAAACGGCTACTGCAGTGGCAGGGCGTCGTAATACACTCTGTGCTGTCTTGCACTCATAGTGTGTGTGGGAGCAGTGAAGCCAGTGCTACCAGACACACTCTAAATGCAATACAATTTTAAATGTACATACACCTATTCCAGTGATTTAATAAACTGGGGAGACAAACATTCAGTGGTTTATTTCCCAACATTAGGAGCACATGTACTATATATACATCACATAATAACAATGGGAAATACTTTTGGGTATTTTGCATTATACGATGTAACATTTTTCTCTTTTGGGGGCATGTTTATTAGTGCAGGTAAAATCCTATAATTAGACAAGCAGAGAGAAGATAAAGTACAGTAATCACAGTGTCTCACCCTATATAATACATTTGGGGAACATTACTAGATATACTAGACCCTTCTTTTTCCTTATACCCTCCTATTGTCGGTTTATTTGACTGTAACACTTGCTGTGATATTAATGGTACATTATAAACCCGAAAAAAAATCAGGAACATTCAGCATAGTACCCCCCCCCCCCATTATACTTGAGTCACTTAATGTGCTGAATACATGATAAAGTCCATATGTCCCATGCATAGAACTATATAAGTGTACATATAGGGATGTACCTAAGGCTGCCTGGTCTTCTTTCTTTTCTTCTTTCTTCTGGATCTTGATTGGTGGCTTCTTCTCTTCCACTGCAGAATCCAGGATGTTCCTCTTCTTGGCTCTCCTCCTCCCCGCCATATCTTCTTCCATGTGGATGTTGATTGGTGGCTTCTTCTTTTCCACTGCAGAATCCACAATGTGTCTCTTCTTGGCCTTCCTCTTGCCAGCCACGGCTTCTTTCTTCATCTGTTCGGCCTCTCCATCGTTGGACTTCTCAGAGCTCTTCTTCCTCCTTTGGCCCTTCACTGAAGTCTTCATCTCATCGTCCGATGAGTCCAGAGGGCATCTTGGTGTCTTCTCAGAGGCCAAGGTTTCCCGTCTCCTCTTCCTCCCTTGGCTCTTCAACGAAGTCTTCTCATCGTCCGATGAGTCCAAGATGCGCCCTCCTGTCTTCTTCCTCTTCCTCCTCACAACAATCTCCTCGTCCTCCATGTTTGCGCTGTGGCTCGGTCCAGCAGACATCTCTCTCTGTCGTTCCTTAGCAACAGTATCCCAGGTGACATCACACCTGCCCTGGCCGCATGCATGGCATTGGTCATGTGATCAGTATCTGACACCATTCAACTCTATGGGCTATAGTTATATGTATTGCAGTCAGTATAATGGCGGCTTCACTTTGGTTCAAGACTTTTAAAATATTGTTGATTTCTCTTGAGAGACAAAATACAACCTGATTGGTGTAACAGATCCCACCAGGACTGAATCTACTCTGTATGTATGGGTGATAGAAAACCATTGGGGGAGATTTATCAGCTGTCTTATAGTCAGAGTCTCTTTATTGGCCATAGTAACCAATCACAGCTCAGCTTTCATATACTAACAAGCTCTGATATAATGAAATCTGGGATATGATTGGTTGCTATGGGCAACAAGGAGAAGGAGATCTCCCCCATAGTGTCTATACTATCATGGTTTTGTATTTCCCAAATTCCATTAGCTGTAAGTCTTTGTTGCAGTTTGGATCAATCTAAAGAAACAGCAGTTTTATGGACAGTACACTTATATTTTAGGTATTCAGACATTCATGATATAATGATAGATATGTTTTTTTTTACCTTTTTCTTTTTTTGTCACCTTAACGGAATTGAATATGTATTTTCCTGTTCGGTATGCTGTAATACTTTTTGTATTGTAGTGTGCTGCGAAATTGCTGATTGCCTTTTACATCTTGTGTATGGGAGAGTATGGCCCCATGGATGACGTTATATAGAGTTTGTACTCTGTGGCTGTTTGGACACTGGAAGTAACTGGCACATGGTTTTAGCTATCTAGATGCCACAGTAACCATTGGCTGTGGGATCTAGATGGGTAAATGCTGTACTCCATGTGTAGGTGCCCTATTCTGTGCGTCCTAAGAGCTGATCTACATTACTGTGGACCCCAACTTTATTCAGGCCCCATCATGACACTTGGCTCCTGCACCTAACACAGACTCTTAGCCCACTTATATAGAACCATAGAAGATTATGGAAGGAAAAAGACTACTGTGCTGAAGTCTCTGGGACTGTTTTGATTATTAATAGACAGTCTAAGCCCTGCACTTCTATGATTCCCTGCTCTGGTCAAGCGCCGCCGCACAACGCTATACAGAGCAGGGTCCCGTCCCCACTGTGTACTTTATATTCCTATATATAGTATCAGGGGGGGGAAGACTGCCCGTCAAGGTGAGTGGTGATTGCTATTACTGCTCACTGTGCTAGAACCACTAACAGTGCAAATGATGATACCAATCACCACCCGGTGAACAAAGGCTGCCGCAAATAGCAGTCATGTCAGGCAGCCTCCCCCCGGATACTGTAAATGAGAATATACAGTACACAGGGGAAATGGGACCCTGCTCTGTATATCGTTGTGCAGAAGCACTTCAGCAGAGAAGAGTAACCACCCACGATTTTCTCCTGAACACCCCTTTAATATGCTTTGGGTGTAGGGTACTAGTTAGCTGCCTCAGCTGTGATTCCTTTTCTTTAACTATAACCATATCATTAATCTGGGGCTTAGTGCTAGCATAGCTTTAGTACCCACTGGGCACAGGGGTGCAAGAAAGGTACGCGTAGGCCAGAAAATTATGGGGGAGGGGGTAATACTAACCCCTGGATACCCTCTATTAAACAGCTTCGCTACTAAGTAGTGAAAGAAAAAAACTGTGAAATAATTTTATAATAATAACTCCACCATACCCCTCCCTGGCAATAAAAAAAAAAATTCTGATGTAATTGTATGGATACGGGTATCTGAAAAACAAAAACAGAAGAGAATATATTAGTGGGGTGTTCTTCTCTGATGAGCCAGCTGCCATGGCTCCTACATGTGGTGGTGAATTACAGAAGGGAACTCCACTTGCTGCTGTTTAATTCAGGATGTCCACTTACCGCCTCAAGTCCTTAACCGCATTTGCACAGTGTAACAACTAGCGGAACACAAAACACTGAAGATTGTGTTCCCACATAGGGGACATTTATGAATTTCAGCGTTTTTTACACCAGGCTTACAAATGTCCCCGCAGCTCCGGAGTTTATGCACCTCTACATAAATCCCAATTGTACGGAGCCTGTCCGGTTCAGAGCTGGTGTAGGTTTCCTTATCATTATTCGTAGCGAAAAATGATAAATAAAGCAGATTTGAGTCCGCCCCCTCCACACTCCCTCCCCGCCCCACTGGCGAAGGTGGCGTAAAATGACCAGCCATTTGCGAATAAATTAATTCGCATCTGGCCATTTTACGCCGAAAAATACTTTTTAGTTTGAGAACTTTCCCACTTAGTGTTTTTTTGGTGTGCATGTTTTGCTGATTTACTACTGCAAATCTAGGAGCTCATTCTGTGTAAGTTACAGATTTTCTGTGTATGAATGTGGAAAAAGCCCACTGCCCTGTAAATTCGGTGCTGCCTCCAAGACTCCTGAAATATACTCATTACTTTTGGGGATATGTATGTACGTATTATATTACAGACCCCCATAATGTAATACAAACCCCAGACAGAGCCCTATAATGTAATCAGACCTCAGACAACCCCATAATGTAAAAAAAAATAATACATAAATATACTTAGTATTGAAGGCAATGAGTAGCAAATCCGCAGAATGAAATCCACAGCAAATTCCCTACATGTGACTTTGAGGAATTAAACTGAGGGGGTCAGATTAATGAGGGATCCTGCTGCCTGATCATGGGCACAATGACAGCCCCCCAGCAAACATCCCTGAAATCTGCTTGAGCTAAACTTTTATGGACCAATACGCTAAGCAGGACAATAGGACAAGTCAAAACATGGCAGACCTATTTGGATGGAGATTGTAATTGTAACTATTCATACACATTCTTAGGCCACATTCACACATTTCGTGTTCTGCACGGAACACGGACGTGGAATGCATGTAACAGACTTCTCTCCCCCCCCGGCAGCATCTGTAATTAGATGCTGGGAGTGGGGGAACTGTATGCATAGTAATGCCGCTTGGCTGATTCATAACAGCCTGGTGCGTATGCATACAGTTCCCCCGCTCCCAGTATCTTATCACAGATGCTGCCCGGGCGGGGGAGAAGTCCAATACATGCATTCCACGTCCGTGTTCCGTGCAGGCTATATTCATGTCACAGCCTCGGACCTAACCGAGGATGAGGTAAATAGGACCTACTTCGGCGCTGAACGGCTCTTGATAACAGTAAAATAAAGTATCAGTTATTTATTGTAGATAACAGTAACCCATCCGAGGCTGTGACACGAATATACCCATCTGAAGTCTTGGATCCTGTGGCTCAAGATCTTAGACTGAACTTCTGGACTGGCTGCTGCGGCCCCTCTGTCTATCTTCACTGATAGTGCTGCACCCTCCGTACAACACTTAAAGGTGAGCATACCCATTTATGCTCCCCTTGTCATTACTTTTTTTATGGTATCACCCTATGGCGCCTTTCATCTCTTTTAGATTATTTTATCTATCGTGTTCCATGCAGAACACAGAAGGTGTGAACGCGGCCTTAGGGCCCTATTACGGAGCGATAATCGGATCTAGCAGATCGGTGCTTGTTTACAGTATTAATCAGGCTGCCATCGGCCCATGTAGTAGCACCATTAGACTACCAGGGTGGTCACGGCTCACCATATGTTACTCACCGAAAATAATTTTTTAAAACTTATCTTTATTCATGCTGATATTAAAAGCTCAGACCAAAATAATTAATAGTAGCAGTAAAAAAAACCATATAGCACCAATAGCAGCTCTCATATATGCAACCAATCGAATATTTGAAGCCATTCTTAAAGGATGCTCAAGTCGATCCGAACCCGAACTTTCGGCATTTGATTAGCGGTGGCTGCTGAAGTTGGATAAAGCCCTAAGGCTATTTGGAAAACATGGATATAGTCATTGGCTGTATCCATGTTTTCCAGACAACCTTAGAGCTTTATCCAAGTTCAGCAGCCACCGCTAATCAAATGCTGAAAGTTCGGGTTCGGATCGACTCGAACCCGAACCCGGTTCGTCATCTCTAATTCTTATCCATCATGAGAACGTGATGTCAAGTAATCTCACCAGCCCTGTGAAGGGAGCGTTTAAAGGGGTTATCCAGTGCTAAAAAAACATGGCCACTTTTCCCCCTTCTCTTGTTTACAGTTCAGGTGTGGTTTGCAATTAAGCTCCATTTACTTCAATGGAACTGAGTTTCAAAACCCCAACGAATCTGGAGACAAGAGAGAGGGGGGAAACTGGCCATGTTTTTGTAGCGCTGGATAACCCCTTTAAGGACATATACTCACCCAGAGCAATGCACAACAGTTAGAATCCTTCTGCTGACACCTACAATGGAGAAACTCTGTGACTAGCGATGAGTGAACTTACAGTAAGTTGGGCATACATGAACCTGATGACTCGGCCATTGAAAAAGATGGAAACAGTCCATGACCTGACTGTCATCCTGGACTTTTCCAGTCTGCAGACTAAAGCAATCAGTGGCCTCTACCATGCAAAAAGGGCATAATGGTCACATGACCTTGCATATCATAGACTCCGTACTATTTTTATAGCATATTCCACAATTAATCGGTAAAACAGGATTCACAAGGATCCGGATTTGAACTAGAGACCTCTCAAGCTGCAGTCGAATGCTCTACCACTGAGCTATACCCCTAGAGATGTATGAGTATGAAATGTTTTTCTCAAATAAATAAACCTTGTCCCTTAACCCTTTGAGGACCAGGCCCAAAATGACCCAGTGGACCGCGCAAATTTTGATCTTAGTGTTTTCATTTTTCCCTCCTCCCCTTCTAAGAGCTCTAGCACTCTCAGTTTTCTATCTACAAGCCATGTAAGTGCTTGTTTGTTACAGGAATAGTTGTACTTTGTAATGGCGTCATTCATTTTACCATAACATGTATGACGGGATTCCAAATATATTATTTATGAAGATATAAATAGGTGAAATTGTAAAAAAGAATGCAATATGGTAACGTTTGGGGGGTTCCTGTGTCTACGTAATGCACTATATGGTAACAGCGACATGATACCGTTATTCTATAGGTCAGCCCGGACACAACCATATGCAGGTTACACAGGTTCTCTAATGTTATATAAGTATTTTTTTTATGAAATCCTTTTTTTTGGCAATTAAATATTAATAAAATGGGCCTATTGTGACGCTTATAACGGTTTTATTTTTTCACCTATGGTGCTGTTAGCGGTGTCATTTTTTCCGCCATGATCTCTAGTTTTTATTAATACCATATTTGTGAAGATCGGACGTTTTGATCACTTTTTATTGATTTTTTTAAATATATAATGTAACATAAAATCGGTAATAACTTTTTCCCCTCTTTTCGTGTACGCCGTTTACCGATCACAATGACGCTTGTTATATTTTAATAGATCGGACAATTACGCACGCTTCGGTATATTATATGTTTATCTATTTATTTATTTTTATATGTTTTATTTATATAATGGGAAAGGGGGGTGATTTCAACTTTTATTGGGGGAGGGGCTTTGGGGTAGTGTAATAGTGTTTTGAACTTTTTTTTTTTTTACACATTTGAAGTCCCTTTGGGGGACTTCTACATACACTACTTTGATTTTTACACTGATCATTGCTATGCCAGGCATAGGCATAGGCATAGCATTGATCAGTGTTATCGGCGATCTGCTCATTGAGCCTGCCTGTGCAGGCTTAGTTCAGCAGATCGCCGATCGGACCGCACGGAGGCAGGTGAGAGACCTCCGGCGGTCCGTTTTAACGATCGGGACCCCCCCAGTCACACTGCGGGGGTCCCGATCGGTAAGTGACAGGAGACTCCCCCTGTCACTTACACTTAAACGCCGTGGTCGCACCGTTTAAGGGGTTAATGACACGCGGCAGCGGGATCGCTGCAGCGTGTCATTACTGGTGAGGTCCCGGCTGCTCACTGCAGCCGGCCCCCACCTGCTATGAAGCGCGCTCCATAGCGGGAGAAACACCCAGGACGTAGAGTTACGTCATGGGTCGTCTGGGGACAGACTTCCATGACGTAACCCTACGTCCAGGGTCGTCTAGGGGTTAATAATAATAATAATATATTTATTTGCACTGGCGTCGCTAGGCAGTTTTATTCGGGGCTCATGCCCCGAATAAAATGCCTGCTGCCCCGGATCTCTTCTGCCCCGCTCTTGCGAGCCAGATGCGGCTCTTTTGATGGCCGCATCTGGCTCGCAGATTGCAGCTGCTGCTGTTCTCCTTACCTACTGGCCGCCCGCAGCGCCCGGACACGCTCCTCCATCCAATCAGCGGAAACCGGGAGTGTGGGGCCGCTGCGGTGGGCCGTGGTACACGCATCCAATTAACGCGTGCGCCACGGCCCACCGCAGCGGCCCCACACTCCCGCTCTGAGCTGATTGAGTTGTAGGAGCACCTCCGGCCGCTACGGTAGGTGAGGCGGACAGCAGCAGCCGCGATCTAGAAGGAGGTGAGCAGGCACGGGGGGAGAGAAACGGGCAAGAAGCACAGGGGGAAAGAAGCAAGGGGGAGAGAAACGGGAGAAAAGCATGGAGGAGAGAAACAGGGGAGAAAAGCATGGGGGAGAGAAACAGGGGAGAAAAGCATGGAGGAGAGAAACAGGGGAGAAAGCATGGGGGAGAGAAAGAGAGGAGAAAAGCATGGAGGAGAGAAACAGGGGAGAAAGCATGGGGGAGAGAAAGAGAGGAGAAAAGCATGGAGGAGAGAAACAGGGGAGAAAAGCATGGAGGAGAGAAACAGGGGAGAAAGCATGGGGGAGAGAAACAGGGGAGAAAGCATGGGGGAGAGAAAGAGGGGAGAAAAGCATGGGGGAGAGAAAGAGGGGAGAAAGTAACAGAGGAGAGAAATGGAGGAGAGAAACAGGAGAGATAACCATGGGGAGAGAAACATGGGGGAGAGAAACCGGGGAGAAAAGCATGGGGGAGAGAAACAGGGGAGATAAGCATGGAGGAGAGAAACAGGGGAGAAAGCATGGGGGAGAGAAACAGGGGAGAAAGCCTGGGGGAGAGAAACAGGGGAGAAAAGCATGGAGGAGAGAAACAGGGGAGAAAGCATGGGGGAGAGAAACAGGGGAGAAAGCATGGGGGAGAGAAAGAGGGGAGAAAAGCATGGGGGAGAGAAACAGGGGAGAAAAGCATGGAGGAGAGAAACAGGGGAGAAAGCATGGGGGAGAGAAACAGGGGAGAAAGCATGGGGGAGAGAAAGAGGGGAGAAAAGCATGGGGGAGAGAAAGAGGGGAGAAAAACATGGGGGAGAGAAAGAGGGGAGAAAAGCATGGGGGAGAGTAAGAGGGGAGAAAAGCATGGAGGAGAGAAAGGGAAGAAAAGCATGGGGGAGAGAAACAGGGGAGAAAGTAACAGAGGAGAGAAATGGAGGAGAGAAACAGGAGAGATAACCATGGGGAGAGAAAAAGGGGAGAAAAGCATGGGGGAGAGAAAGAGGGGAGAAAAGCATGGGGTAGAGAAAGAGGGGAGAAAAACATGGGGGAGAGAAAGAGGGGAGAAAAGCATGGGGAGAGAAAGAGGGGAGAAAAGCATGGGGGAGAGTAAGAGGGGAGAAAGGGGAGAAAAGCATGGGGGAGAGAAACAGGGGAGAAAAGCATGGGGGAGAGAAACAGGGGAGAAAAGCATGGGGGAGAGAAACAGGGGAAAAAAGCATGGAGGAGAGAAAGAGGGGAGAAAAGCATGGGGGAGAGAAAGAGGGGAGAAAAGCATGGGGGAGAGAAAGAGAGGAGAAAGCATGGGGGAGAGAAACAGGGGAGAAAGTAACAGAGGAGAGAAATGGAGGAGAGAAAGAGGAGAGATAACCATGGGGAGAGAAACAGGGGAGAGAAAGAGGGGAGAAAAGCATGGGGGAGAGAAAGAGGGGAGAAAAGCATGGGGGAGAGAAACAGGGGAGATAAGCATGGAGGAGAGAAACGGGGGAGAAAGCATGGGGGAGAGAAACAGGGGAGAAAGCATGGGGGAGAGAAACAGGGGAGAAAAGCATGGAGGAGAGAAACAGGGGAGAAAGCATGGGGGAGAGAAACAGGGGAGAAAAGCATGGGGGAGAGAAACGGGAGAAAGTAACAGAGGAGAGAAATGGAGGAGAGAAACAGGAGAGATAACCATGGGGAGAGAAACAGGGGAGAGAAAGAGGGGAGAAAAACATGGGGGAGAGAAAGAGGGGAGAAAAGCATGGGGGAGAGAAAGAGGGGAAAAAAACATGGGGGAGAGAAAGAGGGGAGAAAAACATGGGGGAGAGTAAGAGGGGAGAAAAGCATGGGGGAGAGAAAGAGGGGAGAAAAGCATGGGGGAGAGAAAGGGGAGAAAAGCATGGGGGAGAGAAAGAGGGGAGAAAAGCATGGGGGAGAGAAACAGGGGAGAAAAGCATGGAGGAGAGAAACGGGAGAAAAGCATGGGGGAGAGAAACAGGGGAGAAAAGCATGGGGGAGAGAAACAGGGGAGAAAAGCATGGAGGAGAGAAACAGGGGAGAAAAGCATGGGGGAGAGAAACAGGGGAAAAAAGCATGGAGGAGAGAAACAGGGGAGAAAAGCATGGGGGAGAGAAAGAGGGGAGAAAAGCATGGAGGAGAGAAACAGGGGAGAAAAACATGGGGGAGAGAAAGAGGGGAGAAAAACATGGGGGAGAGAAAGAGGGGAGAAAAGCATGGGGGAGAGAAAGAGGGGAAAAAAACATGGGGGAGAGAAAGAGGGGAGAAAAACATGGGGGAGAGTAAGAGGGGAGAAAAGCATGGGGGAGAGAAAGAGGGGAGAAAAGCATGGGGGAGAGAAAGGGGAGAAAAGCATGGGGGAGAGAAAGAGGGGAGAAAAGCATGGGGGAGAGAAACAGGGGAGAAAAGCATGGAGGAGAGAAACGGGAGAAAAGCATGGGGGAGAGAAACAGGGGAGAAAAGCATGGGGGAGAGAAACAGGGGAGAAAAGCATGGAGGAGAGAAACAGGGGAGAAAAGCATGGGGGAGAAAAACAGGGGAGAAAAGCATGGGGGAGAGAAACAGGGGAGAAAAGCATGGAGGAGAAAAACATGGGGGGGAGAAACAGGGGACAAAAGCATGGGGGAGAGAAACAGGGGAGAAAGCATGGGGGAAAGAAACAGGGGAGAAAGTAACAGAGGAGAGAAATGGGGGAGAGAAACAGGAGAGATAACCATGGGGGAGAGAAAGAGGGGAGAAAAGCATGGGGGAGAGAAAGACGGGAGAAAAGCATGGGGGAGAGAAACAGGGGAGAAAGCATGGGGGAGAGAAACAGGGGAGAAAGCATGGGGGAGAGAAACAGGGGAGAAAGCATGGGGGAGAGAAACAGGGGAGAAAGCATGGTAGAGAGAAAAATGGGGGAGAGAAACAGGGGAGATAAGCATGGGGGAGAGAAAAATGGGGGAGAGAAACAGGGGAGATAAGCATGGGGGAGAGAAAAATGGGGGAGAGAAACAGGGGAGAAAAGCATGGAGGAGATAAACAGGGGAGAAAAGCATGGGGGAGAGAAATGGGAGAAAAGCATGGGGGAGAGAAAGGGGAGAAAAGCATGGGGGAGAGAAACAGGGGAGAAAAGCATGGGGGAGAGAAACTCAGAGGGCCCGGGCCCCGGATGTTTTAGGACCCTAGCAACGCCCCTGTTTATTTGTATAGCGCCAACAGAATCTGCAGCACTTTTTTTTTCTATGCATACAGTACAGAGGTACATAATACACAGTTAAATAATTAGAATAAATAAAAATAACATAAAAATACAAAGTATAAACGAGACCTACTCATTGGAGCTTACAGACTACTGCAGTGTCCCAGAACACGCTGTCTGTTTCTCACTGTCAGTTTATTTTTGTCATTACAGCCATGCCTGTTCTGGAAACTATTTGCACTGCAACTGTGACTATATAGTCCCTATTACTCTCAGGTTCATGTATATTGTATATGTGTTTAACTCTGTGCAGTGGTATGCAAAGGCTGAGGATCACGTGACCATGCCCTGTAACCATGGTTCCTCCAATGGCCGTCAAGCTTTGGCTAGGAGTACCATGTGACTTCCTGTTCTACCCGAGTCTTGTCCTCCACCTTCAGGAGACAAGTTGTGTTCCTGTGTGTCTCTCTTCACCTTCAGAAGAGAGGCTGGTGCTCTGCTGTAACAGATCTTGGCTGTCCGTCTGCTCAAGTGCCTGGGGTATCTTCTCATCTGGGTGTCGTTCCTGTTATTCATCTCCTCATCAAGTCAAGATTCATACCGCAAGTACTCTAAATCCACCCAGCATCTCTATTCTTCTCTCACTACTACTCCCATCATCCGGCACGTTTCACCTCAGCCTATGCAGCACCACCTTAGCTCTGTGTATATAAGTCTGCTATATACCCGGTTGCATCCGGAAGAGACTGTTGCTACCAGTTACCTCAGTTACAATAAAAGTGTAACCACAGCTTTTACTGAACCCTGGCATTGGTTTTCGTTTACTGGTGCCCTGACTAGGTACAGCGAAGAATCGCATGCCCAGTAGCAATTATACCGCAGTATCTGCAGACCGGTCCCTCAGCTGTGCCATCCTCAGGCCCTATACTGTGACAATCCTATACCCTGCAGCTGCCCCGGTTCCTGTCCGCTCACAACACCAGCACTGCGAAGTGACCCCCACGGGTTAAGGGATCGCAATTTTGGCGTCACGAACAGGATATAGACTGCGTTGTGCCCGCTCCAACTATTCCCCAGGGGTGCACTACAACTCCCAGAAAGACTTTGCCTAGCGTGCTGCTGCTAAAGTGGACAGTTTGCTGCATTATCATGGGTGTAATTGAAGCTCTTTGGGCCCTAGACTGTAGACAAGATGGCTGCTGTCTTCTTCAATTTCTAACTGCGCCATACCCCGGAGAGGAGGGGGTTAACCGTCATGCCACTAAAGAGCGGGAATCGCCCGAGGCCATAGACTTTGCATTGATTGCTCCTGATTGGCTCCCCGTGCTGGGTGACGTCATTGTTGCTGGGCAGACTAATGGGCCGGAACTTCAGCCTCTGCGCTCCACCTCCTCCCAGGTCCTCAAGACCATGCCAGTGCGCAGCAAGATGGCGTCCTGCAAGGAGTGCACACCTGCTACCGCTGTACCCGTGCTACCGGAGCCTCCCGCCTCTCTGCCAGCGTTCGATACGGCATGCCTGCTGGCTCCGCTGCCCTTGGATAGTGACAGCAGCTGGGGATCCGTCCGGTCTGAAGATGGGGATCAAAGCCGGGCCTCTTCTCCGACCTCCGCTGAATTAGGTAAGGAGACTACGTCTGATCTCAGTATCTCCCCGGGTCCCAATCACTCCGGCTCCTCGAATTTTATTTTCTCCACGGGCCCACCCGTCTCCTCCGAGAACGACCGGATCATAGACGAGTCACCTCCATCGCCCCCAGATCCTGAACTGAGGGGAAAGACTCTCGTTAAGGGCCCCATATCTCCGGGCCTATGGCAGCCTCCCGGGTGTGATTCGCCACCCCTGCCACAAAGGGTGTTTGGCCGGAAGCCCATGATTTTGCAGATAATTGATGACATTCTGCAGGCCCTCTCTACCCTGCCGCCTGCCACTAAAGCTGCGACTGCCATGCCCACCGCTGAACCTGCAGCTACAACTACAGCGGGGCAGTCCTCAGCAGCTAACACTGCCTCTTCCACAGCCGTGGCTAAAGCCACCAACGCTTCTACTACAGTCACCTAAAATGTGGCCCCTGTCGTTTCACCTATAGCTACTGTGACCCCCAGCATTGTGGTCACCACTGCATCCAGCGATGCTCCTGCTCCAGGTCCTCCACGCTTCTATTACCCCTGGGAGAAGAAGAAGCAGAAGGAAGAGAAGGGGCCTAATGAGGTTCCTCCTGCCTCTTCCCAATAAGTACTTAAACTGTTTTTGTTGTTTGACTGTTGATGTTCTAAGTTTTGCTCTGCAGCGTTAAAGGTTCGTGCCTGGGACTTCCGGTTCCGGCGCAGGCATGTAAAGACGGAGGCGCAGGAGCTCCCGCCGACCCTGCCACTGACCTGCTAACAACCGCCTGCCCGGGCGACCGATCCGCTCCTGGGGACCCCCCTCTCTCCCTGGCAAGCACCGGACGCTGCACGCCCGCCGGGACACCGAGCCGCCGCTCGGAATCGCTGCAGCGAATCTCCGCGGGAACGGAGTAGTGGAGCGGCCGCCATTACGCAGCCGCACGCACGGAGGGTGAGGAGACCATTAGCTGCAGGGTCAGCTCACACTGGCTCACCCGCTCAGCCCCGCAAGCTCACGGACAGTCGGCACGGCACTGAGGATAACAGTGCTCACACATACCCTTCTCCTGGTGCTGGGGGGGGAGCCATCTTTCCCACGTGGGCGGCCTGCACGGCAGAGGCTCCAGGCCATAAGCTCAGCTGAACACTCCACTGCTGACCCCAGCTAAGCCTGCATCGGCCTTATTAAAGTGACAGTGCCTAAGAAAGTGACTTTCTACATATAGCTCCCATCCTCTGGAGCATAACACTCAGCACTCTGAACTCTCCTCTCACCCCTCTGCACCCAATCCCCTCCACACGAAGTGAACCTCCTGCTACCCTATATATGGTTCCTGTCATCATGGGCATATCATTGTGCATATCATCTCTCGTCTTATGACCATCTCTTGTCAGCCTGTGATTCTCCTCCATCACCCTTTATTGAACTGGTATCATATATGATAACTATCCTCCTGTTCTGTGGTCCATAATATATGGTGCACTGTACGTGCCTTCCAATAACTGTGTGCACATCCTATCATCCTGTGTGTGAGCAATATTGACCTGCTTGCCACTCATATAGTCTGCACATTTCCTCTATCTTCTGAAATTTTATTATTATCCTGGACAGATTCTCCCTGCTATTACTACCTGCATTGCATGATATCTGGAGCCACCTAGTGAATGCTTGCAACAGTTCGCTCTGCTAATACTCATGTCTGGGAGCCTACTCTCATTCTTGATCCTCTGGCGCCATCTGTTGACCTGTTACAATATTGCTGGACCTGTTGCCTAATCATTCTCTGTCTACAAACATACCTGCTGACGACACTACTTCAGATACTGTTTTCTTTTTCTAAGTTTATACAGTGGCATCATGGCTCGTTTTGTACAACGGAACGCAGGCAACCCGCCAGCCACGCAAACAGCGGCGGTACCTCATGCCGCAGACCTGGAAGTGACTCCTAGCCAGACAGATATGTTTCCTGCCTCATTGGGGGACACGGCCCCCATTTTGCCGCAAGGTACCACGCTGCGCGATGCGGACATGGCTGCTGAGGTAGCAAAACTATTGGCTCCTGAGATACAAAAGACTGTCGTGGAAACCATTCGCTCTACTTTGCATCAACTTAAAGCCAAGGTTACCGCCCAGGCGACTCGCCTTGACACGCTAGAACAAAGACTCACTTATTTGGAGGAGGAGAACGAGGACTTATACACGAGGATCAGCAAAACGGAGGAGAGGAACGTTAAAATGGCTGACAAATTGGAAGACTTGGAAAATCGCTCTCGACGAAATAACCTCCGAATAGTGGGAGTGAGTGAATATATATTGCCGTCTGAGCTACGTCGTTTCTGCGAACATGATCTACCAAAGGCCTTAGGTCTCCAACATACATGCCGTGTGGAAAGGGCTCACCGCATTGGCCCTCCCCCTCAATCTTCTCCATGCAGTAAGGACTCTGATAATATCCGACCAAGGCAAGTTATCTTCAAGTTACTTGACTACAACGATAAAATGGGACATCCTACGTGCTTTCCGCAAGCGCACGAAACCCCTGGAGTTACACCGCACCAAACTTCTGATTTTTGAAGACTTCTCGGCCGAGGTCGCAAAAAAATGGAGAGCTTTCAGCCACATTTGTTCCGGTCTTTACAAAGCGGATCGTAGATTCTAATTGCAATACCCTGCCACCCTGAGAATGTACAAATCGGACGGTACATCTCGATCTTTCACATCACCTGAGGAAGCTGAAAAGGCCCTGGTTGATATTATTACACCTTTCAGGGGTCCTCGGGGTTCTGGCAAGCAACGCTCACCGTCGCCGATGGAAGCCAGACCGTCCAGACTGCCTGCGGCGCACCGGGATGCTCTGCAAACACCAGCTGAGCGCAAAAGGAGGCGCAGATATTCTGGCAGACGCCCCGAAGGCGACCGATCTAGATCGCCAAATTGAGACAGTTTGTATTAACTAACACCTATTTCTTGCTTTGTTCTTTTATGGGGGTCAAATCTCAGGTACATTTGATGGCGATTCTTTTCTATCACTTTCATTCTTGTGGGCAAGTCCTGATGGGTAAACGTCCACAAATATCTTGCTACTCTCACGGGAGCCAGTTTATATCGCAGGGGGCGGAAGTCTCCAGCGTTCATGCCTGAAAAAAGGTAGTCCATTACTGCCATAATAGAGAGCTATGAAACACCAAGCTCTCTATTGGGTTATTTTTCTAGGTTTTGTGTTTTATGTTAGTTATTTTTGGGTTAATGTTGAATTCACAGTTTGTGCCAGATGGGACAGACTTCGTTTCTTACTTGCTCATCCAGTTCCTGTATGGCCTCTATACTCCGTATGTGCCCTGCCTGATGCCTTTTCATACTTAACGATATTTCTCCTCTGCTCTGTGTGTGTCCTACCTGCTGCTTTCTCATCCTTAACAATACTCCTCCTTTACATTTACCAGTTAATTGTCCCTTTGAGATGGTCTCCCTATGGCTGAGACAATTAATGTAATAACGTGGAATGTCAAAGGCCTCAATTCGCCCCACAAACGCATTAAATTGTTGCCACATTTAAAATGCTTTCATCCTGACATAGTGCTCCTTCAGGAAACGCATTTGGAAGCTGAGGATTTTGTGAGGATGCGAAAGCTGTGGGTGGGGCATGTTTTTGGGTCTCCAGCAGTAGGTGGGAAAGCGGGAGTACTGACCTTGATCCATAAAAACTTCCCGTTCCAGCTTTTGTCCCATGAGTCTGATACTGAGTGTCGCTTTTCTCATATAATGCTAGACCATAGGGGTCAGAACCTAAGTTTATACAACCTGTATGGGCCTAATACTGACAACAAACAATTCTTTAATACTGTTCTGGGCAAGCTGCAAGGTGATACTGAGCCTTGGAAATTGGTGGGGGGAGACCTCAATTCAGTGGTTGATACAGCGTTGGATAGGAAACATCCGTCTAGACAGCATATGCCCATACGGCCCAGTGATAGACTACTCCCTATGCTCCTCACTGCCGCAGACCTGTGTGATATTTGGCGACAACGCCATCCTGATACTTGTGACTTCACCCATTTCTCACATGTCCACCAATCGTGGTCACGTTTAGACTATTTTCTGGTGAGTCCTTTGTTGTCGTCTAGGACTGCGGCTGTGATGATTAGGGACATGGTTATCTCTGATCATGCTCCAGTGACGTTGGAACTTTATACTTCTTGCCCCAAAGCTACTGACTATATTTGGCGCTTCCCCTCATACCTAGCCAAAGATGAAGCCTTTCACGAGTTGCTGAGAGGCTGGTGGCTGGAGTTTGAATCCTATAATGCTGAACATAGACAAGACGAAACTATTTACTGGGAGACCGCGAAAGCGGTCATACGAGGTAGAATTATAGCTTACCACTCTACTATGAAACGTAAAACTACATCACATTATCAGAAAGCCAGTACACAATTACAATTAGCTTACTCTCGCTTCTTGCTCTCCCCCACTGACCTGACTAAAAAAGGATGGCAGGAAGCGAGACAGTCATATGAACTCTCGTTAGATAGACGAGAGCGGATGTACAGATCTAACATAGAGACAGACTTCTTCCAGCAAGGCAACAAAGCAGGACGTATTTTGGCTAGATTAGCCAAGGGTAGTCACTCTCGATCCCATATTCTAGCCCTCAAAGACACAGACGGTTATGTTCATAGGTAACCTAGTAAAATTAACGACGTTTTAGTAAATTTTTATACGAAGCTTTATAAATCCCACATGACGAGTTCGACTGATTTTCTGAAAAGTCTGCACTTGCCGTCGCTGTCCGATGACGACTGTGCTTCCCTTAGCGCTGCGGTCACTAAGGAGGAGGTTGTTGCCACCATAAAATCTCTACGTAATGGGAAGGCTCCCGGGCCCGATGGTTACCCGGGAGAGTTCTATAAGATTCTGTCAGCGCAAGTCACCCCAGTGCTTACTGATTACTTTAATTTTGTTCTGAGTACAGGCACCCTTTCCCCTTTGGCAAAGCAAGCGCACATTAAAGTGCTCCCCAAGCCAGGTAAAGACTTAGCAGACCCAGGATCATACAGACCCATCTCCCTGATTACTAAGATCCTTGCGGATAGGTTGGCTGCTTTTCTTCCTGGTTTGGTGGGGACCCATCAGGTGAATTTTGTGAGGAACAGGTCATCTGTAGTGAATATTCGCAAGGTCCTGACAGTGATGGACTTCGTGGGGCGCAGATCTCAGACAGATTCCCAACCGGTTTTACTGACACTAGACGCAGAAAAAGCGCTTGATAACGTTAGATGGGACTGGCTGGGATCTGTGCTTGTTGAATTCAGGATACGAGGCAACTTTAGGATCTTTTTATCAGGGTTATATCAGGGTCTCACAGCACGTATTTACACGCCGGGCATACTCTCCCCACCCTTCCCAATGGAAAGAGGTACCCGCCAGGGATGTCCCCTATCTCCCCTTTTATTTGACCTAGCCATAGAACCCTTAGCAAGACACTTATTATTACCTGACGCTTTTGAGGGCATACGTCTCCGTCACCACACTGTAAAGTTAGCAATGTTTGCCGACGATGTGCTCCTTTTTTTAAGTAACCCCGTGTCTGATTTGCCTCGCTTATTTCAGTTTTTCTCCTGGTATGGCTCATTCACGGGCTACAAGATTAATATAACAAAGAGCGAGCTCTTGCCATTGGGGAAAGCCTGTGCTCAGTTACATTCAGTAGCAAGTTCGCTAGGTCTGGTAATAGCCTCCTCCTTTATAACGTATTTGGGAATCAAAATAGGGAAGTCGATCGGCCAGTTATACTCATTGAATTATACCCCGATTATACGGAAGGTAGTCACCGAATTGCAGTCTTGGCGCTCCCTTCCGCTTTCTTTCATGGGGCGCTGCCATTTGATTAAAATGATAAGTTTTGCTCGCTTGTTATATCCCTTACAAAACTTGCCACTCCTGATAAAGCATGCGGATATTAACGCACTCCAGGCGGCCTTTTCCAAGTTCATATGGAATGGCAAGCGGCCGCGGATATCTCTAGCAAAACTTATGTTATGCAGGGCGGAAGGGGGTGTTAACTTTCCAAATGTACGTGGATACAATTTGGTGAGTCTTTCCGCCATATTATGGACTGGTTGCACAACTCCTCCCACTTTTCTAATCTTCTTTTAGAACAGGATCTCGCTTTTCCTTGGAACCTTATAAGCCTTTTGCATACCAACTATACCAAATTACCCTCTGAAATAAAGCAATCCTGCATACTCCGTGACTCGATAGTATCATGGAAAGTACTCAGAAAGATGCTTGGACTTCCTTTTCTGCTGTCCAAGCACATGCCGTTAGATAGACATCCAGAATTTTTGAGGGGCCAAAATGTAGACTGGCTGAAAGTTTGGCATGAAAAAGGCTTTAGCTGCGTTGGTGACCTCATGAATCCTAATCAGCAACGTTGGCTTACACCTCAGGAAATACAGACGAAATTCCAGTTGCCACTCGCACATAATTTATATATTAACCAGGTTCATGTATTTTGTACCTCCAGACTTAGGAACGTCAGGAAGGAATCCCAACAGCATGGGCTAGACGGGATTATTGGTGACAGTACTAATAAGGCATCCATATCTATCTTATATAATGCCCTAAGGAACGACTTCCTTAAGGTTGATCCTGCAAAGCTTTTCCACAAATGGGCACTACTGACCTGGGACGAGAACATTACAGAAGTAATTTTGTCAGGATGGGCGGTTATTAGGAAATGTGTTATAAATGAGCGATGGCGGGAGACATACTTTAAGCTCTCACATTCAGCATTATATGAATTCAATATCCTTCCGTCGCCATCCTTCCCTGATAGAATCACTGAATGTCCTAAATGTCACTCCCCCCTGACCAACCTGTGGCATGGAGTGTGGACTTGCCCATCCACAGTCTCTTATTGGACCATGATAATCACTTACATTCACACCTCTTACAAGATTAGACTTGATTTAGCTCCGAAGGTGCTCTTATTTCACCAATGGAGACCCCCCGAATCGACATCGGATAGCAGAGCAATACCGCAATTGGTGCACATCACTTTACTGATTGCTTTACGGTGCTTGTTTACCAATTGGTTGTTGCCTAATGTACCTGACCTTGATTTGGTAGTGGCACAGAAAAAGCTCTTTTTTGGAATCGATAAGATTGATATGGAGAGGCATAAAGATTCTGGTTCAAAGAAGTTCTTCCAGAAATGGAGACCCTTTATTTTACAGCATTATGATACGCAGGCCATTCATGACATAGTGAAGCCCTTCCAGTTCACAAAATGGTATTGTACGGAGTCGCTGAAAGGTACATTGGGGGCCCTACAGCTGCCACATTGACTCTCTTTCTTTGTTACTCTGTTTGCATCTTACTAAACCCCTTTGCTATGTTGTAATGCGAGTACCTTTCTTTGTATGGTATGTTGGCCACTCTGTAATTCTAAGGGTCTCTTCATATGTTCATATGTCCGGATCTTTTTTGTTATGATCCCATTATCGGGCTATGTTTCCTCTATTTTTGCTTTATATGTGTTGTAATCTTTGTGTCTTGCACTACACCTTATTGTTGTTTTTGATCATCATTTCTGAAAATCCAATAAAAATATTTGGAAAAAAAAAAAAAAAAAGGTTCGTGCCTGGTCCTCCTGACCAAGTTTCCTATGCTGGCCAGCCATGTGCTGATGGACACTTACCATTGCAAAACTTGTTCTCTAGTGCCTGTCCCAGAGCCTTTTGCATGGACGATGGTTTCAATTGCCTAAAAGAGACTACACCTAACAGAGACACTTAACCCATTCCTTCCTAAAGCACTTCCTTTTATTTTATGTTATTTATTTGCTTCCCTGTGACAACTCACACATTTCTCAGGAGGGTAGGGATGTGTATGTCTTTAATTTTAATATATACTCATTTAGTGGAGCGGAGGTTGATGTGACCTCTCCACCAGTTATTTCTTTCTCTTTATTTCTTCTCCATAATGCGGAGTTTGCAAATGCTCCGAACATTGGACAATACGAAAAAAGTGAAGTCCACATCTCACTTTATTCGCTTAGTTTATATTGTTAACTGTTTTATTCTTAGGTATATCACCTTTAGTTTGTCTGAAAATGCTGCATGCTATCCTCTTTTTCTGCCTGAAAGGGTCACTATGTTATTGTGCTTCCAGGGTCTCTTCTTAAAGGACAACTCCGGCGGGACCCCCCCCCCCAAAAAAAACACAGACACACACAGACACCATACTCACCATCCCTCCGGTGACGATCGCCACTCCATTCGCCCGCCGTCCGCCTCACCGTCACCTGCGTCAGCCGTCCAGCGATGTCTCTTGCTTCTGGGTCCATGAGAGAGAAAAGGCTGCTGGTGCGCTTGCGCACCGGCAGCCTTTTCAATGGCTGGAGCGCATCACATGGCTTCCAGCAAGCTCAGCCAATCAGGGCTAAGCTAGCTGGAAGCCATGTGATGCACTCCAGCCAATGAAAAGGCTGCTGGTGCGCATGTGCACCTGCAGCCTTTTCTCTCCCATTCACTCTCAATGAAGACGCCGAAGAGGAAGAAGACCCGGACAGCCCCCCAGCTCTGACGTCACCGTCACCAGATGCCGCCCGGGAGAAGAGGACCGTGACGACCGTAATAGGTAATGTATACATTCTTTAACTTCCGGGGTGGGGGGTCGGGGGTCAGAAAGTGGGGGAAGGGGGCCAGACCGGGTATTTAACCACATTACAAAGTTATATAACTTTGTAATGTGTGTTAAATAAGCCAAAAAATTTTTTTGCCGGAGTTGTCCTTTAACACCTCCTCTTCAATTAATATTTTATGAAATTAATCACTTGGAATGTTAAGGGACTACGTTCCCCATCTAAGAGGACTTCTATACTGAAACACCTTAAGAGACTTAGGGCCGATATAGTATTATTGCAAGAAACACATTTAACTGAATCGGATTATTTCAGACTCAAACGTTTTTGGGTGGGTGCAGTTTATGGTTTACCAGCTATTAACCGTAAAGGCGGGGTAGTTATTCTTACACATAAAAATTTAGCCTGTACGGTATTATCTCAATATCAAGATGATGAAGGCAGGATATGTCATCTTCTTATTGACACTCCAGCGGGCAAATATAGCATATATAATGTTTATGGTCCCAACACTTAGAGACCTGATTTTTTTTAAAAAAATTGGAAAACCTCATTCTGCAAGATGACAATAATCTTAAAATAGTTGGTGGAGACCTAAATACTGTTCTTAATACAACTGAAGATAGAAAAAGAACTAAGATCCCTACTGTATATACTTCATCAGATAATATTTTATCCAATTTCCTTAATTCTACCTCCCTATCTGATTCTTGGCGTCATCTACACCCAGATGGTAGAGAATACTCTTTTTACTCTCACTCCCAAACTGCCTGGTCAAGAATAGACTACTGTTTAGTGTCACCGGACTCTCTTG
The DNA here is from genome assembly GCF_027789765.1 of Dendropsophus ebraccatus. Lineage (NCBI taxonomy): Eukaryota > Metazoa > Chordata > Amphibia > Anura > Hylidae > Dendropsophus > Dendropsophus ebraccatus. Next base: position 96,491,870 of record NC_091456.1, read on the forward strand.
GCAGAGTAGAAGACTCTGAAATTCATGATATAGTAATTTCGGATCACTCCCCTGTTAGTTTACAATTAAGAGATATTTTTCAGAAGGGATCCGATATTTGGAGATTTCCTTCTCATTTAGCTAATGATGAATCATTTATCAAACTATTAAAAAAATGGTCAGACTTTTATTCTAACAATGCTCAACATACACAATCCCTGATACTTTTCTGGGAGACTGCAAAAGCAGTTCTAAGGGGCCAAATAATTTCTTATGTGGCTGCCCAGAAACGTGAAGCAAGTAAAAACTATCTTCAACTTTCCCAAGATCTGCGCTCTACATACACTCTTTTCCTGTCTTCCCCTACAGATGACAATAAATCTAAATGGACAGCAGCTAGACAAGCTTTCGAAATTGCACAGGAAAAACTCAATGCTATATATAGAGATCAATACATATCCCGTTTATTCCGCTATGGTAATAAATCAGGGAAAATGTTAGCTAACCTTGCTAAAGGACGTAGACCTACTACACATATCCCTGCTCTCAAAGATACAGCGGGTAATATACAAAAAGATCTTAAAGTCACAACTTTTACAACAATTTTACCGCTCACTATATTCCAAAGATAGGCTTGATCTAGCTGCTGGTAAGAACTTAGCGGCCCAGTCTGGTGTCCAATCTGGGGGTCGTTCCAGCCACTCTCCAGGTCTGTTGGCAATTGACGCCGAAAAGGCTTTTGATAATATCAGCTGGGAGTGGCTGGACATGACCTTAACAAAATTTGGTATCACAGGTCAATTCAAAGATTTTATTTCCACAATATACACATCTCCGAAAGCTAGAATTCATACCCCGGGTTTCCTTTCAGATAGCTTTCCCTTACAAAAAGGTACCAGACAGGGTTGCCCCCTATCCCCTCTATTGTTCAATTTGGCGATGGAGCCTCTTGCTAGATATCTTATTTCTTCTGACTTTTTCTCAGGCATACGGGTTGGTTCCCAAATCATCAAAGTTACATGCTTTGCTGATAATACTTTAATATATTTAGATAACCCAGATCTACATGTTCCAGCAGTATTAGATGCCTTAAAATGTTTTGGTTCCTTCTCTGGGTATAGAATCAATATACATAAAAGTCAACTTCTTTACCTAACTCCACATAAGAGGTCTACTTCGGGTCCTGCAGGGGTCTCCATCGCTAAATCCTATATTACTTATCTTGGAATCCAGATTGGCAGAACTCCCTCCTCACTATATTCCCTGAACTATTGCCCTATAATTAAGAGAATAAAACAAGATCTCCAGAGATGGGAATCTCTACCATTGTCAATTCTAGACCGTACCCACTTAATAAAAATGATGTGTTTTGGAAAACTGTTATATCCAATGCAAACAATACCCCTTTTACTCAAACATTCTGACGTTTCCCTACTCCAATCATATTTCACTAAATTTATTTGGCAATCAAAGAGACCTCGTATTGCCTATTCCACTCTGTCTCCCTACTTCTAAAGGTGGCGCTCAATGCCCAGATATTAGATTATATAATTTAGCCACTCTCTTTCGCCATGCTAAAGATTGGATTATGGACACGTCATATTTCTCCAATATCTTAATTGAGAAAGCTTTAGCAGCACCTTGGCCTTTACCCACCCTGCTACATGCTAAATTACCAGAACTACCCCCAGAAATTAAGAGAAGTGTTATCTTTAAAGACACCATTGCCACATGGAAGGCGATACGAAAATTATATGGTTTACCCTTTTGCCCATCGAAAAGATTTCCTCTGTGGCATTCACCACTTTACCCACCTGACTACTCAGAGTGGCAGAGTGCACATGTTTCTTCTGTTGGGGATCTGCTGGATACTAATTCCAGCACTTTCTTATCATGGGATATCGTCAGAACACGATTTAAATTGTCTTCATTTAATTTACCTCAATACGATTCTATAATGGAATTTCTTACTTCCAGAGTGCGGGACATAGCAGAAGCAGAAAGTGATATAGAATTTGATAATCTATTCCCAACACCACCGGTTCATAATTCTTTATCACATACATATGGAGAACTTAGATCACGCTCTCAAAAGATTTTATCTAGACAAATTTTTTTCAAAAAATGGTCCTCCATAATTTTTTCAGAGGATCTGACCCAACAAATATTGAGAGGATCTCAACTAGTGCATTCTGCCACTCCTAATGTGGTTCTACGTGAAATACATTTCCGCTTTATACACAAGGCTATATATGCCTTTAATATTCCTTTTTCCAACTCCCACACTTCTCACATAAACAGTTGCCCGAAATGTTCACTTCCTAAAGCAGACTTGTTTCATTGTGCCTGGGCCTGCACGCGAGTGCAGGAATTTTGGGACTCTGTGCGGCTCTATCTTTTGTCCACTTGGGGCCATGCCATACCACTTCTCCCTCTTAGTTATCTTTTTCATTTTATTGATATAGACTCTACTACTCCCTCTCCTAAATTACTTACTTCTAAAGGAATTCATTTAACTCTATTAGTTTCCCTGAAATCTTTATTAAGACACTGGATACTGGATACTCTACCAGACATTTCTGAGGTAATCTCCGCTCTGAAGGAGATCTTTCATTGGGAACTTTTGGATGTATTGCGCACCAAAGAAAAATCAACAAAAACATTTATGTCCAAATGGACACAATTTCTAATTCATGATTTTACTATAGAAGAGAGAGACTCTGTCATTAATCAATTTATGGACACTGATTGGTATTGCATGGCCGCCCAAAAGGGAACTCTGGGAGCACTCCAAATATCTTAAGCTTTTCCCTTTCTCTGTTAAAGACAATTCTCTCCATTCTATTGGTAGCATATTTGAATATCTGACATCTATACCATGTTTTAAGGTGATATTATAAATTACTGTTTTTCTACTTATGTTTTTGGTAAGACTATGTTGTATTGTATATGATAATATATCTTTTAAGGTTATTACAAAGGCTCATTGTATCTGTATGATATTGTAAACATACAATCCTTTGTTGCCTGTCAGCGACTTTCTTTTTGAATATGTAATGAATTTTCAATATGTATGTTCAAATATTACATAAGCCACTAATAAAATATCGTTTAAAAAATAAAAAAAGGAGACTTAAACAGCATAACCTTAAGTTTGCAGTGATGTACCCGGTAAAACTTAGGGTGATACATCAGCAAAAAACGCATTTTTTTTTTTTAAAACCCTGAAGATGTGGTGTCCTGGCTTAAAACAAATGGACTATAAGTAATTTTATCTCCCTGTCTTTGTAGTAGCTGGTTGGGTGCCGCACACCATCGGCACACGGTGTAGTGATATCTGAAGATGTTTCAGATATCAGGTGGGGTGGTGGGTGGGCTCAGCTGGCCGGGGTTTTTATTTTTTTTTTGTCCTTCCTGTTTCTCTCTGAATGGTGAAGCTGGTATTCTGGAACGCTAGGGGGATTAACGATAAGTTAAAAAGATATGCTGTGTTAAGGGAACTGCTGAGGCACCTTCCGGCCATAATTTGTATTATAGAGACTCATCTGGTCCAGGATAAGATCTACGTACTGGAACGCCGCTGGGTGTCTCATCAGTATCACGCAGTATACTCGGCATACGCTAGAGGGGTAAGTGTGCTAATACATAACTCAATTAACTTTAAACCTATTCAGTCAGAGGTGGACCCAAAAGGCAGATATGTTTTTTTGGCCTGTAATTTAGATTTGGTTTCTATGGTGTTAGCGTTTGTATATATTCCTCCCCCATTTTCAATGGATGTGTGCCTTAAATTTTTCTGATTTTCTTTAAAATTTATTGGATGGCCGGTATACATGATGGGGGACTTTAATGCAGTCCCGGACGAGGGGAGGGACCGTAAGAGGGTAGATGGGAGAGTAACATCTCGGATATCGGGTTCACCCCTGCAAAAAATAATGGATGAGTTCAGTTGGACTCATGCTTGGCGGCATTTTCATCCGGAGGATAGGGTATATACTTGCTACAATGTGTCACATAGGGTGTTTTCCAGATTGGATTTGATTTTAGTAAATGAAAGTGCCCTGAGGTTGATTAAGAATATCAGATATGAACCCCGAAGCGTATCAGATCACATTCCAGTGAGGGTTGACATCGACACAAGAGTTGAGAAGGGTGGGCCAGACCATTCATTTAGATGTAACCCACACTGGTTAAGCTTGATTGATATGAACCGGATTGTAGAGGAGATGGACAAACTTTTTGGAGCTAACAAGGGTTCTGCGGACCTGCATGTTGTCTGGGATACCTCCAAGGCCTATTTGATGGGACTTTTGATAGGGCAAGTCAGTGGGGTTAGGAAAAAATTCAGAAAGAAGGAAGATCACATTAGACAAGAAGTAGTAAAGGCTGAAAAGTTATATATAGAATCTGAGACTGCAGTAGCTAAATCTAGATGGATGGGAGCCACGCAAGAACTGACAGGAGAAAGTTTTGAATCAGCTTAGATTCAAGGGTATGTACCATTACTCTCAAGGGGGGAAACCAGGAAAGCTATTGGCCTCCCTGGTAAAATGGAAGGATTCTAGGAAGATAGTGGTAGAAATCAAAAACCAGGAGGGGACAGTGGTGAGAGACCCTAAAGGGATATTAGAGGTGTTTGCTGGATATTATAAAGAGCTCTATAGAACTAGGTGGCTGAATGGATCGGGTTTGGATGTTTATTTCTCTACTTTAGAAATGCCCAAATTATTGGAAGACCAGAAACAGTGGTTAGATCGTCCCATTGCAATAGAGGAGCTGCAACATACACTTAGAGGCATGTCATTAGGGAAAACTCCTGGACCAGATGGACTTCCGTCAGAAGTTCTAAAAGCAACTGAAAAAGCTGTGTTGTCTCAGTTTCAGGAAATTTTATGTAATGCGTATGTTAGAGGTTACCTTCCTGAGTCCATGTATGATGCAAATATAGTTTTAATTTCCAAACCTGATAAAGATTTATCAGAACTAGAATCATACAGACCCATAGCGTTAATAAATGCAGATATGAAATTATTATCGAAGCTTCTGGCTAATAGGCTGATGAGGGTTCTCACTTCTCTTGTTGGCAGGGACCAGTCAGGATTTATTCCAGGGAGGTCTACCCATGACAACATCAGAAGGGCGTTTGTGAATGTGCAGGTGGGACGACTTGGGGGGGTCACTCCATATTGTCACTGGACGCTGCGAAGGCGTTTGACAGTGTGGACTGGCCCTTCCTATGGAGAACTCTAAAGGAATTCGGGTTTGGGGAGGTATTTCTTAGATGGATGCAAATAATATACTGTAAACCAAGAGCTAGGGTTACACTTAACTGGTGTTCATCTGAGTATTTTCCCCTGGATAGGGGGACCAGGCAGGGCTGTCCCCTTTCCCCCCTGCTCTTTGCTCTGGTAATGGAGCCACTCGCTAGATGTATTAACAACAATGAGAGGATAGAGGGTTTCGGAGCCGGGGGGAGGGGGGACAAAATAGCCTTATATGCCGACGATCTTTTGTTGTTTTTGGGGAACACTGAAAAAGGTTTAGAAGAGGTGATGGGTGAATTACGAAGATTTGGTCAACTCTCTGGTCTATTAACTGGGGGAAATCGGTATTGTTGCCTCTGGACGCCAAAATTAGGGTGAAGACCCACACAGATCTTAGAATATTGAGCCCAGACGGGGTATTTAAATATCTGGGGGTATGGATTGCAGCAGATATAAGCAGATTTAAACACTTAAATATTCACCCGAGACTAAAAAAGATGAAACAGCAGATTAGCATCTGGAGTAAACTCCCTTTGTCTAGGGCAGATAAGGTGGGTCTAATAAAGATGATATAGCTACCACAATTGAATTATGTGCTAGGGGCTTCCCCCGTTTGGGTAGATAGAAAGATCTTTAAGAAAATAGATGGGCTATTAAACGAGCTTATCTTGAACAGAAAAAGAGTGCGACTAAAAGTAGAGATCCTTGAACTACCAGAGGAGAAGGGTGGGTTGGCAGTGCCCGATTTCTTTGGCTATTTTATCGCCACTAATTTAGCTTGGCTGGTAAAATGGAGAGAGGAAAAATTTCTGGAAAGGTGGATAAGAGAACAAAAAGGATGTGCAGATGATATCTTTGAGTTATTAGAGATGAAGTTAAAAGAAAAATACCCAAGGAATTCAACCAATAAACTGGCTATTAAGGTGTGGGAAGTGGTGAAGAAAGATGATAAAAAGGAAGGGATGTATTCTTTTACCCCGTTGTGGTGTAATAGCCAGTTTCCAGAAATTGCAAAAATACCAGATCCCGAATACTGGATCAAAAGAGGACTAAAGTATGTTCATCAGTTTTTTTCAAATGGGAGTCTTAATTCATATGATGAGCTAAACTGTAATTTTTTGGCACCGTTATGTTATTTAAGATTTTTGCAGGTGAAGGATGCAGTTAGGAATACGGATACGAGAGTATGTTGGAATGTAATAGTCTCAGAAGGTATTGCACAAATATTAGGAATATCGGGCAGGGTTAAGGGTAAGATCACTAAATTGAATAAGGTCTACGGGAATTTTCTTAAGAAGAAGGCCGACATTATTTCACAAAAGAAGTGGGCAAGTGTAATAGGGGACAAAGAGCAGGATTTTTGGATGAAGGTATACGGAAATGCGAGAAACTATATCACAGATAAAAAAAACCCGATGATGCAATTTTTTTGTACACTAAGGGCCACATGTATCATCCGGCGAACGGATGATTTTCGGCGGAAAGTGCCGATTTGCGTATTTTTTTATACGCAAATGGCCGATCTGCGAATAAAATATTCACAAATCGGCACTTTCCGCCGAGTACGCTAGGGGGGGGGATAGGGGGCGTGCAGTGGGCGGAACGGAGGGCGCGGACTCAGAGTCCGCGCGATTTACCATCCGTTCCGCCCAAATGTACGCCGAAAACCTACTCCAGTCCTCAGCTGACGTAGGTTTTCGGCGGTGCGCACCGGCGTGCACGGGATTTATGTAGAGGCAGTCCGCCTCTACATAGATCCCCGTAGCGTCGGAGCTGCGGGGGCATTTATAAGTCCGGCGTAAAAAAACGCCGGACTTAATAAATGCCCCCCATAGACTGTATTATTCACCAAAAGATATTAACAAATGGAAAAAAGAAAATAGGGCCAGCTGTTGTAAATGCGGAGCTGACAATGTATCACTGGAGCACTGTTGGTGGGAATGTGAGGTGGTAAACAAATTTTGGATAGAGGTTTTTTCAGTTTTGTCACGCCTTGAAGCGATCCAGTATGCAGAGGCCGGGGTTATCAGGACAGGTGTCACACTGGAAAATGGTGTCCTTCCTGATCCCCCTGTTACGCCACACTCTGCACTTCTTCTGGGGTCTCCCGTTCTCCTGTGTGCGGGACGTCACCTGGAAAATGTTGTCCTGGTGCGATACGAGGTCCTTCATATCCAGAAGCGCTAGGTCCGCTCCATGGCTGCTAAATATTAGGGCTTTATTACTGCTTCTGATATTTTCGGATAGTGCCGCAAGCTACAGTAGCTCAGGCAGCGAGGGACCGGAAGAGGGGGTGCTGGTATAAAAGTTATCCCCGTACGGGTGGTGACCTTTATCCAACACTAGGAAGATCAGGTCCCAAACGATCTTCCCACTAACTCGAAGGATGGGGGGGGGGGGCATCTGGTTGCTGGATTCGGGTGTCCCTTCCTTCATACACTCTAAGGCAGGGTTTCCCAACCGGGGTGCCACGGCACACTGGTGTGCTGGGAGAACCCGCCAGGGGTGCCGCGGGATCCCGGTGGGAAATGTGCGCTGTCTCTTAAAGCATCCCGAGAAGCTGCGGCCGCGCAGCTTCTCGGGATGCACGGATCACTTTTATGTTCCGCCCGCATAGTGAGCGGGCGGAACATTAAAGTAAGCAGAATATAGGAGCAGGAAGTGTCAGCATCCTGCTCCTATATTCACTCTAATAGGCCACCGGCACTTCATGCCAGCAGCCTATGGGAGGCCGGGACGTGACCTCTCCGGCAGGCGTGATGATGTGACGTCATCACGCCTGCCGGAAGTCCCGTCCCCGCGGCTCGTAAGATGGAGCCAGAAGAGGAGGAGAGCTGCTTCCTGCAGCCACAGCGCGGATTAGGTGAGTAGGATGTTTTTTTTTTTTTAAGGGGCAGAGCAGGGGGCATTATTAGTTCATGGGGGGCACCTCTGGGGGCATTATTAGTATATGGGGGCACCTCTGGGGGCATTATTAGTATATGGGGGCACCTCTGGGGGCATTATTAGTTCATGGGGGCACCTCTGAGGGCATTATTAGTATATGGGGGCACCTCTGGGGGCATTATTAGTTCATGGGGGCACCTCTGGGGGAATTATTAGTATATGGGGGCACCTCTGGGGGCATTATTAGTTCATGGGGGCACCTCTGGCGGCATTATTAGTATATGGGGGCACCTTTGGGGGCATTATTAGTTCATGGGGGCACCTCTGGGGGCATTATTAGTTCATGGGGCACCTCTGGGGGCATTATTAGCTCATGGGGGCACATCTGGGGGCATTAATAGTATATGGGGGCACCTCTGGGGGCATTATTAGTTCATGGGGGATCCTCTGGGGGCATTATTAGTTCATGGGGGCACCTCTGGGGGCATTATTAGTATATGGGGGCACCTCTGGGGGCATTATTAGTTCATGGGGGCACCTCTGGGGGCATTATTAGTATATGGGGGCACCTTTGGGGGCATTTTTAGTTCATGGGGGCACCTCTGGGGGCATTATTAGTTCATGGGGCACCTCTGGGGGCATTATTAGTATATGGGGGCACCTCTGGGGGCATTATTAGTATATGGGGGCACCTCTGGGGGCATTATTAGTTCATGGGGGCACCTCTGGGGGCATTATTAGTATATGGGGGCACCTCTGGGGGCATTATTAGTATATGGGGGCACCTCTGGGGGCATTATTAGTTCATGGGGGCACCTCTGGGGGAATTATTAGTATATGGGGGCACCTCTGGGGGCATTATTAGTTCATGGGGGCACCTCTGGGGGCATTATTAGTATATGAGGGCACCTTTGGGGGCATTATTAGTTCATGGAGGCACCTCTGGGGGCATTATTAGTTCATGGGGCACCTCTGGGGGCAATATTAGCTCATGGGGGCACCTCTGGGGGCATTATTAGCTCATGGGGGCACCTCTGGGGGCATTATTAGTATATGGGGGCACCTCTGTGGGCATTATTGGTATATGGGGGCACCTCTGAGGGCATTATTAGTTCATGGGGGGCACCTCTGGGGGCATTATTAGTATATGGGGGCACCTTTGGGGCATTATTAGTTCATGGGGCACCTCTGGGGGCATTATTAGTTCATGGGGGCACCTCTGGGGGCATTATTAGTATATGGGAGCACCTCTGGGGGCATTATTAGTTCATGGGGGATCCTTTGGGGGCATTATTAGTTCATGGGGGCACCTCTGGGGGCATTATTAGCTCATGGGGGCACCTCTAGGGGGAATTATTAGTATATGGAGGCCACCCCTGGGGCATTATTAGTATATGGGGGCACCTCTGGGGGCATTATCAGTTCATGGGGGCACCTCTGGGGGCATTATTAGTTCATGGGGGCACCTCTGGGGGCATTATTAGTTCATGGGGGCACCTCTGGGGACATTATTAGTTCATAGGGGGCACCTCTGGGGGCATTATTAGGTCATGGAGGCACCTCTGGGGGCATTATTAGTTCATGGGGGCACCTCTGGTGGCATTATTATTTCATCACAGCAGGGGATCCTACATACAGGGGGCATCCCACATTCCTACTCGCTTTACTGCACATAACACCAAACAGCGCAGTTACTTTGGGAGCCGACAGGAGGGAGAAAGGAAAGGAAGTTGCTAGAAATGTGCAGGTTCTGAAGAGATGAAAAGTAGCTGGAAGAAATCATCATGGTGGATGGAGAGGAAAAGGGAAAGTGACTCCTCAGATCAAAGAAGACGTCACCTGTGAGTCACTGTATGACGGTTTTCTTATTTTGTAGAACATTATTTAGTAGGGGTTCCCCGAGGAAATTTTTTTTTCCAAGGTGTGTCCCGAGGTGGAAAAGGTTGGGAAGCACTGCTCTAAGGGTACGTGCACACTGTGGTATGGCGAAGGATAACCCTTTGTGCATTCTGCAGCAGGCACCCGCCGGCGGAATGATGCAGGCGCGCGTCTCCGCACATGTCATAGACTCCATTCTATGTACAGGCGGAGTCCGCCCTCCATCCAAAGAATGAACGTGTTCATTCTTTAGAATCCGCCCGTGCATAGAATGGAGTCTATGACATGTGTGGAGACGTGCGCGCCCGCATCAGTCCGCTGGCGGGTGCCAGCTGCGGAATGCACAAAGGGTTATCCTTCGCCATTCCGCAGTGTGCACGTACCCTAAATCTGTAAGTGTACCCTGAGGTACGCTCACAGAGTTTGTGTCACGCCACACCGTCATCTCTTATTGGGACGGTACTGGCGGAAAAGACGTGTCTGGGGGGGCAGCGTACGCTATGCTACCCCCAGAAACGTCACTGGATGATGAGGATGAGGATGAATAAAGGAAAAAAGGATCCCCCCCATTCATCCTCACTAGCTGTTTCGGTGTCGGAGGCAATAATAACGTATGGAAAACACCCTGGGGGCCATTTTTATATGGGGATTGGTATATGGGGTATGTAAATGTGTAGTGGTGTAGTGTAAAACTTTATTCCGTGTAGTGTAATGATGTTTTTTACATGTTTTTTTAACATTAAGTATTCAAAAAAAACCTACGCCAAGAAAGGAGTTGCCGATAAATGCCGCACTTATGTGCGGCACTTATCAGCAGACCGTGGCTGTAGGATATAGGAAAAAAAAACCTACGCTAAAAAGGAGAAGTTGCTGATCAGCGGCGCACTTACGTGCGATGCTGATCAGCACTCAGCGGCGATAGGGTGCGGAAAATAAAAAAATTGGGGAATAAAACAAAACAACTTTCTTCAACCCTATAGCTACTGATATGTGTATTATATACACTTATCAGCCGCTAGGGGGCAGTAGAACGCAAATTCCGGAAAAGGCCGAAGTTTGACGATGCTGGAGCCGATGATTGCCGAAGGGGACCGCCGCAAGACGCCGAGGAAGACGAGGACGCGATCGGGACCCGGAAGACGCGATCGGGACGCTGGATCAGGTGAGTATGGGTCAATACCTGCTGTGGACACCTCAGCTACCTAGCTGAGGTGTCCACAGCAGGTATTTTACCCTTTCTTGGGGTACTTATATCGCCTAGCTAAGGTGTCCACAGCAGGTATTTAACCCTTTCTTGGGGTACTTATCACGGCGATCGGGACATGGCACCGTGGCCACCATTACTTTTAACAGTAATGGCGGTCGGTGCCGTTCTCGGACAGCACCGACCGACATTGCTTTCCGGGCCATCTGGTCACCGATGACCCGGAAAGCTGCAGATCGCCGCTATTGGCTGATCTGAATTGATCAGCCAATAGCGCCGATCTTCAGCACGGGGGGGGGGGGGGGGGGGGCTTAATCACCCCACGTGCCTACAAGCAGGGATGTGTACACGCAGCAATCGGGGAAACTGCGGGCGTAAATGTACGCCCGTTTGTGTTAAGGCACGGGTTTTGGGGGCGTACACTTACGCCCGTAGTCGTTAAGGGGTTAATGTCCCCTAGACTGACAGCTGTAGAGTACACTAGGCCCTAAGCTGTCATGCACCCAGCCTCAGTGCTTCTGTAATGCTGTGGTCTGCAGAACACTTAAGCTTCTGCCATTCATGTAACTCTTGCTCAAGTGTATTTTGATCCAGACACCTGTTTTTGTCAGTAAGAAAGAACAAAAAAAGCAGTGTCTTCATGGCTAGTCTCTTCATTACTGTCACAGCAAATAAGTATGTTGAGTTATATTTGTGTGTGACTTGCAAGTGGACTTCATACATAGATAAATTCCTAGTCATGGTCATGGTAAGTCATTAGGAGTAGTATATAAGTACAGTATTGTATCCAAAAAAATCGCAGCTGAAGACAGTCTTTTCAGTATCAAAAAAGTTTCTTTTGTTTTGCCATATGCATGCAAAAAAACATTCATATAGCAAAATAAAAGAAACTTTTTTTGATACTGAAAAGACGCTGTCTTCAGCTGTGATTTTTTGGATGAAATACTGGGAGCGAGCCAACCCTGTGAAGGACTGTGCGTCTGTTTGGGGAATCCGCTGTTTCCCATAGAAGTGTACTAAGTACAGTATTGTATGTACATAATGTATACATTGATCACAAGAAGAATCCAAATTTTAGGTGGGCATTTATCTCTGCTCTGTAGCACTTAGGGGGAATTTATCAAAAACTACACCAACCACAGCCAACCAAGTCGCAAAATCGCCAAGTGGGAAAGGGGAGTGGCCTCCCTGTGCAGAATAGTACTTCTATATTTTTCTTCCCTTTTTATGTTTTTCATGGTCCAGTTTAACTACCATTATGGGATATCATAATGGGATTACCATTGCTCTTGTGCTTATATTTTGGTGTAATTTGCGCTGTTTTTTGTAGCCATTTTCATTTAGGCATATTTAAAGGGGTATTCCCCCCAAAATTATTTTTGCATTTGCCCACCCATAGCTTTCCATCTTTCCAATATAAAGTTATTATGGATTCTGCACAGTTTTGCTGTTATCCAGCTGCATTCACCCCCATGGATTGCAGAGAATCATCAGACCTCAGTCCACTCCGACACGCTCCCTGCTCCTGGCCCGCACCCTCCGAGACGGCATCACGTGTCCTCCTTCTCTTCAATGGGCCGGGTTAGAGCTTATAAACCAGCCAATTTGAAGTGAAGGAGGATGGCGGTGGCTGCTGTTAGAGAGGGAGACAGTGATCAGTGCAGCTGTCACTGTCTCCTTCTCTAACAGCAGCCACCCCAGTCACCGGTACCTTGTGTGCCCCCAGCCCCAGAGCTCACCCCCCTCAATCGCTGTCAGCCGCTCGGCCGCGGCGCTTACCGGCGGCCCCGCGGCTCACTGTGCCCCTGTCACCTGCGGCTGGGCTCGCGATGCTGGGCCGCGCTGTCACTCACGATTGGCGGAGGCATCCTCCCGTCACCCGCGGCTCACTGTCCCCCCGATTCACCTGCGGCTCCATCACCTCCGTGATCGCGGCCCCGTCACCCACCCCCCACCGGCACCCACGGCTGACTCCCCCCCCTTCACCCACCCCCCACCGACACCCGCGGCTGACTGTCCCCCCCGTCACCCACCCCCCACCGGCACCCGCGGCTGACTGTCCCCCCCGTCACCCACCCCCCACCGGCACCCACGGCTGACTGTCCCCCCCCGTCACCCACCACCCACTGGCACCCGCGGCTGACTGTCCCCCCTCCCCCCCCGTCACCCGCGGCTCACTGTCCTCCCCCCGTCAACCGCGGCTCTGTCACCTCCATGAGCGCGGCCCCGTCAGCCCCCCCACCCGTCTCTTACTGTCAGCCGCGGCCCACTAGCGCCCGACCGCGGCGCCGCGGCTCATCTCAGCTCTGCTATGCCATCACCATCTCAGCTCTGCTATGCCATCACCATCTCAGCTCTGCTATGCCATCACCATCTCAGCTCTGCTATGCCATCACCATCTCAGCTCTGCTATGCCATCACAATCTCAGCTCTGCTATGCCATCACAATCTCAGCTCTGCTATGCCATCACCATCTCAGCTCTGCTATGCCATCACCATCTCAGCTCTGCTATGCCATCACCATCTCAGCTCTGCTACACCATCTCAGCTCTGCAGCACCATCTCACCATCTCATCTCTGCTATGCCATCACCATCTCAGCTCTGCTGCACCATCTCACCATCTCACCATCTCAGCTCTGCTATGCTGCCATCATCATCATCTCAGTTCTGCTACGCCATCACCATCTCAGCTCTGCTACGCCGCCATCATCATCTAAGCTCTGCTACTTTATTATCAGACATAAGCATTGCATGATGGGAAATGTAGTTTCCTATCTTGATTATAGACCATGTTTTAGAAAAACTTGTAACTCAGGAACGGCAGCAGCTAGAAAGACGGGAGACGGCTCAAAATACTCGGGGAGACTTAGTGAGTAAGAATAGCTAGGTTTGGGGGCATTACATTTTTTTTGCTTTTGGGGGAAATACCCCTTTAATATACATTTTTACTATTTTCTGAGCACACTTACATCTTGCTCAGTAGCTTTGTTTGCTGACAGAAGTTGAAGCATTTCCTATGTAGTGAGGTTTTTAAAATATATTTATTGTTTGTGATGTTTTACAAAGGGGCAAAACTGGGCAATTTACTCAGTGGCATAGAAATCCACAAGGTAAAAAATGTATTTAAAAATGCACCAAAGTCATTGCACCTCATATGACAATAAGATCAATTTGGCACATTTTACATTGGCATAGGTAAAAAGTGCAAACTAGAAAACTGGATTGAAAACTGTGTAAATGATAAATTCCCACCTATAACTTTAGTCTGTATTGGTGCGTTTACACAGAGAGATTTAGCCCACAGATTTTTTAAGCCAAAGCCAGGAATGGATTTGAAAAGAGGAGAAATCTCAGTATTTCCTTTATGAACTGTTCTCTGGTTATAGTCTGTTGCCGGCTTTGGCTTAAAAAATCTGTCAGATAAATCTCTCTCTGCTATACTATATTTGTTCCATTGTTCCTAGTGCTCAGGCTCCTTAAAGTGGTTATCTACCAAAGAGCTAAAAAATGAAATGCTAGCTGGTCTCAGGGCCCTATTACACCAGCAGCTTATCTGACAGATTTTTTTAAGCCAAAGCCAGAAATGGACTATAGACAGGGAACAGGTAATAAAGGAGATACTGAGACTTCTCCTCTTTTCAAATCCATTCCTGGCTTTGGCTTAAAAAAATAGTCAGATAATCTGTTGATGTAATAGGGTCCTTACTCACCAAGTCCCCCTGAGTATTTTAAGCCATCTCCAGTCTTTCTAGCTGCTGCCATTCCTGAGTTACAAGTTTTTCTAATAGCTAAATCCAAGATCCAAGGGGTCAAAGAGTGGTCCTGGAAACTATAGGCATGTAAGCCTAACATCTATAGTGGGTAAAGTATTTGAGGAGTTTGTAAGAGATGCTATATTGGAGTATCTTAATGAAAATAATTTTATTAGCCAGCAACAGCATGAATTTATGAGGGATCGGTCCTGCAAGACTAATCTGATTGACTTCTATGAAGAGGGCAGTTATAGGATGGTCTTGGGAGAGACTGTGGACATTGTGTATCTGGACTTCTGATACTGTGCCGCATGAAAGGATGGTCTATAAACTGAGGATTCTGGGTCTAGGGAAAAACATATTCAAATGGGTAAGTAACTGGTTTAGTGAAAACAGAGGGTGGTCATTGATGGAATAAACTCTGATTGGGCAACAGTTACTAGTGGGGTACCGCAGGGGTCAGTATTGGGTCCACTTTTTAATATGTTTATTAATGACCTTGTAGAGGGGCTACAGAGTAGAATCGCCATTTTTGCAGTTGATACTAAACTGTAATCATCACAGAGGAGGATAATATAATATTACAGAAGGATTTGGAGAAGCTAGAGGCTTGGGCAGATAAATGTCAAATGAAGATTTATGTGGATAAATGTAAGGTTATGCATTTGGGCCATAGAAATAATAAGTACAGTCATGTGCTAAATAATAAAACACTAGGTAACACTGTATACAAAAAAGGACCTGGGGGATTGGTGGACAGTAAACTCAACTTTAGTGATCAGTGCCAGACAGCGGCTGCCAAGGCTAATTAAATAATAGGATTAGGGATGGTCCGAACCGAGTTCGGTTCGGGTTCGTACGAACCCGAACAGCGGGCAGATCCAGCGGGAGGACCGCCTGGAAAACTGGGATACAGCCATAGCCATAGGCTGTATCCCAGTTTTCAGGGCGTTACTCCCGCTCGATCCGCCCGCTCCACGAAGCGGGCAGACAGCGGGAATCTGCTGCTGAGCGTTCAGGTTCATACGAATCCGAACCTCGGCAGGTTCGGACCATCCCTAAATAGGATGCATCAAAATAGGCAGAGATGCTAAAGATGAGAACATAGTTTTGTCTCTACAAATTACTGATCAGACCACATGTGGAATATTGTGTGCAGTTTTGGGCACTGGTATAAAAGAAGGACACAGCTGAACTGGAGCGGGTGCAGAGGAGGGCGGCCAAGGTTATGGGTGGGTTACAGTACCAAGACAGTAAAAGACACTAATATTTTTGGTACATATAAGCGCATTTTTTTTCCGTATTTTACTATTTTTTGCCAGGAAGGTGGTGATCATGGCATGGAAATCCCCGGACACGCCCTCTCTTTCACAATGGAAATCCCTTATTAACTTGTATATCCCCCTTTACAGGGTACTTTACCAGAAACAAAATTGTCCCAAAAAATTTGATAAAATATGGTTGAAATGGCTGGCTGTGCCTGAGACGACTTCTCAGATGCAGACTTAACTGATAATGGACGGTTCCGCTCATTGGCCTGGGGGTGGGGGACAGGAATGCCGCAGGGTGTGTATGGTGTGTGAGTGTAGTGTGTACTTTGTGTGTTTTTGGACTGGCGGGCCCCAGACGTTGGGTCCACACTTTCATATGTTATCCTTCATTTTGAGAGTAGTTCTCTGAGATTGTGACTTCCTTTATGTCATGTCACTGTTGAAATGCTTATTCGAAATGTGGAAACTCTGCTGTATACTAGTGACCCCTGATACTATCTTTTTCCTGGTTATGTCATGTGGGACTCGATGCCTGTGTAGGCTTGTTGTCTGATTGTATTATTGCTGTAACTGTTGATATGTAAAAAACAAAATTGCATAAATAAAACCTTTTTAAAAAAAGAAAAAAGACGTCTTAGGGGCGATCTGATCACAATGTACAAATATATGAATGGACAGTACTAGGGATGCACGATGCACCGAAATATCGATACTACTATCGATATTTCGGGCAAAAAAACGGTTCGATACCAGGATTTCCTGGTATCGAAACTTTAAGTTAAGCTGAGAACACGGTGGGCGGCTAGCTGAGCGCCGGCCGTGTTCTCTATGTGCCTCCCCCTGCCCCCTGCAGTCTCCTCCTCTGCTCTCCCTCCCTCCGCTCCCATTGGCGCCAATTTCAAATAGCCGGCACTTAGCTATTGCTAGTGCCGGCTATTTAAGTATATAGATGCCGCTGTCACACTGACAGCGGCATCTGAGCCCTCCTGAGCCCGCTCCATATACAGCGGGGGTCGGCTACTGTGTGTAACAGACCCCCGCTGCTGGTGTCTCTCTGATAACAGAGTCCGGCTCTGTTATCAGAGAGATGATTTATGCCGAGGAGCCGGAGCTGCACGGAGGAGAGCGGCTGGAGAGGGAGAGCGGGAGAGGAGGACGGAGGAGAAGGCTGGAGGGAGAGCGGGAGGTCCGGGAGAGAGGACGGAGGAGAAGGCTGGAGGGAGAGCAGGAGGTCCGGGAGAGAGGAGGACGGAGAAGGCTGGAGGGAGAGCAGGAGGTCCGGGAGAGAGGAGGACGGAGAAGGCTGGAGGTGGGGAGGATGAAGAGGGAGAGCGGGGGTCTGTGAGATCAGGGAGAGGAGGCCAGGGGAAGTGCAGCACATGAGAGGATCCAGCCGGCTGGCAGGTGGGGGAGGTGGCCGGGACTGAGAGGAGCAGATAAGATCGGCTGTAGTGTGTGGGATCCTGTGTAACCTCCTCTTCTCTTCCTCCGCAATCTTGGTAACTGGTGCAGCAGAGCTATCTTAGTGATGGGTGGTGCAGCAGAGCTGTCTTAGTGGTGGGTGGTGCAGGAGAGCTGTCTTAGTGATGGGTGGTGCAGCAGAGCTGTCTTAGTGATAGCTGATGTAGCAGAGCTGTCTTAGTGATAGCTGATGTAGCAGAGCTGTCTTAGTGATGGGTGGTGCAGCAGAGCTGTCTTAGTGATAGCTGATGTAGCAGAGCTGTCTTAGTGATGGGTGGTACAGCAGAGCTGTCTTAGTGGTGGGTGGTGCAGCAGAGCTGTCTTAGTGAGCTGTCTTAGTGATGGGTGGTGCAGCTGAGCTGTCTTAGTGTTATCTGATGCAGCAGAGCTGTCTTAGTGATGGGTGGTGTAGCAGAGCTGTCTTAGTGATATCTGATGCAGCAGAGCTGTCTTAGTGATGGGTGGTGCAGGAGAGCTGTCTTAGTGATAGCTGATGCAGCAGAGCTGTCTTAGTGATATCGGATGTAGCAGAGCTGTCTTAGTGATAGCTGATGCAGCAGAGCTGTCTTAGTGATAGCTGATGTAGCAGAGCTGTCTTAGTGATAGCTGATGTAGCAGAGCTGTCTTAGTGATGGGTGGTGCAGCAGAGCTGTCTTAGTGATAGCTGATGTAGCAGAGCTGTCTTAGTGATGGGTGGTACAGCAGAGCTGTCTTAGTGGTGGGTGGTGCAGCAGAGCTGTCTTAGTGAGCTGTCTTAGTGATGGGTGGTGCAGCTGAGCTGTCTTAGTGTTATCTGATGCAGCAGAGCTGTCTTAGTGATGGGTGGTGTAGCAGAGCTGTCTTAGTGATATCTGATGCAGCAGAGCTGTCTTAGTGATGGGTGGTGCAGGAGAGCTGTCTTAGTGATGGGTGGTGCAGCAGAGCTGTCTTAGTGATAGCTGATGCAGCAGAGCTGTCTTAGTGATATCGGATGTAGCAGAGCTGTCTTAGTGATAGCTGATGCAGCAGAGCTGTCTTAGTGATAGCTGATGTAGCAGAGCTGTCTTAGTGATATCGGATGTAGCAGAGCTGTCTTAGTGATAGCTGATGTAGCAGAGCTGTCTTAGTGATAGCTGATGCAGCAGAGCTGTCTTAGTGATAGCTGATGTAGCAGAGCTGTCTTAGTGATAGCTGATGTAGCAGAGCTGTCTTAGTGATAGCTGATGTAGCAGAGCTGTCTTAGTGATAGCTGATGCAGCAGTGCTGTCTTAGTGATAGCTGATGTAGCAGAGCTGTCTTAGTGATAGCTGATGTAGCAGAGCTGTCTTAGTGATAGCTGATGTAGCAGAGCTGTCTTAGTGATAGCTGATGTAACAGAGCTGTCTTAGTGATAGCTGATGTAGCAGAGCTGTCTTAGTGATAGCTGATGTAGCAGAGCTGTCTTAATGATAGCTGATGTAGCAGAGCTGTCTTAGTGATAGCTGATGCAGCAGAGCTGTCTTAGTGATAGCGGATGTAGCAGAGCTGTCTTAGTGATAGCTGATGCAGCAGAGCTGTCTTAGTGATAGCTGATGCAGCAGAGCTGTCTTAGTGATAGCTGATGTAGCAGAGCTGTCTTAGTGATAGCTGATGTAGCAGAGCTGTCTTAGTGATAGCTGATGTAGCAGAGCTGTCTTAGTGATAGCTGATGTAGCAGAGCTGTCTTAGTGATATCGGATGTAGCAGAGCTGTCTTAGTGATATCGGATGTAGCAGAGCTGTCTTAGTGTTATCTGATGCAGCAGAGCTGTCTTAGTGATAGCTGATGCAGCAGAGCTGTCTTAGTGATAGCTGATGCAGCAGAGCTGTCTTAGTGATAGCTGATGCAGCAGAGCTGTCTTAGTGATAGCTGATGCAGCAGAGCTGTCTTAGTGATAGCTGATGCAGCAGAGCTGTCTTAGTGATAACTGATGCAGCAGAGCTGTCTTAGTGATAGCTGATGCAGCAGAGCTGTCTTAGTGATAGCTGATGCAGCAGAGCTGTCTTAGTGATAGCTGATGTAGCAGAGCTGTCTTAGTGATAGCTGATGTAGCAGAGCTGTCTTAGTGATAGCTGATGTAGCAGAGCTGTCTTAGTGATAGCTGATGTAGCAGAGCTGTCTTAGTGATAGCTGATGCAGCAGAGCTGTCTTAGTGATAGCTGATGCAGCAGAGCTGTCTTAGTGATATCGGATGTAGCAGAGCTGTCTTAGTGATAGCTGATGCAGCAGAGCTGTCTTAGTGATAGCTGATGCAGCAGAGCTGTCTTAGTGATAGCTGATGTAGCAGAGCTGTCTTAGTGATAGCTGATGTAGCAGAGCTGTCTTAGTGATAGCTGATGTAGCAGAGCTGTCTTAGTGATAGCTGATGTAGCAGAGCTGTCTTAGTGATATCGGATGTAGCAGAGCTGTCTTAGTGATATCGGATGTAGCAGAGCTGTCTTAGTGTTATCTGATGCAGCAGAGCTGTCTTAGTGATAGCTGATGCAGCAGAGCTGTCTTAGTGATAGCTGATGCAGCAGAGCTGTCTTAGTGATAGCTGATGCAGCAGAGCTGTCTTAGTGATAGCTGATGCAGCAGAGCTGTCTTAGTGATAGCTGATGCAGCAGAGCTGTCTTAGTGATAGCTGATGCAGCAGAGCTGTCTTAGTGATAGCTGATGCAGCAGAGCTGTCTTAGTGATAGCTGATGCAGCAGAGCTGTCTTAGTGATAGCTGATGTAGCAGAGCTGTCTTAGTGATAGCTGATGCAGCAGAGCTGTCTTAGTGATAGCTGATGTAGCAGAGCTGTCTTAGTGATAGCTGATGTAGCAGAGCTGTCTTAGTGATAGCTGATGTAGCAGAGCTGTCTTAGTGATAGCTGATGCAGCAGAGCTGTCTTAGACAGATATCACTAACTTTATTTTAACACAATAAAATAAAAATAGTCCAAAAATTGGTATCACTGTAATAGTGCAGGGGTATTATATTTCTACCACTGTATTTTGTTTTGTTTTTTTATACTTTACTAAGTATCGAACTGGTATTGAGTATCGAAATAAAAAAGTTAGTATCGGTATCGAACTCAAAATTCTGGTATCGTGACATCACTAGACAGTACAGAGATCTTTGCAGTGATCTTTTTACTCCAAGGTCTGTAACCAGGAAAAGGGGGCATCCTCTACGTCTAGAGGAGAGAAGGTTTCACCATTAGCACAGATACATATTCTTTACTGTAAAAGCAACGAGAATATGAAACTCTCTGCCACATGATATTGTCATGGCTGATTCATTAAACATGTTCAAGGGAGGTCTGGATGTTTTTCTTTAAAAATATAAAATTACAAGTTATGGGCTCTGGTAATACGTCGATTATTCTGATTGCCATTGGAGTCGGGAAGGAATTTTCTCTGTGATGGGACAATTGTCAACTGCTTCATAAGGGTTTTTGTCTTCCTCTGAAGTAACACAGTAGGGTTTCTCTTGGTTGAACCTGATGGACTTCTTTCAACCTGGGCGGGTCTTCTTTCAACCTTATTAATTATATTACTATGTAAGAGAGGGGGAAGAGGTAGCAGTGTCTTGTCAGAGTGGACAAAGTGAGCATGATTTAAGACGTCCAGATCTGGTAAATATGAGAAAAAAGGGAAATGGTGAAAGATAGGTTACACATGTGCAGGGCCGGATTAAGGTTGGTGGAGGCCCCGGCAGGCAATTTCGTGGGCTGGCCCCTTATCCCCCCCCCAAAAAAAACAACTATTCAGCGATTCTATACAGATGGCTGCTTAATGTTATGAATTTAGCACGTATCCCTCCCCTCACTCCTGGCTGTATGGTTCAGCATCCTCCTCTGTTGTGCATGTGATGGTCACTTGAGGAAGATGCCAGGCCTAGAGAAAGGAGTGGGGAGGGGTGAGTATCAGGGTGTGTTCTCACATTGTTATTGTGTTAACGCAATGTGAGAATCTGCTCTTATCCGTTACAGCTAGCATATGCAGTTGTGAATCGCGGGCAGAATCAGGACTTGGTAGTCTAGGTCCCATTTGCAGTTCCCAATCATATACACTAGCTGAAGCAGTAGAGAGCACCCAGAAAGTACTTAAAGACTGTGTAAAATCCATCCGTGCAGCCCTTGCTTAACAAATATCGAGCCGTGTAATAGGCAAAGTAAACAAGCGCTGATCTAGCAGATGAGCACTCATTTACATTATTGATTGGGCCATCATTGGCCCATCTAACTGAGCCTGTGCATCAGGGGGGTATATTTTGCTAGGAAGAAGCAGTGTGGGTATTATGGCTTAGAGCAGTCTTGCCGAACCTTCAGGATGCCCCTAGTTATGTAGTAATGTATATACAGCCCCCCTTCAGGATGCCCCTAGTTATGTAGTAATGTATATACACCCCCCTTCAGGATGCCCCTAGTTATCTAGTAATGTATATACACCCCCCCCCTTCAGGATGCCCCTAGTTATATAGTAAAGTATATACCCCCCCCCCCTTCAGGATGCCCCTAGTTATGTAGTAATGTATATACAGCCCCCCCCTTTCAGGATGCCCCTAGTTATGTACTAATGTATATACAGCCCCCCCTTCAGGATTCCCCTAGTTATGTAGTACTGTATATACAGCCCCCCCTTCAGGATGCCCCTAGTTATGTAGTAATGTATATACCCCCTTTCAGGATGCCCCTAGTTATGCACTAATGTATATACAGCCCCCCCCTTCAGGATGCCCCTAGTTATGTAGTACTGTATATACAGCCCCCCCTTCAGGATGCCCCTAGTTATGTAGTAATGTATATACCCCCCTTTCAGGATGCCCCTAGTTATGCACTAATGTATATACAGCCCCCCCTTCAGGATGCCCCTAGTTATGTAGTAATGTATATACCCCTTTGAGAATGCCCCTAGTTATGTAGTTTCCCCCCCCCCTCCCTCCAGGATGCCCCTAGGGAACCCCCAAAGAAAATGCCCTGGTTTGTGCCAAGTAAAAAGTAATAAACGTCCCAATGCTGCCCGGTCTCTTCATTTTTTTGTAGTCCCTGGGGGAGCATGCAGGTCTTCTCCTGCAGGCTGAGCACGATGAAATGACGTCATCGAGCGGCCCGCAGGAGAAGATGTACGCCGCTCTGCCACACAGGAAGCCCCAGAGATCAGAGCTCCCTCACCTGCTTCTCCTGGATGTGGCTGAACTCGAGAAGCATTAGTGCAGGTTCCTCTGGAGGGACGGGTTCAGCCACATCCAGGAGAAGCAGGTAAGGGAGCTCTGATCTCCGGGCCTCCTGTGTGGCAGAGCGGCGCACATATTCTCCTGCGGGCCGCTCGATGACGTCATTTCATCGTGCTCAGCCTGCAGGAGAAGACCTGCATGCTCCCCCAGGGACATCGGCACCGGAGCATCACTGTACTGTAGTTCTGGGAAGTTTTTCTAGAAAGGATTCCCAGTGTAAATCATTAGGTACTCACAAAAGCACAAACTAAGCTAGATGGAGTGGGTGCCCATCCCACTACACTGGCCCAGAAGTGGCAGAAAATAGAAGAAGAAGAGATGGAGACAGCACGTTCAAAGTAGAATTCAGCAATTCAACGAAGTTTTGGCTATGCAAAGCCTTTTTCAAGCAGTGATCCTACTCTGCTAATAAGTGTGCTATACCGCCACAGCCACTGATTGGCTTAGCGGGATGTTAGTGTCCTGTGAACCGGAGATGCAGGTGGGAGCATGGCTGGTAAGTAGTTTGTTTAAACCCTGGCACTTGATGAGTTAAGTAGGCAGTGGCTACATTCCCACAGTGGAATGAAAATCCTCTGCGAGAATGCCATAGGACAATATTGCAGTCGATTTCGCTGCAAAACTCACAGCATGAAACCCGCTGTTATGCGTTACGTGTGAAACTAGCCTTAAGGCCCTATTGCACAAAACGATTATCGTCCGTTACATGTAATAGAAGACAACAATCAGCCAACATGAACGATGTCGGGTGATCGTTGTCTGTCATTGTCTTTCAATATGTTGAAAGACAAATATCTAAGATAGCAACGATCTGCTGCTGTCGCTCCGTGGAATAGGAGCGTTGGCAGCAGACCACTGTTATCTTCTATAGGTTGCCCGGACGATATAGCAATCACCCAGGCAGACATCACCCCCCCCCAGCTTGCTGCCAACGCATGTAATGGCGCCAGCAGCGAGCAGGGAACGAGGAGCAGGCGATTGCTGACAGCGCTGGCCTTGGCTCCTCTGCATCGCCCCGTGTAACGAAAAGCAAGGCTGAAAGCAAAATCCATACAATCTTAAAAGGGGTCATAGTTTTTCAACATTGGGTCATAGGGAGATGGTTCTGGTACCATCAGATGAAGCTGGGCCCCCTTGACAGTTCAAACATGTCTTCTGGACAACTAGACCCCGTGGAGTTTTCCTCCACATTATATATATATATACCGTATTTTTCGCTTTATAAGACGCACTTTTTTTCCTCCCAAAGTGGGTGGAAAAACTAAGTGCGTCCTATAAAGCGAAGACGGCTCCCAAGCAGTGCCGAGCACCGCATGGAAGCCGACCCGCCCACCCCCTGTATTGCCGCTCACTATACATATGCATAGTGAGCGGCCCTGAGCCATCCCCTCCGCCCGCCCCGCCCGCCCCCTCTATCCCCGCTCAGCTGAGCCGATCAGAAGCCCGGGAAAGTGCAATGAGCAGCACTTTCCTGGGCTCCTGATCGGCTAAGCTGCGATGGAGGGGGCCGGCTTGGCGGGCGGAGGGGATCGCTGGAGGGGCCCCAGCAGCTCCTCTCCCGACACTCCGGTCTCCCGTCATCCTCCGGCCTCCCGTCATCCTCTGGGCACAGGCAGTGGGGTACAGAAAAGCTGCCTGTGTCCCGGAAGTGCAGCGGCAGTCTCTCTGTCCCTCGCTGCCTGTGCCGGAGGATGACGGGAGACCGGAGTGTCGGGAGAGGAGCTGCTGGGGCCGGCGGACGGGTGAGTAGCCTGTTTGTTGTTTTTCTGATCGCAGGGGGGATTGGCTACTATGGGGGGCACTGTATGGGGGCATTGGCTACTATATGGGGGCACTGTATCGGGGCATTGGCTACTATATGGGGGCACTGTATGGGGGCATTGGCTACTATATGGGGGCATTGGCTACTATATGGGGGCACTGTATGGGGGCATTGCCTACTATATGGGGGCACTGTATGGGGGCATTGGCTACTATATGGGGGCACTGTATGGGGGCATTGGCTTCTGTATGGGGGCATTGGCTACTATGTGGGGCACTATATGGGGGCATTGGCTACTATGTGGGGCACTGGCTACTATATGGGGCACTGTATGAGGGCATTGGCTACTATGTGGGGCACTATATGGGGGCACTGGCTGCTATATGGGGCACTGTATGAGGGCATTGGCTACTATGTGGGGCACTATATGGGGGGATTGGCACCAATCACACTGCTGCTATCTCCAAACTGTGACAATGAGCAAAATATTTTTTTTTCTATTTTTCCCCCCTAAAATCAGGGGTGCGTCTTATCAAAAGGCGCGTCCTATAAGGCGAAAAATACGGTATATATACACATATATACAGTATATATGAACAATGTTCCAGTAATACAGCCATTCAAAGGCATACACCATAGCAACATTTCAGATTCTTTGATTGTTGGGGGTCCGGTTGCTGAGACCCCAGTGATTGATAAAATGAAAGGGCATTTTTAATGGTCACTACACTGTTAGTGATTATAAGGAACAGTTTGATTTTTCAGCCAGTAATAGTGTCACTTTGTCTGTGGGCTATCTTCTTTAACGTTACTGGGGTTCTGCATTTCAGGTTAAAAAGCAGATTTTTATTTTTATAATAATCATGGACAGAACCTTTAAAACTGGATAACCATAACTAAATTACTATGGCAAAAAGCAGGCTACAAATCAGAGGAGCAGGCCACAAATAGCTATTATTCTATTTTCATTTGACTACATATGGGTGGTTTGCTAGACATACAGTAAGAGATAATGAATGTAGATAATATAAATGTAACTTAGCACAAGGAAGTCCTGCAATGTGCTACAATTGTGTACTTGCCCTCCCATGCAGGCAGCACGGGGAGTGGCCTCTTATAGTCAGCTAAATATAGCCCTCATAACCGGGGTTTATTTTAGCAGTAGTGGAGGTGGGAGAGGGGATTCACACAAACCGTTTGTCTGTCATCCTCCTGCACCCCTCCCCATAGATCCCCAGTCACCGCAGCTTGCTGTCACTATCAGCAAAGACAGCGTGGGAAGCTGAGCCACCACCATGGAGCTGCTGTCATCTCTCAGCCTGGACGACCTGGCTGCATCTTTCTCCAAACTACCTGTCTTCCCACTCTTTGATGTGGCTTATTATATTATTTCCATCCTATATCTGAAGTATGAGCCAGGTGGGTTATTTCATCCTAAATGTGCAAGTACTAATGATATTTAGTAGTCAAGATTAATGAATGTGTTCCGCATATACTTATCGCTGCAAGGGTTAACTGTCTGAATCTGTGACAACTGCTCATTTGCCTTTTAAGGATACAGAAATTGGAGTAAGAATGAATGGATGAATTGTAGGCTTTAGAAAAATATTTAACTCTTTACTGAGCTGCCTGACAATGCAGTGTGTTAGCCCAGCCATGAATTGGTAAATCTTAGTCTGAAGTAATAGTAAGTTTTGAAGAAACAACAATGCTGAAGCTTATGATTTCATAATTAGTAGTTAATCACAGAATGTAATGTATCATATTAATAATAAATTGTAGACAGTAAGTTACTAACATAAATCTCAGCCGGAAAAAGTTTTCTTGCGTCTGACCCTATAAACTCCACACGGGGCCATTAGCTCAGTCCGTATCTTAGCCACCTGTTGACTTCAGATAAGAACTGACAATCAGCAGCCAAAGTTATCAGCAGTGGTGAAATGCTCATCTCTTTATTTAAAGAGAAACCGAAGTCTCTCCTTACTCATCTTGGGAAAAGGGAACCAATCAACAAATTTGTGCTGACTGGGCTCCCAGAACGGCTACACGCACTCCGCAGCCAGGTCTGTGGTCAGGGGTTCTGGGCTCTGGGGTCTTCATGTCTGGTAAAATACTTTTTAATCCTGTGCACCAGGCAGGGGGAGAGCTGTAAACTAGTCATCTGGGCTATGACTATTCACGGCTGTCTGTCCTGTCAGCGCGCTCTCCAGGGTGATTGACAGGCAAAGAGGCCTGTTAGCAGCCATAGCCAAGTGGGGTGGGGGGGAAATCCCCTACACTGTGACACTGTGAGCTTTGATTGGATAGGGCCCTATCACATGGAGCGATAATGTAGTAGGCAATGATCTGCCAATAAAACAATCATCAGCTGATCGGCTCTTTAGGTCCAGTTTTAAAATTATCGGCCACCAACCATGCATTGCTACGTGTAAAAGGGATATGTAGTCGGTGGCTAACAATTAAATAAACTGTTCATACATTACCTGTCCACGCTCCCAGTCACCTCCTGCCTTCTGCTCTCTTCCCGGCACCAAGCGCTGTAGTTTCTCTGAGCTGATAGGCCTCTTAGCCAATCACTGGACAGGACCGCTGCGGCCAGTGATTGGCTGCACGCACATTGCTAATGATGTCCATGCAGCTCTTGTTAAACGATAAAGAGCCATGTAATAGGCTCAGTAAACGAGTGTTGATCCAGCAGATTGGCGCTCCTTTACATTATTGATCGGGCCATCGTCGGCCCATCTAATAGGACCCTTACTCCCTGCCTGGAAAACATAATTGGATAGTCCATGCCTGGAAAACTTGGATACAGCCATAGGCTATGTTCACACAACGTCAAAAAAAGAGAAAAAGTGTCCGCCTTTTTGATTTAAAAAGACGTCTGTTTCGAAGCATTGAAGTCAATGGAATGACAGACGTCCAAAGCACATAGGGGGAGGTTTATCAAATATGGTTTAAAGTGCAACTGGCTCAGTTGCCCCTAGCAACCAATCAGATTTTTACTATTAAATTCAATTAAAGACACACCTAAGGGGCAATTAGTAAACCCACACAACAAACAAAGAAACAAACAAAAAACCAAATAACCTCATGCTTTGCTTCAGAGTTGCCATTTAATATAGATCCTAATAGCAAAATATGTTGTTAAGGGTGCCTTCACACGTACACAGAGATTGCTTTTTTTAAATGACATTTTATGTATACAAAATAATAAAAAAAGCGATCAATTTGTCTGATCTAAAAATTTTTTTTACTAATAAAAAATAGACATCATGGCGCAAAAAATGACACCCCATACGACCCCGTAGGTGAAAAAATAAAAGCGCTATAAGAGTCCCAATAGGGCCATTTTTAATATACCTATTTGAAAAAAAAAGTTTTACTGCTATTAAAAATAATAAAATGTTAGAAAACCTAGTAAACATGCGTATCGCTGTGTTCAGACTGACCTGTAGAATAACGAAAAACTGTCAGTTTTACCGTAAAGTGCATTACAAAAACACGGACCCCCCCCTCCCCCCCCCCCTCCCCCCCAAAAAAAATAAATTGCAGAATTGCATTTTTTGACCCAAATTCACCCCATAAATAATATTTTAGGGGTTCCGTCATTCATTTTATGGCAGATTGAAAGAAGCCATTACAAAGTACACCTGCTCCTGAAAAAAACAAGCCCTCACATGGCCCTGCAGGTGGAAAAATAAAAGTTTTATGGGTCTTAGAAGGCAAAAAGGAAAAAATAAATACGCAAAAGTGCCCTTAAAGGGAACCAAACAGCCCGTTTGAGCTGATATGGTTTCCTTGAGCATTGTATAAAGCACCTGGAGCGGCCCCGGCACGTACCGGCCGCGGCCGCAGCAGGTACTTTTAACGGAGAAAATGACTTTTATTCCCTGGCTCGTGACTAGATACGAGCGGGGAAGTAGTCATGGTGGGCGGCTCCCTGCTCGTATCTAGTCACTGCGCTCTGCCTGTCAGCGCGCTCGGCGGGATGATTGACAGTAACGGCCCTCTCTGCCTGTCAATCATCCCCTCTGAGCACGCTGACAGGCAGAGCGCAGTGACTAGATACGAGCGGGGAGCCGCCCACTATGACTACTTCCCCGCTCGTATCTAGTCACGAGCCGGGGAATAAAATTCATTTTCTCCGTTATAAAGCACCTGCTGCGTCCGCGGCCGGTACGTGTTGGGGCCGCTCCAGGTGCTTTATACAATGCTCAAGGGATCGGGCTCCGATCGCCGTGCCTGCTAATTAAGTTTTCAGATGCAGCTGTCAAAGTTGACAACTGCATCTGAAGACTTCAGAGCAGCTTATCCCTGGTGTCTAGTGGGGAGATCGCTCCCCCGTGATGTTGTCATGGAGGAGCAATCTTCGTGACTGGTGCTGGCCGGGGTCTGTGCCGTAATGGCGCTGATCCCAGCTCGGCATTCGGTTGCTTCCGGCTGCAGCAGCCGGAAGCAAACAAGTGCCGATCTCATCGATCTATGCTGCATATCTATTTTTTTTATTTCGCAGCATATTTTATGCAAAAATTCAGCCTGTCATTGCAAAGTACAATTAGTGACACAAAAAATAAGGGCTCGTGTGGGTCTGTAGGTGTAAAAATGCAAGTGCTATGGCCTTTTAAGCACAAGGAGGAAAAAATGAAAACACAAAAACGAAAATTAGCCTGGTCCGGAAGGGGTTAAAGGAGCATGTGTCATAATAAAATTACCAATTGTTTAAATCAAATTTTATGTTCAACATTTTTTCAAGTGTTTTCAAAGTGTTCTGTACAGCATTAGGCTATGTTCACACTGCGTATGTTTCCGGCCGTAGTGTGGACCGCGGATATACGCACGTTGAGGTTGATGCGTTCGCTTGAAAGTATATGATATACGCCCACACAATGCACACTACGTATGAGCTTACGGCCGGATCGTATACGGTGCCGTGAAAAATGAACACAACCATTGTTGGAGGACGAAAATGTAGAAACTCACGGCAGTGGATTTCCATGCGGTCCCGTACGGAGTACTTATTTCAGCCAAATTGAACTTGATTTTTCGATCCAAAAGGTTCTGTGTGTTTTACGGGGCTGGGCGAAGATTTCCAAGTAAATGACCTGCCTCAGATCGCTTCGAAACAAGCTAGGGAAGCATAACTCTACTACGGGTGTATGTTCGCGGTTCGAACGCATCCGGCCGCATGTCTATTTTTCCCACGCCCGTTGTTTCAGCCGCACATGTACGGCGTCGTATAAAATGCGGCCGGTCTCATCTGTAGTGTGAACATAGCCTTACAGTGACAGGTGACACTGGTAGATAGCACCACTATAAGACATTGGCAGCTCTTTATGGAATGACCTCTTCAAAGACCACAGAGTATGCTCAGTAATGCTTTACACTCTCAATAGATCAGGTTCTGTCTATTGTCATCTATGTTCATTGTTCTTGATTTAAAGCATGTCACTAAACGATATAAAACAACAGCTCCGTAGGTCCAAAACCTATAACAATATGCAAAAAATGAAAATTAGTTATACAGTACATCCCCCTTAAAGAGTCACTGTCGTATTTTTTTTTTTGCAGAAATCAATAGTCCAGGCGATTTTAAGAAACTTTGTAATTGGGTTTATTAGCCAAATATGCCATTATCTGCATTTAAAAAGCCTTTTCCCAGGTCCCCGCCTCCCTCCTCTTTTCCATCCACTGCAAAAAATCAGGAAATTGTGACTTGTTGCATCAGATATACCCAGTCTGTTCTAGGGGGAGGGGGGAGGAGGAAGGAGGGAGTTAGCCGACAGCAGAAAGCAGATAACAGAGTATTACAGGCAGGAGCTGGGCGAACGCTGTAATCAGAGCTCAGAGAGGTCAGTGGTGACTGTCAGAGGAGATAGAGGGTGATGTATTTGTAGATTAACTCTTTGTTGTCCTGTTTTGGTCCTTTATTTAGCTCTCTCCATAGGAGAACAATGAAGACAGGGGGGAGAGCTTCAAACTGCTTTTTCATGATAAAAATGCATTTTTCGGCTAATAAACCCAATTACAAAGTTTCTTAAAATCACCTGGACTATTGATTTCTGCAAAAAAAATAAAATAATTCACGACAGTGACACTTTAACCCTTTGAGGACCAGGCCCAAAATGACCCAGTGGACGGCGCAAATTTTGATCTTAGTGTTTTCGTTTTTCCCTCCTCCCCTTCTAAGAGCTCCAGCACTTTCAGTTTTCTATCTACAGGCCATGTAAGTGCTTGTTTTTTTACAGGAATAGTTGTACTTTGTAATGGCGTCTTTCATTTTACCATAACATGTATGATGGAATTCCAAATATATTATTTATGAAGATATAAATTGGTGAAATCGTAAAAAAGAATGCAATATGGTAACGTTTGGGGGGTTCCTGTGTCTACGTAATGCACTATATGGTAACAGCGACATGATACAATTATTCTATAGGTCAGTCCGAACACAACCATATGCAGGTTACACAGATTCTCTAATGTTATATATATATTTTTTTAATGAAATCCTTTTTTTTTGGCAATTAATTATAAATAAAATGGGCCTATTGTGACGCTTATAACAGTTTTATTTTTTCACCTACGGGGCTGTATGGGGCGTCATTTTTTCCACCATGATCTCTAGTTTTTATTAATACCATATTTGTGAAGATCGGACGTTTTGATCACTTTTTATAAATTTTTCTTTATATATAATGTAACATAAAATCGGTAATCAACGCACTTTTTTCCCTCTTTTCGTGTACGCCGTTTACCGTTCGCAATGACGCTTGTTATATTTTAATAGATTGGACAATTACGCACGCTACGGTATATTATATGTTTATTTGTTTATTTATTTTTATATGTTTTATTTATATAATGGGAAAGGGGGTGATTTCAACTTTTATTGGGGGAGGGGTTTTGGGGTAGTTTAATAGTGTTTTTAACTTTTTTTTTTTACACATTTGAAGTCCCTTTGGGGGACTTTTACATCCAGTACTTTGATTTTTACACTGACCATTGCTATGCCATAGGCATAGCATTGATCAGTGTTATCGGCAATCTGCTCATTGAGCCTGCCTGTGCAGGCTTAGTGGAGCAGATCGCCGATCGGACCGCAGGGAGGCAGGTGAGAGACCTCCGGCGGTCCGTTTTACCGATCAGGACCCCCGCAGTCACACTGCGGGGGTCCTGATCGGTAAGTGACAGGGAATCCCCCTGTCACTTACACTTAAACGCCGCGGTCTCGTCGCGATCGTGGTGTTTAAGGAGTTAATGACACGCGGCAGCGCGATTGCAGCCGGCCCCCACCTGCTATGAAGCGCGCTCCGCTCCGGAGCACGCTTCATAGCCGGAGAAACACCCAGGGCGTACAGTTACGCCCTAGGTCGTCTGGGGACAGACTTCCATGGCGTAACTATACGCCCTGGGTCATCTAAGGGTTAACTAGGCTTGAATTTCCCTGTTGACTGTAAGGGTCCTATTCCACGAGCCGAGGAGGGCCCGATCAACGATGTAAACGAGCAGCGATCTGCTAGATCGCCGCTCGTTTACTGGGCCTATTCCACGGCCCGATGATCGTTGAGCAAGGGCTGCAGGGACATCATTACCGATGTCCTTGCAACCCTTGCAGCAGCAGTAATACATTACCTGTCCAGGCTTCTTCTCCACGCTGTCTTCATCCCCGGGTCCCGCGCGCTCTATCTTCCGAATGGCCGGTCAGCTGACAGGCCACACTCAGCCAATCACAGGCCGCGGCGGTCCCGGCCTGTGATTGGCTGAGCGCTCCGTCAGCTGACCGGCCATTCGAAAGATAGAGCGCGCGGGACCCGAGGATGAAGACCGCGCGGAGAAGAAGACCTGACAGGTAATGTATGATGCTGCGATGATTTTAGGTCTGGCCCTAAATGAACGATCAGCCGATGACACGATCATCGGCTGATCATTCTCTCTATTTCACCGAACGATAATCGCCCGAATCGGGCCAAATGGGGCCGATTATCGTTACTGTGGAATAGGGCCCTAAGGGTACATTCACATGTCAATTATTTGGGCGGACAGCGGAATCTGCCGGAAAATATCATTGAGCCTATGGAACGGGTAGGACTTCAAGTGTGAATGTACCATTGGGCTAGGTTTACACACAGTAAAATAAAAGCTGAATCTGACTGTAATTTCAAATGAAAGTGAAGCCATAGTTTGCAAAAGCAGTTGGTAAATAATGAGCATGTTTATTATTTGGACAGTTGTAAATAACCTCAGAATTGCAGACATATTTTACCTTTATTTTATGGGGAAAGGGGAAAATTAAAGATTTGTGATCAATTTTTAATAAATTAAATTGCATAAATGGAAGGGATGCGAGCCACTAATATACTGCAGATAATGTAGTGTTCTACCAAAACATTACACACTTTCTCTCCCTGATAGCTCTGTTCTAATCAAGTACTTAGGCCCTTAGCACTTACTCACGTCCCTCCAAGTTGCTCGTGATCATGGATCCTCAATTAGGGCGATTTTAGGGCCCATTGATTTCTATTGTGCTATTCACATGATCCAAGTTCTCATGGATCTGCAATCCATTCCGCAAAAAAATAGGGCATGTCTTAATGTGAAACGTGATCGCAGCATGGCTGGCTTTCCAGAAGTCTATAGGATCCTTTTTTTTCATGGGTTCTATGGATTTGACATATGTGAATCTGTTAAAAACAGGCATGTGATGTTCTATCTAAGCTAGTTCTATTTTTTTAAACTGTATAACTTTAATATAAGTAGCACTGTACAATTTTTAATGAATCTGCCAAAAAAAAAAAAAGGATAAAGAGTGCAGCGCTAGATAATGGACTTAGTCCGTTGAATATTTAAATAAGGCTTTTGAAAGGCAACTTTGAAAACTGAGCAACAGTTGGGGAAATGTGGAGATGTCCTTTACTCACACATATAGTGTTACAGGTCAGGACCCAAACAGGGTTGTGTTTATATTCATGGCTGCCAGTAACAAGGGCGAGCCTGTTCCAACCTATAAGTTGTTTGATTAATTAAGAAATGGTTGTCACTGTTGATGGACTAAACAGCTGCCATGTAGCAGTCCATGTGTGTTATGCACTATTTACACTGCTGCTTTTGCAGTATTGTTCCATCGTATTCTAATTGTCCCTGTTTCCCTTTTGACTGAATGCAAATCAAACTTATTTTCATAGAAAATAAACTGTGTCTCTGACCAGTGAAGAACAGGTGAGATGCATATAAACAAATATAACACCCAAGGAGTAAAAAAGAACCAAATAGAAACATTCTGACTACAGATGAGTAGGTATTAGAGATGAGCGAACCGGGTTCGGGTTCGAGTCCATCCGAACCCGAACGATCGCCATTTGATTAGCAGTGGCTGCTGAGCTTGGATAAAGCTCTAAGGTTGTCTGGAAAACATAGATACAGCCAATGACTATATCCATGTTTTCCACATAGCCTTAGGGCTTTATACAACTTCAGCAGCCACCGCTAATCAAATGCCGAAAGTTCGGCTTCGGATAATCGCATGTTCAAGGTTCGCTCCTCTAGTAGGTATGAAAAAAATCGCTTAGTTCCTATCTGCAGGGGGGTTTCCCAGGACTGGATCCATCTTTTCCCAGCACCTAGGAGTAGCGCACAGAACAGAGCAGACTTCAAAGTCCTGCAGACTGATGAGCAGAATGCAAAAACGAACGAAGTAACTTACTTTGTTCCTACTGTAAATTCACTAATCTCTAATTCTGACTCTTATCCAGCATAAAAAAAACATGGCCACTTTCTCCAAGAAACAACACAACGCTTGTCTCAAGTTCAGGTGTCGTTTTCAATTATGCCCCATTCAAGCTAATGGAGCTGAGTCACAAAACCCCACCCAAACTAGAGACATGAGTGGTGCTGTCTCTGGAAGAAAGTGGCAATGTTTTTCTATCACTGGATAACCTCTTTAAAGGGGTTGTCCGGCGATAAAAAATTATTCACAGAATAACACACATTACAAAGTTATACAACTTTGTAATGTATGTTATGTCTGTGAATGGCCCCCTTCCCCGTGTCCCACCACCCCCACCCGTGTACCCGGAAGTGTGGTGCGCTATACATTACCTGTCACGTGCCGACCACGGTCTCCGATCCTCAGCAGTGACGTCTTCTTCGGGAGGCCGGCGGATCTTCCCGAGTGCCGGCCGCCCTCTGCAGCGTCATCCGAAGCTCAGCCGCGATTGGCTGAGCATAACTGTGCTCAGCCAATCGCGGCTGAGCAGCTGATGACGTGGCCGCGTCATCAGCCGCTCAGCCGCGATTGGCTGAGCACAGTTATGCTCAGCCAATCGCGGCTGAGCTTCGGATGACGCTGCAGAGGGTGGCCGGCACTCGGGAAGATCCGCCAAGCTCCCGAAGAAGACGTCACTGCTGACGATCGGAGACCGTGGACGACACGAGATGCGGTGAGTATAATGCACCACACTTCCGGGTCTAGCGTGGGTGAAGGGAAACACGGGGAAGGGGGCCATTCACAGACATAACATACATTACAAAGTTGTATAACTTTGTAATGTGTGTTATTCTGTGAATAATTTTTTATCGCCGGACAACCCCTTTAAGGCTTTGTCTGAAAAACATGCTGTGAAATACTTGTCTTTAAAATTAGAGGCTTAATCTGATGTATTTTCACTCTCTTTTGCTGTGGATTTTGGTGCAGTTTTAGATGTGAAAACCATTTATATACAGAAAAAAGTCACATGTCACAGTCCACGCAATAGAAGAAATGTGTGCCACATTGTGAGCTACAGTGAGCTACAGTCCCCTTGAAAACAATGGTGGACATTACACACATTACAAAATGCAGTAACCTACACTGTTTCTCCATAAAAGGGCCAGTTGGCAATAGGGGGTGTTTATAAGAGAGGAAAAATATGCTGCAAATACACTGCAGAAACTGTGAGGGATGCCTTGGATTTCTATAGTGTATAGTAATATTTTAGGCACAAACTACACTCATTTAAATGGGTCTAATCTGTGTCTTACATCTTAGCTACTCACCAACAATTGATATGCCGAGAATAAATGACATCATTTATTCCAGCGTATTTAAAATGAATGGGTGAAAATGCAGTCACTAGTTTATCTTGAAAGGGGTCTGTTATAATAATATACATACAGTTGTGCTCAAAAGTTTACATACCCCACCAGAATTTTTGCTTTCTTGTCCTTTTTTCAGAGAATATGAATGATAACACAAAAACTTGTTTTCCATTCATAGTTAGTGGTTGGGTGCAGCCATTTATTGTCAAACTACTGTGTTTTCTCTTTTTAAATCATAATGACAACCAAAAACATCCAAATGAGACTGATCAAAAGTTTACATACTCCAGATGGTAAAGCTGCCTATTCTTCTTGGCAAAAAACCCTCTAGTTCCTGTAAATACTTGGGCTGTCTTGCATGAACTGCGCACTTCAGATCTCCCCAGAGTGGCTCAATAATATTGAAGTCAGGAGACTGTGATGGCCACTCCTGAGCCTTTACTTTAGTTATGCTGTAGCCAATGACAGGTCGACTTGCCCTTGTGTTTTGGACTGTTGTCATGTTGGAACATACAAGTATGTTCCAATGCACAGCTTCCCAGCTGATGAGTGCAAATTTGCCTCCAGTATTTGCTGATAATTTGCTGCATTCATCTTTCCTTCTACTTTGACCAAGTTCCAGTGCCTTTGTAGCTCACACATCCCCAAAACATCAGCGATACATCCACTTTACAGTAGGAATGGTGTTCCTTTTGTCATAGACCTTGTTGACATCTTTCCAAATGTAACATTTATGTTTGTGGGCAAAAAGTTACATTTTGGTCTCATCATTCCAAATGACCTTGTTGTGCATCTTGAAACAGCCAGACCGCTACTTTTTAGAGAGGCCTGTATTTCAGCTGATGTTCTTTCCTGGCAGTTGTGGACAAACTTTTTGTCAGTTTGTGTCAACTTCAGGGAATGTAAACTTTTGATCAGGGTTATTTGGATGTTTGTGGTTGTCAATATGATTTAAAAAGAAAAAGCACAGTAGTTTGACAATAAATGGCTTGACCCAACCACTAACTATGAGTGGAAAGAACGTTTTGGTGTTGTCCTTTTTTCAGAGAATATGAAAGCAAAAAATAAAAGCAATAACTGTTGGTAAATATGTTTAGGATCCAATATGAATGATTTATAATATGCACAGCAACCAATCACAGCTCTTCTCTCATTTTACCAGAGCTGACAGCTGAGCTGTAATTGGTTGCTGTGGGCAGTTTACACCAATGTATATTTTACACCTCCCCTCCGTAAAGCTATGATCACACAACCTAAGTTAGGTATTAATTGTAGCTGTTGTTGCGGATTTGCTGAGGGAATCCCGGCCAGAGTGTACACACATAGTATACACTCCAGCCGGGATCACTAGCGGCCATGCAAAAAACTGACATGTCCTTTTTTCGTGGCCAATATTTATTGTATAGCAGCTGCAGAGAACCTGTCAGTTCACACAATGGAGCATGTGGCTCTAGCTGCATGCTCCATTGTGTGCAGCAGTGAATTCTGATGTGCGTCTGCATCCAAGTTCTGCAAAAGTGAAGATCATCCGGCTGGTACTGCAGTAGTGACCGGGACGATCTTAAGTAACACCGGCCGTTCTGTGACCCGGCCGGATCACAGAATGGCCGGTGTTATACTACGTGTGAACATGGCCTCAGAATCTATAGAACATACAGGCAGTTCCTTGCTTCTCCTAGGTCACACCCGTTAGTGTGTAAAAATGTACCTCTAACTATTTGCATATATTCATAAATACACATACACTGGTCAATGGATGAACATAAAGAGGGCATTTATCAATGAATTTGTGCTATACTTCTGGCTAATAATGTTTTTTAATGTTAATCAAGTTTTTGTACATGTTATAGAAAAATAGAGTGAGAATTATCAAGGCACTTGCGCCTAATAATAGTTTTTGTGCAGCAACCATAAAATTTTGTGCAGGCACATAAAAAGTACCACCTGTTCTAAAAAACTGCATAGATGATATATCCGAAGGTACAAGCGGTTTGGGGGGAGACAGATTGTGGGTAAAGAGTCGCTTTGATGACATGTCACTCACACATTGGCTAGGTCCAGCAACCAGGACCCCATCAATGCCAATACCAAAAGGTCACTTCAGTATGATGAATAAGATTTCTCTGACTCATTTGTTGTCCTACCTCTTAGACTCTCTAGTTCGATCAGAATCTTGAGCTACTCTTATATTAGCAGAGGGTGACTGCCCAATATAATACTGTATTTACAGTAGTTTGCTGTGTAGGAGAAATAGCTCCATGGGGTTCATACTGACTGCAATGTTTGACATTAGTCACTGATGACATTATTTAACATATTTTTTGCTTTGTCATATCTGACATTATTTTCTACTTTGTCACAAAAAAAACTGATAATTTTCCCCTTCTTCACCCTAGGTATTAGTGTTTTAGCTTAAGTAAATAAACTATGTCAATATGTACATACCATTCTTTGTGAGCTTATTATCAACCAGAAACATTTCAGCTTGTGTGCTGGGTAGATAGTGAATGTTAAAATGCATATTGTTGCATAAATTTAGTTGTTTCAGGAGGCTAAATTAATTTTAATGAAACAGTTGTCAATATTTAAGTGTACCTGTCACTTGTAAAAACTTCTGCCCCTCTTTATCTACAGTACATATATTATAGGTGCTCTATTGCCCCCCATATAGTAGTTAGTCCCCTTCGTGAACCCATATAGTAGCTATACCTCTCAGTGCAGGGAGCCCTCCCCCCAGCAGGTAAACACCCAGTATGTAATATTCCCTATATAGACATCTACCCTGGTAGTTACACCCCCCCCCCCCCATGTAGCCATACTCTTACCATACTCACTCTACTCTGACATACTCTGATTAGAGTTTAATGATGCTTGACTTAGGGGTGCCGTTGTACACTTATATTTAAAGGGGTTATCTAGGATTAGAAAAACATAGCTGCTTTTTTCCCAGAAACAGCACCACTATTGTCCTCAGTTTTTGTGTGGTATTACAGCTCAATTTTACATGAATGAAGTGAGTGGAGTTGATTTGTAATACCACAATCTGAGAACAGGTGTGGCCCTGTTTTTATAAGAAAGCAGCTATGCTTTTATTTAACCCTAAATAACCCCTTTAAATGCCGTTTACAGTGAATATATAGTGTAATGTATATTGTGCAGAAAAGTCAGACATTTTAGTTATGCATAGTTTTATTTTGCAGTGCATTGTACCTTTATTTAGTTTTGTATGGTATATCAGCATATAGCATTTATATAGGGGACAACTCCAAGTCAAAAGTTGGCCACATTGTCCCTGAGTGACACAGAATTATGGCCCTGGCTTATCTCTCCAAGAAAAAATTTATTTGGAAGCAATAATCCACCAAACCCTATTCTTGTCTCCAATGATTTTGCTTTAGACACAGGGGGAGACTTATCAAGCATTCACCCCAACGTACACCAGGGAGAAAAAGTAAATTCTTGCCTTCTCCCTGGTATGCGCCAGCCCTAACACCTGCTCACCTGAAGGGCAGATGGGGGTGGGGCCATGACGCCTCCACCCACGCCAAATTCATCATGATTTATGCCCATCATGATTTACGGCAGGTGTACATTTGTTCCGCAATGCCTGCACAGGGCCAGCTGGCTTTACTAAGAGGCGTATACCTCTTAGTAAATCTGGCCAGAGAAAAGGGGGCAGAGCTTTACTTAAAACCGGCGTACTTCTACACCAGTCTTGGAATGTCCCCCACCATGTTGATCCACAGTAGAATACTTCGCTTTTGGGAAGGTGTATAGGAACTTTTAAAAGAATCTCTGGGGTGCAAAAGGTGGCTCAAGCCTTCTGCTCCCTGCTGCACAGACAGTATCTCTATGTCTCAAAAAACATCTTCTCAGACTGGAGGGGGTGGCTGTGTATTGCACGCAAACTGTCTCATAACCTCTAATAAACTACTATATAATCCAGGTATGCCTGCAATGCCTGCATTAAAAAAGATACTGGGCTTATCTTTGTAACAATAGACTTGTAACAAAGTGGTGGCACATTTGATATTAGTATTAGGAGAAAATTGTAAGCTAGAAAAGTGGAGTAAAAAAGGTGCAGATGATAAAATTCCTTCCATAGTTTTTTTTGTGCTGAATCTGAACCAAAATCCACAGACTGTCTGCAACAAATATGCACAAAGGCCTGGATGATTTGCTGTGGCTTTCCTGTTGTGGATGAAGAAATACCCTTCAGAATTAGAGTTTGGAGACTATACATTGCATCTTAGTACCAGCTGGTATAGAGCAGCATATTGGCTGGATGCAATCACTTCAGTACCATAGACAAAATGATTCTCATGATAACCATTACTATTGAGGCATTATAGGCATAATGTATGTTTATATATGTCATTCTAGACATGTTTCTCACAGTTGACTTTTCTCTTCTCTTAACCGTTTATGACTTAGATGGTCCCTGACAGGTGGTCATCACCCTTTGCTCTCCTGCTGACCTATTGACTATATTTAGTTATGTATGGTACATCAGCTGTCCGTCATCCAATTTCACCTCCTCACTCTGACATTACACTATTCATTAACAATTTTGCTGCTGGTGCAACACTCCCTTGAGGACTTGTGAAGATGTTAACGTCTCAATGTGAAACAAATTATAAGTTTGCCGAGATATTGTTTTAGTCATTTGTACAATGATACACAGATACCCACAATCTTTACTGCAAACAGCATTTCGCCAAGTTCACACCATGCAGTTTTGGTGCAGCTTATTTTGGCTAAGGGTGGATTTGCACAAACGAAAATCACAGCAGCTTTCGCGCTGCAAGTTCACAGAGAAATCTGTTGAGGTTCCCGATACTGTCAGTTTGTATGGGTTTACATACACTTTGCAGATCTTTTACTCCGCTGCAAGTATGTAAACCCTGTCCCACTTAACCTGCCGTGGCCAGGTGAATATTTTACGGGTCCATACTCTGGCCTGCTTCTGTGGCTCAGCCAATTAGTTGTCCCACCGCGGCCACTGATTGGCTGAGTGGGACACAAGTAGCCAGAAGCCACAGAAGCAGGCGGTGTGGACCCGTAAAATATTCACCAGGCCGCAGCTGGTTAAGTGGGATGGGGTTTACATACTCGCAGCGGAATGAAAAATCCACAAAGTTTATATAAACCCATACAAACTAACAGTATCAGGAACCGCAGTGGATTTTGCTGTGGTACTTGCAACTTTAAATCTGCTACAATTCCAGTATGTGTGAACCCACCCTAAAAGCAGGAATGTAGTCTGAATGGGGATGGGGTGGTATAACGGTGAGTTCAGATGAAGCAGATTATCTTACAAGAGGATTTTTCTTTAGGTTTACAGTTTACCATACAGGTCACAGACATGCTGTTAGGCCAGTAATACTGTATACTGTATACTCCTTAGGCATACTTATAGTACTTATATTCAACTCATGATCACAATTGAATACAAAATAAAATGACTTCTCTGTATGATACATATTTTGATCATTGTATTATTCTTTTTCTCACATAAAGGTGCTGTAGCCCTTTCTAGACGCAGTCCTGTAGCCTCCTGGCTGTGCGCCATGCTTTACTGCTTTGGTAGCTACATACTTGCAGATGTTTTGCTTGGTGACTCTCCCATCCACTATTTCAGCAATAATGTCAATATACTTCTAGCATCTGCTGTCTGGTAAGTATTTCAGTGTTGCATTGTCATAAATGTGCCTGTGCTGAACTTCGTGCGCCCCTCTGCTCATGCTGTGCGGCTGAGATGGCGCTGATATTCAGTGTTCTTGTATGTCTTGTGCAGTAACCTAAACCCTGTCTGAACACTGGCCTGTTTCCATCAGGATGTTTCGTCCCACCCATTTGTTGTGTGCTCTGGCTATCAAGGAGTTATGATCCTTTTACACGGAGCGATTGTTGGGCGTTCGCTGAAAATTTGCAGATCGCTTTGTCTAAACAGTTTTTCACCGATTCAACCTATGTGTGAGATGGGCTTAAGCGATCTTAAAACGATTGCAGTAAAGTTTTTTTCAAATGATATATCGTCTCGTCTAAACACTAAAATCGTTAATCGTTCGATTGGGGAAAATTATTGCGCTGTGGTGCTGGGAGTTAACCCTATAGATACTGCGGTCAGCACGACCGCAGCATCTATAGGGCTGCTGACAGAGAACTCTCCCTCTACAGAGGGAGAATTCTCTGTCTGGTGTCCATTGGGGCTCTGCGAAGTGATGTCAGAGCCCCGATGGTAGCCATGGAAATCAAAAGCCTCAGGCTTTCGGTCTCCTGGCTACAGAGGCCGGTGGGGGAGGGAGGGAAGGCAGGGCGTGCACTGAAGGCAGGGAGCGCGCCGGGCGTGCAGCCGTGTGCTCTGCCCCTCCCCTCTTCTCCCTGCCGTTGTCACAGATTGTGACAGTGGCAGGAGACAGAGTAGAGGGGGCAGACATAGGGACATCAGCTTATGGGAACATTATGATCCCATAAGCTGATGTGCAAAAACGACCTGGTCATTGAGGAATCAATGACCCATGGTTGTGAAAAGGTTAAACTGGTCTTACGTGGATAGCTTAATGTAGTGTGGCACCTACACGCACTGTTGTAGTTAGTTTCAGTGGTCCGAAGATAATAGCACTATGGTAACAGAATCTCCCAACTGCCTCCATTATTTCCTTAAACCACCAGGAAAGCCCCCCCCCTCCTCCTCCCTGTTACCAAATACAAAAAATGTAAAAATATAAATAAAACAAAAATAATACATATTAGTAGTATTGCTGTTTGTGGAATTAACAGAACTAATAAACTTTTAAATTCCTGACCCTGTTAAATGGCGTGAACACAGAAAAAACACCACAATCCAAAATTGCTGGGTTTCAGTCACATCACATTCCCCCAAAAAATTAATAAAAAGTGATCAAAAAGTTCCATACATGCAAAAGTACTGATTTAAACTACAGAACACGGTATAAGAAAATGAGCCCTTATGCCGCCCTGCAGACTGGAAAATGAAAAGATTATAAAGCAATTTTTAAGCAATTAAAAAAAAAAAGTTTTTTAAAGTAGTAAAATAAAATTAAAAGGCATATGAATTGGTTATAATTATAATCGTACTGATCTGAAGAGTATACTGTAGATAGATTGTAAATGATGTACAAATGAAACCCCCCAAATAAAATAAAAAAATCTTTTTACCTCCTTAATTTTTTTTCTAGTTGTATAGCATATTTCATGAATCAATGAATCAGCCATGCGGCGCTGTAATTACAGCGCGGCGCATATCTGTACAGTTCCCCCGCTCCCAGCATCTTATCACAGATGCTGCTCGGGCAGGGGAGAGTCCGTTACAGGCATTCCCCATCCGTGTTCAGTGAGGAACACGCAATGTGTGAAT
This sequence comes from Dendropsophus ebraccatus, assembly GCF_027789765.1. Lineage (NCBI taxonomy): Eukaryota > Metazoa > Chordata > Amphibia > Anura > Hylidae > Dendropsophus > Dendropsophus ebraccatus. Next base: position 96,534,982 of record NC_091456.1, read on the forward strand.
GCAGCCTTATGGCTTTTTAAAAAAAACAAAAATGAATATCGACTGTAGGGTTAAGGAGTTAATGTTTTATTTTTTTTTTAAATATTATAAATTACATATTTTTTTATAATGTAGGATTATTGTAGGTTTGCTTTTCTGATCTTTACATGGAGGCAGTAATGACATGCCTGTATACTGTACCTTCATCATTGCCGCAGCCAATTACTGACCTCAGCGGTATATGGCAGAAGACCACAAACTCAGATTATGCTTTTCCTATCTCTGCAGGTACCTCATGTTTTTCTGCCCATTGAATCTCTTCTACAAGTGTGTAAGCTTTTTACCCGTGAAACTTGTTCTTGTTGGTATGAAAGAGGTAGTTCGTGTACGGAAAATTGCAATTGGAATTCACCATGCCCATCACCACTACCACCATGGTTGGGTTGTCATGGTACTTATTGGGTGGGTAAAAGGTAAGCATTCTGAAGGTTCTGCTTTTACAAGAATATGTGCTTATAATGTCTGTATACATCAGTACTATGGCATCCGTATACAACGAAAGCCACAACACTTTGCCAGATCAATCATACAATTGACAGAGGTGAGTCTTGACAGACAGGATTAATTTACACATAATTCACATTATTATGACCACCAGCTGCTGGAGCGTCTGTGGGGGAGAATCCAATAGAGTGAACAAGATGATCCCACAGACCCTTCATTGGGTTCAAGTCTGGAAAATTAGCAGGGCTAGGTTCACACTCTGTATCTGTGCGGCTGTATTGTGGGCGGTAAATCATCGGCCGGATTTTTCCGGTTCATGCGTACGCTGGAAAGTATACGATATACGGCTGCACAGTGCACACTATGTATGAATCTACGGCCCGATCGTAAACGGACCCGTAAAAAATGAACAAGACCATTGTTTGCAGCTGGAAATGCGGCCGTGGATTGACAGGCTGTAACGCCCGGAGTAGTGGATCCACTGGACCGGCACCAGCGATGGCACAAACCTCACCAGGGAGCGGAGTCTAAGGGGCCGCTGGTTTTCACCAGAGCCCGCCGCAAGGCGGGATGGACTTGCTGCGGCAGGCGACCCCCAGGTCGCTACCCCTGGCTTGGTTGCTGGTGTCGGCAGGCGAGGCGTGGCAGGAGATGGCACAGGCAATAGTCTGCAGATGAGAGAGCACGTGACAGGCTGGACACGGGAACAGGTGGAGTGACAGGGGAACAGAAACCGGGAACAGGGACTAGGGACCAGGTAACGGACAGGACTCAGGAACAGGGACTTGGGACCAGGTAACGGACAGGACACAGGAACAACAGGGAGCTGGGCCAAACGCTATGGGAAGCATGTAGAGGCTCCAACACAGGGGACAGGGCATGCTGGGATTTATAGGGGAGTGATTAGGTGCAACTACCAATTAAGAGCGCACTGCCCCTTTAAATCTGAGACAGCCGGCGCGCGCGCGCCCTAGGAGGCGGGGACGCGCGCGCCGGCCGGCACAGCGGGAGACAGGAGCGTGGAGAGGTGAGGCGCCCCCCGGGGCCGAGGTGATAGCAGCGCCGGGTCCCCGACTATGGACACCGGCTGCTGCATGGGGCAGGAAGCGGTCGCGGCGGCGGCCCGGAACGCGGGACGCCGCCGCGGCTGTGACAGTACCCCCCCCCTTTGGCCTCCCCCTCTTTCTTGCCTGCAGATGGCACAGGAAGCCACAAAGTCTTTGACATCTTGAAACAAACTGGACCACCAGTAGTGGCGAGAGATCCGTTGGCCGGTCTTACGGACTCCAGGGTGCCCGGCCTCCAACGAGGAATGACCCCACTTCAAAATACCTCTTCGAAGCGCAGGGTGAACATGAGTCTTTCCGGGGGGTACTCTCCGAAGCGAGGAGGTGACGACTGGTGCTAGGCGATCAGGCGGTAAAACATGGCAAGGGACTGTGGGTCTGTGGACGAGGACCTTCTGTAAGTTCTCCCGGTGGTGAGGGGACCCGACCTTAGCCTTGGGTACGGAGAGAGGGTACACCTCGGCAGAGAAGGCTTCCGCCGAGTCTTGGTCTTCTGCCGATAGGTCGGATAGAGGCTTGGCTGGGACAGGAAACGACATAGTACACTTGGTCTGAGGTGACCTGAGACACTGGTTGGAACAGTCCTGACCCCAACTGAGAATCTCCCCGGTTCTCCAGTCCAGTTGAGGGGCATGTTCTTGCAGCCACGGGAGTCCCAGGAGGACCGCGGGGGAAGAATGGGGCAGGACGTAGAAGGATATCTTTTCTTGATGTAAAGGACCCACCTGGAGGACTAAAGGTGCGGTCTGGTAGTACACACGGTCAGTAAGAATTTCGCCTGTGACCGAGGAGATAGTCAGGGGCCTGGCTAGTCGGGTCACGGGTAGCCGCCATCTTTGGACCAATGTTGCCGCAATAAAACTGCCTGCTGACCCAGAATCGAGGAAGGCATTAGTCTGATGATTTCGTCCTGAGAGAGTCCGGATGGAAACTGGCATAGACAGACTTGGAATGGTGGCATTCACACCTAGGGACACCTGTCCCACCGGACCTAGGTGCGAGCATTTTCCGGATGTTTGGGGACGTAGGGGACATCCCAGCCGGAAGTGATCGGAACCCCCGCAATAGAGACAGAGATTCTGCTCCAGGCGCCGGATTCTTTCATCAGGCGTCAGGTGAGCCCGTTCCACCTGCATAGGAATCTCAGGAGAGGGTTGGGACATCGAAAGGTCAGGATTCTGGAAAACCGGCGCCAGCTGGGGATGGCGACGGGAACGGGTTAGTAAATGTTCATGCCGAACCTCCTCCTCCCTCTCCGAAAAACGAGTATCAACTCGGGTGGCCAGTAGAATGAGTTCGTTCAGGGAGGTAGGCAGGTCTCGGGCAGCGAGCACGTCTCTCACACGACTAGACAGGCCCTTCTTGAAGGTGGCCAATAGGGCGGCCTCATTCCAGTCCAATTCGGCTGCCAGGGTGCGGAACTGGATGGCGTAATCACCAACAGAGGAGCTGCCTTGAGAGAGGTTGAGGAGAGCAGTCTCGGCTGAAGAAGCACGGGCAGGTTCCTCAAAGACGGAGCGAAACTCGAATAGGAAGGCCCGGAGATTGGCAGCGACTGGATCATCACGGTCCCACAGTGGCGTGGCCCAGGCCAGGGCTCTACCCTCTAATAGGCTGATGATGAAAGCCACTTTAGAGCGCTCGGTGGAAAACTGACTACTCAAAAGTTCAATGTGCATGGTGCACTGAGTCAAGAATCCTCTGCACAACTTAGAGTCCCCAGAGTACTTGCTTGGGAGGGCCAGTCGGAGTGAAGAAGAAGCGTCAGGAGGTGGTGTGCGCTGGGCAGTAGTCTGCTGCTGTAAGGCGGCAGTGAGTTGCTGGATCTGCTGTGACTGTTTCTGGATTTGTTGCGCCTGCTGAGTGACCACTCTGGCGACGTCACGGAGATCGGGCACCTCGCCGGGATCCATGGTTGGAGCCTACTGTAACGCCCGGAGTAGTGGATCCACTGGACCGGCACCAGCGATGGCACAAACCTCACCAGGGAGCGGAGTCTAAGGGGCCGCTGGTTTTCACCAGAGCCCGCCGCAAGGCGGGATGGACTTGCTGCGGCAGGCGACCCCCAGGTCGCTACCCCTGGCTTGGTTGCTGGTGTCGGCAGGCGAGGCGTGGCAGGAGATGGCACAGGCAATAGTCTGCAGATGAGAGAGCACGTGACAGGCTGGACACGGGAACAGGTGGAGTGACAGGGGAACAGGAACCGGGAACAGGGACTAGGGACCAGGTAACGGACAGGACTCAGGAACAGGGACTTGGGACCAGGTAACGGACAGGACACAGGAACAACAGGGAGCTGGGCCAAACGCTATGGGAAGCATGTAGAGGCTCCAACACAGGGGACAGGGCATGCTGGGATTTATAGGGGAGTGATTAGGTGCAACTACCAATTAAGAGCGCACTGCCCCTTTAAATCTGAGACAGCCGGCGCGCGCGCGCCCTAGGAGGCGGGGACTCCCGCGCCGGCCGGAACAGCGGGAGACAGGAGCGTGGAGAGGTGAGGCGCCCCCCGGGGCCGAGGTGATAGCAGCGCCGGGTCCCCGACTATGGACACCTGCTGCTGCATGGGGCAGGAAGCGGTCGCGGCGGCGGCCCGGAACGCGGGACGCCGCCGCGGCTGTGACACAGGCGGTCCGTACGGAGTACTTCAAAAATAGCCGGCAATGATGCCGAATGCCGATGCCTCTAATAGTTAATATATTAAATTAATAAAATACATTTTCTTTGTAATAAAGTCCCTTTCGTTGTTCAATAATTTAATTCTAACGAATCCATCATTGTGCAATTAAATATATTGTTAAAATAAATATATATATAAATAAGTGTATATTTATATATATATATATATATATATATATATATATATATATATATATATATATATATATTTATTTTTTGACAGTATATTTAATTGCACAATGATGGATTCGTTTAAATTAAATTATTGAACAACGAAACTGATTTTATTTCAACGAAAATGTGTTTTATTAATTAAATATTAATTAGTACAGGAAGCTCCAGTAAGCCGTTAATTCATATTGCCGGCAATAGAGCATTCTGTACTAATCATCACTTTACTTTAATTAAAACATCAAATGTTTCTTCTAATTATGTTATCACAATAGCATTATTAGAAGAAACATTTAGAATTATATGTGCGCTCAGCTGATTGGCTGATCGGCTGAGCGTACATATAATTAGCGAGGACACATCGGGGTGAGTATAGAGCTCTCCCCACCCCCTCCCCAGCACTGCACCCCTCCCAGCAAGGAAGGGGGGGTCAGTTAACCTCTTCCTTGCTGGGATGGGTGCAGTCTGACATCAGTCTGGCCCCCAAGGGGTTAAGGGGGATGCAATACATCCTCCCTTAACCCCTTGGGGGCCAGACTGTAAGCAGCGATCTGTAAAGATGCTGCATACTGTAAGGAGCACAACACCGCTCACAATGATGGGTGTTGTGCTCCTGTTTGTGTGTTTTTTGTGTGTTTCTCCCTTTTTGTTTTTCAGATATCGGTATCCTGTGGATTACGTCGCATTCCGTGGACTACGTCGATGACCAGCGGTTGTTTGTTGTTTTTTTTTTTTAATAAAATGGTCAATGAGGGGTGTGGGGGTGTTTTTATTTGAATAAAAAATGTTTTAACTTGTGTCTTGTCTTTATTTCTTTACTTTATAGACTTAGTAGTGGAAGCCGTCTAATAGACGGAATCCATTACTAAGTCGGGGCCTAGTGTTAGCCGGTATAAAATGGCTAACACTAACCCCCCATTATTACCCCAGTACCCAATGCCACCAGGGGTACTGGGAAGAGCCAGGTGCCAGTGGTCCCAGAGCGTCAAAATTGGCGCTCCTGGAACGGGCGGCAGCAGGCTGGTAAGATTTAGGCTGGGGAGGGCCTAAACCAATGGCTCTTCCCACCCTGGTGTTACCAGGCTGCTGTCTTTTGGTTTTTAACCCGGCTGGTTAAAAAAATAGGGGGGACCCTATGCGTTTTTTTTTAAATAAATAATTAAAAAAACCGCATAGGGTCCCCCCTATTTTTATAACCAGCCGGGTTAAAAACCAAACGACAGCAGCCTGGTAACACCAGGGTGGGAAGAGCCATTGGTTTAGGCCCTTCCCAGCCTAAATCTTACCAGCCTGCTGCCGCCCGGTCCAGGAGCGCCAATTTTGACGCTCCGGGACCACTGGCACCCGGCTCTAACCAGTACCCCTGGTGGCATTGGGTACTGGGGTAATAATGGGGGGTTAGTGTTAGCCATTTTATACCGGCTAACACTAGGCCCCGACTTAGTAATGGATTCCGTCTATTAGACCGCTTCCACTACTAAGTCTATAAAGTAAAGAAATAAAGACAAGACACAAGTTAAAACATTTTTTATTCAAATAAAAACACCCCCACACCCCTCATTGACCATTTTATTAAAAAAAAACAAAAACAAACAACCGCTGGTCATCGACGTAGTCCACGGAATCTGACGTAATCCACAGGATACCGATATCTGAAAAACAAAAAGGGAGAAACACACAAAAAACACACAAACAGGAGCAGAACACCCATCATTGTGAGCGGTGTTGTGCACCTTACAGTATGCAGCATCTTTACAGATCGCTGCTTACAGTCTGGCCCCCAAGGGGTTAAGGGAGGATGTATTGCATCCCCCTTAACCCCTTGGGGGCCAGACTGATGTCAGACTGCACCCATCCTAGCAAGGAAGGGGTTAAGTGACCCCCCTTCCTTGCTGGGAGGGGTGCAGTGCAGGGGAGGGGGTGGGGAGAGCTGTATACTCACCCCGATGTGTCCTCTTCGCTGGTCCGCAGCACAATGAAGTCACTGTGCTGCGGACCCGCTAATTATATGTGCGCTCAGCCGATCAGCCAATCAGCTGAACGCACATATAATTCTAAATGTTTCTTCTAATAATGCTATTGTGATAACATAATTAGAAGAAACATTTGATGCTTTAATTAAAGTAAAGTGATGATTAGTACAGAATTCTCTATTGCCGGCAATATGAATTAACGGCTTACTGGAGCTTCCTGTACTAATTAATATTTAATTAATAAAACACATTTTCGTTGTAATAAAATCAGTTTCGTTGTTCAATAATTTAATTTAAACGAATCCATCATTGTGCAATTAAATATACTGTCAAAAAATAAATATATATATAAATATATATATAAATTTATTATTTATTTATATATATATTTATTTTAACAGTATATTTAATTGCAAAATGATGGATTCGTTTACATTTAATTATTGAACAATGAAAGGGACTTTATTACAACGAAAATGTGTTTTATTAATTCAATATATTAACCATGAGAGGCATCGGCATACTGCAGAGGATCGCAAACCCCGGTAATAGCAATTCATGTAAACGGTTTCCCTGCTTTCCCAGATGCATCCCAGAGGTGTTTGCATCTCTTTCTTAAGATTTTATTTGTTATTTTTAGTTGAACCAGATTTCCAAGTAAATGACCATATGTTTTCAGCCGCATGTCTATTGTTTCCCACGGCCGTAGTTTCAGCCGCACATTTCCAGCCGCATAAAAAATACAGCCGCACACATACATAGTGTGAACATAGCCTAGGGTAGTATATGAAAGCCTTGGTCATGTTTTAAAAACCTTCACTAGACCATAACGCTTCCACCATGAGCTTGTGTTCTTCCTGCAATGGTTGCTGTGTGTTATTTCTCTAACATCCATCCATTTGATGTTTACCTGATAGTCCTCGGGCTGCATCTAACTTCCTCGGGCTGCATCTAACTTCCTCAGCCACCGTTATTCAAATGCCAAACAATCAGACTCTAGCAGTGAGCATGCATCTGCTTCAGAGTACACAGTATGTAACTGGGAGCTTTGTACTTAGTGCCATAAATGGGATCAGATCTCATCTAGCCATAAACTGAAAATTTATAAAATTTTTCTAGGGAATTAGCGCTGCTCACTCAGTTGCTAAATACTGTATTCTCTATGTTTAGTTTTACCAAATATCAACCTTAAAGAAGCAGTTCGCAATAAATTATTATTGGCCCCTCCGGTAGGCGCTAGCACGTATACTCACCGCAGCTGATCGGTGTCCCGTGGCACCGTTCTGGTCCCGCTGCGTTGTTCAAATCCGACGTGCGTTCATATGCGCCTCTGCTGTGACTCCTCTTCTCTGTCCTGTGATTATACACCGGAACTCACATGCTTCAATGCATTCTCTATGGAAGCACATGACTTCCAGCGTTCAATTACGAGACAGAGAAGAGGAGTCACGCGACACCAATCAGCTGCGGTCAGTATACGTGCCAGCACCTTCCGGGGGGCCGATGATAATAATTTTTTGTGAACTGCTTCTTTAAAGTGACTCTGTACCCATAATCTGACCCCCCAAACCGTTTGTACATTCAGATAGCTGCTTTTAATCCAAGATCTGTCCTGGGGTCCGTTCGGCAGGTGATGCAGTTATTGTGCTAAAAATTTACTTTTAATCCTACAGCGCTCTGTCTAACGGTCGGGGCTTACATTTGTATATGCAGTAGGCTGGCACAACCTCTCTGTCCCTCCTCCCCGTCCTTCTCATCATTAGGAATGCTCCAGACAGATTGCTTCCTATTCCCCACCTGTGTGTATAATGAACATGGGCTGGATCGTTAATACTGTGCAAAGCTCAAACAGCAGTAAATGTTCCTGGAGCATTCCTAATGATGAGGAGGGTGGGGAGGAAGGACATAGAGGTGGTGCCAGCCTAATGTATATACAAATGTAAGCCCCGGCCGTTAGACACAGCGCTGTAGGATTAAAAGTTGTTTTTAGGAAAATAACTACATCACCTGCCGAACGGACCCCAGGACAGATCTTGGATTAGAAGCAGCTATCTGAAGGTACAAGGGGTTTGGGGGGGTCAGATTGTGGGTACAGGGTCGCTTTAAGGTGAAATGATATTATAGTATCGTTTTACCACTAGATGTCACTATGTAAACAGGTAATTATATTTTAAACTGCTGCCCATGTTTGCTGTTCACATCATTTATATCAGCAGCCAGGGGCACAAAAAGCAGGGCGTATTTGACGGCCTGGCACTCCTGCAGAAATCAAAGGTGGGATATTTAAATAGGCAGCTATCTTCCATAGATGCACTTGATATTTTGTCGCTTGCTCTACTTCACCAGCGTTCCCTTTATCTGCTATGTTTGTTGGCTACAAAGGGCATACTTGACTTCAGTGAGCATACCTGGATACAGGGGCATTGTATCTGGATACAGGGGGCATTGTTACTATAGATGGAGGCATTATTACTAGCTACAAGTGTCTTTGTGACTGGATACAGGGGAATATAATTACTGGGGCATACAAATCAGTGGATCTGATATGGGAAGGAACAGTCAACAGAGGCGTTAAACAGAGCCTATGGCCACCGGCATAATCTTGGTGTTATACAGTCAACATTACTGTTACTGTCACTTCCTTAGCTTGAAATTGTTAAATTCTGGTCAAATGGATTCCATTGGCATATAATGGGGTCTACCTTAGCATAGTGTAGCAAAATTGACCCAGATGAACAAGGGTCTGTTTTCCCCTCTAACTAAGGCTCCTATGGAGGTCTCAGTTACATTGAAAAAATGCTAAATTAAAAAGAGAAAAATAAGGGTGGTTCCCTTCCCCCAGAGGTCTTTTGTAACATGTTGCTTTAGGGTAGCGTCACACGTACCGGATCCGCAGCGGATTTCATGCTGCTAGTGTGTAGTGAAATCCACTGCAGATCCTGTTCTGTGAAGCTGAATGGGTCCTCGCCCGCAGCCCGCAGCCCTGAGCATACATTACCTGCTCGGTGCCGCGGCTGTGTGCGACACTCCCGGCTCCCCTTGCTCCCTGTCACGGCCGCGGCGGCGTCCCGTGTTCCGGGCCGCCGCCGCGACCTCCTCCTGCCCCATGCAGCCGCCGGGGTCCTTGTGCAGGGACCCGGCGCTGCTGCTAGTTCGGCCCCTGGGGGCGCCTCACCTCTCCTCCGCTCCTGTCTCCGTCTGTGCCGGCCGGCGCGCGCGTCCCCGCCTCCTAGGGCGTGCGCGCCGGCTGTCTCGGATTTAAAGGGCCAGTCCGCCCCTAATTGGTTAGTTGCACCAATCACTCCCTATATATTCCAGCCCTGCCCCACTACAGTGGTTGGAGCCTCTACATGCTTCCCATAGCGTTTGGCCCAGCCCCCTGTTGTTCCTGATTACTATCCGCTACCTGGTCCCAAGTCCTTGTTCCTGATACCTATCCGCTACCTGGTCCCTAGTCCTTGTTCCTGGTTCCTGCTCCCCTGTCACTCTATTGCTCCTGTGTTCAGCCTGTCACCTGCGGTTACACCTACAGACCTCTGCCAGCACTATCTCCTGCCTACTGCTCCTGCCACGCCTCGCCTGCCGTCACTAGCAACCAAGCCAGGGGTAGCGACCTGGGGGTCGCCTGCCGCAGCAAGTCCATCCCGCCTTGCGGCAGGCTCTGGTGAATACCAGCGGCCCCTTAGACTCCGCTCCCTGGTGAGGTTAGTGCCATCGCTGGTGACGGTACAGTGGATCCACTACTCCAGGCGTTACACTCCCAGTCACACACAGTTGCGGCGCCGAGCAGGTAATGTATGCTCGGGGCTGCGGGCAGGCGGCCGGGGGGTTAAAAGGGGCTAGTATTGCGGGCGGCTGGTGGTGGGGGGGGGTGTTAAATGGGCCGGGTCCCATACACGCAGCGGATCCGCTGTGTGTATGGGACCCACTCAGCTTCACAGTACAGGATCCGCAGCGGATTTCGCTGCAAACTCGCAGCGTGAAATCCGCTGCGGATCCAGTACATGTCAAATCGAATCTGTCATCCCCAGTGTTGCAGTGAAATGAGATGCTGGGAAAAATGTTGGGGGAGGGGAGCAGGCGAGGTGGGAGGACTGTGATTGACAGCTGAGTGAAAGCAATGCATTCTGGGACTTGTAGAACTGAGCAACTGCTCAACCAAGGAGTACAACCACAAAACACAGAACTAAAGAACTGGGGCAGACAGCTATGTTTTAAGCTTCTGCAGTATGTTGTATTTTTTTAACCTGATGTTGGAGTACCCTTTTAAAGCAAATGCAGCTAGAGGGGAAGTTGGTGGGGTAAAAAAAATGTTTCCCAGAATGACTGACAAGACTTTTGATAATAATCAGTAAAGGCTACCTTTCAATAGGATGCAAACCATAATGTGAACTAGATCTTAGGGTCCTTTAACATGGCCCATTGTGCACTTGTTGACCCTTTTAGCGCATGAGGGTTCCTGTCTGCTGATAATCGGCTGTGTATTAGGACCCTTACTGGTATTAATATTAGATTATATAATGTATATTTAAGATTCAAGGTATTCAAGGTTTAATTACTGTACTTAACTGCTTGGTTTGCTCATAGGTTCTGGTGTAGCTCTCATGTCCAATGTGGAACAGCTTTTGCGTGGTGTTTGGAAGCCAGAGACCAATGAAATTCTTCACATGTCCTTGTAAGTGCACATTTTATTTAGCTGCATGTTTCTTGGTGTTCTAAAGAAATGCTCTTGGCAGCTGCTACATGCTAAACATAACAATGCAGGGTCTCAAGGGGGGAGGGGGGTACCCTTTTCTGTTAGCCTAACATAGCCTAATAAATACATAATCATAGGAGATTCAGTAAGGGTGCATTCACACTGAGTAAAATCAGCAGACATGTCGATTCTTTCAGCAGAGAGCGATGGAAGCGGAGGTGCGCGAGCCCTTCCATAGAGATACTGTAGGACACCAAGGAAGGTGGGATTCTAATGATTTTACTCAGTGTAAACATACCCTAAGAGAGAAAGAGACTATTATATGGGCATTACATATAAAAACGGTTATTAGGACATGTTTTACATTACATCTTTAAATCAAAAACAACATAATAAACCAAGTCATCTGTAAGTCACTAACATAAAATCCAAATATCCTTTAATATACTTGCTTAGCTAATTACTCAAAAGATTAAAGATCTAGCGCAGCTCCCTGCGGCCCCTCCCGTACTCGCCCGCTCGCTGCCGGCACGTGGAATAGTGGCGGCAGCGAGCGGAGAACAAGGAGCATCGCCCCGTGGAATAGGGGCTCAAGTGTCAGGTCTGCACATGGTCAGATTACATGCACACAAATAATCCGCGGACCACCAGACAGGAAATCCTGACAATTCCAGATTCTTTATTCTTAATACATGAAAAAGGTCATATAATGAGAATAAAGAATATAAAATTTTAAAGACAAGAGCTGATTTTTTTCTTCTTGCACAAAACTTGGTCGACTAACCCAGTAGTTAATTAATGTATCGTTTCTATATTTTTGTTTTTTTGGTGTCCCTTAATAATTTAACCTATAATGTTCCTTTTTTGTCCTTTACAGCCCAACTAAGGCCAGTTTGTATGGTGCCATTTTGTTTACTCTGCAACAATCCCACTGGTTACCTATTTCCAAAGCATACCTCATCTTCTTCTTTACTCTCTTTATGGCTACTTGCAAGGTATGAATATAGCTTGTAAATCAAATTTTCAAGTGTTTTATCTCCATTTAATGCAGTCGTTTCCCCATATACTTTCTTCTGATTGTTAAATGAAAAGTCCTGTTAAACTAAAAAATGACAGGAAGGCAGGGGGTTGTGGGAACATAATAAACAAAGTATACTTACCAATCCCTGTTCCCCACTGCACCGATTCAGGGTTTTGCTGACAGGCGCTGGCCTCTTGCAGCTCCTTCAGCTGCAATGTCACATACTCATCTGATGAATTGCCTGCTCAGCCAATCAGTGACTAAATCAGTACACCACCACAGTAACTGACTGGCTGAGCAGGCAGTCCATCAGTGGGGCCATGATGGCAGGGGGAGGAGCCGAGCAAGTGATGTACCCGGATGCCGGACGAAAATGACATCGGCCATCAACGAGACCCGGAAGTGGCCAGACACAGGCACGGGATGGTTCATTGTATTTTGTTCTCACACCCCAACCCCCTCTCCTGGCCTTCCTCCTCCGGGGAAATTTAACAGAGACTTCATGTGAAGGCTCAATCCCCAGCCTCTGCTGTCTAAAATCCCCGCGATGCAGGGGTGTCCTTGATCATTCCAACATTGAAGACTGAACACTGAATCAGTGGATCTGAAGACTGAATATTGTTATGGTCCTCTGTATAAATCCTAATATAATACTCCTAATATAATACTACAGTTTTCTCTTTGTAGCTGTAATATCTAAGGGAGCTTTTATAAGCGCACTCGCAGTTTGCAGCGGATTCAGTTGTTGTTGACATGACTGATGATGTCGGTGAAGATAGAGGACGGGCGTGATGGAAAATCACTGCCTGAATCCTTTGTTCTTTGAGAGATAAGCTGCAGCCAGAGCTCTCTGGCTGCAGCTTAGGCTAGGTTCACACTGCGTTTTCAGCATCCGTTTAACGGATCCGTTTTTTTTAACGTCCAGAAAAATAGGGTCAGCAACGTTTTTTGGTCCGTCAAAAAAAACGGATCCGTTTTTTTTTATAATGGAAGTCAATGGAAAAACGGATGCACAGAAATGAATCCGTTTTTTGCAATCCGTTTTTCATGCGTTTTTTGCAAAAAAACGGATGCGTTAAACGGATGCTGAAAACGCAGTGTGAACCTAGCCTTACCCCTCCCCATAGAGAACACAGGAATGCTTGGCCAGGCCGAACACTCGTGTGTGAGGAGGACGGGGGGGGGGGGGGGGGTTTATGGGGTGGACGAGTAAGATAATTGATGGCATAACAATTGTTCGGCTCTCAGTTGTTGAAGGTATATTGTCACCATAAGGGTGGTAGTACATGGGATCATTTTCGCTGATTAATGATAAGCGATCTCAAACGACCGCTATGACTAACAATCTTAAATCGTTCACCCTATTACACAGGATGATGATTGTTACTTGTGCTCGTCCTTTCCTTTCTGATAGACTAGGAAATGACCAAACGACATGTTATTATATCAAATGGTGTTCAAACTATTTGTAAATGATCAACGGTGAAAATAGGTCCAGATTCTATCGAATCATCAACGATTTCTTGTTGGTCATTTAATCGTTGCCTGCTATTACACAAAATGATTATTGTTTAAATCCGAACAATCTAACGATTTTTCAAACTATAATGGTCCTGTGTAATATAGCCCTTATTTCTAATAAGATGTGGTGACAGCAGAAATCAGCATGATTAGACCCTAGGTGGGATTTTTTAGGACTGGGAAAGGGGAATTAACCCCTTTAAGACAGAGCCCTTTGATGCACAAAATCCCCGCCATCTAAGAGCCATAGCGCTTTTATTTTTCCACCTACGGGGCTGGTTGGAGCGTGATTTTCTGTTCCATGATCTCTAGTTTGTATTAATATCATATTGGTGTAAAAGAAAAATTTTGATTGCTCTTTATTAATTTTTTTGTGATCTACAATTTAATAAAAATCAGCAGTCCTGGTGCGTTTTTTTTTTTGTTTCCGTTAATGCTGTTTACCGTGCGGGAACAATAATGTTATATTTTATTACATCGGACAATTCCACACGCTACAATATGTAATGTGTTCATTTATTTATTTATATTTTTATTTTTATAATGGGCAAGGGGGTATTTTAAACTTTTATTGTGAGGGAAGGTTATAAGGTTTTTTTTTTAATACTTTTCAAAACCTTATTACACTTTTTTACTTTTTTTTTTTTACACTTTTATCACTGTAAAAGATGCAATCATTAGACTGCATATAATGACCTATGCTATGCCATAGCATAGATCGGTGTTATTTTTGATATATGTATAGAGCCTGCTTGAGAACAGACTCTATACATGGATCGACGAACTGACAGGACGGAGGGAAGAAGGTTACCCTGTCTGCTGGCACATGCAATCGGGACCCCCGCAGCAGTGCTGCGGGGGCCCCGATCACTCAGTGACAGATGCTTGATCTGTCACTGAGCACCTTAAACGCCGTGATTGCTGTAGATCGTGGCATTTAAGGGGTTAATGAGTCAGCTGTGGGATCGCAGCTGACTCTCATTACCTCTGACGCTGGACACAGATGTAAGCGGGATAGCTCTGTCTCATCCGGCTTACATCACAAAGCCCCAGTCAGTGTAGGAACGTATATATACATTCAGAATTTTCAGTTTTTCCCCAGTATTCTAAATAAATGGAAAAGGAGGAACAAACCACATGACCCTGTGTGTTGACTACTATTGTATGCTTTCCTTTTCCTCTATACAGATCTACATGACAGCAACACACTCTCATGGCTCACCTTTTGCTCTTCTGGAAAACTGCATTTGTCCTATCCTTTTTGGCTCTGCAAATGGTGACCATAATGGCCATGAAGACCACCACCATCATCATGATAGCCATGAGGTGCCCCACTCAAGTGCAAAATCCAAAGAAGAGCTAAATGAGGGTACCCGAAAAAGAAAAGTAAAAAAGGCTGAGTAAAAGGGTCTTGACTGACTGTTTTAAGCAGTTATAATGCAAAATCTCAGCCTTTTTTTTAAGATTTCTTTTAAGTTTGTTCAGATTTGGGCCTTCTGCAAGATGTGTACTGGATTTTTTTGGCTGAGACGACTTCATTCAATCAACGTTGTATTTAATTCACTGAGAAACATGTAAGAACATTTTATTTGTATATCATCTTTTGTGTATCAGTTTAGCCACCTTGCAGTGCAAAATCAGACGCTGAAACACAGAAGGATCCCCTTCCTCTAAATATTTTGTGGTCCGTTATTCTGGGATTTAGCAAATTCCATCAAAACAAATTTAGGTATTTTTTTCATTTTTGTTATTTAATTTTCAGATAATTTAAAAATTAAATGATATTGTTCTACAGATCTGTTATAACACTTGCAATATTCACTTTCCTATCCTTGTTAGGCTATGTTCACACTACGTAAAAGTACGGTCGTTGTTGCAGATGGCACTTTTTGCGGAGCGCAACATAACCTTATCTGATATGGGATCCCGGCTGGAGCGTATACACATCGTATACGCTCCGGCCGGGATCCCATACGGGGGCCGCAAATAACTGACATGTCAGTGTTCTGCGGCCGGAATTCAGTGAATTCCGGCCGCAGAAAGACCTGTCAGTTCACACAGTGAAGCGAGCGGCTTCAGCCGCTCGCTTCACTGTGCGCTATGGGAAGCTCTGATGCGGGCACGCGCTGATGCGCCCGTATCAGAGCTCTGCGGCCGGACGGATCATCCGGCAGGTACTTAAGTACCAGCTGCAATGATCCGGGCAGACTGGCCGTTCTGTGACCCGGCCGGGGTCACGGAACGGCCGGTCTGATACGTTGTGTGAACATAGCCTTATACATTATGCCTTCAGAAATTCTATTTTGTGAAAAAGACTGAAAAATGTTATCTTTATTAAACTACTAATGTAATAACAGACTATTATTTTTAAGACTATGTTCACACACAGTATTTCTGTCACTGTTTTTCAACTAAAAAAAGCAGTGGATTGAAAACATAGAAGCCATGCAAATCTTACTATTATAATTTTACCCTGCCAATTCCACTCCTGGTTTTGGTTGGAAAAAATGCTGAACGAAGGGCTGACGGAAATACTGTGTGTGAACGTAGCCTAAGTATGGATTTTTAACTTAAAGCAACTCTGTACCCACAATCTGACCCCCCCCCCCCCCCCCCCAAACCGCTTGTACCTTCAGATAGCTGCTTTTATTTCAAGATCTGTCCTGGAGTCCGTTCGGCAGGTGATGCAGTTATTGTCCTAAAAAAACTTTTAAACTGGCAGCCCTGTGCCAAACGTGGCCTAGATTGTGTATGCATTAGGCTGGCACACCCTGTCTGTCCCTCCCCCCACCCTCCTCATCATTAAGAATGCTCCAGGCAGATTGTCTCCTATTCCTCAGCTGTGTCAGCCCGGCACATGGGCTGGATCGTTAAGGCACCTGTGCAATGTTCACACAGGAGAAAATGTTCCAGGGGCATTCCTAATGATGAGGAGGGTGGGGAGAAGAGGAAGGAGGGGTGGTGCAAAGTTAGGGCACAGATACTGTAAGCCACGGCTGTTTGACACAAGGCTGCAAGTTTAAATATTGTTTTTTATGACAATAACTGCATCACCTGCCGAACGGACCCCAGGACAGATCTTGGATTTAAAGCAGCTATCCGAAGGTACAAGTGGTTTGGGGGGGGGGGACAAATTGTGGGTACAGAGTCACTTTAACAGTTTCTCATAAATTATAAATAAATTTGTGTCACCCTTTATAGCTTTAGGGATCTTATTAAGCGAAGACACTTGCCATACCTTCTGGCCTTTTTAGTTAATTCTGCAAATTTTCTAAATGTCCAGCATTTTCTGACTCAAAATAATTAAAGACATTTAAAATGGTCTCTGTTGTTTTTATAAAGGTCTCTCTGTTTGATCTCAGTATTTATTTGTCTCTGTGATAGCTAACATAATATATCTATTATCATGTGATTTTTTATTTGTTCTTGGTATACTTACTAGAGGCAGAACATGTGGCTGCTATGATGCCCTTCAAAACAGCCATGGTTACTCCTAATCTCTTTTAATTAAAGGGCAACTCCAGCAAAAAAAATAAATCTTTCTATTCAGCAGGTGTCAGATTTTTTTATAGAAGTAAATTACAAATCTCTGGCACTGTCTGATACCAGTTGATTTAAAAGCCAAATTTTTTTTTGCTGGAGTTGCCCTTTAAGGTGGTGAAAGCTAGGACATCCCTTTCCAGTTATACTGCATTGTTAGCATGCAAAGTGGTGGGGGATTGGCTATTGCGGTAGAAATGGTGAGCAGGGGTGAATAACATGTTCCTCTGTTCCAGGTGGCAAACCTTAGCATCATAACGGTGGCCATTTTGATATTTGTTATGGAGCACCTTCTTTTTTTTGCTTGCCAAGTACTCTGCTTTTTCTCTATATCATCATGTTGTATTACGTTTTTATAGAGTTAAAAAGGTTTTTCCCATATCATTAACATGATCTATTATAAATCCCCTTCCTATAGTAAGTATTCTTGCACTTAGGTTCATTTACCTTTTGTGTACTGCTCAGGAGATATCACTCCCTGGTGAATTTCATGTGTACCTGTCATTCCCCTTGGATTCGACCCAAGCTCTGCTTTAGCAGCCTGGGCTGTTGATGTTCATTGTCTTGCTGCTTTTCTATTGTAGTGGATGACACGGATTTTGGAGCTGGATTATTCTTTTTTTTTTTTTTTTTAACTTTATTTATTCCTTTTTTATCTTTTACAAATTACCAAGAACAAACATATTATAAAAATGTAACAATCTTACATTTACATTAACCCTTTACAAATATCAATATCCAGAATAACAAAAACCTCCCTACCCTTCCCCCCCAAACCCTTCGCCTGACGGGGTAAAACAAAACAAAACAAAAACAAACCATCAACCTATGCCATTAATTAATAAAATTTCTCATACAGTGTCACGAGTCTTTCCCAACAACTCACTGATGGGGGTACCGGGGAAATCCAGCTGGACTATTCTTTACTGGCAAAGATATTTTTCAAGGTTTTGGTTTTCAAATGATCCCTTTATGTTCTACCAGCATTTGCATAATATTCCAGACAGATCCAGATTGTGTTACCTTAAACAAGATACATAGGGAAATATCATATGGTGCATGGATTGTGTTACAAAGATATGTAAGCCTATCTTGTTTAGACATGTCTCCCTTTTCTGATAATAGACAAAGCATTACGCTGTTACATTAATGTTATTGGTATGACAGCAATAGCCCTTGGCAGTGGAAAAAAATATTTCCTCAGCATGCTCATTGGATTCTTACTGTTAAGTAAGGCTGCTTGCACACATAGAAATTGCATGGCATCAAGGGTCTGTTCCAATCACGTTTGGCTATTCTTTTTAAACATCTGCCTGATTTTTGCTCTTGTGTTGTTTCCTTATTTTTTTTTTCTTTAAAGGCAATCTGTTAGCTGCAATTCACATTCCAAACTTCTGACACTGTTACATAGCTGTTATATAGTAAGAAGAGTCAAAGAGGCTCTCCTAAGCTCCTGCATCAAGCTGTAACATCTCCTTACTTTCCCCTCCCATACCCAATTCTGCTTGGAGCTCAGCTTTCAGGTGTCAATCAAGCAAAAGGGGTGGTGTAAGGACACATTTCAGACTGCAGCTATTCAGGAGCAAAATTTGCAAAAATATCCCTGAGTAGAGAAATTATGTCCCGTGCAAAAAATGCAAATATACAAAAAAAGAAAAGTGTTCAGTTAGGGTTAATACTCTCAATGAGATCTGTTGATTTACTGGGCACTGTCGCTTCAGAGCAGGCTGTCTGAGCTGATAGGCCACTCCGCCAATCACTGGCTGGGACCATTGAATCGCAGGACCGGGGAAGAGGCAGAGTGCAAAAGGAGACCAGGAATTTGGACAGGTAAATATAAACTGTGTGTTTAGTCTTCAGACTAGTTTGTTTAAACTTCAGGGCCTGAACAAACGATCAGCTGATGATCGTTTCATCGGCTGATCATTCTTTATATAATGGTGTGTTTACACAGAGAGATTTATCTGACAGATTTTTGAAACCAAAGCCAGGAATAGATTTGAAAAAAATGAGCAATCTCAGTCTTTCCTTTATGACCTCTTCCCTGTTTATAGTCTGTTTCTGGCTTTGGCTTCAAAGATCTGTCAGATAAATCTCTCTGTGTAAACCCACCATTACTTGGGCCAATTCGGTCATTTATTACTTTGTATAAAAGGGCCCTAAGGGTACAAACACACACAGCATATACACTGCGTATTTACTGCTGCGATACGCAGCAGATACGCAGCAGATTAGATCTAAATAACTTAACACAGCATCAAATCTGCTGCATATCTGCTGCGTATCTGCTGTGTGTGTTTGTACCCTAGGGGATAAAAGAATTTTTATTGAGCAACAATTAAAGCCAAAATGAAATAATACAAAAATGTGTGCAAACAAAAAATAAACACAATTACAGACTGTTACGCTCCCCATGTACAGAACGGGTCTCACATGGTATAAAACCCCTATATGGAAAAAATGTTAGATATTATACGTAGAGGGTTGCAGTCTCAAACTGAATTGTTTCTTTTTTTTTTTTTTTTGCTTTTAATTGATGATTTTATTTAGTAGCTTAGAAAAGCCTCTTTGACACCTTTTATAGGAGAAATAAAGCATTTTTCTACATCCTGGAAGAAGACAGATATATAAAAAGTACCATGTGTCTCCTTGACCTAACAGCTACAGTATCTAGCAGTGTCAGCAGCATGGAACATGAATTACAGCTGACAGATTCACATTAATTGACCCATTGGTTTTTATTGGGGTGTCTGTTATGATTGCTTGCGCATATGCGACTTTTGGATCGCTTTTTATTACAATTTTTCTGGATTTGATGCGACCAAAAATGCACAATTTTGCACTTTGGGATTTTTGGACGCTTACGCGGCAATAACAAACATGTTTGTTTATTTTTTTTATTTTTTTTTATTTTTTTTTATAACATGGGGAAAGGGGGTGATTCAAACTTTTAAAAGGGGAGTTTTTTTTTTTTCATTAATAACCACTTTTTTTTTTTACTTTTACACTTATACTAGAAGTCTCCCTGGGGGACTCCTAGTATATGCACACTGATCTCTCATCGAGATCTATGCTGTATAGTTATACAGCATAGATTAATGAGATAGGCACTGGATTGCTTCCGGTTGCTGCAGCCGGAAGCAATCGAATGTGGAGCCGGGATCAGCGCCATTGCGGTGAAGACCCCAGCCCGAGCCAGATGTGTGGATCGCCCCTCCGAAACAACATACCGGGGGGCGATCCATCCCATTAGACACCAGGGATAGGCTGCAGTAAGTAATCGGATGCAGCTGTTAACTTTGACTGCTGCATCCGATTACTTAATTAGCGGACCGTGCCCGCTAATAGCTGCGGTCCCGGGCTATGAGCGGCACCTGAGACTGCGGCGGTTCAGAGCGGGGCCACCGCGCAGCACTGCTCTGAACATCCCTAGGCAGCCCAGGACGTACAGGTATGCCCAGGGACGTCTAGGGGTTAACGTGATAGACAAACAAACACCATCTTTTTTATGTTGTGTCAAAAAAAACTGAATCCTGACAGATGCTTTGTTTGTATAATGCAAGTGTATGGCAACAGCTTGCTGCAGGATAGGCATTCTATTGAATCATCCTGTTTGGCATCTGCTTTTCAAAATAAAACTTGCTGTTGACTATAAAGGGGTTTTCCAGGTGTTGATATTTTGCTGTGGTTGTATAGAAAATAATAAACAGCCAATTCTCACCTACCACTAACAGTGGTCATAGGCTATCATGGAATCTTTTTGATGAATGGGTGACAGATGCCTTATTATTAGACATGAGCGAACCGGGTTCGGGTTCGAGTCGATTCGAACCCGAACGTTCGGTATTTTATTAGCTGGGGCTGCTGAACTTGGATAAAGCTCTAAGGTTGTCTGGAAAACATGGATACAGCCAATGACTATATCCATGATTTCCACATAGCCTTAGGGCTTTATCTAAGTTCAGCAGCCCCAGCTAATCAAATACCGAACGTTCTGGTTCGGATTGACTCGAGCATGCTCCAGGCTCGCTCATCTCTACTCATTATAGTAGATGCAATATAACCAGTATACCATATGCCACATTATGGCACATATCACAGGCATCCGTCACTCAGAGGCTATTATGGCAACTGTTCAAAGAGTTTGCCTGGCTAATTTTTCTTATTGGCGTAGGGAATCATTTGTAATCTGTCCCTTTCCCTTAGTTGTTTTCTCCAAGTTTTTTTTTTTTTGTCTCTGTGTCCCTGGGCATCCTCTATTGCTTTTTGGATTTGTTTTTGTTTATTTATATAAAAAAACGTTCAAGTCACAGGGGTCAGCAGTGCCGACATCACAACTCTGCAAGCTTTTTGCTCCACCCCCATCTCTCTGAATTTAGCTTTGCCTATTCTACCCATAGACAGGTAAGTGTCTGTCTCATTGGTTGGTTCTGTTCCCTTGCAATGCTGGGATCTTTAGTTTAAATCTAGCTAGATGTTTTTTTTTCTTCAAATACAATAGTTAAAGGGATATTTTACCCAAGAGATTAAAATACCCCCTGGGTATTACGAGCCATCTACCGTTTTTTTAGCTGCCACCTTTCCTGAGTTACAAGTTTTTCTAAAAGCCCATCTATGGCCAAGATGGTGCCGGCCGGGGAACTACATTTCCCAGCATGCATTGCCTTTCAGAGCCAACTGCCAGGTATCCTCCTCATCTTGTAGTATCTGCCCATCGCTGCCCATCACTGTAAACACAATATCTATCTATCTATCTATCTATCTATCTATCTATCTATCTATCTATCTATCTATCTATCCACATAAATAAAATAGAAAAAGAAATGAAGCAACTGTGTCTCCTTTCCCCTACACTGCTCAGAGAAGAGACAGAGATCATGTAACTTTGTTCTCAGAATGGAGAGGGAGAACAAAGGAGCCGAGACAGAATGGACCAGGAAGTGAGACTTTTCTGCAGCTTTAGGCCATGTTCCCACAACGTATGTTTAGCATAATTCACAGCCGTTGTTGCAAATTGCAACAACAGCTGTGATTTATGCTAAACATATGTTGTATTTGAATGAATGGAATTCCAGCCGGAGCGTATAGACATAGCATATGCTTCAGCTGGGATTCCATCTGGGCCGCATGAAAAACTGACATGTTCGTTTTCTTTGGCTGCTGTTCATTAAAGGGGTATTCCCCCCAAAATTATTTTTGCATTAATACGTTGCCCACCCGTAGCTTTCCATCTTTCCAATATAAAGTTATTAAGGATTCTGCACAGTTTTGCTGTTATCTGGGTGCCCCACCCTCACGGATTGCATAGAATCATCAGCTCTCAGTCCACTCCGACACGCTCCCTGCTCCCCCTGCAGCTGCTGGGCTTACCGGCGGCACCCCCCCTCCCCCCGTCCGTCAGCCGCGGCAACGCTAGCAACGCCCGCGGCGCTTACCAGTGGTGCCTCGGCTCACTGTCTCTGTCCCCCCATCACCCACAGGTTACCGGTGGCACCATCCCCATCCACTGAAACCCCCCTCCCTCTCACCTGCAGCCCCCTGCAACTCACCCGTGCATGGCGTTCATCTCAGCTCTGCTGAACCGTCTCACCATCTCAGCTCTGCTGCACGTCTCACCATCTCAGCTCTGCTGCACCGTCTCACCATCTCAGCTCTGCTGCACCGTCTCACCATCTCAGCTCTGCTGCACCGTCTCACCATCTCAGCTCTGCTGCACCGTCTCACCATCTCAGCTCTGCTACACTGTCTCACCATCTCACCTCTGCTACACCGTCTCACCATGTCAGCTCTGCTGCACATCTCACCATCTCAGCTCTGCAGCACCGTCTCACCATCTCAGCTCTGCTGCACCGTCTCACCATCTCAGCTCTGCTACACTGTCTCACCATCTCACCTCTGCTACACCGTCTCACCATCTCACCTCTGCTACACCGTCTCACCATCTCAGCTCTGCTGCACCGTCTCACCATCTCAGCTCTGCTGCACCATCTCACCATCTCAGCTCTGCTGCACCGTCTCACCATCTTAGCTCTGCTGCACCATCTCACCATCTCAGCTCTGCTGCACCGTCTCTCACCATCTCAGCTCTGCTATGCCATCACCATCTCAGCTCTGCTGCACCGTCTCACCATCTCAGCTCTGCTGCACCGTCCCACCATCTCAGCTCTGCTGCACCGTCTCATCATCTCAGCTCTGCTACACTGTCTCACCATCTCACCCCTGCCACACTGTCTCACCATCTCAGCTCTGCTGCACAATTTCACCATCTCAGCTTTGCTGCACCATCTCACCATCTCAGCTCTGCTATGCCATCACCATCTCAGCTCTGCTGCACCGTCTCACCATCTCAGCTCTGCTATGCCATCACCATCTCAGCTCTGCTGCACCATCTCAGCTCTGCTGCACCGTCCCACCATCTCAGCTCTGCTGCACCGTCTCACCATCTCAGCTCTGCTACACTGTCTCACCATCTTACCTCTGCTACACCATCTCACCATCTCAGCTCTGCTGCACAATTTCACCATCTCAGCTTTGCTGCACCGTCTCACCATCTCAGCTCTGCTATGCCATCACCATCTCAGCTCTGCTGCACCGTCTCACCATCTCAGCTCTGCTACACTGTCTCACCATCTCAGCTCTGCTATGCCATCACCATCTCAGCTCTGCTGCACCGTCTCACCATCTCAGCTCTGCTACACCGTCTCACCATCTCAGCTCTGCTACGCCATCACCATCTCAGCTCTGCTACACCGTCTCACCATCTCAGCTCTGCTACGCCATCACCATCTCAGCTCTGCTACGTCGCCATCATCATCTCAGTTCTGCTACTTCATCATTAGACATAAGCATTGCATGATGGGAAATGTAGTTTCCTATCTTGATTGTAGACCATGTTTTAGAAAAACTTGTAACTCAGGAACGGCAGCAGCTAGAAAGATGGGAGACGGCTCAAAATACTCGGGGGGACTTGGTGAGTAAGAACTAGGTTTGGGGGCATTACATTTTTTTTTTTTTGCTTTTGGGGGGAATACTCCTTTAAATAGTGGCCGCAGAAGCCTGACAGGTCACACAATGGAGAGTGCGGCTCCGGACGCATGCTCCATTGTGTGCAGCGGTGAATTGGGATGCAGGCGCACACGGGCCTGGATGATCTTCAGTAACACTATACTATATACAAACAAATGATTGACGAATGATTGGAGAATAATTACTGATAATTTAATGCGATCAATGACGCATAAACACATTTTTATTAGTCATTTGATCGTTGCCTACATACACACTGAAAGATTATCATTTAAATTTGCACGATATAAAGATTTTTTGCGTGATAATCTTTCCGTGTAATAGGGCCCTTATTGGGGATGTGCTGCAGACAAACTGCCCAATTCATGTAATAGAAACCTATTACAAACAAACTTAGATTGTGGGTGGGGATTGAACAGGGTTGAATCTTTCTTAAGTGGGGTCCCCCTTTAAATAGTGTGCTGGTAGTGTGCAGCAGTATGGTGGCTTAGTGGTTAGCACAATTGACTTGCTGTTCTGGGATCAAAACTCATGGGGTCTGTCTCTTGAAAATACTGTGTAAAGTAAAGAAGCCATATGCATGTAGACAGGGACAGATTATAGTGGTATCTGAAACAACTGCTGGTATCTGAAACAGGTGGTATCTGAAACAACTGCAGTCTCTGTCGATTACTTATATTATCAAATAAAATTTCCTACTTTCCTGGAGTCCTGAATCTTTTATCTGTTGTAGGATTACAAACCTCAACACATATGTTCCTGATAGGAGTTGTAGTCCTTGATTAAATATACACTACAGTAGCCATCCTACATGTGGGTGTAGTGTTAGTGGGGCGGGGCTTAAATGAGCCAGGATTCTGTCCAAAGTTTACCTCAGCAATAGATAGAATGGTGACTGACATGAGGTGAAATAGCATCTCCTCTCCATATTACACTGCCGGCCACTGGAGACCTTTACAGTACAATAATAACAATATTGTTCCTTTATTTATATAGCTCCAACTTATTCTGCAGTGCTGTACAGGTTTGTGGTCACTCATCTTGGTTCCTGTCCCCAATGGAGCTTACAGTGTTCTGGAGAGTGTAATAAAATACATGCAAACATGTGGGGGACATACATGCAGCTGTTATCCCAGGACCCCAACACTACATTGCAACATGGCTACCCACAACATGGCTATTAGCTTCCGGTCTCACAGGCAGAGTGGTCATGTGACTGAGGCTTAGAATACAAAAAATATACTATAAGTGTATATAGATCATCCACAGAAGTCAATGCAATGCTAGTTTACTGCAAATTCCGAACAACCCTTTTAAAAAATACAGCTTGAAATGCAGAACCACATGCCAACTGGTGTAAAAGTAGACAACAGTGTCTGAAGAAGTACCAAATTTATTTAGCAGCATGAGCCACTGCAATAAATTTAGTGCACCTTTATTGCCTTTTCCCTGGCATACGCCAGCCGTCACCCCATTCGCTTGAAGGAAAGGTGTGGGGGCATGGCAAGACAGTATCAGTAGATCTGTGCCTTTTGTGTTCTAACAATCCTTCCCAATGCCACAACCAGAAGTGCACACCATGTAAATTCTTTATCATGTACTTTCGAATAAAAAATATCAACACCAACTTGCAAACATATGACACATAAATTCTGACAGATATATGTATATTCCTTTACATTAGATAGCTCACCACAGTAAATAATGGACCTCACAAGAAATTAGCTTAGATTTTTTTGTTTTTGCTAAACTGGATTGTATGCGTTCCTCTGCTCGAAAGTGAGAGCAGAGAGGATAAGAAGGTGTTGTCATAGGCAAATAAACGCTTTTTGGCCGGTTTCACACGTAGTAACAGTGCGGGCGTTAAAATTTCTGTCCCGTACATCTCCGGGTGGTCTGGCGGCTGTATTTGAAAACCACTTACGGTCTTATCGTAAGAGTCCGGCCGTAGTGTCATGATGTGTCTTGGCTTGTTTGGCCCCGCTCAAAAGCATGTATTTGATTCATGAATCTGCCCCCGGGCCAAATAAGCACACCCACATCCCTATAAAATCTCCGCCCACTCGCGAAGTACGCCCATATGCTTGTAGTGTTTTGAATGGCAAAAAAATAAAAAAAAAGATGTCTGATGGCGCTAATAATGCGCCCTATGGGCCAGCCCGGCGTATGAGGCTGCGCCGCAAGCACCAGCTCGTGGTGCTTTCGATCCTGTGGAAGATGCGTAATTATTACCAGCGTTTGTGTGTAAGTCTCTATATATTTTTTTTTTTTTTTTTTTTTTTTTTTTTTTTTTTTAAAGCTTTATGTAACTTATTTCAAACTAGCCTTACAAACTGTTTAGGCTTATAATCCGTAAAACATTGATTTAAATGTATTGTTTATGCAAGCTCCCTTAAGTACTGTTGACCAAAGGTCCTTAAATGCAACTGTGTAATAATTTTGTGACTAATTGAGATGTCTTAAAAATAATAAATGTAATTTTTTAAAAATTCTTCTCAGAGGCAAAAAGACGCAGAGCAGCGCCGTCTGCAGGAGGTGGGACGGCGATATTGGGTCCACCCCATCAATGTTCGGAGGGAGACCCGGGGCCACATTGGTTGCCTGTATGATGATTTGCGACGGTATGTCGATTTGAATACATCAAAGTCGTCAAATCTTTGAATGTAATATTGCAAATGTAAAGGTTACTGTCCACAAATGTTTACCCCAAAGTCCATAATTTTATTAGGTTTTTTGTTTATCCTTACAACGTTTGATGTTAATTTCAACATTTGTAAACCGTATGACATCTTCCTATGATGTGTGTTTGTGTGTAATATTAGTGATCAATATTTTTCTTAATTTGTTGCAGACATCCTGACAAGTTCCAGGACTTCGTGCGCCTGCCTATGGAGGCCTTTGATAATTTACTTTCCATTTTGACCCCACATCTCCAGAGACAGGACACCTACATGCGGAAATCCATCCCTCCTGTGGGACGTCTGCTCATAACGTTAAGGTGAAGATGCTTTATTTTAATGCGAACTATTTGTTCATGTAATTGTAGTGAAATCTAATATAGTGTTAAAATATGTAATAATTTAATATGTAGCTGAATGTGAAATAGAATCATAAAATACTATTTTTCATTTTTTCACAGATTCTTGGCGACAGGGGAGAGTTATGTATCGTTGCACCTCCAATTCAGGGTTGGTACGTCCACCATCTCTGGAATTGTGAGTTGCACGTGCGCCGTGATCTGGGAGCATTTGCAGCCCATCGTGATGCCCAGTCCGACCCGGGAGATTTGGTTGCAGTCAGCAGCAGGCTTTCAGTCTGTGGCCAATTTCCCCAACTGTATAGGGGCGGTTGATGGTAAGCACATACGTGTGAAGCAACCACCGCGATCAGGATCACAGTATTTCAATTATAAGAAATTTTTTTCTGTGGTCCTGATCGCGGTTGTTGATTCCACGTATCGTTTCCTTGCCATCGACGTCGGCTCCTATGGCAGTACTGGGGACTCCCGGGCGCTACTGAGATCAGAGTTTGGGCGGCGCATACTCTTAGATCACGTGACTCTACCTCCTCCCACTCCTCTTCCGGGTACCACGCATCCCGCTCCATTCGTCATGGTAGGGGATCAAGCCTTCCCTTTACTCAACAACCTGCTGCGCCCTTACCCACGGAGAGGGCTGGATGAACGGGGGAGACTATTTAACCGGAGGCTGAGCCGGGCACGTAACTTCGTGGAGTGCGCCTTCGGGATCATGACTAGTCAGTGGAGAGTGTTTACCACTGCCCTGCAGTTGAAATTGGCCACAGTTGACATGGTCATTAAAGCTGCCTGTGTTCTCCACAACTACCTTCGGGACTATGCTCCCACCCCGGAGGTGAACGTGGAGACACTGCCAGCTTTTAGTGCCCCTATCAACTATGGCCAAGGGAGACAACTCAACCGCGGGATAGTGGTCAGGAACCTCTTTGCTGACTACTTCATGACTCCTGAAGGCGCCGTGCCCGTGCCCCTTTCACAGCCTCCCTTATGAGCCACGGCCACAGGACTGATGTTTTCCCGCATGTATGTCACCTGTCTCTGGGATGTGTGTTTTTTTATTTTCTTTTGTTGTTTGAACCCGATGTATTGGTTGATATTTAATTTTCATTCTCTTTTTACTAAAACAAAAAATATATTTTCTTATTCGACTAAACAATGTGTCTGCCTTTTCAATGTATGTAAAACATGTTGTGTGTTCCCACATAGTAGTGTTCGAAAATACACATTACCTCACTCGATATACTACTGGCCAGTAATTATCGAGCATGGTCACATCATGCTAATGTTAATTGTATAGTCCTTTGAACCTAGTGTGCTGAAAGATTGATGTGATCAAAACATGTGCATTTCCTATGGAGTGACCAGCAGGGTGCGCACTATATGTCTAACTTTCTAGTGTGGGATATGTAACAGGATCTGATATCTTCTAGTGCCACAGTCCATCTCACTTCTTAACAATCACTATTAACACACCACATATATCCCTCCACACATCACCCAGGTGCGCCAGCTGGATGTGGTCTACTTAGGTTGCGGTTCAAAAATATTATTTTATCATCCATTTTTTTTCTGTAAAACACAGAAGAGTGTATTCAAAGATTAGAAATCTCGCTCTTTACTTGATCACCTGTTCCTTGTCTACAGTCATCTCCTGGATTTCTTATCCAAAATCCATCACATCAATCTGCCAGTGTAAACGCTACATTATGTAGTTTATTGTGTGTACGTTTATATATCCTCCACTTTGTACATAATGACCACATGCTGGATGTCCTGCAGGAGGCGATTTCTACTACCATCGGACATAGAGCTCTATGTGGAAATGATAGTGTCATGATAATAACATTAATGTCCCAAAATATGTTAGTGCTCATCACAAGCCTCTCCTGCTCTGGCCACTTCCTGCCTTGGCTACAGATGTCAGCATAGAGCAGGCTCAGACCTCAAAAAGAAGGAATCGCAGCATTCACTACATCTTCGCTAGTGGCTTCACAATACGTGTATTTCACTCAGTATAGCTAACAAAAACAGCAGTGGATTCTAAACACCCAAAGGATCTCGACACAATGTTGTAATGTTGTGGATGTGCGCCATTAAAACACTAAATAAGGACATTTCCAAATAACATCCATTCTTAGAAAAAAACTTAGCAATATTTCACTTTAAATGGCGCACAGCCACTCTATTTCTACATTGTGTGAACACAGCCTTTGTGTTTTTAAGCCACTACTGGTTTTGTTAACAATACTGACCAAAATATACTGACTCAAATACACGTATTGTGAACCTACTACGAACATGTAGTGAATGTTGCGATTCCTTGTTTGTCATGTATGACAGTGCTCTCTGCTGCCATCTGTGGCCAAGGCAGGAAGTGGCCACAGCAGGAGAGTGTTGGCCTGATAAATGAAATACTTAACTACATTATAATATTTCCTATCATGACACATTCATTTTAACACATACAGCAATGTCTCACATATGATTAGAAATATTCTCCTGAAGGACATCCAGCATGTGTTCATTTTCTACTAACGTAAAGCATACAACAAAATTTTATAAGACACAATAGCAACATTCAATACAGCTTTCTATGCAAACAAAGTCCACTAAGTATTTTGAAGCGTATTTCGTAGTTCCTTAGTGGCAGTCAATAATCATTTGTTTTTTTAACCCTTAAACACTAAAACATAAACAAGTAAAAAATAAGATTTCGGGAAACAACAAGATATGTCGCAATGGATTTATTACATGTCAAAAAATAAAACATTCACATGATAGTGTGTGTGGGTGGATGTGGGCGAGGGTGTGTGGAGACTACTTTGGACCATGTTGACAGAAGTTAGAATAGTGTGCAGAGGCAATAGTGTGGGCAATATGTGAAGGACACAGCCAGCCTGACTGTATTCTGGCACCACAAAAATAAAAGGGACATCCCAATCCCCCCAAGCTGTTATTGTCATCCCTAGCTAATGTGATGCCAGACCTTCTAAACAGTGTGTTATTGATGTGGTCCTGGTGCACACAAATGTTAGGAAATTATTAATGCTAGTAAGGCGCGGTTGGCACTAAGGCCCTACAGTGTAGCAGACAAGGGGTGGTGTTGGTGTAGCTGAGGAGAGGGAGTGCGGAACAAACACAAATGTTGTTGGACGGTCAAGGCACATGTCACTCTCTCTCGCCAGGCTCCACAGGACCCTCTTGACATCTTGGTGGTGGAGTCCTGGCCAACCCCTCTGCCAGATTAGGTTCTTCATTCTCTTCATCCGATGAGGCCTCTGCTGGTTGCTGAACTACTTGTGGTCTGAGGAGAAAACAACACTGGTCACTATCTAAGATGGCACTTTTGTTTAAGGACATATTTAGCCAGATAACTAAAATGGAGGCATCCAATGCAGGATTACACTCTGCCTGCTTTCACACTATTTTCTATGTACGAGGTGCCACACTAGAACTTTTTACAATATATTCACACACTGTTGACCCAAAATGTGGGTCTTCACAAGGCCACCCGAGTGGAACATTAGTTTACTCTATGGACACATTGCGTACATTGTTTAAACATTATGAAGACAGTCCACGCTATTGGCATAACTGCCATTTCATGTTCTGGATTAGATCCTGGAGGGATCAAAAGCTGTTCCCAAAGCGGTTAGGCCAGGCTGCATTTGTTAGTTATCTGGTGTCCAGCAGGGGGCGCCTCATCTTCCCGAAATCGAGATTACTCTAAAGTGTTCACTAAATATACTGCTCCCCCTGCTTGAGCCTCGATGTATACAATCTATATAAATCTAACACATGTCTATGTCTGCACACATAAGACACTGAGCTACTTCCATCATCATCTGCTACTACCATGGACACATGCAATTAACACACACACTTACCTGCGGCGTCTGGGGGAATTCAAAATGAAACCCAGCATTGGGGCAAAACGCAAAGCGGCCAGTTCTTCTTGGGCGGCCCCACGCCTGATCAGCTGCCGTCGCTGCCTGATGAATCGGTCCCTCACACTGGACCACCTGGTCTCCACATAGTTAGCTTCAAGCAAAAGCATCCACACATTAGGAATATATCAGCGTCAGGTGACCATAACACTCGAGTTAATGGTTTGCCACAGTGGCTAAACAACTTACCAATTATCCATTGCTGTAATCTAGTATGCTGGTCCCAATCTGGGTATACAATCCGGGCAACCTCCCTCCATGCGGCACTCCGTGTTAGCCGGCTTCTGTACCCAGGCGCAGGGCCGTCCCATAGCACTGGCCGAGCATGGACCTGAAAATCCAAAATAATTACAGTAACGTCTTAGAAATTATTAGTCAATAAGGTCATAGCTACTACACCCATGTCACATGCTACACGCCATGTTTGATTGTAAATAGTACGTCACTTATGTGGGTGGGGTCTCCAGCTTCACCTGCAGCCAACTCCCTCCCTCCATGATGTTTGCTGGCGCCACATATCATATACACAGTACACTACTACTCACATCATGTCCTCATAGTATTTGCCCTAAATATATGTGCTTACTACTAGGGAATGGAAGGCCACAATCCGGCGCGGGGGTCTGGGATCGGATAGCGACACGGGGGGACACGCCTCCTCTCTGTAGTCTCGCCACCTCAGCACTGGGCGTAGCGGGGGTGGGGGGGGGTTAACTATTGCGTGTCGTGTGCTCGGCGAATTGCTATGTGACACCATGTAACGATGCTCAGCTTACCCATTTCTGTCCGGCATTGTCACGTCGTAAGCCGCTGCACTACAAGTGCCATAATGGTCGGCCACGCCTCTTTGAACGTGGCTGCTGCGGATTGTGTGTGCTTCCGACGTTACAACGCCTGACAAAGTACAAAGCAGAGCAGCGCTAAAAGCCAAAATACTCATTAGCCGAGCAGTGAACAGAATTAGCACAGCACACCAAACACTCCGGCTAAACAACAACCCCGCTACGCACACTGATGACGTGCATGTACTACAGAGAGGGGGCGTGTCCACGCTGTGTCGCTAGCCTATAGCATCATCAGCCTGCGCCGGATCTTGTGCGTGATTTGCGTACTATTTAAGCGACCTCCTTATGATGACACTATCAGCACATTATATGGTAGGATTTCTACTATGTATGTGCCGCCAACAACCATCATGGAGGGAGGAGGGAGGAGGGAGGAGGGAGGAGGGAGGAGGGAGGAGGGAGGAGGGAGAAGGGAGAGAGTTCGCTGCACGGCCATCTCGCTAAGAGCAATCCTAAGTCACGCCCTGTTTGCCCAACAACATGTGCTATTACAAGGACAATTCCTCGACCAGCCATTACTTACAAATCTCGCCTAAAATACGATGTGCGTTACATGGTCCGAAAGAGCTAACACATTCACAGATTTGGAGGAGACACACACATCTGAAAAGACTCATGCAGTCATTGCTGGATTTCAAGCGCCCCCTGATGGCAAACACATAGGAATTACACACAATCGTACTTACATAAACTACTCGGAGCGATGTATCGTGCCACTAAATGACTATAGACAATCGTACACATAAAATAAATATTATCTAGCATCTATTGATCATTACATAATCGATTTGTTTTCACTAAATTATTTACCACTTAAACAGGATGCAATTACAGATGTGACTTTTGGACATCACAAAAAGCGATATAAAAGACAAGACTTGTAAATTACATGTATGTAAATGTGACTCACACAACAAATGACAGTCATACATTAAGTCACGGCCACACAACTATCTTCTCCGAGTCCAAAGGACGATCGAAATCTTTCTATCGATGATCTTATCTATGTATAAAGCACTCCCAACAGCTCCAGAAAATACTTACTTCACTGATCAGCTGGCCGACGGCTATAACAGACCGATCAGGATACATCTCGGGCTCCATGAATCACTCCGGCTTTGTTGTCCAAATCACTTCTTCTTCCAGCGACGGTTTTCAAAGTGCAGATTCTTACAATGCAGACACATCCTAAATAACCTTGGCTTCTACCCATAGGAACTCAAAATGATACATTTGTTATCTCCATCCAGTCACGGACACGGCCTAGGTGAAGCCTGGACACAAACAGTTGTTACATTCATCCCTGTATTTTGAGTTATATTTAAAAATATACAAGGACAATTACAAAATAAGACCGTGAGAAATGTGTGGCAAACAATATTTCTCTCATGGCTAAGCTTCAAATAAATAATTCCTTTCTTCTATCATCCTATGTCAAGGCCAAATGGCAATCCTGCTCTCATCACACAGGTGCAACTAGCCACAGTGCAGGGTGGCACTCAGATACATGCACTAACAATGCTATATAACATTTGGCCACTTCTCCAAGAAATGGACCACAAACACAACATTCCTTTCCCTTCCGGCCCAAAAGGCACCTGCAAAGGTCCAGGACACATGTCCACTCTCTGACAAGGCCGAGAGCACACCTGTACCAACGATACCTCATACCCAGCCCTCAGGCCAGGCACTCACTGGTCGTCAGTTAACTGCAAACTAAGGTGTAATCTCCAGAAGGAGAAAACTGGTGCTCAGCCATGAAATGACCACAGAACAACACGTTTGTTATTCCTAGATTCATTCCTTACACCCCTTTGTTTGCACCATGTCGTACCTGCTTGCCGCTTGGGCCCCACGATTTCTGTGATCCATTCTATATTGGAGCTACCGAACCGGTGGATCAGCCCAGCCACTATCTCCATATGTGAGCGAACACACTCATTTACATATGCAAATAACCAGCCCTTGGCGGAAAAGGCCACTGTTGACTAGAAATCAACGTTAGTTTTCAGTTTGGTTACTGACAGGGTTAAGAAAGTGTGAATTAACATATGAAATAGAGGCTTTGTATTCAGACTGATAAAGTGTTGCCATCTGTATACATGGCTAAAATAGGCATGTCGCATTAATGCAAATCATTACGCGAAACAAAGTGCACAACCAGCTAAGCTTTTTCTGGGAGAGGTGAAAAAATGAGAGATTATATAAATACACAAGGAATTTTATTCAAAAACATTCTCAGACTTGCCAAGCAATATGATGTCACAATAGTAAAGTCAAAGTTAGATTAGGACAGAGGGGGAAGGGCGCATGAAGCTGCAGCTTACTGCAGACAGATCATTGCATTCTGCTGCAGGCTCCCAAAGGCCGATCTCGTGGGCCAGTCTAGGAGCAGACTATCAGATATTCATCCAGCACACACTGAGTCAATGATTAGCGTAGTGACACAACATGTTAATAAAAGCCTGAGACTTGTGGGAAA
The DNA here is from genome assembly GCF_027789765.1 of Dendropsophus ebraccatus. Classification (NCBI taxonomy): domain Eukaryota; kingdom Metazoa; phylum Chordata; class Amphibia; order Anura; family Hylidae; genus Dendropsophus; species Dendropsophus ebraccatus. The sequence continues at coordinate 96,569,470 of NC_091456.1, forward strand.
TGTTACATATATATCGTCAACACATCCATTAACTGCACTATGTGCAAAGGCCAAACCAATACAAACATAATAATGGTTAATTTTTAGCTTTTTAAACTGAAAACATGTGAATAGATCCTTGATGTATCCTTGGCAAGGCTTTAGGCCTCTCCATGTGTGAAAATGTGGATTTTATTCTAGGATACAGTACATTGTGTAAGCGCGCGGTACTTTAGTAACCTTGAGCCAAATCAGTACATTACACCTCCCAATCGAGAGAGAACAACGCAGATGTGTGTGGAAGAATGTCAACTATTCGACTTACACACACACACAATGTAGCATTGTTTTCTCCAGGCCAAATGTAGTTTGGATTTTATTGTTGATCATTAAAATACTTATAATGTTGAATTAAATATTATATCTAAAATAATTTTACACCAAACTCTGCATGTTCTGTATGAAATATCACATTAAACCCATTATTGTGTATAAAGGTTAACAAAAAGGATACATTTCACAAATCAACCTTCTGTGCAAGATGCTGAGTCAAACATAGGCAACAAAAGTCAGTAATGGATGTAAAAACCGGACACATCAGACACTTGCATTTAGGAACTCATCTATTTGTATGACAGTCCTTTTTTTTCCTTATTGACGTTTAAATGTAGTGACATATTGGTTCTGCTAACAAGGGCCCCTACACACAAGAACCATTCGCCCTGGAGATAGCTAAAGGAAAGACATTATGATTTTACTTTTTTCTATAGATTCTTTTAAATGAGGATCTTAGCAAACTGTTTTTTCAAACAGAGTGTACCATGTCACCCCGGTAAGGTGTCCTCAGGGACATGGACCCTACTCTACCCTAACACAAAATGACCTCTCTGGGCCTGAAAAAGGAGACCACTTGCCATAAACCAAAAAAAAAAAAAAAAAAATAAAAAAAAAAAAAAAATAGAAAAATTAAACCAAAAAAATATAATAATATTATGATGTATTGCCTCATACATCACATAGTAGAAATCATAAACGTCGTGGGTAACGAGATGTCCGAGAGCGCCGTCCACGCCGTGGCTGGCGCCTAGGAACGGCCCTAGTACCCTCAGATGGAGGGGGCATGGCACCAGGTGGCTCTGGGGACAATGCTGGGGGGACAAGGGGGGAGAGAGGTGGGGGCACAGGTGGGGGCGCAGTGGTCTCGGGGAAAAGAAAGCCCTCCGGCGGGATATGTGGCCTCCGTGAGTGTAACCCATACACAGATTGTAGGAGGACGCCCACATAGCAAGGGTCGGGGAAAGTATCGGGGTCAATCTGCTCGTGACACGACAGCAGCACTTCTGTAACCATCCGCGCACTACGTGCCAGATTAGTAGGGAGATTCCGTAAACGGACTCCCAGATAGTAGCAGAAGAAATCATTCTGATCATCTCCTCCATCAAACCGCCTGACAAAGTTGACGACAGATTGATCCAACTCACTCAGTGCTGAATGAGCTTCTTCTTGCTCCCGACGCCTCCTGGTGGTGGTAGTAGTGGGCCTCGTGAGTGGCTGACGTGGCCGAGCTGCCAGGGGCACACCACTAGGACCTGCACCAGATGTTGATGGTGCTGCAGCCTCCTCCTCTTCGTGCATGGAAGTCGAGCCAGAAGGTCCTGGCATCGGCTCCGTGCCCTCAGAAAGAGTAGGACTGCCAGGCTCCTGTGATGGCGGTGGCGTGGCACTATCCCCCTCCTGCTGTGATGCTGCAACATCAGAACCAGCAGCATCCTGTCCTCCCGGTGGGTCTGCGAAATTGCCACTGGTTCTGTGGAGAGACAGAAAGGTTAGCTAATATGGACACATTCATAAAGGTACTTCATATATCGAATGTTTAAGTTTTGATAACATACAGTATGTCGAAATGTGTGTTTTGGTAACACGAAGACATTATGTAGTACTATGCGCATCCTATGTTAGGACATACAACTATTTATATTAACTCATTCACATTAGTGTTTTCTAATAAACTTAAACAAAAAAACATTAGCCAAAAATGTTCCCCGTTCTGAGTGTGGAAACAATGCTCTCATCTTCAGGGCATGTTGTGGGCATGGAACCATTCTGGTGACAACACAACAACAAGTGTTTTTTAATGTGGCCCAGCAGGGAGAGGAGCCTGAGTTAGTCATGTGACCAGATACACAAGCGGCCAGTAAGAGGCCTGTGTACCTGTCATAGATCCCCGCAGGCCACACTGAGACAGTGACAGAGCAGCAGGCCGCCCAGCATTGAGTATAAAGGAAGTGAATAGTGTGGGCCGGAGAACAGCTCTCGGACTGCTTAGTACTGTAGGACACTAAATATAAAACATTATCCGCTGCATAGAAACAGCCATTTCATTCACCATGCTTACTGGCTCTGCCACCTACAGCACACGCTAAACAACTGAGGGAGTGACCGTGATCTGCAAAAATCACGAGATGTTGTTCTAGCGCCATGACAGAAACTAACATATTTTAGAGAAATGACAGGATGTTGAAGCACGAGTCAGAGTGGTGTGTAAGCATTTGTTTGAGTGTGAGCAAAGGGGACTATTGTGATTGGTCAGGATACATTAACCCTCTCTGGACAGTCACATACACCAGCATGAAGGCTAACAAACATGACACAACTAGGGCCTTATAAAGAATGGCAATAGTGTATGTAGTCAAATTATCGGGATACATTAAAGATAATTGTCTGCACATTCCTATAAAACATATACATAAAGAGGCAGATTGGTGAAATCGGATGAGATTATCTGCTAGTGAGTATGGACCAGGTTCTGCTGAACAACCAAAGGCAGAATTAAAATTCCTTACTCCCATATAACATTTTATCTCATGTATTACATATTGTACACTATATGATACTATATACATTATGGAATAAGAAAAATATACTTACTGCCGTTGACTGCGGCTCGGGATAAAATCCAACAAAGGCGCATAGCGCATGGAGATCGGCTCCCCACCCCTCTCCTCCGTGCGTATCGCCCGTTGGTACTGGTCCCTGACACTAGACCAGCGTGTCTCCACTGCTCGGACTGACAAAAGCAAAGATTTATTAGAAATAGATAGATTTTAATAATTGATAGATATTTCGAGGTCTTGGTAGAAATATCGGACATTGTTCTCACAATTTTATGTCATACATTATTTGACAACACGACATACCCATCCGCAGCTGCTCGCTGTCCGTCACATCGCCCCACTGTGGGACTACCACAGCCGCTATCGTCTCCCACGTCTCGCGACGCAGGACGCGGTCGTGGTAGCCACGCACAGTCAAGTCCCACAAATGGGGACGGGACCGCACCTGAAAAATTATATAGAAAGACAGAAATCACTAGACATCTCCATCTGACTTCACCTCTCTGTGTGTCTACATCGATTAGAATAAGAACATGTTTTCCATTATGACATTACATAGAGTGGTGTTGGGATTCCAACAGACCACCTGTGTAATCTAAGGAACACAGCCTAATAACCACTGAGCCAAGACTCACTAAACCAAGGAATGCCAGAACTCTTTGAACACACTTCTGAAAACATACCAAGATTGGTGTCTAATGATTGAATTTAGGAAAGGCTTTGTATCTTAACTAGCACTAATTAGTAGGCCACAAGACCAGATCAATGCCAGCTTTGCATTCACACCTGATGAAAGAGAAAATCAACATTGTTTCGAAAATACATGAACACATGTGCAAACGAGTGAAGCTAACTATTTCACTGCTGCGGTGTTTGTTCTGGTGTGTGTGTGGTGTTTTGTTATCTTAGTGTGTGGATAAAACATGTCACAACGACTATGGTTAGAGATCTCGACATTTTGTAATAACTATGGTCAACATTTATGTATTAAACAGTCGCTGATATAGAGTGACAAATATATTTTAATAATTAAATACATGTAAGGTTAGGTATAGCATTAGGTCGAACATTCGAGGAGGAGCACACAATAACATGAAACTACGTGCAAAAACGAGCTACATGAAAAACGCATCAAAAACGCAACCTTGCTCGACTCGATTTCCAAAAGATTCCACAAACATTACTTGACTATACTGTGTACGGTGTAGTGCGCACGCTTACTCAGATTCACATGCACTATATCACACAAAAAACGCATCCAAAACGCAACCTTGCTCGACTCGATTTCCAAAAGATTCCACAAACATTACTTGACTATACTGTGTACGGTGTAGTGCGCACGCTTACTCAGATTCACATGCACTATATCACACAAAAAACGCATCCAAAACGCACTATACTGATTTGTGCAGAAAAATTGTCTACATTTGTACACATGTCACTGTTATTAAATACAATTGATACATGTAAGAAATCAAACAACCCTACACTCAATAGGGATACTAAATTCGACATATGTAAGTAGTGGTTTTATATGGGAACTGCACTCGAAATTAATACTATAGCAGATAAGGAAACACATGACGATACTTTGTGGTTTTTTGCAGGCCACATTCCCACGCCCGTGTCGCATGACTAAAACGATTATATTTAAGACCACTAACAGTGTTGACATTCATATGTGTGTTACATGTGGCTTAGGTGCGTGTTTGTTGGCCGAGACGACCATGTGCATTTCTAAGTCCAAGTAAAACATTTTAACACATCACATAAATATATTAACAGAGATATGTATTTGGGTTCGCATACATTACATATTATTAGACATATATTTACATAGATATATAGATAGAGAGAGGGATAAATAGATACACAGAAAGAGACTACACATCCTATTTTCCAAGTAAAACCATTCTAGAAAGATGAGTGTAATTCTTCGATCAAACTTACCTCTGCGATCAGGCGTGGAACATCAATGTCCCGCTGCCAGGAACCACGTCGCCCACGACCAGCACCACCATGCTCCGCTCGCCGTGCCATCGCTCCAGATCGGGACACCTAAAAGGATGGTCACCTATTGAAGCCCATTCACTTGGGCCTTTTAAACTGAAGGGGCGTTACGCATTGATGAATTATTCTAATGAGAATCCAGATTGATCCGGCAGTAATCAGAGGTTCCGCCAGGCCCGAATGTTACTTCCTACGGTCGACTTGGACCATTTCGGCCCGGAAATAATGGTCTTGCTCATTTTTTACGGACCCGGATACAATCAGGCCAGAAACTCATACGGAGTGTGCACTGTGCAGCCGCATATCCTATACTTCCCAGCATACACACCAAACATCAAATATACGGCCGCACTATTACATCCGTACATACGGACGCACTATTACTACGTGTGAATCGAGCCTTTAAATGTAAGCACCTCCAGTGTGGTCTACATGCTAATACTCAAAATGGACATTTCTGCCGCCAGTTTATTGCTACATGTGCTACAACCATATGCTACAAATTTCTTACAGTTGCATACCACCTCTTTATAGTGATAGGTTCGTTGTGTTGAAGTGTTTATTAACAACTTATACATTATTAATACATGTCATACCTACTACTTATTATATTATGATGTACATATTTACCCGTATTCTTTAGCATTAGTACTAAGGTTCTGAGTGTTATTCGAACATTGGCAGCACATGAACTGTTGAGTTACAAAGCAGTAATGTAGCAGAGAGAATGAATACTGCATACATGACAAGATCATACAAGTCTGGAGGTTTCCGCACTCCTCCCTTCCTAACACACTACTATAATGTCTCTCCAGCTCACCACATTTCACAGAAAGGTTACATTTGCTGGGTTCAGAGATCACTGACCACTCAAACAATGAGGACCAGCCAGGTGGTGAAGTATTCTTTATTTTTCTCCTGCTATATATTTTGGGTAAGTAAACAGATGTATTGTTGTAAGATGGAACATTGCCTAGGACACCTTGAGCTAGATAGAGAAAAGACTTTTACCCAAATGTAGATTGGGAAATACAAGGACACAAGTAGCAGAGCTGAACTTTTTGTTTTTGGTACTGTGTATTATAATAGTTCTATGTTTAGTTAATGCAGTAGGGTTACCATACAGTGCTCTGCCACATTAACATATCAATGCACACCTCTATAGGTATGTATTCCCCCCTCTCAAGGATGAGGCATAACTATCACAACTTATAACTACAGTATAGCCTTGGTACTCTAAGGGTGCGTTCACACCTACAGGATCTGCAGCTGATTTTCTGCAGCAGATTTCAGTTAAATAACTGAACACAGCATCAAATCTGATGCTGTGTTCAGTTATTTAACTGAAATCTGCTGCAGAAAATCAGCTGCAGATCCTGTAGGTGTGAACGCACCATTAATGTAAATATTTGCTGAATTATATATTTGCTCCTTAAACTGAAGAATAAATGCATTTGTCTACATTCTGGAAACACAGATGGCGTTACCATGTATCAAACAGTAGGTGGGGTCAGCAGCACTGATAGACTCTGGTAGGTAGATGTTGTAGGATGCACCCTGGAGAGCCCAGAATTCCCAGTAGGGCTCACATAACTTGTAAAAAGGAGGTCCAACAGCATCCAGAAGTGAACTTCAATATTTATTGAAAGCCAAGCTTACATTTAATACTACGTTTCAACCCCAACTGGGGTCTTGTAGGGGTCGAAACATTGTATTCTATGTAAGCTTGGCTTTCAATAAATACTAAAGTTCACTTCTGGATGCTGTTGGACCTCCTTTTTACTACTTAGGCATTACCATGTGTCAGCCATCGAACAGTGTCAGCAGCTTTAACCCTGAATTGCAGCTGCCAGATTCCCTTTAATGGATTGTCCAACCATACAAACCTTTATCAGTATATCGGGTGAGATTTATATCTGAGAGGCCATTGTGCAGTGTTTGGTAGCCCATTGATTCATGGTAGCTTAATGGGATATCTACCTGTATCATCTATATCTACTTGTTGATATTTATTTGCTAATACTTGCATTTCTACCTTCTCTGGTGATTTGTTCTTTTTTGTGAAGCTTCAGGCAGCAATGGTCTTTTTCGAGCCCTGATCCTTCTTACAACTAAGAATAAAGTAGTGCAGCAGCAGCATCACTCCTGGTGTAGATGTACAACTAAACTTGCACCATTTCCTGTCTTTGGCTATGTTCACACGTTTTTTCCCCTCTTTTTAAAATGACAGATGTCATTTTCAGTTTAAAATGATGGATGTCATTTCGCTGTTTGGCCGCTCATCAGTGCAATGACAGCTGTTGGTACATTTTTCAAGTTCAGGTGTGTGTTTTTGGGTGTGTCTTTAATTGAAAAGTCCTTTGAATTTAATAGTAAAAATGGAGAAAGGAGGGTAAAAAAAGAAAAACAGTGTGTGAACAACTAAAAACAACGTCCGCTGTTTGCAATAGACGTCCAAAAAAGTTGTCATGATTTTAGTTGTCATTATTTTGATGTCAGCGCAGATAACGTCCATCATTTTATACACTGTGTGCACTGGATGTCCGTCATCCCATTGACTTCAATGTATTGCATTGAAGTCAATTACATAGCTGCAAAAACGGACATCTTTTGAAATAAAAAAGTGGACGTCTATTCTCTTTTTTTGGCGTTCTGCGAGCATAGCCTTTGCTTTTTTTTGAAAATTTGTTGCACTGTATTTTTTTGCTATTTTTAGCATAGTTTATGCTTCAAACTGGCATCACCCAAATAGTAAATATAGGCCAGTAGAAAAGGGTGCAGTCTTAAAAGTCACACTGAGATGTATGAACTGACTAAAGAACTAAGGATTTTGAGAATGGCACATTACATGTTTTATATAGACATGGAGCAGTGACCTTACTCTTACACTCTTACAGGTTGCCAGTGGACTACTGATTGCAGTAGGACTTTATGCTAAACTCTGTAAAGAGACAGGTGAGTGTCATTGGCTTGTGGTAATGTTCTGATCTGATAGAAGCTTATACATGGGGGGAGATTTATCATTGTTCCGCCCGAGGCGTATGCTAGGGGGAAGGCGCAGATTCGCCCCTTCTCCCTGGCGTACGCCTGCTGTATCCCCTGCTCGATGGATAGGTGAGACAGTCTTGATAAATCCCACCCATGTTTTCACATTAGGGTATAATCACATTGTAATGTAAAGTTATGCAACTTTCTAAAATAATTAGTTTTGATTCCTCATCAGTTTCAAGATTACTTATTCATTATCAGTAAAAAGAAAACTTTTTGTTGACGTTTAGTCTAGAGACAGAAAATGCTGAGCCATGGCAATCTTTTGCAAGATAAATACATCTGGACTGGAGATGAGTGAGCATGCTCGCGATACTCCAGACAATGGCATATTCCTCTTCCTGCATGTTTGGCGGCTTTTTCTCAGCCAATCATCATGCAGGGAGAGTCTTTGGGAGCTTGTATCATCACGTGGGAACCCTACATGTCCATAGCAGCGATTGGCTGGCCAGATCACATGACCTGGGCATATAAAAATCAGGTCCCGCGATGCTCGCTTCAGACGTATGCTGGAAGAGATTAAGGAGAGAGCTGCTGTCTGTCAGGGAGAGTGTTAGGCAGGGAATTAGTGTGCATTTAGGCAGGAATCCGACACGAAGAACCCAACTGTCCTTCTAAGGACTTTAAATTTTCAAAACTTTTTTTTTTTACTACTCTTGGCTGCTGGCTTGGACTTGTAGTGCAGCTGTCGGTAGACAATTTGTCCTGTTGCTGACATTACCTTGGCTGTCTGGGATCTGTAGTTCAGCTATACCTATCCTCACTGTGCAGTGTCTTGTGCAACAAGTGCCTTAAAAAAAGAACCAGCACCAGTTACACACATACTCTATACGTCTACCCCCAACACTGCTGTCAGTAATCAATTTGTCCTGTTGCTGGCATTCTCTTGGCTGGCTGGGATCTGTAGTTCAGCTATAGCCATCCTCACTGTGCTGTGTCCTGTGCACGTGGTGCCTTAAAAAAAAAGCACCAGTTACACACATACTCTAAACGACTACCCCCAAATCTGCTGTCAGTAGTCAATTTGTCCTGTAGCTGACATTCTCTTGGCTGGCTGGGATCTGTAGTTAGCTATACCTATCCTCACTGTGCTGTGTCCTGTGCTTGTGGTGAGAGAGACAGGGATCAGGGAAGTACAGCTACTGCATCAGTGTGTCCAAGGCTGTACTTTCACCCCTGATAGACATCAATCAACTTAGGAGATTACTGGCCCTACAGTGAACAGAAGTTGGAGCAAAGGAAGGAGGTACAGGAACATGGGGGAGAGAGCCAGAAGCCCATAATTTGGTGTAATGTTGTGATTAGCCAGCCCCAGAGGCGTCCACGCATGCTGCCCCTGCTGGTTCCTGTCCATTTCCGTGGTGTTTCAATCATTTTCTGAGGTTTTTAGGTTTTTATGCAACCATCCCTGTGCAGAGCTTGGGTCCCCTGCAAAAATGCTTGAGTTTCCTATTGACTTCAATGGGGTTCATTACTGGAAACGAGCACCCGAGCATCTGGAAATATTTGTCTTGAGTATCGAGCACCCAAGCATTTTAGTACTCGCTCATCTCTAATCTGGATCACAAATGTTTTAGCCTGTTTTGAAAACAAATGGAGAATTGAATAATGACTGGTGTATGGGAAACCATTATTGCACAAAATAGTTGTATAGATGCCATAATTGCTATTGATTGCAGCATCTAGACTGGCATGGACAGGTGTCCTATACCGGTCATGAATAGTCGGTGTCAGCTGCAGATGGTAGCCAGTCAGTATGGATTGGGCTCCACTCCTCCATACCTCCCAACCCGTACGATGATGTATATGTACGTTATGTGAACATATATAGAAATGTGCACATTACATGGGTATGTACATACATGTACACATATACTGTACATTAATTATATATAAAGTATATATTACACATTACTTTCCAATATAAACAAATGCAGATATACATATAAAGTAGTTACACACATACTTCATATATTCTTACAGATACACTTACTTTTTACCCTGCAGGACTTATGCTCACAGCCTTCAGATACGCCTCCCCTTCTGTTCTTACTGCTCAGCTGTAGCATACAGTATACTGAAGGGAAGACACAGGGCAAGTGAAGAGGGAGGGCTCAAGGGAGGGCCCATGGGGGGATTAATCCTAATCGAGGACTAGTCAAGGGAACCCCTTGAGCATACCTCCCAAGTGTCCATCTTTTGGAGGGACAGTCCCTCTTTTTGACCCACATCCCTCTGTCCCTCTTTGCCCCTTACATGTCCCTCTTTTTGACCAAGGAATTAGATTTGCATTAACATACTTCCTATTTTGCTGTAGAAAGTGTCTGGTTTCTTACTGTATAATAGACCCAAACTTGCACATTATTCAATCATGTGGTGACACATTGCCCTTTATAATTACTAACCCCACTGATACCTAGGGGTATAGCAAAAAGTATACCTTCAGTGTATTATGGGTATATAGCCTCCGGGACGCCACCACCGCACATAATAATTACTCATCACCTATGGTTAGACCAATATAGTGCATAGAAAAGAGTATAAAATGGCCATTGTGCCTAATGTGCAAAATTGCTGAAAAATGGAATGATGATATGGTTGTGATATTAAAATCTCAAATAATAAATTGCCAATTATGTCATGTGTTTTAAAAGTGCTAATGTGCGTCATAATAATAACTAAATTAATGTGTGTCTAATTATGTGAATGTGAAACTAGAATAAAAGTGAATAAGTTTAACAAAAATGCTGAAATCATGTATATTGTTATTAAAACAATAAGTCTATTTAAGTGCAATCAATCTGTACCATGAAATATATACATATACAAAAATCACAAAAACGCATAAAAAACCGCATATGTGCAAAAACGCATAATGTGAACTGGAACAAAGAAAAAAAAAAATTGGTCTAACATACATCTAGCTACTTGCTCTATAGTCTGTATCCGTGGTTATGCGCATGCCCTGAAAATCATTCCTTTCTGGTTGTTTGGCAGCATATTGTGCGGGCGGTGTTGCCATGACGCCAAATGGTCACATGATCGGAGACGTCCGGTCATGTGACCGGCGTCCTGACGTAGCTTCCGGCCTGGCTGCGACACATCCATCAAGAAGGGGTGACGGAAGGAACAAGCGCCGATAAACCACAGGTGATGAGTAATTATTATGTAAGAGCGCTTGGTGGGACTGACCTATATAAACCCTAACCAGATGTGACATCATCACCCCCAGACAAAGGCAATGAAACGCGCATCGGGGTGGTGGCGTCCCCGAGGCTATATACCCATAATACGCTGAAGGTATATTTTTTGCTATATCCCTAGGTATCAGTGGGGTTAGTAATTATAAAGGGCAATGTGTTAATGGTTATACCATTGATGAGGCAAATAATAATGTTTGGCATGCACTAGCACTTTATGACCATGTATGTTGTTTGCATAATACACTTTCTATATATGTAATCTGCCCATATACATTATTTTCTGTCAGGGATTCTAGCATATGTTACCATAGTTGATTTCTTGTTATTACCTCCGGGACAGCCACTGTTCTTTTAATGTTTGGTTTTTCTTTTTTAATGATTATGTTTTTAATATATATAATCAATAAAGGAATTTTGTTTCCTACATAAACTCAGCAATTATCTCTTTTTTAGTGAAAACATTATAAAACATCATAAAAGTACTGAAAATGGATAGAAAACAGTACACACACAAAAGCAAATCGGTAACAAAGCAGTGCATGTGCAACACCTAACTACAGGCCCCACAGTAATCCCAGTGGGACACTGCACAGGCCCCACTGTGGTAGAGAGCACAGAGGACCCTTTCCCCTCAGTGCTCCGCTGCAGCTGCACTAGGTGATTAGGGTGCTCATGGGAGATGCCATCTAGCTTTTCTTAGATCATAAATAAGAGCTCAACTGCTCAAATGAGAAGGGAAACAGAGATTTTTCCTGAGGGCAGAGCCAGCACACAGTTTAGAGACAAGATAAATATACAATCCTCCGTTTCTGTTGGATGAGATTGATTGTTGGATGAGATTGATTGTACTGTTAGCCCAGAAGCATTTGGTAGTGCATAGAGGTGGAGAGGGGCAATACTAGTGGAAAGGCAATGCTATTACTACTACAGCTAGGAAGAAGGCACTACTGTCACCACTGGGTACCTTGGTAAGCAGTGCTTTTATAAGGGTGATTGGAGGCACTGCAGTGGCAGTACTGTGACTACTGAAGGAAGGGGAGCACTACGTTGGCTTATAGACAGAGAGAAGGCACTGTTGTAAATATTGGTGGAAGGCGGATTGAATGTCTGGCCCATAGAAGAGGGCTCCACTGTGCTGCTGTGAACACTGTGGGAGGCACTGCTATAATTATTAGAAAATAATGGACTCACTGCTGTGACTGTTTTTGAAAAGAGGGAGTACAACAGTGACAAATCAGGGGATGGGGTATACTAATCTAATGTGATGACTTGATGAAGGCACAACTGTGAATACTGTCGATGCCCTTTTGTGACTATTGGCATGGAGCTAAAGGCGTAGCTGTGTACTTAATTACACAGCTACACATTACATTCATTTTGGGCTTTATTCTAAAACTTATGTTTAGGCTACGCTGACACATACCGTAGAATTTCCGTCAGTCTTTTGGCCAGTCTTTTTTTTCAACCAAAACTAGAAGTGGGTTAAAAACACAAAAGCAGTGCAAATCTTTTCATTATCATTTTGGCCAGTCAGTTCTATTCCTGGTTTTGGTTGAAAAGAGACTGGCCAAAAGACTGAGAGGAATATTATGTGTTAAAGTGTACCTGTCATTATAACTTTCAAAATCTAAATCAACAGTAGATGTGATATCATTTAAAGCAAGTTTGCAATTTACATTCATTATTTATTTTTTAGTTCTCATGGAAAACACAGCACTTCCTGTTTTCTGACTTTTTTCTCAAAAAACAGGAAACAGTCAGAAAACAGGAAGTCCTGTGTATCCCAGGCCATCTGAACGCTCACAGAGAGAAGGCAGTCATGTGATTGACAGACATATTGAGCCGTGACACCCTGTACTGCCCGGAATTCCTGTGTTTGGTCTCTTTTTTTCAACCAGCACAAGTCAGTGACACAAAGTCAATGGGGGATATTTACTAACAAATCTAAAAACACGATTTTGTCAAAGATGTTTTTTCATAATTTAATGTGTTTAGTGAAATTTATATAAATTGTCTAATAGCATAGTAAATGTGTCTTAAAAATAATGGTCTTTTAATTAGTCTAATAAATTCACCTGGTTCGGAGCAGACGTAGCGATGCGCCAATATATGCGACTTTTTAAAAAATTGCGCAGTTAATAAATTTAGCTAAAAAAGAATTCTGCCGCACTTTCAATCTAATTAACAACAAAAAATCTAATTCAAAAAGTCGCATCTAATTTGGATAGTCTTGTCTAAAAAAGCTTCATGAATTCATATTAGATTTATTTTGAGCGCACACTAGATTAGACTAAAAACAGGTGCAATTAGTTTGATAAATGTCCCCCAATGAGTTTTTTTCAACATCACTATTTCATTATGTTACTAGGTAAGAAATATGCACTGTTGTGAAGGAATTGTTCAGAAAAATAATCTTGACTGAAAGTTCAACGCAATTCACAAAACATTATTCCTTGTCAGGTGTTGTGGATTCCCTTACTACAGATCCTGCTATCTTATTGATCGTGGTGGGAATGCTAATGTTTGTTATAACTTTCTTTGGATGCATGGGAGCCCTGAGGGATGTGCACTTACTACTTAAAATTGTAAGTAGATACTGTCGGCATATATTGTATGAGGTTGATTTTATACCAACCAGTATTCCCATATATACTGTCTCTAAAATCTATTCATATAATCTTATAATTCTATATCTCATTAAAGCTAACTGAGTTCAAAGATCGCTACAAGTGAAAGTAATGGTTTTGCATCTTAATCCTATAAATATTATATCATAATATTTAATAATAAAAAAACTATTTTACAGATTTATTTAACCATCAAATAAATAAAAAAAAAAACATTATTGTTGCTACTATCTATACCCGTGATGGCGAACCTATGACACGCGTGTCAGCACTGACACGCATCGCCATAGTCGCTTATACGTGGCCGCATACAGAAAATTCTGCGGCTGCATGCAAGCTCCAGGACAGCCCGGCGGCCTTACAGTGCGGCCCGACCCCACGTATTCCCCAACCCACTTACCGCCCGGACGCTGCTACTGTGACACAGTAGCTGCATCCGGCCGGCCACAGCAGTGCCGCGCTCCAGCCTCCAGCCCCGGCTCCTGGTGCCACAGCCCGCATCTTGGACAGCAGCAGAATTGTAAGTGTGTGGGGAGGGATGGGGGTCGGGGGATTGGGGTCAGGGTATGGGTCAGATGGGGAATTGTGTGTGTGGGGGGGGGGGAGGGAGGGAGGGATGGGGTCAGGTGGGGTAGTGTATGTGGGTAAGGAGGTAAGGTGGGGTAGTGTGTGGGGATGGGGGGCAGTTAAGATAGTGGGGGGGATTGGGGTCAGGTGGGGTAGTGTGTGTGGGGATGGGGGGCAGTTAAGATAGTGTGGGGGGATGGGGTCAAGTGGGGTAGTGTATGGGGAGGGATGGGGGTCAGGTAGGGTAGTGTATGGGGAGGGATGGGGGTCAGGTAGGGTAGTGTATAGGGAAGGATAGGGGTCAGGTAAGGTAGTGTATGGGGAGGGATGGGGGTCAGGTGGGGTAGTATGTGTTTGTGGTTTACAGTTTACTTCCACAATATTTTTATATTATTAAGTACAGTTATATATTACAATTACATATTTTTGATATTTAAACTATAAATATCGCATAATTATGGTGTTGTTTGCCGAAGTGACACACCATCCGAGTTATACTCTTTTTTTTACCGAATGCTGACACACCAAGCTAAAAAGGTTGGCCATCACTGATCTATACTCTAATGTTGTGTTTCTATCATTCTTTGTGGTTATGCTCAGTTAGTACACCAGGGAATGTTAAGAAATGTATTTGGCGGGTATTTGCCATTATTTCTTTTTTCTGTTGTAGTAAAAACATAGTTGACTTCACTTTTTTAAGTAAAGAGGCATGCTTCTAAGAAATGGATAGGACTGTGAGAGTTCTCAAGGGAAAAACATACTATATCTAATCTAGCAGAATTAATAGTAATAAAATAGTGATTCTAAAATATATATAATTGGCTAACAAAAGTAATGCATCAATAAAATCATAATATTGGGTAATAAAAGTCTATAGCAAGTCCGTAGGCAACTGAGAGAACACTCCCACAACAGATGCTTGATGGTAGCTTACCAGTCCGGTGTGTGTTGATTCACAAGCAGGTCGCAAACATCTTGTGGTGCCGGACTAGTACGCTGCAGTCATGTATAGGTATATTGGCTACAAAGTATCTCTCTACCGGGTATAGGCATGATGTACCGATGATATGGATGTAAGTAAAGTAGGTGTTTGTAGAAGTAAGTGCTTTGTAAAGAGAAGGAAGAGGAGAGGAGTTGCCAGAGCAGCCCTGCCCAATGTAGAATATGTACTCTGCCGGAACAGAAGTGTAGATGAGAAGAAGTAATGGCCCTATTACACCAACAGATCTGACGACAGATTATCTGCCAAAGATTTGAAGCCAAACCCAGGAGTGGATTTGAAAAGAGGAGAAATCCAGTCTTTCCTTTGTGACCTGTTCTCTGATTATAGTCTGTTCCTGGGTTTGGCTTCAAATCTTTGGCAGATAATCTGTTGTCAGATCTGTTGGTGGAATAGGGCCTTAAAAAAACACTGCTTGGTCTCTGAGTAGCAAGCTTGCTATATAATCCTATGAACCAAGCGGAGACCTTATGTGTAATATGTTACTGAAATGAAGGTAAAAAATTAATAATAAAAATGACAGTAAAAATTCTGAAATCCACACATAGAAAGGAGCACCTCAGGTAGGAGCAAGTCAGGGTAACCTATTGATAAAGGCTGCAACCACGCCGTTAACAACTAGTCTAAGTCTAACAATACTCAGATGGCATAAGTGACGCGTTATATCGCTCTATGCTGTGGTAATAACCTACAGTGACTCATGCAAATTTCAGGTAAGCAAGGTGCAGTACATACCCATACACAGTTCACTGCTTGTCCTGGATGCCACCAAACTCCAACATACGTTTCATCTCTTTCATCAGGGCGCCCCGCCGGATGTGACGCCACCAGGCCTGCATGCCGGGGGGAAGGGTGGCCACGGCAAACAACGTCACCATGAACCGTCCTCCACGGGCGACCGCCTTGTCTATGGAGCAGCCGGAGGGAGATCCACTCCCTCTGACCCCCCCTTCACCCTCCCAACAGAGCCTGGTGATTACCATAGCAACCCAGACGCTGCTTCCTGCGTCTGGGCTGCTATATGATGAAATGAATGAGCTGTCAGCTTCTGACAGCTCATTCTTTCTCTTTAAAGGGGTTATCCAGTGTGGGGGCACTTTTTGGGGGGGACCGGGGAGGCGGTGGCTGAAATAAAAGACGTCCACTCACCTTCCCGGTTCCAGCGGCGGGTCACTCATCGCGGCGCTCCGGTTCCCGGCCCCTTCTAGGTGTCTGACGCCTCCCGAGACGCTACGTCTCAGGGCCGCTCAGCCACTCAGTGAAGGAGGCGGGATCAGTTTGAAGTCTGCTCGGATCCCGCCTCCTTCACTGAGTGGCTGAGCGGCCCTGAGACGTAGCGTCTCGGGCGGCGTCAGACACCAGGAAGCGGCCGGGAAGCGGGGACCGGAGCGCCGCGATGAGTGACCCGTCGCTGGAACCGGAGAGGTGAGTGGACGTCTTTTATTTCAGCCACCTCCTCCCCGGTCCCCCCCAGAAAGTGTCCCCATGCAGGAGCACCCCTTTAATACATTGCAGCACTGATCATGTGGTGTAATGTATTATAGATGTACCTGTAAAAGTGAAACACAAACACATACATACATACATACACACACACACAAATAAATAAATAAATACACAAATAAATAAATACATAAAATAAATAAATTAAAAAAATTTAATAAATATAAATAAATAAATATACATATTCCCCATCCACCTTTATAAATGATCCCCTATAAATGAGATACATATATTTGGTACCACCACGTCCGTAATGACCCCGTCTATTAACCCGTTACATTAATTATCCCGTTACTAATCAAAATTACAATTTTTTGGTAATCCTACCCCCTAAAAAATATAGATAAAAGCTATCAAAATGTCACATGTACCCAAAAGGTGTACCACTAAAAACGTTAGCTTATGCTGCAAATAAAAAGTCCTCACATAACTCCATTGGCGAAAAAATAAACATATTGCTGCTCTTACAATATGCAAGACACAAACAGTTTATATAGTATAAATGCCATAAACTATAACAAAAGCTATATAAAATGGATATCGCTGTAATCAGACCGACCTAACAAATAATGATAACATGTCATATGTACCGTATAGTAAACGGCGTACAAAAAATGGTGAAAACAGCTGCTAAATTGTGTTTTTTATTCATACAACCTCATAAAAATTTTTATAAAAAATGATTAGGGTGTCACATGTCCCCTGAATGGTACCGATGGAAACGTCAACCTGTCTTACACAAATATTTTGGCACCCTGAGGCCTCTCTGACAGGGTATAATAGCTAAAAAAAAAAATGAAATAAAAAAAGGCCCCAAAATTCACCAGGTCTCTGTCTGTGGCCTGTGGTGACGCACTGCGGTGACGCACTGCGGCCACATATGGGGGATTTCTAGAAACACTGGAATAAGAGGAATAAATATTGAGTTCCATTTCTCAGTTAGTATTTGCTGTGTAAGAGGAAAAAAAATAATTAAAATAGAATATGTGCCCAAAAAAAATTCCCCTCCAACTTGCTTAAATTTCTGCGAAACACCTAAAGGGTTAAAAAACATATGAAATGTTACTTTGAATACTTTGAGGGTGCGGTTTTTACAGTGGAGAGATTTATGCGGGTAACTAACATACAGGCCCCACAAATCCTCTTCAGAACTGAACTGGTCCCTAATAAAATCAGTGCTGAAATTTTCATGAAAATTTCAAAAATCACTGCAAAATTTCAAAGCCCTCTAACATCCTAAAATGTAAAAGGACATTCACCAAATGACGTCACCATAAAGTAGACATGTTGTAGATGTTGCATTAATAATTAGTTCATGTGGCATGACTATCTTTCTTAGAAAAACAGAGTTTTGAATATAAAGAAATTTTTGCATATATGTTGTGAATTTTACAAAAAACTACTGAGTGTATCAACCAAAGTATACCACAAACATAAAGAGGAATATGTCACGAAAAAACAATCTCAGAATAACCGCGATAGTTAAAAGCTCCGCAGAGTTATAACTACATAAAGAGAGACTGGTCAGATTTGAAAAATAGGCCCCGGGCATTAAGGCCAAAACAGGCTGAAGAGGCAAGGGGTTAAATCACTTCTCTCTAGGTGTAGCTATACCCATGTTTGTAGCCACCATAAGCATTTGTTTTACTTGAGTGAAATAAATGTAACCGTAATTAGATTTATTTCTGTATTTCTGTTTTTTCAGTTTGCTGGCATGCTTATAGTAGTCTTGATTCTTCAGCTTGTGGCAGCTATTCTAGGCTTTATGTTTTCAGGAATGGTAAGTGCTTACTTATTAAATATTGAACCTAACTGAACTTTTTCAGAATGTGTTCTTCAATATAAAATGTAATAATCTATAACCTGCTGAATCTCAGTTTTTGTACCTATTTATGGCAGGATAACAGTGGATGTTTTTTTATTTTATTTTTTTACAGGTTTTGGAAAAAGCCTCTTCTGTAATGGCAAGGGCCATTATTTATTACCGGGAAGATCTTGATTTGCAAAACTTCATTGATTACATTCAGAAAAAGGTAATATTGGTCTTAATATAAAAAACATATTACTATTTTAGTGTATATCCCCTAAGATAAATAAAACCAGTTAGCACTGTCCAGATCTTGTTTTTTTGTGTAGACACGAGGCCAGTCTATACTGTGTGAAGGACTTTCTGTGTACTACATGGTTATAACAGCAACCATCAATTGTTTACTGACAGCCCTCAGACACCTCGACATGTCTGATGACATGTAAAAAGTTATTTGTAGTGACAGGTACTCTTTATACATTGTTGCAGACCCAGTTCACTCCTAAATGGCAGTAGTATTGTCTAATGGCAGTAGTGTCTTTTAGAAGAATATTGGGATTCCGGTATACTTTGAGGAACATGACATAGCAAGATGTGAGCTTGGCCTCCAAATTTTTGAGATCTCAATCCAATCGAGCATTTGATCCACCCAATCTTTGCCTATATAGGCAAAAAATGCTTTCTTTAAGCCAGTAGGTCACATTAATTATATCTTTTGGAATAAACGGTGACATTAAAATGTTGTGATGGTAAAATATTTAAAGGGGTTGTCCGGCGATAAAAAATTATTCACAGAATAACACACATTACAAAGTTATACAACTTTGCAATGTATGTTATGTCTGTGAATGGCCCCCATTCCCGTGTCCCACCACTCCCACCTGTGTACTCGGAAGTGTTGGTGCATTATATTACCTGATCCGTGTCGTGCATGTCCTCCATCTTGTGCCAAACGTCATCTTCGGCCGGACGAATTGCTGCCGCCGTCCCCCCTCTGCCGCGTCATAACTGTGCTTAGCCGCGATTGGCTGAGCACAGTTATGCTCAGCCAATCGCGGCTGAGCAGCTGATGACGCGGCCACAGCTTCAGCTGCGATTGGCTGAGTACAGTTATGCTCAGCCAATCGAGGCTGAGCATCGGATGACGCTGCAGAGGGCGGCCGGCATTCGGGACAGTCGGAGCTGTTCGCCGTCCGTCCGAAGACGTCACTGACTGAAGATCGGAGACGGGGGTCGGCACCTGACAGGTATGTATAGCGCACCACACTTCGGGTACACGGGTGGGGGGGGGACACGGGGAAGGGGGCCATTCACAGACATAACATACATTACAAAGTTGTATAAGTTTGTAATGTGTGTTATTCTGTGAATAATTCTTTACCGCTGCACTACCCCTTTAAGTGACATTGCAGTAGAAAGGGTTTTTTTAACCTTCTCAGAATAAGCATCACAAGGGTAAACAGATGTCCTGCACCCTATCTTACCAGGCAGCCAATATCCCTGGTGGACACCACTTTTGTTCCCTGTTGCTCTCCACTGTAACCTGCCAATTCCCACAGCGAGTCTATGAAAAGTACTTTGGGAAAGTTACTTTTTGGTCCACAGAGCGAGAGGAGACTAGAGATGTCATATCTAGAGAAACAGAGGTGCCCAGTAGGAGGGAAAGCAGGGTGTTCATTTATCTTCCCCATGCTTATGTTGGAAGGGTGAAAACACTTTTGGCTGGAGAATCACTTTCAGCATTTTGTGGAAATTTTTTGTCAGAGGCCACGAACCACTATGGGGGAAAGTTTTCAAACCAGAAGTTTCATTTCATGGCCTAAAATGGCCAGATGCGAATTAATTTATTCGCAAATGGACGGTCTTTAAATAAAATATTTGCATCTGGCCATTTTACGCCACCTTCGCCAGTGAAGCGGGGAAGGGGGGCAGAGGGGGCTCCACTGGTGAAGGTGGCGTGGAGTTCACAGGCAGTGTGGAGTGGAGTTCACAGGCAGCCATCTGACAAGCCAACATCCACGCTTAGCAGCAAATCGCTTTGCTAATACTGTAGATTCATCTCTAGTATTCAGTCATCTATTATCTGTGTTTCCATGACCATTGTTAGGGTTAGGTCCTCAAAGGGGTAGTCTAGTGAAAATGATCATTTATCATGCGGCTGGGGCTGCAGTGGACATACCCTGTTTCCCTGAAAATAAAACATCCTCCGAAAATAAGACATAGTGGAGTATTTACTGGATAGCTTAAAATAAGGCATCCCCTGAAAATAAGGCAACCCCTGAAATAGGACCCCTCTTTGCCACCAGGGTTATGCTGGTTTGTGATGACAACTAGTAACCATATAGTATAAATGTATACATATATACATATATATAATAAATGTTCTTTTTTTTTGTTAAACATTAAGTTTGAATTCTTTCATGGAAAAATAAGGCACCCCGCTGAAAATAAGGCATCCCCAAACATAAGACCAGGGTTATGTCAGGTTATGCGGGACTATTGTTAGCTCATTTCCAGTCTTGCGCACCGCAGGCTAGTTTGCGTTGCAGCAGCCATGTCTTTAATCTTATTATACTAATGGGTATTACCTCACTTCCTTTTTCTGTGGCGTGGTTCAGCGTTCGGATCGGCGGCCATTGGGACTCACAGCGGGTAATCATTATTTCATCTGTATCTATCTATAAGTATACACTGCAAGAGTATTTACCTATGCGAACTCCTGATGAAGTTATGGGGACATAACGGAATGCATGGGGTATAGGTGACTGTATACCAGGGAGGACTTGTCATAAAATTTGACCCATTGTGAATTTAGTGATATTTATAGATTTTGTATATATGTATATATGTGCATATTTTTGTTATGGATATTGTTTGGACACTTGTCTTCTTGTTATAGTTTCATAACATTATTGATTTACAAGTCCTAGTTCTATTGTGGTGTGAATATCCCTACCTGGTATATTTCATGTAGCTCCAAGTATTGTGGAGGCACATATGTAGTTGTGTGGCGTTTTTCTGCCACCATTTTAATTGTTTTTAATGTTGCACCTGTTGTTAGTGTATTAATAAAGATTTTCTACATGTAAGTTATTTTTGGGTGTGCAACTTTGTATAGCTGTGTTGCTTTTTTCTTTTTGGTTTGATATGGTTATGCTGGTTTGTGATGGAAACTACTGAACAGTATGCAATAAATGTTAATTTTTTTGTTTGTTTTTTTGTGAATTCTTCATGGAAAAATAAGACATCCCTTGAAAAAAAGATATAGGGCATCTTCGGGAGAAAAAAAGTAATATATTTTTTGGGAAATGGTTACAGATGTGTATACAGTACTTACCCATCCAAGTCTGCTGCCAGTTTCCTGGCTGTCTGGTGTCTGCTGCCAGACTCTTTTGTACTGACGCTCTGTCCGAATGCTCAGCAAACCTCAGTCTTTTTTGTGACCTGTCCTCTGCCCTCTTTGAACACACCCTAAAGGCCAAGTTCGCACAATGTCTTTTTCTTATTAAACGACTTGCAGTTTTGCAACAACAGCCATTGTTTAATCACAGCGGCTGATTGCATTAACCCCTATGGAACCACGGCCGTAGTGTATACCCATTGTATACACTATGGCCGGGATTCCATGTGGCCGTACAGAAAACTGCCATGTCTATTTTGTGTGGACCGTATTCAGTGAACAGCGGCCGCACAAAATAGACTTTGCACACAATGTAAAGTACGGCTCCCTGAAGTACTTTACATTGTGTGCTATGGCTAATTTGTTTGCGGGCACACCCAAAAGTGCCCGCATTCCAATTAAGTTGAAGTGATGTTCACCCGGCAAATACTGCATTTATCGGCCATGTTGAACATCTCAGACAGCGGCCGTTCTGTGACACGACCATGACACAGAACGGCTGTTGTTTTGCCATGTGTGAACATGGCCTTGAAGTTTCTGCATTTAGTACAAAAGCTTTTTAGAAGTGTATACAGCAGGGAGAGCAGAAAAATCTACTACTAATAAACCCAGAACAGCAAGGAGAGTAGGAGTACCTACTAACAAGCACAAAAAAATTATGTAAAATTCAATTTTGTTGCAATTTTTATGTCTGTCTGTCTGATCTGTTTTTTTTTCTTTCCTCCTTTAATTTACCCAAGTTTGAATGTTGTGGAGTTAAAAGCCACAAAGACTGGTCCACAAACATTTACTTCTACTGCACTGACACCAACCCAAGTTTGGAGAGATGTGGAGTACCATTCTCATGTTGCATCAAGGAAAAGGGACAGGTAATCTATGAAGAGGACAGGTGAATTAGTTGTTATCTTTAGGGGACATTCACTTAAAGTGTCACAGTTGTTATAACTTTCAAAATCTAAATCAACTGTAGATGTGATATAAAAGAAAGTCTGCAATTTATATTTGTAATTATTTCTTTGGTTCTCATGCTTTAAAACAAATCTATAATTTCTTGTATCCAGGCCCAGTCTCCTGAAAGCAGCTTTTTACTCTTGTGCTGGTTGAAAAAAGAGACTAAACGTAGGAAGTCCTGACCAGTACAGTGGGGGAGATTTATCATTGTTGTGTCCATGGCATGCACCAGGGAGAAGAAGCAGTTTTGCCTTCTACCTGGCAAAAACTCCAGCTGAAACCCCTGCTCACCTGATGGGCAGACGGGGGAGGGGGGTGTTAAGCAGCTGTAGATTTGTGCCGCAATGCCTGCGCTAGGAGCAGGGCCAGCCAGCTTTACTAAGAGGCGTAAGCATAAAAGTTTCAACCACCCCTCTTTTTCTATTTTATAATTAAAAGTAAATAAATAGACATATTTTGTACCACCACGTATGTAAATGCCTGAGCTGTTAAATTTTCACCTTCCTGATCTTGCACCGTAAACGACGTAAGTGCAAAAAATGCAAAAGTGCTAAATTGCTCATTTTTAGTCACATCAAATCCAGGAAAATTGTAATAAAAAGTGATCAAAAAGTCACATATACAGGTAAACAAGGTACCAATAGCAAGTACAGATCATGGTGCAAAAAATTACACCTCACACAGCCCTACAGACCAAAGGATAAAAGTGTTATAAGGATGGTAAGGCTGTGTTCACACTGCGTTTTTTTTAATATCAGTTCAACGTATGGTTGCTTTTAACGGACAGAAAAATATAGTCAACCCTATTTTTGTGTACATTTTGATACTTTTTTTTTTTGGAAGTCAATGAAAAAATGGATCCAAACAAATGGCACACAACTGCATCAGTTTTTTCCCCCCATAAAAACGCAGTGTGAACCCAGCCTAATAGAGCAATTTTGGGATGTTTTAGTTTTTTTTAAAAGGTTTTAATTTTATAAGCCATCAAATAAAATAAAAGTCATATAAGTTGCATATCGCTGTAATTGTACAAACTTGAGGAACATATAACATGTGAGTTTTACTATAGGATGAATTGCGTAAACACGAAACCCCCTCAAATAAAAAAAAGGCAACTTTTTTTCAATTTCACCACGGAAATAATTTTTTCAGTTTCGCAGCATATTTTATGGAGAAATAAAGTCTGTCATTGCAAAGTACAATTGGTGTCACAAAAAAATTAGGGCTAATGTGGGTCTGACCTTTTAAACACTAGAAGGAAAAAACAAAAGTGCAAAAACGAAAATTGGCCTGTCGTCAAGGTTTAAAAACACTGACGTTGAGACACGTGATGGTGTCTCTGCGGTGTTTTGGTTAATCTCCCTGAGGTCAACCAGCGTCCTTTTGCATGCACCTACTAGTCATTGCTCCCACTAGCCAGAAACCTACTCCACACTGATGAGGGGCAAAAACCCCGAAACAGCTGTCTGTGGATGGATACCTTGCTGCTGGTGGTTTCCTTGACTGGAGAACGCCTTTGGCTTGGTTGTTCCTTCCCGGAGGGAAGGTCTGGCTAGTTCACTGACATCGAGATATGTGATGGTGTCTCTGCAGTGTTCTTTTGCATAAGAATTAAAAACCTGACTGTGTAAACAAACCGTTATACCAGTTTATGTGATGCGGTAAGTGTGAAACTGGCCATAAAGAGAAACTATCATCAGGTTAGGAAGTGTGTAACCTGCTGCTAAGACGCTATAGCACACTGGGCCCTGAGGATGAAGGTACATTTCTTACCTTGCTCCTCCATGCTGTTTTTGTTTAGTTTGTAGTTTATTCCATATGCTAATGAGGTAGTTTGGTGCACTGGGGGTGGGACTATAGCTCCTAGGTACACTGATCTGCCCTGACTGGCCTGCCCCTTCCTATGAATATTGCTGCTCTGAGGGTGGTAGTTCCGCACCCAGCCCACGTAAGCCAGCCCTTAGTTGTAAGAAAGGAAGGTTTGTACAGATTTCTTCAGCTACTTTGCCTTTTTAATGTCCACTGTGCAATCAAATGACATTTCATATCATTCTTTTCTTTTATTAGGCAGGGGAAGGGGTGCTTATATTCATGTTTGTTTATGCGTATTCATGTACAAACATGCTTGTTTGCTAGTTGTTAGTGCCTATTATTTTTATTTTATTTTTTTATACAGACAGTTATTAATACAATGTGTGGATATGAGACTCAGAACCTCGTGAGCTGGCTTGCTGAAGACCGTATCTACGTCGAGGGTTGCTTAGACAAGATTGTCAGCTGGGGTCGAGGGAACCTTCTGTTCCTTGGATACATTGCACTGGGATTCATCTTTCTAGAGGTATTATGACATCCTAAACATAAGATTTGTAAAACTGTACGCAAGGGTTTACATTTGAATTCCAATCCTTATGAGGCCTTTTATAATATTAAAGGTTTATTCCCACCTTAAAGCGAATGTATCATCAGTACATTCGCTTTAAGTTTTGCACATGGATAGAACGGCGCAGGGAAGCCAGTGGCGCGGTCCTTTTTTTTAACTGCGGCCTGGTGCCCACGTACAGCACCATTCTATTCCCAGGCACCGGCCAGGTGTGCAGCACTGAAGGCTGGCCGGCTCGCCCCCAGTGGGAGGAAGCCCCTGCCCTTTTATGTTGTGGCACCATTAGAATCAACGGAGCCGCATTATAGAGGGGCGGGGCTTTTCTAACGGGGCCATTGAGTTTAAAAACTGCTGTGTTTGTTTTTATCATTTGCATAATGTGCTGCTTGACACTTGCATCTTGGTTCAACCCAACATGGCCTGCTATTGTGTGATCTTCAGTCATTATGTCTGTCACTAGTTCATCCAGTCTTTGTACACTCTTGATACTGTGATTCAGGAACAGCCTGTGTCAGAAATACTTGCACCACACCTCCGGGCCATGGCATACATCAGGAAAAGATGCAGGTTTTTGGGCAAACCACTTGCCCTGCTCCCATATGCCCTGCTTGCTTGATTTATCCTCATTTAAACCTGCTAACATCTACATGAGTTTGGAGCTATGCGGCAGCCACCGCTGAATTTATAGAGAAGCATGTGCTACTTAGTAAATCCAGCATGGGGTAGGGCTACATGTAAGAATTGCGTATGTGTATGCCAGACTTGATACATTCTCCCTGATGTATTCTGCTGTGCTGAGAAGAGGTTAACACATTATCTGAGAGCAGATTGTGATGCAGCATCGTGTGGGATTGTGTTTTTGGCCACAAGATATCAGGTGCCAACTATCCTAAATCATTCGGTGTAGTATATATGGTATATAGAATTTCAGTCTCTAGTAACAATAAAAGATAAATAGGTAAAGCACAATATAGTGTGGAACTGTAAGGTGATAAAAAAGTTTGTTAAAATAGGACTCTGCTTACCCTTATATATGAGTCATTGTAGACCAAGGCCTCATGCACACAGCAAGGTCTGTATGGAGGCATATTGAGTTCCTGTAGCTTCACACAGAAGTTGTAAGGACACACAGAAGTTCTTAAGAAAAGTCTATGGGTGCAATAAAATTGGTTTGATACAGCTTAAAGTGTACCTGTCATTATAACTTTCAAAATCTAAACCAAAAGTAGATGTAATATAAAGCAAGTTTGCAATTTACATTCATTAATTTTTTTTTGTTTTTATCATGGAGTACACGGCACTTCCTGTTTTCTGACTTTTTTTTCTTAAAGAGTTGGAAAACAGGAAGTCCAGTGTTTCCCAGGCTATCTGAGTGCTCACAAAGAGAAGGCAGTCATGTGATTGACAGACACATTGAGCCGTGACTCTCTGTACTGGACGGAATTCCTGTGTTTAGTCTGTTTTTCTCAATAAGCACAATCTGCCTTCAGGAGACTGGACCTGAACTTCTGGTAAGCTCAGCTTTGTTTTACAGCATGATAACAACAGCTAAAATAATGAATGTATACTGCAAACTTGCTTTATATCACATCTATTGTTGATTTAGATTTTGAAAGTTATAATGACAGTGACACTTTAGGGGTTAATATGGCTGTGTGCACGATCCCTAATACAGATTTTCTTGTTTGTATTATGGATGTTAGGCTGGGTTGACACTGCATTTTTGTAGTCTGTTT
This sequence comes from Dendropsophus ebraccatus, assembly GCF_027789765.1. Classification (NCBI taxonomy): domain Eukaryota; kingdom Metazoa; phylum Chordata; class Amphibia; order Anura; family Hylidae; genus Dendropsophus; species Dendropsophus ebraccatus. Next base: position 96,596,575 of record NC_091456.1, read on the forward strand.
AACATATCTGTTTTAAAGAAAAGAACTGATCCAAAAATGTCTTCAGTTATCCATTTGGATTTGTTTTTCCATGGACTTCCATAAAAAATGTACTTAAAACGGATCTGGTAAATGGACTGCAAAAACGTAGTGTGAATGCATTATTTTTTTTCTTTTTAGTTTTTCTTTTATTTGTATATTACTTACTTTTCAGATTGTTGTGATCTGTTTGGCTGTAGTCCTGATCTATCAAATAAATTTCATAATGCAAAGGAGGAGAAGCACTGCTGTGTTAAGAACCAGGCCAGACGCAGAAGAAGACATAATTCCAGATATGGAGCAAATGAATATTGAAGAGTACATTCAAAAATACTGAGTCCCTGCAACTTGCACTTAGACTAAAGACATTATAACATCTCCTTTTATTACAATGGTTCATAACCAATCATTTTTGAGTGACATTTGTGAGTATCTTCAGTGAATTTTCACTTACATAATATGGAAATGTTTCCTGATATACACATATTTTTCAAACTGATTTATTGTAAGAACAAGAGACAGCTAAGTAATGGACAGGCACAATGTAATTTACAGAATGCTTACTCTATGGTACCTGTATTCTTTGGATGAAGATGAGAGCAGTGGTTGTAAGGTATTGAAGAAATCACAATGACCTCTCACTTCTATAATGTGAAACCTTAAATAGCTCTGGGGAGTTTAACCATTGGGTAAAAGGAATATTAAAGAACTGCTCTAAACGCAATTCCTAAAATATGTTGGAAGGTTCATAGACTTTAAAATATTGATCAAAGAAAAAAATGATACATGTGTCTACCACTGTGAAGAATAACAAATAAACCTACTAGAAGCATCAAATGTTATGAGATTCCAAGGTAGAGATTGCCTTAGAACAGGGATGGGAAACCGTTGGTCCTCCAGATGTTACAAAACTATAACTCCCATCATGTGTAACCCAAGGAAGCCAGGCAGTGTTGTATAGCCGGGCAAGATGGTAGTATACCCCTAAGGCACTTGTCATGGTGGCCAAGAGTGGTGTGCGCCCACCCCTGGATATACCAACACACACTTTTTAGTTAGTACAGGTGTAGGTGTAGTGTGAAGAAATCACAGAGTCTCTGATGAACTTATACAGGAACCAATTTACTATAGATCAGTGTTTCTCAACTCCAGTCCCCAAGACCCAGCAACAGGTCATGTTTTGAGAATTTCACAGGTTATATAATTCTAGTCAGTGCACCATTAACTGCCACAGCTGTTCGTTGTATGGGATATCCGAGTGCATGAGCTGTTGGTGGACAAAACAAAAGGAGTAACACTCGGCATTACTACAACAAGCAGAGAGTCCAGAGTTCCAATAGCTAAAAGGGTGATTACAGCAGGTGGTGCTCAGCAGATCACGCAGAGTTAATAGTATCAAACAAAATCCAGTGAAGTAAAGGAGAAACTGCGGCAACTCACCGTTCTGTAGCAAATTCTTCTTTATTAATGGAACAATCTTGTACAACAAGTCATCGGGGGGTGAATGGGAGGACGTACACACCGATATACAGTGGGTAGCAACGATCGTTTCGTGTGGACTAGCCACACTTCATCTCGCTAACACAGCAAGCACTACACTGACCCTCCATACAAGTAGGCGTGTTGGTCAGGTGGCTCAGCACTGAACATGTGATACAAAACACAGGTGCAGATTAAAAAACCTTAAAAACAAACATAATGCAATGTTAGAGAAATGTATGAAATTAATTTCCGTCGTTAAAACCAAGGGGACCTGTGGCAGCAAAATGGGAAATTAATGCAGATTCGCGCTGTAACAATTTTCTATGGCGATCACCTCCATCTTTAAAAGCATTAACTATTTCCAGACCGGCAAACTTTAAAACGTCGGAATTACTATTATGTATTTACCTTATATGATTAATTAATCTAGAGGCCCCTCTGCCGGTTCGAATGGAATTACAATGTTCACAAAAAGGTATGTGGAGCGGGCAGATCGTCTTACCTATGTAATAAAAACCACAAGGACAGAAGATAATGTAAACAAGGTAAGACGATTTAAAAGTAATAAGCTGTCTTACAGCCCATGATTTCCCAGTGCAAACAATGGAGGCAACGTTTGTTACCTGGGGAACAGGTGAGCCAGGAATTATTACGTTATTACGGCGATGCTATTTTTTTATTTTGTTTTTAGTTGAACTTAAATGTGATAACAGGTTTGTTTATAGCGACACCTTTAACCCCTTAGTGACCGCCGATGCGGCTTTTTACAGCGGTCACTAAGGGGCCTTATTCTGCTGCCATCAGCTTTCTACGGCGATGGCAAAGAATAAGATAGCGGGGCCGGGACGGCCCCCACCCCATCCCCCCAGCTACCGGAGGTAGCTGAGGGGTTGGGGCAGTGTGTGGGGTCCGTCCCGGCCCCCCCCCCCGGTACCGACGATCGCCGCTATTAACGTTATAGCAGCGGCCGTTGGTAACTGGGATTACCGGTGCCGCCGCCGCCTTTCATCTCCCCCCGCCGTGAATCTACGGCGGGGAGAGATGAAATAAGTGTCCCCCAGACCTCAGATCAGCCCCCCCCCCCAGTAGGGCAATCACTAACCCCCCTCCCCCGGCGGCCATCATTTCCAACTAATGTCTGTTCACAGCGATGAAAAAGTGATAATGAATGAAAGCCCCATGCTCTCCGCCACCGGAGGTAGCAGAGAGCATGGGGCAGTGATCGGGGACCCCCCTGTGGGGGGTATACTATATACCGCTGATTGCTTGTGCCACGTGCATCCCGGCACTTTTTATCCCCTGTCACCATAAATGATTGGTGCCAGGGGATAAAAAGTAATGTGTCCGTCCCCCCAAAGTCGCCCCCCCACCCCCCCCAGTCACCCCCCGTCCCCCAGTCACCCCCCCCCCTACCCCTTATACATTACCTGATCCTGGAGCTCCTTCCTCCTCGACGTCCTGGCTGGTTATGAAGTGCGCATGCGCTCCACAACCAGCCAACTCTGAAAATTTGGTCTGTGTCACTGAACTATGATTACTGTGATAGAAAATATTACAGTAATCATAGTAATACAGTGAAAATTAATGTATAAAGTACAAAAAGTGACAAACATACAAAAAAATAAAACACACACTTTTTATTATAGTAATAATTGCAGTTTACTCCCAAATTACCCCTAACCCCCCAGATTACCCGTAACCAATGCACGTTGCCCATAACAACCGCACGTTGCCCGTAACCACCGCACGTTGCCCGTAACCACCGCACATTGCCGTAACCACCCCAAATTGCCAGTGACCCCCTCCAGATTGCCCGTAACCACCCCAAATTACATGTACCCACCCCAGATTACCTATAAGCACTTCAGTTTATCAGTAACAATCCTAGATTGTCTGTAACCCTTTCAGGTTGCACATAACCCCCCCAGGTTGCCCATAATCACGCCAGATTACATGTAACCCCCAGATTGGACGAACCACCGCACGTTGCCTCTGACCACGCCACAATGCCTCTGACCACCGCACCTTGCCTCTGACCACCGCACCTTGCCTCTGATCACTGCACGTTGCCTCTGACCACCGCACGTCGCCTCTGACCACACCACGTCGCCTCTGACCACCACACGTCGCCTCTGACCACCACACGTCGCCTCTGACCACGCCACGTCGCATCTGACCACCCCAAATTGCCAATGACCCCCTCCAGATTGCGGTAACCATGCCAGATTACAGGTATCCATCCCAGATTGCCTATAAGAACTTCAGTTTATCCGTAACCACCCCACATTGCCCGTAACCACCCCACGTTGCCCGTAACCTCCCCAGATTGTCTGTAAGCACTGCAGGTTGCCCGAAACCACCCCACGTTGCCCGTATCCACCCCAGATTGTCTGTAAGCACTGCAGGATGCCCGTAACCACCCCATGTTGCCCGTAACCACCCCAGATTGTCTGTAAGCACAGCAGGTTGCCCGTAACCAGCCCACGTTGCCGTAACCACAGCAGGTTGCCTGTGACCACCGCACGTTGCCTCTGACCACCGCACGTCGCCTCTGACCACCGCACGTCGCCTCTGACCACGCCACGTCGCCTCTGACCACCGCAGTTTTCCTCTGACCACCGCAGGTTGCCTCTGACCACCGCACGTTGCCTCTGACCACCCCAAATTGCCAATGACCCCCTCCAGATTGCGGTAACCATGACAGATTACAGGTACCCCCCCGAGATTACCTATAAGCACTTCAGTTTATCCGTAACCACCCCACATTGCCCGTAACCACCCCACGTTGCCCGTAACCACCCCAGATTGTCTGTAAGCACTGCAGGTTGCCAGTAACCACCCCACGTTGCCTGTAACCACCCCAGGTTGCCGTAACCACAGCAGGTTGCCCGTGACCACCCCATGATGTCCGTAACCACCCCAGATTACCTGTAACCACCTCAGGTTGCCCATAACCACCCCAGACTGTCCGTAACCACCCCACATTACCTGTAATCTCATTTTTTTTATTTTATTTTAGTAACTGCGCTATTCTAATAACCATTACTAGCTGCGGTTTTGCTTCAGTAAATTGGCACTCCTTCCCTTCTGAGCCCTGCTCTGTGCCCATACAGTGGTTTATGCCCACATATGAGGTACCGTTTTACTCAGAAGAACCTGCATTACAGATTAAGGGGTACGTTTTCTCTCCTGTTCCTCATCAAATTGAGAAATTTCAAACTAAACCAACATATTATTGGAAAAATTCGAGTTTTTGATTTTTACTGGCTAATTTTGAATACTTTCCTCTAATACCTGTGGGGTCAAAATGGTCACCACACCCCAAGATGAATTCTTTGAGGGGTGCACTTTCCAAAATGGGGTGACTTATGGGGGGAATCTATTCTGCTGAAACTACAGGGGCTCTGCAAACGCACCTGGCGCTCAGAAACTTCTTCAGAAAAATCTGCACTGAAAATGCTAATTGGCACTCCTTCTTTTCTGAGCCCGGCTGTGTGCCCATACAGTGGTTTATGCCCACATACTGGGTACCGTTCTACTCAGGAGAACCTGCGTTACATGGATTGGGGTGACATTTCTCTCCTGTTCCTCGTGAAATTGAGAAATTTCAAACTAAAGAAACAAACTATTGGAAAAATTCGAGTTTTTCATTTTTACTGTCTACTTTTGAATACTTTCCTCTAATACCTGTGGGGTCAAAATGCTCACCACACCCCAAAATGAATTCTCTGAGGGGTGTACTTTCCAAAATGGAGTGACTTATTGGAGATTTTACTCTGCTGGCACTACAGGGGCACTGCAAACGCACCTGGCGCTCGGAATCTTCTTCAGCAAAATCTGCATTGAAAAAGCTAATAGGCGCTCCTTTCCTTCTGAGCCCTCCTGTGTGCCCATGCAGTGGTTTATGCCCACATATGAGGTACCTTTTCACTCAGGAGACCCTGCATTACAAATTTTGGGGTACTTTTTTTCTCTTGTTCCTCATAAAATTGAGAAATTTCAAACTAAACAAACATAATATTGGAAAAATTTTAGTTTTTCATTTTTACTGTCTAATTTTAAATACTTTCCTCTAATACCTGTGGGGTCAAAATGCTTACCACACCCCAAAATGAATTTTTTGAGGGGTGCACTTTCCAAAATGGGGTGACTTATGGCGAGATTTTACTCTGATGGCACTACAGGGGCACTGCAAACGCACCTGGCGCTCGGAAACTTCTGCAGCAAAATCTGCATTGAAAAAGCTAATAGGCGCTCCTTCCCTTCTGAGCCCTCCTGTGTGCCCATACATTGGTTTACGCCCACAAATGGGGGACCATTGTACTCAGGAGAACCTGCGTTATAAATTTTGAGGTACTTTTTTTCTCTTGTTTCTCGTGAAATTGAGAAATTTCAAACTAAACGAACATATTATTGGAAGATTTCGAGTTTTTCATTTTTACTGTCTTCTTTTGAATACTTTCCTGTAATACCTGTGGAGTCAAAATGGTCACCACACACCAAGATGAATTCTTTGAGGGGTGCACTTTCCAAAATGGGGTGACTTATGGTTTTTTTTCTCTCTGCTGACACTACAGGGGCACTACAAACACCCCTGGCGCTCAGAAACTTCTTCAGCAAAATCTGCATTAGAAAAGCTAATTGGCGCTCCCTTCCTTCTGAGCCCGGATGTGTGCCCATACAGTGGTTTACGCCCACATATGGGGTACCGTTGTACTGAAGAGAACCTGCGTTACAAATTTTGGGGTGCTTTTTCTCTCATGTTCCTTTTGAAAATGAGAAACTTTAATCTAAACGTATATATTATTGGAAAATTTTTATTTTCCATTTTTTACGGCCTAATAGTGAATACTTTCCTCCAGCCCCTGTAGGGTCAAAATGCTCATTATACCCCTAGATTAATTCTTTAAGGTGTGTAGTTTCCAAAATGGGGTCACTTATTGGGGTTTTCAGGATACCAGACTTCTAAATCTATTTAAAAAAGAACTGGTCCCTAAAAAAAAAAATCAGTTTTGGAAACTTTCACGAAAATGTGATAATTTGCTGATAAATTTCTAAGCCCCATAACACCCTAAAAAAGTAAAATATGTTTAATTATGCCAGAATAAAGAAGACATATTGGTAATGTGACTTAGTCACTAATTTATGTGCTACGACGTTCTTTTTTTAGAAGCAGAGAATTTCAAAGTTCATAAAATGCAATTTTTTTTTATTTTTCATGATATTTTGATGTTTTTCACAAAAAACACACAAAGTAGTGACCAAATTTTGCCACTAACATAAAGTGCCATATGTGACGAAAAAACTATCTCAGAATCGCTAGCATACGTTAAAGCATCACTGAGCATACAGAGCATAAAGTGAGACAGGTCAGATTTTGAAAAATTATCCTGGTCATTAAGGCCCAAACTAGCTGCAGCACGAAGGGGTTAAGGATAGGGTCATCTTCTATTATGTACCAAAATTTTGGATTTGCTTTTTTAAGAATTAAGGAGATATAAAACACTCAGAGATCAACTAAAAACAAAATAAAAAAATAACACTGCCAAACGTAATAATTCCTGGCTCACCTGTTCCCCAAGTAACAAACGTTGTCTCCATTGTTCGCACTGTTTACAAAATGTTATGTTAAATACTATTACGTTAGGAGGGAAATCATGGGCTGTACGGCAGCTTATTACTTGTAAATCATCTTACCTTGTTTACATTATCTTATGCCCTTGCGGTTTTTATTACATAGGTAAGACGATCCGCCCGCTCCACATATGTTTTTGTGAACACTGTAATTCCATTTGAACTGGCAGGGGGGGCCCTAGATTAATTAATCATATAAGGGAAATACACAATAGTAACCCCAACGTTTTAAAGTTTGCCGGTCTGGAAATAGTTAATGCTTTTAAAAATGGAGGTGATCGCCATAGGCTGCCACAGGTCCCCTTGGTTTTAACGACAGAAGTAAATTTCATGCTTTTCTCTGATGGTGCGTTTACACAGACAGATTTATCTGACAGATCTTTGAAGCCAAAACCAGGAACAGACTATAAACAGGGATCAGGTCATAAAGGAAAGACTGGGATCTATCCTCTTTTCAAATCCATTCCTGGCTTTGGCTTCCAAAATCTGTCAGATAAATCTTTCTGTGTAAACGCACCATAACATTGCATTATGTTTGTTTTTTAAGTTTTTTTAATCTGCACCTGTGTTTTGTATCACATGTTCAGTACTGAGCCACCTGACCAACACGCCTACTTGTATGGAGGGTCAGTGTAGTGCTTGCTGTGTTAGCCAGATGAAGTGTGGCTAGTCCACAGGAAACGATCGTCGCTACCCACTGTATATCGGTGTGTACGTCCTCCCATTTACCCCCCTGATGCCTTTTTGTACAAGACTGTTCCATCAATAAAGAAGAATTTGCTACAGAACGGTGAGTTGCCGCAGTTTCTCCTTTACTTCACTGGATTTTGTTTGATGACCTGTTGGTGGGTCTTGAGGACTGGAATTGAGAAACACTGCTATAGATCCTTAAAAGTGCAGTATAGAGTATACAGTTCTTCTCTTTTCAGTAGAGGTGCTATAATAAAAACGTAATCCCTTAAGCTGGGTACTTGGACTTGGCAATACTTATGAAGAATATGACTGAATATACCTTTTCGCTGGAGAGATAATAGTTTTCTAGCTTCTAGCTGGAAGAATAATAGTTTATTTTCTTAAAAAGTCTCTCTGTCAGTTTAGCTTGAACTTTGTTTGGTAGGCTAGATTTCGGAGAAGAGGAGTGGACTAAAGGCTACTTCAGGGATATTGGGGGGGCCCTACCTAGACCCTACGGTACTCAGCTGTGGGGGCTTTTATAGAAAGAGTACCTACGCTCATGGGTATGAACTTCCACCTGTCACTGCACCTATAGGCACGAAGTGACATAGACACAGGAACATAGGCCCCAACTTGTGGGTAGAGCTAGCTGTCGGGGGGACCCCTAAGGAAACCTAGCAACAGCAGTGGAGTCTTTTGGCTTTACGCGCTTACCTAGCCACTGACTCAAGATCCTGTCTGTGTTATCAGGATAAATAGAGCTCAGTCATCCAGCATAGGTAGAGTTCTTCCTTTTAATCCTTGTTCACCTCAGCCTCCTCTGTGTGCTGTTAGCCAGACATAGCCAAGATGAGGCTGTACAGGGGAACCATAGCAGGAGCTCCCTCTTAGGAAATCCAGACTGGATCAACTAACTAGATTTACCTCAAGGAATAAACTACTCTCTGATTGGGCAGAAACAAAGTGGAAGGCCTTAACGCTGGCCAGTGATTGGTTAGATAACATGAAGTACTCAGCTCAGGGATTGGTCAGGGGAAATAACCCCATACAACACTGGCATAGACACAGATACAAATACAGTTAGGCAGTTGGACAGTTAACCCTAATCTCCTTCAGCTGTGCATACAGTACACAAAATACAGCGACATCTAGTGGTAGAAAATAGGAAGTGCAGGCAGAAATAGGAAATGTAGGTAGCGCGCAGATTGCCTTCACCAAGAGGGTCCTATACGAAGGTACCTTACTACAGTTGGGCAAAATCATAGTAGGGGGCAAATCTGCTCTGGGACACTGCACAGACATGATGGGAGGTGAAGTTTTGCAACAGCTGGAGTGCCGAAGGTTCACAATCACTACCTTAGAACAATGACTTCAAAGACTACCACCTCAGCTATCAGCTGATTACTGAGGCTCCTGAGATTAGCTGCTATCACTGGAGGAAGCACCAGCTGGCCAAACTCCACTGAACAATTTTACTGCCTTGGCTATTGCTGGGGGAATGTGGTATTACATGCCAACCATTCAAATAAATGTGTGACTGTATAATACATAGACATATGGGCTCAACTAGAGAGTCATGCGCTTATTGTTAGCATTTCCCCGCTCTGGTGCATTTATTTTATGATGTAAGTTTGACTTGAGGTTTTCATTCATTTTCAAGTCACTTTGGTTTTTAAATATTAAAATAATATTTTTCTATTTTATTTTTTGGTGTTTTTATTTTGTCAGTTTTACAAATAATGTTTCATATTTTCCTACAAATCATCTTGAGTATAGCATGGTTTTTGATTACATATAACTATTCTACCCCATGGACCTCAATTGCCAATTGCTTATGAACCACAGTCCTCATAATAAGTGGTAACCTGTCCAATAACAGTCACAGATATGATCACTGTGTGTAGCAGGGTGTGTACAGTGTTGAAGCAGGGGACCAGCATGTAGCAGCCTCTGCTTCAACATTTCTTCACACTAAGGCCCCGTTCCCACTGAGGAAAGGTAGTGGAATTCCGCGACGGAATTGTCCGCCGCGGAATGCCGTTAGCCTCCCGCTTATAATGGGAGTCTATGGGAGGCGCGTGCTCCTGCTCTGTACGCGCTGAAGAATGAACATGTTCATTCTTCAGCGCGGATAGGGCAGGAGCGCGCGCCTCCCATAGACTCCCATTATGAGCGGGAGGCTAACGGCATTCCGCGGCGGACAATTCCGTCGCGGAATTCCGCTACCTTTCCTCAGTGGGAACGGGGCCTAATGCTCTGCACAAACAGTGATCCCCTGCAGATGAGAGTAGGAAACCTTTCATTATTGCATGGGATTCCGTAAATATTGTGTGATAGCAAGTTAGTGTGACCAAATTTAGTTAGTGTGACCAACCAGACTTCAGCTACTGAATGGTGGTCAGGGGAACCACTCAGACGGTCAGGTATCTTTCAAAACTTGAAAATTTGACTCGGACCGTTTCCTTACAATAGGGATAAAATTGTGTCTGGCCGAGCACTGCTTGACTATGGGGCAGAAAAAAATGCAAGATTAACTAAGCCGCATGGCCCCATAGTCCACCAGAGCTCAGCCAGAAACAGATATGTCCCCAAAGGGCAGAGACACAGGTAACAACAATTTATTATAATCTTTGGAAGATACCAGAATGTCTGGCTTTTCTGGCTACACTCTGGAGTTTTCCAGTTGTGTTCAGGCTTTTGGTGGAGCAGTCCTGAATAGGATCATATAGTTTGCCACAACAGAGCGAGATGTTGCTCCAAGGATGGTGTCATCATCTGGCCTTGGATCATCTTCAGGAATAATAGGAGGGGACATAGATTTATTGACAGAGAGAGAAGCTGAGTCAGAAGACATAGGGGAATCAGGCTCTACCCTCTCCTTACATCTATCACAGAGTCTACAGTTAATGCAGATTTCTAAGGGCATTGCCTGCCTAAGGGGGATCTGGAGGACCTACCCAGGCATCCTTAACATATCTGTCAGGCCTTGCTTGAAAGGAGCCCTCAGAGCTGAATCACTTTGAGCTTTATTATCTAAACAACCCCTCAATCACAAAGGGAATGAAAACCACAAGTCCCAATCTATAATCCATAGAAAACATGCATTTATAGGGAATTTAAAAAAAACTTTTATTTATCACAGCAGATAAAAAAGAGCCCAATTGAGGGTCTATATAATACAAAAAAGTTTACAACAAACATGAGACACAATCACATGGACAACAGGACTAATCTAACTGGAGTAAGATGGCACTGTGTGGCGAGGTGGTGATCGTGGTCGGAACTGGTCCTAGCAAAGAAAGAGCACCCCAGATTAATACCCTGGATCAATAGTAATATTAATGTGCAGTATTCCCCCACAGGGACGCGTGGGACAGAACAACATTACAGAACAGCAAGGGCTGTATAAACAGCTGCTGCTGCCCTAGGCACTAAACTTGAAGATGCCCCATCTTCACTAACCAATTAGTATCAGGATTTTCTAGTTTCTGAACATCATATTAATATCTGATCAGTCTTAGGCCGCGTTCCCACATTTACTGTAGGTCACCACATGCAGCCCAAACCAGACACTCATGCGGTAACCAATAGGCGTATGGCCAATAATCCATAATACCACCATACTGTGACTGGATAACAACGCCATACCAGATCTGACCAATACCACCATAACCCCCCTCAAAAAGACACCAGATTTACTGGCAAGTCTGAACAGGAGGTGGGAGACTAAAAAAATAAAAACAAAAAAAGAGTTGTTTCCTTCCCCCTGCTCCCTAGTGCTGCCCCCTGCAAAATCCTTCCCTAGGCACCGGACAATGGGTGCCTAGTGGTAAATATAGCCCTGGGAACAGCAATATACTGCACAGGACATTACAGAAGAGCACTATACAGTACAGTACATTTTAAACAAGAAACATTCAACAATACCAGCAATAATAGTACAGTAGTCACTAAAAACTCACTCATCCTGTAAAGTATGGGAGATGGTGGTGCACTGATTGCACTACTACTGTACTGTTTATGCACTCCACCAGTCTTATACAGTACTAGGCCAGGTTCACACTATGTATGACACCGGCCATTCTGTGACTCGGCCGCGTCACAGGACGGCTGGTGTCAGTGAAGTTTATCCCACAGCTGGCACAGCAGTACTGGCCGGCATGAACTTCAATTCTATTTAATTGGGATGCGGGACCATCCATGTGCGCCCGCATCCCAATCCCAGAGTCGCAGTCTCCATTGTGTGACCTGTCAGGCTTGTGCGACAGCTATTCAATGAATAGCAGCCACACAAAACTGACATGTCAGTTTTTACTGCAACTGCTAGTGATCCCAGCTGGAGTGTATACTATGTGTATACACGCAGGCCGGGATCCAAATCATTTTCAATGCAATGTATTGTTTGTATTAATCATGGCAATTGTTGCAATGTGCAACAACGACCGTGATTAATACAAAAAATATGTTGTGTGAACCCTGTACTGTATGTAAAGCCTTACCAGTGCTAAACCAGGTACAACTCACCACCCATGCTCGCAGATACGTTCAGATACCGAGCAAAGTTTGAATTCTAAATGTTACTTGCTGGTAAATTTTCATACCACTGTATTACTGTACTTCAAGACTGGGTGCCCGAAAAGTGTTTGAGAACCAAAGCAAACTTTCCTTGAAAATACTGTTTCATTTCCGAGCAGTTTGAGAACTGAGCAGTTTAGGAACTGAGGTACCACTGTAAATAAAATACCTCCCAAGGGAGGAATACAGTAAAGCAAGTAATGCACAAAATACAGTACTCCAGATACAGGGCCTCAAAACCCGACTCTGAGCTTGCAGAACTCCAAGCAATAAATCTGGTGTCTTTTTGAAGGGTGGTGGGGGTATGGTTGTATTGGTCAGGTCTTGTATGGCGGTATTATCCAGTCACAGTATGGTGGTATTGGTCAGGTCTGGTATGGCAGTGTTAGCCAGTCACAGTATGGTGGTACTGGTCAGGTCTGGTATGGCGGTGTTACCCAGTAACAGTATGGTGGTACTGGTCAGGTTTGGTATGGCGGTGTTACCCAGTAACAGTATGGTGGTATTGGTCAGGTTTGGTATGGCGGTGTTATCCAGTCACAGTATGGCGGTATTGTTTCAGGTCTGCTATGGTTGTGTTATCCAGTCACTGTGTGGTGGTATATGTCAGGTCTGGTATGGCGGTGTTAACCAGTCAAAGTATGGCGTTATTGGTCAGGTCTGGTGTGGCGGTGTTAAAAGACAACTCCAGTGAAAAGCTTTTTCCCAGGGATTGATACACATTACAAAGTTATATAACTTAGTCTCCTGTGATGTCTAACTGTAGAACTGTTAGATGGCTTACAGCTTGCTCAGCCAATCAGAGCTGAGCAACATGAGTCATTTGACAAAGGGAGGCCGGCCCAACAGGGCTTAGACCCGCCTCCCTCTTGAAGATGTCATTGTCACAAAATGGCTGCCAGAGAAAAGCCTGGGGTGAACAGTCATTAGGTAAGAATGAGTTTACTTCACTTCCTGGTGGGGGTGTTGAGGGGGGAAAAGATAGGGAAGGGGGGCAGATAGGTGATTGAATCATATTACAAAGTTATATAACTTTGTAATTTGTTTCAATTATTGGGAAAAAGCTTTTCACTGGAGTTGTCCTTTAAATATGATGCCTGGAGTTATTACCTACCAATCTACCAATCCTGTGGTAAGAATTCCGTCAGACAATATGCAGACTTCGGGCAACGAAGTACAAAATCAGAACCTGAAGAATAGTCAAATAGCAATAGCAGAGGGTCAGAATAAACAAGATATGAGAGTCAGGAGGAAACACTTCCCCGATCAAATATCTTCCCTCCAGTCTGAAGATATAAATGCTTATCTGCAAGTGATGTGGTATAAGAATACCTCTTCTATCGGAAGCTGAATACTGGTAAAACAGCCCAGGATCTTCATCCATCCCTGGGATTTTAATGTTCACTTTCTGCAGTCATCGAAGTGGTAAGAAAGCGATTTTTATCATTGGCTACATATTTAAAAGCTTTTGTTTTGATTAAATGTTATTCGCAGCTTCAACCTATTTGTTTTTTCTGATACAGGAGGATGTTGATGTTGTATGAACTGTAATGAAGTGAAGTCCTATAAGAATTGGTGCTGGGGTTTTCAGCTGCAGGAGGGTCATCTATATGTACTTGTGTGTATACAATCTACTAAATGTAATCAATGTATGTAAAAAAGAAATATCAGTTCTCAGAGGCCTGAATTATTTCAGTTCACATAAGAACATGAGGGCACTACAAGTGTCATGTACGTTTAGAGCTATGTACATACATCTATAGAAACGCTATAAGCATAACAATTGCCTCATATGGCTTAAATGACAACTGAATTCAGAGGACCAGATCATAACTGGTTTTACCTGCCCCATACAAAGCCTGTAAGCAATCATCAATATGTGTGCAAAAGGCATGTGAGTAGAAAACAGAAGGAGGTTTCCCAGCTCCCTGAAGACTCAATTATACAGTCCCTTAGAGAAAACGTTTGTTGTTATAGAGATGGGATATTGTCTGACACATTGCGTGTCTCTCACCTGTATACAAAGGCTTAAGCGGTACCTTCAACAGAACAACTTTACTACTCTGAAAAAATAGTCATTTTCTGTACGTTTTTCTTTCCGCTTTCTATTTTATTATAAATTTTTAGCTATTCATTTCTATGAAGAACCAAACATCAATGAAAACCATAGAAAACATATGTCATATGCCACCTCTCTCGTCTGAATGAATTGTCCTCTGACTCTGAACAGTTTCAAGAGACATCAGATCTTTGAGGTAACTAAATAGCTAGCTCATGTTACAGTCTGGCATAGTTTTCAAATATTAAAGTAAATTACTGTTTACCAAATGTAATCTTCTAATAAGTTTAATTCTGGTTTAATTTTAGTTTTTCTATTTTTTTTTTTATTTACAAATGGAAATGGAAAATGTACAAATCTTATACTGCTATATTTATAAAAAAAAAATGCGTTCATTTAAATACTGCAGTGTTGTAAGTTTACTGTTATGACTTGTACAGACTTCAAAGCCTTTGTAGAACTGGTATCTACCAATTTATAGACACTATAGAAGGTATATCGCTCTTGGCATAGGATATGATTCTATTCTGTAACAGCATGGTGATAATGGCAGTGGTCATGGAGTGATTGGGATATTTATAACTCTGAAGGAGTGGAAGTACACATTGGTGTTCTATCATGCGATTTTAAAAATTTTCCAAATAAACTACTAATTTTACGGAGTGCTGGATCGTGTACCTTTTTGCTTGTATCAAGTGATGGCAATATTTGTCCTTTATACAATGGTATTACTGGTAATACTGGTCTTTGTATACTGGATATACCAACAACTAACCTGCTGTAATCAACAGTAGCACGGTAATGGATGAAATTTTAACAAATCTCATCCATATGCTACGACTAAAACCCACAGTGCACGGTGACCTACTGCAAGTTCTATACCCCAGCATGCCAGTTATCTTGCAAGTTTTCCTCATTTGCTTTTAACAATTACAATGCAAAAAGTTGAACGCTGCAGGAGATTTGGAGTGATTACAGCAGGTGCACAGCAATTACATTACTGTCAGTAGTTTCTGCTTAGGGTTTATTCCCATGTTCCGTAAAAAACACTTCTCATTACAGTGGCGCGAAGATTCCAACACTTTGTCCGCTCCTGGTGCCATGGCCTGGGGTTGCTGTGAGATAGTATTGCAGCTAGGTGGGTGTGGGTCACTTGGGCACTTGTCACGTTGAAGAGGATTGGTGTTGAAACCCACACCTGGACACATAGGCAATGTGCCTGAAAAAGGGGATAGCTCAAGTGCAAGGTGTAGGTGTAGGTGTAGGTTCAACAACAAAAATAAGACAGAGTCCAGTACTTAACCAGAAAAATAATTTATTGTACAACTCTTGAGTGCAATACAGGTTAAGGATACCTTCACGCGTAGCGGATCCGCAGCGGATTTTAGGCTGCAAATTTGCAGCGAAATTTTGTGTTTTCTATGAGAATACTTACTCGCAGCGGGACTGACATCCTGCTGAGAGTATGTAAGTTATTTCCCCGCTGGTCGGAACATACATCAGCTCCTCCCCACTCCGGCTTGCTTCAGGGGTTCCTGGCTGAACGTCCCACTTAGCCGATCAGTGTGCTGTCCCACTGCAGCCACTTATTGGCTGAGCGGGACGTGCGGGAGCCCCCGAAGCAAGATGGAGCATGGAGCAGGTACAGTATGCTCCAGCTGGCAGGAGGTTAACTTACATACTCGCAGCGCAATGTCAATCCCGATGCGAGTATGTATCCTCATAGAAAATACAAGGCAATGGATCCACAGCAGATTTTGCTGCAAATTCATGTATAGACAGGTTGTTTTATGACCGCCTTTTGCCCAATCAGTTCAGCGAGTGCCAAGTTGTGTAGTACAAGCCCCAGGCATTACAACTGGGCATAGCAGACTTTCCAAACGCTCAAGAAGAGCCATGGTAAGCAAGATACCTCAGCTGGTGCTATTTGTCTTGCTGGGGGTCAGTTCCTAGCTGTGATAACTGCCCCAAGGTTCCTCAGAGGATGGCTACTCCTTTTGAGGATTTGGCACTGCATACTGGAGCTTTCAGTTGCAGGAAAGCTGGCAGCTGTTTCTTAGTCCATCCACACTACTAACTAACAAAAACAAAAGACTTAAGACCTAAATCCTTCCACCAGGTAGGTTCCTAAAGCGCTCTCTGATTGGTGGGGATGCTGGAGACAGGAGAGAGAGTAATACGTGTAAAAGAAAGACATTTGCACCTGTGATTGGACAGCAACATAACACATGACAATAAAACCTTAACCCATTGCTCTCCTTCAGCTGTGCTTAGTAGAAAGACATGAGACTAAAACAAACAGTGACACCTAGTGAGGAAATGCATAACAACACCTTCATCCCCTTTTAGTGTCATACCTGACAGAGGCACTTTACCCAGGTGGAATAAAGCTTAGTGGACCACCAGTACCTGGACAATACATCACTACATTGGCATCACACTGATACATGATGTCGTGCGGGGAAAGAGTCCACTATAGGTTTTCCTCGTGTGTAGGTTCCATGTTATACGGAACGAGAGAATAAGCCCTAACTGCCAATGTGTGAGTTGAACTGCAAAAGGGCCCAGTAAGGCAAGAGCCCACATAACCACATAAACCTTGGGCTTGTACTGGTGAAACTACTTACATTTTGCAAGACTTACTAGAACAATATAATGTATACATAAAATGTTACAGCATACAGTAAAGAATTCTTGGGAACATATCATGTGGTTTAAGGGAACAGCAGCATCCCATTTACTTGATGTCATAGTATTTACCTATGTTATTTACAGAAAATGGATTCCGGGAACATAAAGGATATTCTACAAGGGAAGGCACAAATTTTGCCTGTTGAGTCATCCAAGAGTGTACGACTGTTTGTAAGCTCCACTTTTTCAGGTAAGATTGTTTTACACTGTGGAGAAGCAAAAATCATACAGTATAAGGCTATGTTCACACTGCGTATGTTTCCTTCCGTAGTGCAAACTGCGAATATACGCACGTAGTTTTGAGGTTGATGCGTTCGCTTGAAAGTATACGATATACACCCGCACAATGCACACTACGCATGAGCTTACATCCGGATCGTATACGGCGCCGTGAAAAATGAACAAGACCATTGTTTGAGGACGGAAATGTTGAAACTCAGGGCCGTGGATTTCAGTGCGGTCCCGTACGGAGTACTTATTTCAGCCAAATTGAACTTGATTTTTCGATCCAAACGGTTCTGTGAGTTTTATTGGGCTGGGCGAAGATTTCCAAGTAAATGACCTGTTTCAGATCGCTTCGAAACAAGCTAGGGAAGCATAACTGTACTACGGGCGTATGTTCGCGGTTCGTACGCATTCGGCCGCATGTCTATTTTTCCCACGCCCGTAGTTTCAGCCGCACATGTACGGCGGCATACGAACTACGGACGGAAACATACGCAGTGTGAACATAGCCCCCCGGCTGGGTTCAGTCAGTATTGTGGTCCTCATATTGCAACCAAAACCAGGAGTGGATTAAAAACACAGAAAGGATCTGTTCACACAATGTTGAAATTGAGTGGATGTCCGCCATTTAATGGCAAATATTTGCTGTTATTTTAAAACAACGGCTGTTGTATTGAAATAATGGCAGTTATTTACTGTTATATGGTGGCCATCCACTCAATTTCAACATTGTGTGAACAGATCCTTTCTGTGTTTTTAATCCACTCCTGGTTTTGGTTGCAATATGAGGACCACAATACTGACTGAAATATACGTAGTGTGAACCCAGCCTTAAAGGGATATTCAGGCGGAAAAAAATGTTTCAAATCAACCGGTGTCAGAAAGTTATATAAATTTTTAATTTACTTTTAATAAAAAATCTCAAGTAAAAATCTTCCAGTACTTATCAGCTGCTGTATGACCTCTGTCTATGACAGGAACTGCTCAAAGGAGTAGCAAATCCCCATAGAAAACCTTTCCAGACAGAGGTGGCAGTAGAGAGCACTATGGCAGACTGGAAAGCACTATATATATATATATATATATATATATATATATATATATATATATAAATAAATATAACGATATCTGTGTTGTCAGTTTCCAGGGCTGTAAGAATGATACAAGGATCGTTCATGCAGCCCATCTGTTTGATTTCTCGTGCTGTGTACAGGTACTGCAAACAAGCTGCCAATCTCACTGATTGGTGCTTGTTTGCGGGTCCCATGCCCAAGAAATCTTTGCCGGTAAAATTACCTTTATAAATGTTTAAAACTTTATGAGACCAGTTGATTTCTCACTGCGAAATCCGCTGCGGATACTTGCCCATGCATTTGACTGGGCTAACATACTCACAGCGGAATTGTCATCCACTGCGAGTATGTGACACTTAGCACCGTTAACCCCCGCAGCCCTGAAGCAGCGCATTGATTGGCTGACCGTCGGAAGATGCTGGGAGGCCCCGAAGCGAGCAGGAGCCTGGAGCAGGTAATGTAAGCAGGGCTGCAGGGGTTAACGGCGCTGAGCTTCACATACTCGCAGTGGGATGACAAACAGGCTGCAAGTATATCAGTCCATTCAAATGCATGGGCAAGTATCATCAGCCGATTTCGCTGCAAATTCGCAGTGAGAAATCCTCTGCGGATACGCTGTGTGTGAAAGCACCCTTAAGCTTTAAGTTTTTTGTATATGAATGAAACTTACTGTGCATTTAAATCTCTCATTGTCATGTACAACTTCTAGATATGGCTGAAGAACGTAATGCACTTTTGGAGATGGCCTATCCTGAGATACAAGCTTTTTGTCAGAAACATGGATTAACATTTGAGGTAACCTCTTTAATAATATAAATCGGCAGCTGTAGGTAAAAAGGTTAATGTACAATTTATTTTATGTGAGAGCTGTCTGCACTAGCATAGAACACTACATAAATCTGTGAAGGACCAAGCCAATTTTGGCCTTAAAGGGGTTTTCCCATTAAGATACATAGGTTTTAATAGATGTTTCATGTGAAATTAGACATAAAAATATCCAGAATTAAAAGTCCAACAAAGCAGCTGTGCACCACCTTCAGTGCCAAAAGGATTAGTGCATCATACATGCAAGGACTGCCTGTCAGCAGCCCCCACAACATAATGCGGAGAGAAAGCGCCAAGGGTCTTCTATGCTCTTTAGAAACATAAAAATATGTTTCATATTTGAATCTTCATGGATCAGTTTAGCTACCATTTTAATTTCCACATGTGAGTAAGGTGGATTGTGGGAAAGGATGCATGTTATCACTGGGGTAGACCTAGCAGATAAAAAGGGACATGTTTAAAGTTGAGATTCTGTTAGTTTTCCTTTAAACCTTGTATTATCAGGTGTTTATTTCTCTCTCTTCCACTTCTAATAAATATTCCTACCTATAGGTGGTGGACATGCGCTGGGGTATACGAGATTATGCCTCCGTAGATCACATGACCACAGATCTTTGTCTTAAGGAAATAGAAGCTTGTCGGAACACTTCTATTGGACCATACTTTATAGTAAGTCATTTCCATTTCTCAATACTTCAGCTTTACAAAATAATGCTTATTTCTTTTATGTGTGAATAGGAGGAGCTAATAAAGGTTAAGAATATCTTAATTTTGCCACTATTTGTGGTGGCATTGGTTCAAATAAAAAGAGGAACAAGAGCCAATACACAATGCAGATGTTTTAAACATTATCCATGTGAAAAAGTAATTGTCCCTTTATTTACTTTATATGTCCCCATGTTTCATTAGTTATGCTGCTAGGTACAAGCCCAATATTAAATAATTGGTATTATGTATACTAACATTGAAGAAATACTCCTGACCTTTATTTTATGTAATAAAATGTATTATAAATGTTATAGGATAAAGAGATCATATTCTAGAGATGAGCGAGGCGAATCCAGCTAATCAAAATTTGCTGCAAATGGGGCTGTCAAAAAACAAATTGGACCGAATCCAGCTAATCAATATTTGCTGTAAATGGGGCTTTTAAAAAACGAATTGGACCACTTATGCTGTCTGGAGCGTCACTGGGCGGGAGAAAGGGATTAACCATAATCCCTAGTGCCTGTCTAATCAGTTGCAGGCCCCTCTGTGATGTCAGCCCCTCACTCTCTATATAAGGCAGTTCATTTAAAGAGGTGGCCAGTCTGCTGTGTGTGTGGAGGAGAGAGCAGGATGGCAGAAGGCAGTTAGAGCAGAGCAGGGAGATACTAACAGAGCTCATCTCTATCATTTTCCATTAAAAATGCTTGACCAGGAAGAATGTATTATCATCTCACTGGAATGCATGGTGATGATACAGGGATTACAACAGAGCTAAAAATACCTATACAGATATAATGGATATAGTGATAGACCTTGAGGACTCTGAGAGCTTGTAGTGCTATGCTGTTTACACAGTTCTCATTATAGTCAATGGGAGTTATGCAAATTTAATAAAACATTGTTTTCAATCATAATCCATCGTAATTCAATTCAATATTTCTTACCTTGAATCTGCAGTTTTAGAAATATCACATGAATGGCCCTAATGCACTGCTTGCCTTGCCACAGCCCTCATATATAAACGACCACCCTGTGGATTTTGTGGCCTAAACTTTGTTAGGGTGCTTTTCCAGGCACTATATTTGGGTTTGCAAGCGAATTGAGGAGCTAAAACATAAGAAACACCACTACAGGACCCCATTTTAGAAAATGCAATTCGCAAGGAATCTAGGGCATATGTATGGCAAAGTGAGCTTTTAGCCTCTCACAGATGTTTTATGTTTATCTATTATTTATTATTTGATTTCTTAGAACCAAGACTTAAAAATGAAAAATTGCAATTTTTCAAAAAATGTGTAGTTTGTCTCAAAATCCTCAAGATACATTAAGGTATAAGCACCCCAAAATGTATTATACAACTTTTCCTGAGTAAGGTAGCACCCCAGATGTTGTCATGAACTCCTGCCTGTGCACACAGCAGGGCTTAGATGGAGAGCCATTATGCACATTTAGGCACATGTAGCTGGAACTGCTTTTGTGCAACTTGCACATTTACAGTGCTGCATGGCAGTGGAAATCCCCCCATAAGTGTCCCCATTTGGGAAATTACACTGCTAAAATTATTTATTTAAGGGTGTAAGGAACATTTAGACCCCACTAGTGTTAGAGAAAAGTTTTTAGTATACTATAAAAATGAAAATTAGCAGCGTTTAAAAGAGAAGTCTGGTGAAAATTTTTATTAATGTATTGTATTGCCCCCCCCCAAAAGTTATACAAATCACCAATATACACTTATTATGGGAAATGCTTATAAAGCGCTTTTTTCCCTGTAAGTGTATATTGGTGATTTGTATAACTTTTGAGGGGCAATCAGTAGTGGATTATAATAGGGGCGTTTCGGGCGGTAGCCCGGGGCCCTGAGCTCCTGGGGGGCCCATGACCACCCAAAAAGACTTTTACTTTCAGTGGTATACTGTCTCCTGGCTACACTTCCGCCATGATTTGCAAAAAATTACTGTTTTTTATGTCGATTTTGCACAAATCAGGACATCATGACATTATCTGTCCTGTACTATGAACCCCAGGTTAGTGCTGCCATAGTTACAGTGGGGTGGGGGGGCCCAGGCTTGGTGAACAGCCCGGGGCCTATGGTAAAGTTAATCCGCCCCTGGGGGCAATGCAGTACTTTAATAAAAATTTTCACCAGACTTCTCCTTTAGGGGGGTTAATGACAGGCAGCTGCGGGACTGCGGCTGCCTGCCATTCCTGAGGTATGTGCAGCAGGAACGTAAATAGCTGTATGGCTGACGTGAAGGGGTTAAAATACTCATTGATACATGATTGGAGCCCACACGGTCACACTGCGGGCATCCCGATTAGACAGTGACAGGAGTGCAGCTCCTGTCACTGTTGTAAGTGTGGCACTGCAGGGTTTAATGACAGGCCACCACACGATCATGGCAGCCCATCATTAAAAATAAGGGCCTGGCTGCATAAAGCAGCCGGTCCCCACATGCTATGAAATGAGCTCAGTTAAAGGAAGCAGAAGATGGCAGATTGGGCGATTTGTCAGCACCCCCCCCCAAGCCTGAAGGGATTATATTTTTCAAAGCAATGTGCATATCAGCCTTAGCATGTGTGTTCCTGCTGTGCTTTCTACATTTCACTAAAGATTATTCTAAACAAAGAACACAAACTAGTGCAGACACTGAATATAACTGTGCCATTGCCTGTCCTTTGTCTATACCAATGATAACAAACCTCTCTTGGGTGTCTTTAGCGTTACAACACAAACCTCAATAAACCTTTCCTCAGAGACTTTTAAATAACCATCAAAACAAACATATGCTTAATTGTGTTCAACAATAGTATGTAATAGTATGTGTATGTAGGATGGAACGTAGCCAAGTGAAGTGATCAGGTTTATCTATATCTCATTTATTTATTTAAAAATATGTGTTATTTTTTAAAAGGGTTTAGTTGGCAATCGCTATGGATACAGACCAATGCCTCGAATTATAGAAGAAGAAGAATTTAACATTCTATACAAGAAAATGCTCAAGGATGAAGCCAAAGCTCATCTTTTGACTCGTTGGTATTGGAAAGACATGAATGCTGTTCCTCCAAGACATGTATTCCAACCCATAACAGTTCATTTTCCTAATTTCTCTGATACGGATCCATCCCATGCCAAAATCCAGGCAAAGGAAGCCAAGGAGTGGAAGGAAGTCGAGAGGCAGCTATCAAGTGCATTACGTTTAGCTGCACAAGCTGCATATGTTGAAGGCTTGCTTAGTTTACAGCAAAAACATAAGTATTATAGATCAGGTTTGTATTTTCAAAACATGTGCAATATAATGGGTGGTACTATGTTTTTATGCAGAACGCTGTAAAAGTAATATCAAAATCATGATTTACATTCACTTAGTATTGTTCATGTGGCCAATGCATTGCTATTGGCCGAACATCTCCTGTTTAGAAAGAGAGATGTGTGGTCGATAACCATTATTTTACTGGCCGCACAAAAGATACAATCAGCTAACAAGATCTCTGGTCTTTGTTAACACTGGTTAATGATAATCAGCCTGTGTAGCGACCTGCTGACTCTCCACTGACACCACCTGGGTTGGTTGTGTTGGATTTTTTACCTCCTGACCCTATTTTTCTGGAAAGGATAAGTTGGCACTAAAGCAGTCTAGCTGCGACTTCCCACTCCATACACATAAAGCAATAGTGTTATAACTGTAATTGTTATAACTGTTATTGACAATGTATGGCCATCTTAACTGCTTATTAGAAGTACAAAAGCAGCATTCGAGCAATTGCCCATGTCAACCAACAAGGTCACTGCTTTCATATTCCAAACATCCTCTGAAATATGAAAAATATAATCTGATTTGTTGCCATGGAAACCTACTTCATTGTTTACTTCTACAAGTATTGAATACCTCTCCCCCAATGGTTTATTGTTAGGGCTGTGTTGTCATCACTTGTTCCGGGCCGCCATTGCACCCACTCCTCCTGCCCCTCTCCCCATGCGGACGTCTCACCGCTCCTCGGTCCACCTCCCCGCTGTCACAGATTTAGAGGCACAGGACGTCCCTAATTGGGTATGCACCCAAACACCTTCTCACTCTAAATATGTGCACCTGTCCTGCCCTTCTTTGTTGGAGCCTTTGCATGCTTTCCATAGCCTGTGGTCCCAGCTCTCTGTGATTCCTGCCCATGATTTCTGCTGTCTATGGTTCCAGCCGTAAGTGCTGCTGTCTTCCTGCCTGCCTACGTCCAGCTGAACCTCAGCCGCCACCGCCAACAAGCCTAGCCAGGGGTAGCGATCTGGGGGTCATCTGCAGCAGCAAGTCCATCTCGCCTTGTGGTGGGCACTGGTGAAGACCAGTGGCCCCTTAGACTCTGCTCCCTGATGCGGCTTACACCATTGCTAGTGGTGGTACAGTGGATCCACAGATTAGGGAGTAAATATGGTGTGCGCTGTTTAACAAAATCTGTGGCAAGGTCCACATAACCACCAATATGTGGCCTGGTAGGCCCAGGCTGGGACGTTACATCTCCCTAATTGTCCACTGGGTTAATGTACTGGTGGCTGGGGCTCAGGCCTGAAGCGTTTTGGCACTTGTCCTACCACCACCCTGGATTACTTGATGTCAATCCTTGCCTCCTGTTGCCTCCTCCTGATGCACCACCAACTTCAGCACAGCCGGAGATGAGTAACAGCAGGCTGTTCTGAAACTCATCTGTCTGTGTGGAGCAGCCAAGGGGTATGGAACAGCAGAAAGACTAGCGATTGTTGTTGCTCAACTTTAATTCAGGCACGGTGGTGTGCGATAATGGGCAGCGCGGCAACGCACTGATTGGCTGACCGCCGGGAGATGTTGGGAGGCCCCTGAAGCAAGCAGGAGCCTGGACCAGGTGATGTGTGCTCCGGGCCGGGGCTGCGGGGGTTAAAAGGGCCAGGTTACATATCCGCAGCAGAAATAAAATTCCGCTGCGGATATGTAACCCATAGACCTTCACACTACATGGATCCGCAGCGGATTTCGCTGCAAACCCGCAGTGTGAAATCCGCTGCGGATCAGGTATGTGTGAAGGCACCCTTAAAGACAATGCTGCAGGTAATATGGGAGCAGGACATAGTGGACATAGTGGAGTGTCAGATGGCCAGTGGCACTTTTCTCCCAAATTGCATGGCAAAGTGAAGTAACCTCTTCATTATGGAGCTTACAAAAAAATTGTTTAATTGTTTAACAATCTAAAAACAATAATTCTTGTGAGGATTAGGCACCTGGCCACAGTAGATAGGCCCTGGAGAAAACTCTCCCCCAGAGGGGGGACAGAGGAGACAGTGCTGTGGAGGGTGCGGGGAGTGGGGGTGTTTGGGTGATAACCAGTGGCGTAGCTATAGGGGTCGCCGGGGTCGCCATGGCGACCGGGCCCCTACGCTAGGGGGGCGCGCACGGCCCCCCCTTGCCACTTGTGACACTGTCACTTTAAGCATCCCGAGAAGCTGCAGCCGCGCAGCTTCTCGGGATGCACAGATCGCTTTGATGTTCCGCCCTGAGCACATTGAGCGGGCGGAACATTACAGCGATCAGAATACAGGGGCAACTCTGTATAGGGGGCAACTCTGGGGGCATTATTAGTTCATGGGGGCACCTCTGGAGGCATTATTAGTTCATGGGGGCACCTCTGGGGGCATTATTAGTTCATGGGGGCACCTCTGGGGGCATTATTAGCTCATGGGGGCACCTCTGGGGGCATTATTAGCTCATGGGGGCACTTCTGGGGGCATTATTAGCTCATGGGGGCACCTCTGGGGGCATTATTAGTTGATGGGGGCACCTCTGGGGGCATTATTAGTTCATGGGGGCACCTCTGGGGGCATTATTAGTCCATGGGGGCACCTCTGGGGGCATTATTAGCTCCTGAGGGCACCTCTGGGGGCATTATTAGCTCATGAGGGCACCTCTGGGGCCATTATTTGTTCATGGGGGCACCTCTGGGGGCATAATTAGCTCATGAGGGCACCTCTGGGAGCATTATTATTGTATGGGGGCACCTCTGGGGCCATTATTAGCTCATGGGGGCACAGCAGGGGATCCTACATACAGGGGGCATCCCACATTCCTACTCACTTTACTGCACATTACACCAAACAGTGCAGTTACTATGGGAGCCTACAGGAGGAAGGAAGGGAAGGAAGTTGCTAGAAATGTGCGGAGCCTAAATTGTTTGTCTCGCAGGTTCTAAGGGGATGAAACGTATCTGGAAGGAATCATCTTGGAGGACTGGGCCGGATGAAGAGGAAAAGGGAAAGTGATGCCTCAGATCAAAGAAGACATCACTGGTGAGTCACTGTATGACGGTTTTCTTATTTTGTAGAACATCATTTAGTAGGGGTGCCCCGAGGTGGAAAAGGTTGGGAAGCACTGCGCTAATCTGTCCCGCTGCGCCCGCTGGTACATGCTGTCATCTGATTGGGCCTCTTACCTAATCAGATGACAGCAAGTACCAGCGCCCCCTCCTCCAGACATCTGCCTTGGCGGCCCAAGCTATGTCCTATGGCCGTATCTTTACCGCGTTGAGCTCCAGCTTGTGCTGCATCTATATTATCTGTACTCAGAGATATCACTGTGTTATCTGTGGTGTTACATAGGACTGCAGGGGACATCTACTACATGATCTGTACTCAGAGATATCACTGTGTTATCTGTGGTGTTACATAGGACTGCAGGTGACATCTACTACATTATCTGTACTCAGAGATATCACTGCGTTATCTGTGGTGTTACATAGGACTGCAGATGACTACTACATTATCTGTACTCAGAGGGATATCACTGTTATCTGTGGTGTTACATAGGACTGCAGGTGATATCAGGTGACTTCTCCAGGTTGCAGAAGTTCAAACTTCATCATGCCCTGCTGACAGTTTATAATGGGAGTTGTAGTTTTGCAGCATGTGGCTCTTCAGGTTGCAGCACTACAACCCCCATCGTTTCCAACTGGCAGTTCATGATGAGAGTTGTAGTTTTTCAGCTGTAGAGTCAAAGATTGGAATACAATGATTAGACAATGACACAGTACAGTCCATTATCTATAGGGGGCAGTAGTGCAGTACATGAGGTGGAGGCAGTGACAGGGCATTAGAACATGGTGGCACATTAGGGCCCATCAGCCTTTAGCTACGCCCCTGGTGATAACATTAACCCCTTCAAGACCAAGCCTATTTGCACCTAAAAGACCAGGCTCATTTTTCAAAATCTGACCTGTCTCACTTTATGCGCTTATAGCTCAGTGATGCTTTAACGTATGCTTACGATTCTGAGACTGTTTTTTTGTCACATATGGCACTTTATATTAGGGGCAAAATTTGGTCACTACTTTGTGTGTTTCTTGTGAAAAACATCAAAATATCATGAAAAATTAAAAAAATTAGCATTTTATGAACTTTGAAATTCTCTGCTTCTAAAAAAAGAAAGTCGTATCACATAAATTAGTTACTAAGTCACATTACCGATATGTCCTCTTTATTCTGGCTTCATTTCATAAACATATTAAACTTTTTTAGGGTGTTACGGGGCTTAGAAATTTATCAGCAAATTACCACATTTTCGTGAAAGTTTCAAAAACTGATTTTTTTAGGTCTTTTTTTAAGTTGATTTAGGAGGTTTGTATACTGGAAACCCCCATAAGTGACCCCATTTTGGAAACTACACACCTTAAAGAATTAATCTAGGGGTATAATGAGCATTTTAACCCTACAGGGGCTGGAGGAAAGTATTCACCATTAGGCCGTAAAAAAATGAAAATAATATATACGTTTAGATTAAAGTTTCTCATTTTCAAAAGGAACATGAGAGAAAAAGCACCCCGAAATTTGTAACGCAGGTTCTCTTGAGTACTACGGTACCCCATATGTGGGCGTAAACCACTGTATGGGCACACAGCGGGGCTCAGAAGGAAGGGAGCGCCAATTAGCTTTTCCATTGCAGATTTTGCTGAAGAAGTTTCCGAGCGCCAGGTGCGTTTGCAGAGCCCCTGTAGTGTCCGCAGGGAGAAAAACCCCCATAAGTCACCCCATTTTGGAAAGTGCACCCCTCAAAGAATTTATCTTGGGGTAGGATGAGCATTTTGACCCCACAGGTGTTAGAGGAAAGTATTCAAAATTAGACAGTAAAAATGAAAAACTCAAATTTATCCAATAATATGTTCGTTTAGTTTGAAATTTCTCAATTTCACGAGTAACAAGAGAAAAATAGTACCCTAAAATTTGTAATGCAGGTTCTCCTGAGTAAAAAGTTACCTCATATGTGGGCATAAACCACTGCATGGGCACACAGTGGGGCTCAGAAGGAAAGGAGCGCCAATTAGCTTTTTTTAATGCAGATTTTGCTGAAGACGTTTCTGAGTACCAGGTGCGTTTGCAGTGCCCCTGCAGTGCCAGCGCAGTAAAATCTCGCCATAAGTCACCCCATTTTGGAAAGTGCACCCCTCAAAGAATTCATTTTGGGGTGTGGTGAGCATTTTGACCCCACAGGTATTAGAGGAAAGTATTCAAAAGTAGACAGTAAAAAAGAAAAACTCGAATTTTTCCAATAATATGTTCCTTTAGTTTGAAATTTCTCAATTTCACGAGGAACAGGAGAGAAAATTCACCACAAAATCTGTAACACAGGTTCTCCTGAGTAGAACGGTACCCCATATGTGGGCATAAACCCCTGTATGGGCACCCAGCCGGGCTCAGAAGGGAAGGAGCGCCAATTAGCATTTTCCGTGCAGATTTTTCTCAAGAAGTTTCTGAGCACCAGGTGCGTTTGCAGCGCCTCTGTAATGTCTACAGAATAGAACCCCCCCAAAAGTCACCCCATTTTGGAAAGTAAACCCCTCAAAGAATTCATCTTGGGGTAGGATGAGCATTATGGCCCCACAGGTATTAGAGGAAAGTATTCATTGGCTGATCGTTGATATAGGTTTGAACCTATAATTGTCGGGTGACAACCGCGCATCGCTACATGTAACAGCGGTGCGTGGCCGGCGGCTGACGATATACATTACCTATCCATGCTGCAGGCCTCCTCCTGTGCTCTTCTTCTCCCGGGTCCCGTGCGCTCCAGCTCAAGGACCGGGACCGCTGCGGCCAGTGATTGGCTGAAAATCACCTGGACTATTGATTTCTGAAACGAAAGTGACACTTAAAGGTCAAAGCCAATTTTCGTTACTGCACTTTTGCTTTTGCCACTTTATGTTTAAAAGGCCATAGCACTTGCATTTTTTCACCTAGAGACCCACATGAGCCCTTATTTTTGACAGGCTTTATTTTCCCATAAAATATGCAGCAAAACCGGGAAAAAAATCATTTGCGCTGTCAAATAAAAAAAAAAAGGAATTTGTTTTAATTTCAGTGAGTTTCGTGTTTACGCTGTTCGCCCTATGGTAAAACTGACATGTTATCTATGTTCATCACATCAGTACGATTACAACGATATGTAACTCTTATGACTTTTATTTTATTTGTCGGTTTTTAAAAAATGAAAACCTTTTTAAAAAACTAAAAGTGTTTAAAATCGCTCTATTCCCATCCTTAGAATGCTTTTATTTTTTGGTCTATGGGGCTGTGTGAGGTGTAATTTTTTGTGCCATGATCTGTACTTTCTATCGGTGTCTTGTTTGCGTATTAATGCATATTTTTGATTATATTTATTACATTTTTTCTAGATTTCATGCAACAAAAAATGCGCAAATTTTGCACTTTGGAATTCTTTTGCGCTTATGCCGTTTACCGTGCGAGATCAGGAATGTGATAATTTAATAGTTCGGCCAATTACGCATGTGACGATACAAAATATGTTTGTTTATTTATAATTATAAAATGGGAAAAGGGGGGGTTATTTGGACTTATTAGGGGAGGGAATTTTTTATAAATAAAAAAACATTTTTACTTCACTTTTTACTTTAACTAGAAGTCACCCTGGGGGACTTCTATACACACAGCATTGATCTCTCATAGCGATCAATGCTGTGTATATACACAGCAATGATCAGTGAGATCAGTGATACATTACTCTGGTCTGCTGCAGACCATAGCAATGTATTGCCGAGCCGGGATCAGTGCCATTGCGACGCTGAGGCCTGGCCAGAAGAACGGATCTCCCCTGATCATGTGCCCCTGAGATCTATCCAGCTAGAAACCTGGGACATGTAGAGCATTTAAATGCAGCTGTCAGGTTTGACAGCTGCATTTAGATGCTTAATTAGCCGGCGTTGCATCGAGAACCGCGTCAGCCAATAGAGGTGCTCCCTGGCCACACATAGCAGAGCAGCGACGTCCAGAGCAAGGTCACAGCAGGACCCCTCTCTGAACTCCTCTCGTGCTGCCTTGACGTACGATGTACGTCATGTGATGTGAAGGGGTTAAAATGCTTGGACACACTAAAATGGAATTGATGTGGCAATACTGTCAACTGGTATATATTTTAGTATATATAAAATAAACTGCCAAGACTGAGAAAAGTTTGTGGTCAATGGCCAAATTAGATTAGACACACTCTGGTTCCCACTATTCAGAAAAAATGTTGTTTTTATTTTAAATGAACTGGCCCACAATAGCCCCAACTATTTTTGATAGCCCAGCTGTATTATTGTCCTGCACCATATACTTCTCATTTGTAATACACATAACAAAAATATGTATGTAGCCCCCCAACTGTTTTCCATTAGCCCAGCTGTGTAACTGTCATGCATCAAAGACATTTAATTTTTGTATAGAGAGAACCAAATTATGGCTATACAGCGGACCAAACTCTTTCCCCAGCCTCCGATTATTAACCATGAGTGCACTTGTAGTTCAATTTAAAAAAATATGTTGATGTTTTTCAGTCAGTTACTTTCTCACAGCCACCCGCTCCTTAGCTCAGACAATCCCACTGTTTTAGGACACTTGTTAGGGCCTTTCTATCCCTGCCTGCAATCAGCAACTTTTCCCTTGTGTGAACAAAGGTCTGAAACTGGGCGTCCCACTGACATTCTGAGCCACCAGCCCATCAGCACAGACAACTCCACTGTGGGGCACTTATTAAAGTTTTGGAGCTTCCCTAGCTCTCCCTGCCTGCAGCGCCAACCTCTATACTAACCAGCAGCAGAATGGCAGCGGGGCGCATGACCAACTTGTTATACACCAAGGTCATTAATGGGATTGCCAGGGTAATAGTGATGCATACAAGCTTGCTGATTGGCTCAGCAGCCTTTCAACAAACCTTATTGAACAACAACGAACAGATACATGAACAAATGCATTACTGTTGTTGTATTGGTTGGTTCATGTGTACGGGCACATGTGTCCATGCATGATTCAAGTTCACTCATCCCTACCCATAAACTCATCTATAAAGTTACTATGCCCCAGTCTACCACTCACACAATTAAACTGAAGGAGCCATGATTGAATGACTTTTGCAACTTCTAATATTTCCATTTAGTAACAGAGTGGAGATATCTACTTACTGTTTTCTTCACAATGTTTTTCAGTGACAGAATGTGAAATTGAATGCGGACTCCTGGCCTGTGGAACTGATCAAGCAGGCTCCACTATCTTCTTTAGGGAAGTAAAGGATTTGGAATTCAGTAAGGATAAGTTCTCCTACCTCATAGATGTCAATGACGAAGGAAGTCCAGATACAGAAGCTCAAGAACTTCTAGGTGAATTAAAGAAAAGGATAACAGAGGAGCATTCTGATAAACTAAAGACTCACACAGTGGAAATGAGCATACAGATGTCTAAAGAAACATATCTACAGAAACTCTGTGACCAAGTCATTGCTGTGATCAATCATCAAATACTTAACTCTTTATCCAGGAAGGACTCTTACCTGCAAGGATCACATGTAAGCAAAAGTATCCTTAACATCTTCACTACACATGAGCAAACCTCCAGCATGTTCTGGTTCGTCCAAGCCCAAACTCTTAGCATTTGGTTACTGGAGCCTGAAGAAGTTGCATGCAGCCAATCATTGGAGCAAGTCTTTGTTATCTGAATACCCCCACACGGATGGATACAGCCATAGGCTATGTTCACACTATGTAAGTTCCGCAGAAATCACAGGCGTTGTTACAACGGCCGTGATGTCTGCAGTACTTACATAGTGCTGCAGGCTGAGGGAATCCTGGCCGTGATTCACTGAATAGCAGCCACAAAAAACTGACAAGTCAGTTTTCTATGGCGCCGCTAGGGATCCTGGCCAGAGTGTATACTATGTCAGTGCAAACTAAACACGCTTAAAAATTGTAGTCACAACTTAAAGCGAATGTACCACTAGGTACATTGCTTTATGTTTTTTTTACATTAATAGATCAGCACTGGTGCAGGGATGCTGGTGGCATGATCCTTTTTTCTTTTATTCCCGAGCACCGGCCAGGCATGCAGCACTAGTGGAGGGACTGTCAGCCACCAGTTGGACTATCTTACAGTACCTCCCCTCTAGAGCCTCGTCACAGAGGTGAGGGGAGATTGTCATGCTGGGGGCAGGCGGGCTGGCCCATCCTGGAAAACCCCTTTATTAATAAAGTGAATCTGTACCAGCCACTACCCACCCCCATACCAGTACTGTTTTGTGCACTTCATCACGCCATGTCCTGTGCGGGGTTGGCCTTTCTCCTGGGGCAAGTATATTGGCTAAAAACAGAATTTATTCCGGAAGGGAGTCATGAAATGGGTCCCAGAGCATTAATACCCTAGGCCTAGGACCCACCTCATAACTCCCTGCCAGAATAAAGGCCAACCCCTAGACCAGCCATAGCGTGATGGAGTGCATAAAATTATACCGACGGTTTGGGGACGGCAGCATGGCTGGTACAGATTCACACGTAATAAGTTTGCTGCAAACTCGTTACATA
Source organism: Dendropsophus ebraccatus (assembly GCF_027789765.1). Lineage (NCBI taxonomy): Eukaryota > Metazoa > Chordata > Amphibia > Anura > Hylidae > Dendropsophus > Dendropsophus ebraccatus. The sequence goes on from NC_091456.1 coordinate 96,629,386, forward strand.
TGAATGTATCTTTCTTTAACAAAAATTAATTATACCATCTCCAGTCTACATATTCAATTCCAGGTTGGGTCATTATATACATATATATATCATATATAACATATATATATATATATATATATATACAAACACACAGTATACACGCACACACACGCATATACACATGACATGTAACACATTCTACATTACAATCATGCATTATACAACTACGTTCATACACATTGCCACTACACACTACATATACAGGAAATATACTTACTACTTTTCAGTGGCTTGCTGGGTGCAGTGGTGCACATGTATCTGGCAGCATGTGATCCTCACACAGCCTGCAGACCTTCTCCCCTGGTTCGTCCCAACTGCTGTAACTTGTCACAGCAGGATGACAGAGGTCTGGGCCATGTGCACAGAGGAGCCGGAGGAAGGGGGAGGGGGTTCGTAAGGGAACGAGCACACACACACCTCAATCTGCAGCCCAACGCCCTGCAGCCTCCGTGTGAGCCTCTGCCATTACTGTGGAGGCTGACTCTGAGATGCTGCAGGGAGCTTCCAGTGCGCTCCTGCCCTGACTCAATATTGTAATTGTGGCAGGAGGCCCCCCAGTGGATGGAGGCCCTGGGCAATTGCCCTGTTGGCCCCCCCCCCCCCTAACGCTGGCCCTGTCTGTAATCTTCACCCATGTGAATTGCTAGTAAATTCTACAGAAACAATGCACTACAATATGGTTATTTGTTTTTAGAAGCAGCACCCATGGCTAGGATGGCTGATGCAAGAAGTTACACATCACCTGTTTCTCTCTCGGGAAAAGTCAGAAGTATTTTGTGGCCGACAGGACATGTTGCAAAGAATTGTAGGTCATGTGAAGGAGAAGGGTGTATGGCCTCCTCTTGTTATCTATGGAGCTTCTGGGTCAGGAAAAACTGCACTAATGTGTAAGGCCTTTGATATGGTTAAGCATTCAGTGGCTAATAATGGGAATTATATATTGGTCCTGCGACTTCTCGGCACATCACCACAAAGCTCGGAGATACATGATGTGCTGAAGAGTATTTGTTACCAGGTAGGTTAATATGACACTTCCCTTAGTTATATTGTCAGAATAAATGTTACCTCATATGATATTGTCTTGTCTTTCCATGAAGGTGTGCTTAGCACTGGATTTACCACCACCCAGTCCTCAGGTTACTAATATTTACAATGAAACTGTAAGGTTTTTTCACCAGATTCTCACAACAGTATCTAATAGAAAAAAAGAGAACCTGGTGTTGTTTCTGGATTCACTTGATCAGCTTTCTGAATCAGATGGCGCCTATCATCTCCACTGGCTGCCCAAAGAATGCCCAAACAATGTACACATTATATTGTCCACATTACCTGAGGAAGGAGGCATCCTGAATACCCTAAGAGAAAACATTACAGATAAAACATCTTACTTGGAAGTTCAATCTCTTTCTGATGAACAAGGAAGTCAGATGATTGAAATGCTCATGTCTTCAGCTGGACGTACGTTGACTCATGAACAACAGAAAATAGTTTTGGACAGTTTCAGGAAATGTGGACAACCCTTGCTTCTTAAACTGGCGTTTGATGAGGCCAGGAGGTGGTCATCTTATACTCCAACCTCTGAGATTCTTATTGCCACTAACACAAAAGAAGCTGTACACCAGTTATACCAGCGTTTGGAAAATATTCATGGGAAAATACTGATATCCCATGCTCTAGGATACATTGTGGCATCCAGGTAAAATGTAAAACTATTATTTTTATTTTCTTATTGTCTTTTAGGTTTTAATGAATTATTACCAGTAGTAATAATGATTTAATATCACAAACCCACAGAAATCACTGTTAGGCTGTGTTCACACAACGTGAGTTGTGTATTAATCACGCCCGTTGTTGCCGATTTGCAACAACGGTCGTGATTAATAGAAAAATTATGTAGTACTGCAGTCTGAGGAAATCCCGGACGGAGTGTCTACACATAGCATACACTCCGCCCGGGATCCCTAGCGGCTGCACAAAACACTGACATGTCAGTTTTGTGCGGCCGCTATTCATTGAATAGCAGCTGCACAAGCCTGACAGGTCACACAATGGAGAGTGTGGCTCCAGCCACACTCTCTATTGTCGGATATGGTTAATTGGGATGCAGGCGCTCAAGTATGCACCCGCATCCCAATTCAGCACAAATAAAGATCATCCGACTGGCCGGGATGATCTTCACTGGCATCGGCCGTTCTGTGACCCAGCCCCCCCCAAAAAAATTACATGATGACTTTAGCTAACTGATATATTGAAATCCTAGGAACGGTTTGTCCGAAGCTGAGCTAAAAGATATTCTCTCCATTGATAATGATGTCCTCGCAGACATTTATCAGTACTGGGCCCCTCCAAATGAAGATGTCATACGAATTCCTTCCCTTTCATGGACCCATCTGCGCTATGATTTAGAGGGCTATTTGGTGGAGAGGCAAGCAGATGAGACCACAGTATTAGGTCTATACCACAGGTATGAAATCCTATAAAAATTGATGAACCCATATCTTGATTACATTACATTAACCACTTTGCTTCCAATAAGGGTAAATTGTAATGCTATTATATGCTGCTACCTTTTAGGCGAATTTTATATACCTAACTTTGTGGCAACACTGGATAACGCTCTTCAGTTTTAACAAAAAATAAGCAAACAATAACAACAACGAGGCTCATTATTGATACCCATAGTTTTGCAATAAAAATGCTGAAGGAACACAAACCTGACATAAACATAAACCTGACATTTGTGTGTTTCTATACTTCTGACTAAGTAGTATATGCATATATTACTCTAGCTATTGGTAATAGTAATTCATCAGAAGTGGTTACTGAAGTTCTTCGACCCATTGACCTTTGTACGGACATTGTTGTGTATGGCAGTTAGACTTTAGCAGAGCACCAGCTTATAATACATATCTCATTTATCTATTGTTCTAGCTAAGACCTAAGTGAGATATATTCATAATTATACTGGTCTATGTTTTCTGTCTATAGGCAGTTCATTGAAGTGGCACACAACATTTACCTGAGTGGGTCAGAGAAGACAAAAAGACATCGTATTCTAGCTGACTACTTTATGGGCACGTGGAGTCTGTGCAGGAAACGTCCCATTAACCTGCCACTTCTTAAGAAATCCCTGAATGCTGATAGAAAGGTATTTATTCATTTTCACATACATTTCTATCTTCCTGTGGGTCTTATATTGTTAAAGCTATAGGGTGGCATTCTCCAATGTTCTGGTTTGAAACTTTTCTCAGGTGGCTCCACAGCCATTATGGTTTTCAGGGAACTTGCCAAATCTCAGAAAAATAAGTGAGCTGCCTTACCATCTTCTTCACGCAGGCCGCTTTGATGAACTGCAGAAGGAAGTCTTAGGTATGTATAATATATTTTGTAGTTGTAAAATTATATTAAAGTGTACTTGTTGTTTCAAACAATATTTAAAACCTGCATGGTTTAGTTGCATTGACCATTCAGAGGGCTGTCAAGGTGATTTAGGGCTCTCTGTGCACAGCAATGCACAGCTGAGCTGTTTCCCAGCAGTACTCACACTTTGACTTTCTTTCCCTTACTGGCCAATCATAGGACAGCCCCTTCTCCTCTCTGCTGATTTAATGGGGGTATGCTGTGCATTTTCCACAGGACCCAGAGGCGTAGCTAGGGGTCCAGCCTAGGGGGAAGATTGAGTCTGAGTGGCCCCTCATCCAATTATGTTACTCACAGAGAACCTCAGCAAACGACAATGCTTTCTGAATAAAAAAAAAAGGTTATATTCTGCTACATTACTCTTTGAACTTAAGTTTCTAAGGGATATTCATGATTAGAAAAACATAGCCACTCTCTTCCGAAACAGTACTACCCCTGTCCTTAGTTTCTGTGTGGTACTAAAGGTATGTAATCCTCCCAGTATGTAGTAATCTCCATGTAGGCAGCCTCCTGGTACCCCCCCCCCCCCAGTAGGCACCCATCCTCCTGATAGTTAGCACCATCCCCCCCTCCAGTAGACTGTATCCATTAAAATAAGCACCCACTGTGGGTAATCCCCCTGTCAGTTAGTCAGCACCCCCACACAAGTACATAGCATCCTCCATTAGGCACCTCCTCCCTAGTAGTTAGCCCCCTACCCCCATGTAGGCATCAGCCTCTTTAATAAAAAAAAAAAAAAGACATGGCTGCAGCACTTCAGTCTTTTAGCGTCTTCTCACTCTATCTGCGCTGCGAGCACACAATGTCACTCATGCGCTGGAGCCCTGGGATAGGAAGCGGCCTTTTGTAGCTGGAGGCAGGCCACAGGAGTGATTGGCGGAGAGAGGAGCAAATGTCACTGCATTGCACTGCCTTTAACTGTTTGCACTCCTCTGGCCCCTAGAACCAGTACACATGTGTAAAGACTGTCTGCAAAAGCAATAGCTCTTGCAGACGGCGGTAACCAGTGCAGTGCTTAGTGCGCTCCCAGCCTGTGTGGACTTGGGAGCCAAAGTCCCCCACCCCCGGTTTTGCTTCTGACAGGACCCGTGCTGTGTCGGAGCATCCTAGTAGTAGAAGATGTCTAATGGTCTAGGGTGAAATATATTTGGATAAATAAATTAGGACATTTATTTCCTAATACTTTACTGTGTTTCTCTTCTCTGGCGCTCATATCACCCCAAACAGTTATGTTTTCAGGATTTCCTGATATAATTTTTGTCAGTGCATAAGGAATTCCTTTAGGTATTCTAGGGGATAGATTCAAATCATGACTTATTTGGGCTAGGAACAGTTAAAGATTTTGTAAATTAAAAATAGGGCCCCAACTGCTGAAATATTGTAGCTGCAATACTGATCCCGGGCACTTCAAGGGGCATTTCTAGGGTCTTAAAAGATCAGAAACATTATACAAAACAATATTTTCTTGAGCTCAGCATTTTCCTCTCTGTGCCATGTGGCATTGATATTTTACCATTTTATTAGTATAAACAAGTCTATTTACAGGCAATATGAACTGGATATCTAGCAAGATAATTTCATGTGGAATCAATAGTCTAATCAAAGACTTTGATATGAGTGTGGAAAGCATGAAAAATGAAGAGGCCAAGCTTGTCCGTGATACACTTCGGCTGTTCCAGCCTACCATGCATTTTATTGAAGGAGAGATAGGTGAGTATTTCTGAAACTGTACAGTTTGTACTGTTCGTCTGTTGCTGTGATCATTTATCATGAGTGGACAAATGACACCATTGCGAATAAGTGACATTAAAACTGCAGACTACCACAGATACAAAGGTGCACAGGAGTGAGCTGACATGCTGCAGTAGAGCAGCTCACTACCAAAATAAACCAGGGGACTACCAGATGTGTAACATCAGCTTAATAAAGCCTACTATGTATACTATTGTATAGGGACTTCAAAACAGAAGGATGGTAACTGTACCTGAGATATGGGGGTTAAGGAAGTGTTAAAGTGAGACTGTCACCCCCTTTTTGCATTTTGACTGCTCTCCACAGGTGTAAGGGGTAAATGTTACAGCTTTCATTACTTATTTTATATCACACCTCATGGTGCTTGTTCTGGTAAAAAGTCGTTTTTATCACCTGTGAATTGATATATGTGGACGGGGCCTCGCGGCCTTTGTGCCACATCGCAAATGTGAAAGGTACCATGTGTTTCCTTGTTCTAACAACTATCTAACAGTGTCAGCAGTGTGGAATGTGAAATGCAGCTGACAGATTCCCTTTAATTCTTTCCCTAGTACAGCCATAAAACTGGTATATAACATGGATGTCCTTATCCCCTTAGTGCTTTTCATAGAGCTATTGACTTCTCAAATCAAAAACCATTCTGGTAAATGTGGCCTTAAAGGTATACTGAATGGTAAATGTAATGATCATTATTGAAGCATGATTGGTTGCCTTACTGAGCAAACAGATTCTAGGAAAAGTGCATTGCAGACAAGATCTGTAACAGGTCCTCCAAAATACCACCAATACCGGCCATCTTCTAAATTTCAACAGTGTGTGGACATAGCCTTTTTGTCCTTTCAATCCACTCCTGGTTTTGGTTGCAAAATACTGAGCAAAAATATTGTGTGGGAACATAGCCTCAGCTTGCATTTTCTGCTTTGGTTGGTGAACTCACATGTCTGTGATTGAGTACACCAACCAAATTCAGAAACCCAGCCTAAGGCTAGCTTCACACTGCCTTAAAATCTTGAACAAACGGCAATAAAAACACCATGGCATTTTTTTGGGTGCAAAAACTCCTGTGGCCAGATGCTACCTGGAAGTCAATGGAAGTTTATGATATGCCTTACACACGTGCTGTTTTTTTGGTAATGGGTTTTTCTCTCCTCTCTGCCATTTTTAGGCTCTTTGGCAGTTTTTCCAAAACACAGCATGCTGAGCGTGTGGTGCTTTTTTTGTGAAAACTGTGGCTTTTTTCCTTCAATAGACTTCAATGGGGTTGTTCTGGTTGTCTTAAAAATGCCACTGTTGTGCATATGGCGTTTTTTTTTTGGTGTTTATGTCACCTTTTTTTGGTCCAGCAGCAAGGTTATGTGATGGCAGAGGAAAAAAAGTTCAACACACAAAAATGCCTAAACCACAAAAAAAAAAAATAATAATTTACAGATTATGTCAAAAATGCCAGAAAAAAACCCAAGTGCATGAAAAAAAAGGCATTGGCAGTTCTTCTGGCGTTTTTTTTTTTGGAGACCTGAAAATGCAACACAAAATGGCACCCTAATGCAGCAATTTAAAGGGGTTATCCAGTGCTACAAAAACATAGCCACTTTCCCCCTACTGTTGTCTCCAGTTTGGGTGGGGTTTTGAAACTCAGTTCCATTGAAGTAAATGGAGCTTAATTGCAAACCGCACCTGAACTGGAGACAACAGCGGGGGGAAAAGTGGCCATGTTTTTGTAGCACTGGATAACCCCTTTAAAGACTCATGGCAAAGCTGCAGATGACAACCTTAGTTATAAGAATACATTAAACAGCTGAACTAATACCTTGTATTGGATGGTCTAACAAAACAAATGTTTTTGTCATGTCAAAACAGATCCTTGCATCATTTATGTGGAGATACTGGCAAGACTACATTTATTTAAATCATCTTATCCAACCTTGATTGGTGATCTCTGCCAGCAATGCTTCACCTGGTTTGATCAGTATCCAAATCCCACTTTTATTCCTATGAGTGGATTTTTTCAGCCACCTGGTGGTCCTCTGCAAACCACCCTTACAGGATTCAAAAAAGGTATGTGAATTGCGACAAGAATCTTTCAAAATTATAGATAAAAACTATCTTAACCCTTTCAGGACCGGTCCAGATAGCGCTTTGAGGACCAGAGGCCATTTTTGAAATCTGACCAGTCTCACTTTAGGTGGTTATACCTCGATGATGCTATAACTTATCCTAGCAATTCTGAGATTGCTTTCTCGTAACATATTGTACTTTAGGTTAGTGGTTAAATTTGGCCGATATCCTTACAATTTTCATGGGTAAAATCACCACATTTCATAATAATATTTGCGGTTTTCAAATTTTTTTTTTCTGCACTCATCGTGCGAGTTTAGTTATGTGATAATTTTATTGCCAGCATCATTACCCACCTGGCAATACTGAATATCTGTACTTTTTTTTCTCTCTACATTTATTATTGCATTGAGGGTTATGGGGATTTTCTGTGTTGTGTAATTATTTTTATTGGTATGTGTTTTATGTTTACTGTTGTACTTTATTTTGCCGTCCCACCATGGGGACATCACTATTTGATTGCCTGATTACAGGCACATTGCATTGCAATGCAGATCTGCATTGCAATGTAATGTGTCTGTAATAGGCAAAGCTGACCAGGCTCAGCCTAAGGGCCACTGTAGTTATGACACAGGAGGCTTTAGGGAAGTGTGATCGTTTCTTCCTCTATTCTACAACATAGGTTCTGCGATCGGCCTGATCGCAGCACCTATAGGGTTAACTGCCCCGATCTGCGATCTGTTCGCGGCACATGGGGAGGGGGCTCGGCAGTCAAAGACAGCCAGGACCCGCCGTGGGTAACTGTACATCCTTGAGCAGTAATTCACTGCAAAAGGGGACGTACAGTTACGACCTGAATGAGTTAAAGGGAAACTGACAACACAGATATTTTTGATCACACCAGCAGTGCATACATACTTTCTGTGCTGTGTGATCCAGCGTGATGCTAAACATGTTCTGTATTCTGGGCTCACAGCGTCACAGGGGCAGGTGCATGGCAATGTTTGCAGCCATCAGGTTCTCCAGCTGCCACTGTATCTTCGGGCCGTTCCACCTCCTCCAGAGGGCGTCAGCCTTAAGACGAAGCAGCGGCCAGAAGCAGACAGTGTCACAGACCCGCCTCTGTGACACTGTCAGCCCAGAATAAAGAACATTTTTTTAGCAACAAGCCAGATCACGCAGCAGAAGGTATGCAGAAGATATATGCATATCTGTCTCAGGGCCAGATACCAAAGGACACCTTCAAAGGTCTTGTGGACGTGCAGTGTCCCAGAACAGGCCATCTTGTCCGTTATTCTATCCCTACATCTTTGTGATAACCATTCCTGTTCTGGAAAGCTATGGTCCACTGCAACTGTGTATTGTGTAACCCCCTGCAGTATTCAGGTTTACTGTTATGCTCATATCTCATGTATATTTCTCTGTATGTGTCTTAATGGTGATGATGCAAAGGCTGGTGTATCACGTGACTGTGCCCTGTTGCCATGGTACCCCCAATGGTCATCGAGCTTTGGCTGGGGTTACCATGTGACTTCCTGTTCTACCTCAGTCTATCTCCTACCACAGAGGGGATAGGTTGTGTGTGTGACTCCTCTTCACCTTCAGAAGAGGAGCCTCAGTGTGCTCTGCTGCTACAGTCCACTGGCTGTGTTCCTGTCTCAAGTCTCAAGATCCTCATCAATACTTTCAGTCATTCTTCTCATCATCTCAATTCATCAACAGCAAGTACTCATCTCAGTCTCATTCCACCCAGCATCTTATCCTCAGTATCACTACTACTCCCATCATTCAGCACGCCATCAGCACAGCCTATTGCAGCATCACCCATTACTCTGCTTTATTCAAGATTGCCTTATTCCCGGTTGCATCTGGAGAGACTGTTGCTACTAGTTACCACCGTTACAATAAATATACAACTACCGCTGTTTCTAAACCTTGGCATTGGTGTAATTATTGGTGCCCTGACTAAGGACAACAAAGAATCGCATGCCTAGTCTCCGCTCGGTCAGGAGCCCGGTTTCCAGCTGTGCCCTCGTGCCTAAACCGTGACAACTATCTGGTAAGCAGCTGCCCCGGTTCCTGCCCGCAACAACATCCTCTCAGCGGAGTGACCCCTAGGGGCCCGGGCATTGCAGACGCAATGCCTTGAAAGGTCAGGGCTGTTTTGGCAGAACCCAGGGAACATACACAGTAACAGGCAGGTGGTTTTAATGCATGACAAATAAGCGTATGCTCAGTGGGGTGACAACATTTTTTTCTTTTTTCAGGCATCACTGTAATGGAAGTATATGCTGACAAGGATCTTCTTCTAGTCGGATCTGATGATGGAACTATGATAGTTTGGAATATCAAGGATATTGAGGTTATCCATACATTAACTGGTCATTCAGGTAGTTGCATGAACACATTTAATATAGAGAAGCTGAAAAGACCAAAATTTTTAATTTTAAGTGTACTAGTAAATAAAGCAAATGTTTAAGCATTGGTTACAATGCTCATGAATTCATAGCAACAAATTAATAATCACATCTGTAGACTGTCTAGTCTAAGTTTGCACTGCTGTGCAAACTGCATGTTCCTGTTCTTTTGGGCACAAACTGCATTTTCCTGTTCTTTTGGGCACTTACAACATAATAAAGGCATGTCAGTTACTGTGTGCCACAATTTTGCCTAAATTTATCACTAACCTATAGGAATATTAAAAAAAACTTTAATTAATGTAACCCAAAATTTATAAAATGATCAAACTCAATATAAAATAGTATTTTCTATTTACTATGATCACTTTATTGATTTTGGGTTACATTAATTAAAGTTTTTTCTAATATTTCTATGGGTTAATGGTAAATTTAGGGTATTTTGGGCTGATTTCTGGCAGCTCTTGGTTTATAAGTTAATTTACCAATTTCCGGTCCACTCTCTTTAGTTACATTTAAAGGGTAGGCACAGCACCGTGGCACCATGGGACTGGCAAGCTGTGTATCCGGAATTCTGGACAGTTTCCGGATGCCCATCTGCAGCTGTCCGGCTTTCTGAATGCTCCTATAGGGTTTTAAAAATCCCTGTGTCTATGCCCAATAGAACCCTATGGCAGGGCCGTCTTAACCATTGGGCATGGTAGGCGGCTGCCCGGGGGCCCATGCGTCCTAGGGGGCCCCTGCCCTGTGACATATTCCCTGGCCCTTTAACTGGGAGTGCTCCTGATCAGCGCTGGTAGATAGGGGCTGTGCACAGCTCGCTCTTGTGGCCGGAAGCTGCATTCTGCTTCCGGTCACTAGAGGTCTCTCTCACCCCCTGCATTCCCGTGCGGAGCAGGAGAGTGACGTCACCAGCAGAGCGCTGAGAGGAAGGAGAAGCTGGAGGCCTGAAGCACAAAGCCTGAGTGAGTATGTGCTGATACCAGAGGGGGGAGGCTAGCTGGCAGGGAAGGTGTTAATCATGGGAGTGCTCTCTGCAGGGATGCAGACAGGGCCGTGGGTGAACTGGTAAACAGGGAGGGGGAGGGATCGGGGGTGTAACTCCTCTGAGTGTGTATATATATCTCCATTCAGTGTATACAGCAGTGTATTATATACTTATCCTCCTCCTGAGTGTGTGTATATCTCCATTCAGTGTATACAGCAATGTATTATATACTTATCCTCCTCCTGAGCGTGTATATATATCTCCATTCAGTGTATAAAGCAGTGTATTATATACTTATCCTCCTCCTGAGTGTGTATATATATCTCCATTCAGTGTATACAGCAGTGTATTATATACTTATCCTCCTCCTGAGTGTGTGTATATATATCCCCATTCAGTGTATACAGCAATGTATTATATACTTCTCCTCCTCCTGAGTGTATATATATCTCCATTCAGTGTATCGAGCAGTGTATTATATACTTATCCTCCTCCTGAGTGTGTGTATATATATCCCCATTCAGTGTATACAGCAGTGTATTATATACTTATCCTTCACCTATCACTCCATTGTTGTCTCCCTGTATGTATACTGTATAATACAATATACAGGGAAACAACATGGTTCATATATAGAGAAGGGCAAAACAACATGGTTCTCATATATAATAGTCATGTTGTTGCCCCTCTGTATATATGAGACATGTTGTTTTGCCCTTCTCTATATATGAACCATGTTGTTTCCCTGTATATTGTATTATACAGTATACATACAGGGAAACAACATGGTTCTCATATATAATAGTCATGTTGTTGCCCCTCTGTATATATGAGACATGTTGTTTCCCTGTATATTGTATTATACAGTATACATACAGGCAGACAACATGGTTCTCATATATAATAGTCATGTTGTTGCCCCTCTGTATATATAAGACATGTTGTTTTGCCCTTCTCTATATATGAACCATGTTGTTTCCCTGTATATTGTATTATACAGTATACATACAGGGAAACAACATGGTTCTCATATATAATAGTCATGTTGTTGCCCCTCTGTATATATGAGACATGTTGTTTTGCCCTTCTCTATATATAAGCCGTGTTGTTTCCCTGTATATTGTATTATACAGTATACATACAGGGAAACAACATGGTTCTCATATATAATAGTCATGTTGTTGCCCCTCTGTATATATAAGACATGTTGTTTTGCCCTTCTCTATATATGAACCATGTTGTCTCCCTGTATATTGTATTATACAGTATACATACAGGGAAACAACATGGTTCTCATATATAATAGTCATGTTGTTGCCCCTCTGTATATATAAGACATGTTGTTTTGCCCTTCTCTATATATAAGCCGTGTTGTTTCCCTGTATACTGTATATTACAGTATACACAGACTCCCTGTATTATACAGTATACAGGGAGACAACATGGCGTATATGCAGAGGGACAGCAACATGTCTCATATATAGAGAGGGGCACCAATATATATTAATTAGGCTTTTACCCACCACCTGTATACCCCACATATACCTGTACCCCCCATATATATTTGTACACATATATCACTATTATAGGCTATATAACCACCTACCTACTGCTCCACCCTTATACCTGTATCTATATGGTAGATAAATAGGTGGTAAGGTATATTGCCTGTAATAGTGATATACTGTATGTGTGCAACATATATGACAATCACTATTATAGGCAATATACAGTGGTGCCTTGGATTACGAGCATAATTCGTTCCAGGACCGTGCTTGTAATCCAAATCACTCTTAAACCAAAGCAAATTTTCCCATAAGAAATTATAGAAATGCAGACAATTGGTTCCACACCCAAAAAATAATGATTTATTATTCTGAATAACATGTAAAACAGATGAAACAAACATATTGTGATATTATAAGTTACTGTACAGTAATGGAGCGGATGGGAAACACAAGGGCTGACAGAGACTGCAGGGAGCATGAAGGAATGAGCAGGACAGATGTGGGCACATACATGCAGCACTCTCTGTCCAGGGAGAGAGGGGTTACAGCTATGGAGAGATTACCTCCACAGTCCTGTCCCCTGATGTAAGCCCCAGCCTGAAGTGAATCTGCTATGATTTGGCAGGTGAGGGAGACTTCCTGGGTCAGAGTACAGGGCTGTAGACCCCGCTATTCAGACCATGTCCCTCCTCCACCCGCCCTCCCACCCAATACAGGGAGCTCTTAAACCAAAACAATGCTCTTACACCAAGTCACAGTTTTGAAAAACTGTGAGCTCTTAAACCAAGTTACTCTTAAACCAAGGTACCACTGTACCTTACCAGATAAGAGGGGCGGCGGCCGCTAGGGGTGGGGGGTTAATTCGCACCTCTGCCCAGGGGCCCATAATGCTGTTAAGACGGCCCTGTCCTATGGGTCAGGAAATCTATCCGGATTTCCTGATAAAACGTGCATTAGGCATTATTTCATAGAATACAATAAATCTTATCCACTTCTGTTTTCTTGTGCAGCTGGAATACGATGTGTAAAGATTTTTGGTTTTGGAACTAGAGCTGTTTCTGGTTCTTTGGATCATACATTGCTTCTATGGAATCTAATCACTGGCAAAAAGTATTTGTGTATTCAAGAAGATCACACACTCTATGAAAATGCATACTTACATGTGGATGAGAAGATTGGCATTCTTTACTCAGCATCTGGATCCAAGGTGAAACAATATCTTTGTTAACAGACAAAAGACACAGCCTCTTATACACTATAATGGGACACCTAGTTTGATACTGCCGGTCTGTTGGTTAACAGTGGTGTGCAGTGTTAATTTATAAAGAGAATTTAAAAGTGCCTGTCATTAAAAATAAGTTTTGACAGATCACCAGACATATCAAAATCTATTGATCACAGTGGGTCTTATGCCATGCCAGTAACCCTCCTGATTGGCTAATTCCCACAATGTAAGTCTATGGGGCTACATTGTCAGAATTAATGAGTGACCAGGGAGTGGATCAGACTGCTGTAATGCTTTCTTCCTGGCTTCTCATCTTCTCATTACAGTGGGTCTCAGCAGTGAGACCTGCTGCAATCAATAACTTTTGACAAGCCTTATTATATCAAAAGTTATCTTTAATGACAAATTTAAAGATTCTTTAGGTGTGAATTATAATTAAGCATGCAAACTATGAGCTTGTATGCCTTCTCCAGAAGATCTACACTGTGCCTGAAAGGTAAATCAAGGCTTTCTTCTCAACTCAGCAGAGGTAGTGCTTAGTGTAACCCATTCCTTTCCATGCTACTGCTGTTTCTTTTTCATCTCTATTCACACAACAACTCACTAGACCAGTATTAGTAACCCCCTTCTTCCTTCCCATTTCATCTATAGTAATATACTTTTAAATCACCCTATAGCACAATGCCACCTGTTTAATCCAGCATACTTTCATCATTTCACTTTGTCAATGCATATCAGAGGAGCAAATGCTGTGCTGTGTTTGGCCAAGTAAGTAAGAGAAAAAAAATAACTGTGCATGTACCACTGGCAAACAGCCCAGCTCTGGTCCCACCCCCTGAAAAAGTTAATGAGAAATAGCTGTGCATCATTGAGGATAACAGAAGTTAATGCACTAAAATTACTCTGTCAATACTCTAAAAGGTTAATGTAACCAAATTATGGAGATTTTTAAAAATATTTTAAAATGGCAGGTATGCTTTAAGGCTATATAACTATGTCAATTTAAGTTGTGTACTTGCAGACCAGTCTTTGTCCATGTTTCTTGTAGGTTTGTGGGTGGAATATAGAATCAGGGGACCCTGTAATATCCATTACACCTGGTGCTCCTGGGTTTCCATTGCAAGCAGCAGTATTCACCCCACAAAAGATCCTGATGACAGTAACTGAAGGAGGGACCTTACATATCTGGGACAGCGCAACAGGAGAATTGAGAGGGTCTCGACAGCTACCTGGAATAGATGATGAAACAGCACACCCAGTTTGTAGCTGCATCATTCCCAAATATGGAAAGATGGTGGTTGGATTCAAAAATGGCTCCTTAGCATTGGTATGAAAGGGTACATACTGTATTTAACATATTAAACATATACAGTTACCTAACGGCATACATGTTTTTGGATTCTCTGTATTATGTGACACAAATAGATTCGGTTATGTCACCAAATAAACATTGGTACAATCAGAGATAGGCCTGTCTAGTCTAATACTTAAATCGCAATTGCGATGGGTGCCTCAGTCCTGATGCCTGCCTCACAGTTTGAAAAGGCCTGCTGTAGAGAGATCATTTGCTTGTCCTTTGCCTCAAAACTGTTGTCACATGTTTCACATATTGTATCCCTCCCATCTGTAATATGAATAAAGCATGACATGTTGAGTGGCAGGCAACAGAAACAATGCCCCATGTGCATACTTGTTTGAAATACTATTATTTTGGTAGAGTCAAAGATACTCCACTAATCTGCAGCCCTAACATGTAATAGCAGGAAATATGACGCCATTGGCTTTTAAAACAAGAAATGTTACTGTTTAAAGAAAGGCTTATGTTTTTCTCACTTAGATTTCTTCAGGAGGAGGTGTTTCAACTGAAAAGCTGCCTGGTGCTGTGATCTTCGTGGTGGTGTCTGAAGACGAGTCATTGTTTGCTGTTGGTAAGCAGGGGTATATTGATTTGACTGAAATTATAGTATATGAAATGATAAAAAAAAACAAGGACAGAAAAAAATTGGATGAAGAATGTAAAATGGAGCCAGCTGATCCACTGTACATCCGTCACCAACAGCACTCAACAGACCCCAAGGACTTTGAAGGGAATCTGTCCGCCACCCCCCACCCCCAATTGTGAGGCGGCACATGTGCTTTAGTGAAAGGATTTGAGTGACAATTTCAGGCACATCAGCCTGCGCCAATTCACAATGCCACAGTGCACAAGATTTGGTGTGAGAGGTAGGAGACAAGTGCAGTGAGTCATAGCAGGCTACACTAGGCCCCACACAGTCAGATTTAAAAGCTTTTTTTTCTCAGCATTTTCAGCATGGCATCCTGTTTTTGACTGGACAGAACAACCCTGCTTCCTGCTTTTTTTGTTTGAATCGAATCTGATACAGAGGCCGCCTCTAATGCTAAGTGATAAAAAAAAACCTTTATTAAGTATGATATTTTTCATCCTGAAGTAACATTCTTTACATGCTTATTTTACTCAGGATTTGGAAAACAAGTCCAGGTATTTAAAGCTGATTCTAATACTCTAAGAACATTGTTTGATTCTTGTCTACAACATGAAGACCTGGTGAAAACTGCTGCAATTCACAGTGAAAAGAATATTATGTTAACAGGATCACAAGATGAAACCATTCGAGTTAGTACTAAATTTTCTAAACCTATACATCAAAACTACAGTATATATATATATATATATATATATATATATATATATTACATAGTTACATAGTTAATACGGTTGAAAAAAGACACATGTCCATCAAGTTCAACCAAGAAGGGGATGGATACAGGGAAGGGGGAGGGATGATAAGTTCTATACATATGCATTTATATTATTTTGGTGTAAGAATTTGTCTAGGCCGGTTTTAAAGCCCTCTACTGTTTTTGTTGTGACCAGATCCTGTGGTAAAAAAATCAACCGGAGACAGGACTTCAAAGTGAAAAAACGTGATGCTTTTATTCACATCCTACTTCTGCAGCAGAAGTAGGATGTGAATAAAAGCATCACCTTTTTTCACTTTGTAGTGCTGTCTCCGGTTGATTTTTGAGCAGTTGCATCTGGACGGAGGGGTCCTGTCTGGTGAGACGAGCACTCTATATCTACTGTTTCTACCTAGGACTTTGGCCTGTGCTGTTCCCTTGAACTGTTATTGCAGATCCTGTGGTAGACTGTTCCACAGATTCACAGTTCTCATGGTAAAGAAGGCTTGTCGCCTCCGGAGATTGAACCTTTTTTTCTCCAGCCGGAGGCAATGCCCCCTTGTCCTTTGAGGGGGTTTTACCTAGAACATCTTTTCCCCATATTTCTTGTAGGGGCCAATTATATATTTAAATAAATTAATCATATCTCCCCTTAATACGTCTCTTCTCCAGACTAAACAAATTTAATTCTTTTAATCTCTCCTCATAACTAAGATGGTCCATTCCCCTTATTAGTTTAGTTGCCCGTCTTTGTACCCTCTCCAGCTCTAGAACATCCTTTTTATGAATCGGGTTCCAAAACTGGATGGCATACTCCAGATGAGGCCGCACCAAAGCTTTATAAAGCGGTAATATTATATCCCTGTCCCGAGAGTCCATGCCTGTTTTAAAGGGGTTGTCCGGCGATAAAAAATTATTCACAGAATAACACACATTACAAAGTTATACAACTTTGTAATGTATGTTATGTCTGTGAATGGCCCCCTTCCCCGTGTTTCCCCCCACCCACGCTAGACCCGGAAGTGTGGTGCATTATACTCACCGCATGTCGTGTCGTCCACGGTCTCCGATCGTCAGCAGTGACGTCTTCTTCGGGAGCTTGGCGGATCTTCCCGAGTGCCGGCCACCCTCTGCAGCGTCATCCGAAGCTCAGCCGCGATTGGCTGAGCATAACTGTGCTCAGCCAATCGCGGCTGAGCGGCTGATGACGCGGCCACGTCATCAGCTGCTCAGCCGCGATTGGCTGAGCACAGTTATGCTCAGCCAATCGCGGCTGAGCTTCGGATGACGCTGCAGAGGGCGGCCGGCACTCGGGAAGATCCGCCAAGCTCCCGAAGAAGACGTCACTGCTGACGATCGGAGACCGTGGTCGGCACGCGACAGGTAATGTATAGCGCACCACACTTCCGGGTACACGGGTGGGGGTGGTGGGACACGGGGAAGGGGGCCATTCACAGACATAACATACATTACAAAGTTGTATAACTTTGTAATGTGTGTTATTCTGTGAATAATTTTTTATCGCCGGACAACCCCTTTAATGCATGACAATATCTTGCTGGCCTTAGAAGTAGCTGACTGACATTGTGTGCTGTTCTGTAGTCTATTATCTACAAGTACACCCAGATCCTTCTCCATCAGCGACTCTCCCAGAGTAACTCCCCCCAGGACATATGATGCATGCGGGTTATTAGTACCCAGGTGCATCACTTTACATTTATCCACATTGAACCTCATTTGCCAAGTGGACGCCCAAACACTCAGTGTGTCTAAGTCATCCTGTAATATCTGCACATCCTCCATAGACTGTACTGTACTACAAAGCTTGGTGTCATCTGCAAAGATAGAAACATTGCTGTTAATTCTACTCTCAATATCATTAATAAACAAGTTAAACAGAAGAGGGCCCAGTACTGACCCTTGGGGTACACCACTTATTACCGGGGACCATTCGAAGTAGAAATCATTGACCACCACTCTCTGGGTACGATTATTAAGCCAGTTTTCAATCCAGTTACACATTAAACTTTCCAGACCGATAGAATTTAACTTACCCATCAGACGTCCATGAGGAACTGTGTCAAACGCTTTAGCAAAATCCAGGTACACGATATCCACAGCTGCGCCCCCATCCAGGCTTCTACTCACCTCTTCGTAGAAACATATCAGGTTGGTTTGACAGCTTCTATCCTTAGTAAAACCATGCTGGTTATCACTTATAATACTATTAGCCACTACATATTCCTGGATGTAGTCCCTTATAAGCCCCTCAAATAGTTTCCCCACAATGGACGTTAAGCTTACGGGTCTGTAGTTACCTTGGGAAGTTCAAGAGCCCTTTTTGAAGATCGGCACTACATTTGCCTTACGCCAGTCCCTCGGCACAATACCAGTCAGCAAAGAATCACTGAATATGTCATACAAGGGTAGAGAGATTACAGAACTGAGTTCCCTAAGAACTCTGGGGTGTAATCCATCAGGCCCTGGAGCTTTGGTTACATTGAGTTTATTTAATTTATCTTGGACCATAGCTATAGTAAACCAGTTCAGTACATTACATGTGTTAGCAGCACTGGCCCCACCCACCTCAGCACTGGCCCCACCCACCACAGCTCCATCCTATTCTTTTGTATATACAGAACTGAAGAAGCCATTAAGTAACTCAGCTTTCTCCTGATCCGCAGTTATTAACTCCCTGTCACCATTATTTAGGGGTCCTACATGCTCTGACCTTGTTTTTTTTGCATTAATATATTTGAAGAATTTTGGGGGGTTTCTTTTGCTATCTATGGCCACCTGCCTTTCATTGTGAATTTTTGCTGCTTTTATTACATTTTTACAGGTTTTGTTGACTTCTTTGTAATGTTTAAAGGCTACAGCTGACCCCTCTGATTGGTATTTTTGAATGCCCCTTTTTTGTCATTTATAGCCCCTCTAACCTCGTTTGTAAGCCATGTGGGATTTGATTTTAACTGTTTATATTTGTTACCCATAGGAATATATTTGGCAGTACAGTTATTTAATGTTGATTTGAAGATTTCGCATTTATTAGCTGTATGTTTTGAAATATGTTAAACATTGTGTTTAACAAGTAGATTGAAAAACTTAAGACATATTACATCATGTGCTAAAAGGTGACTGCAGAGTAGACTTGCATGTTTATTACTTCTAGGTCTGGAACCTGTCTAAGAGAGGAACACTGTTAGACTGCTATTATGGGATGGGAGTACCAGTCACTGGCCTAGCCATGAAAGGAGGAACACTGGTCTCTTGTTCCAACCATGCTTACTACCTTAAGCTGTGGAATCTCGATTATGATGAAAAGCACAAGACACTTCAACCTTTCCAGGACCGTAGTGGTTGTGTTGCTCTGTCAAGTGCGGGAGACAGGGTTTATTTTCCTAAAACTGGTGACAAGCACAAAATTGTTGTCTGGGACACAGTTCAAGGTAAGATATGGCAGCTTTGCCAGTCTCCAACATTCATTCTGCTAACATTTTTCCACAAATTTTTCATAGATTTTATTTAACCCCTTCCCGCACCAGAATGTACCAGTTGCAGGTGGGGGGCTGTGGGGTTTCAGAGAGGGGTCGTGCGGACTGTGGCTATTAGCAGGTTTTGTCCAATCGCCGCACCTGCTAATTAGGCATTTAAATGCAGCTGCCAAAACTGACAGCTGCATTTAAATGTCCTGTGTGCCCCTAACCAAGGTGTCTAGTGTGTGTGTGTGTGGGGGGGGGGGGGGGGGGGGGGGGGATCTCCCCATCGCGGAGGGGAGATCCTTTCTTCCTACTGGGCCGGTGCTCAGCATCGCACTGACGATGATGTTGGCTCAGTAATCTGTAGATCTTGTCTGCAGCAGCCCAGAGTAATACAGCACTGAACTAATCAATTAGTGCTGTATTATATTCACAGCATTGCTTTCTATAAGTGATTAGTAGTGTATATAGAAGTCCCCCAGGGGGACTAAAAGTTAAAGTATAAAAAGTAAAAATAAAGTTTTTTCATTAATAAAAAAAATCCCTCCCCCAATATAAGTTTAACCTCCCCTCTCCCATTTTATAAATAAAAAAAATAATAATAATAATAATAAACAAACATATTTGGTATCGCTGTGTGCATTATCGCCCAACCTATTAAATTTTTACATTCCTGATCCTGGTAAACGGCATAAGCGCAAAAACCCACCAGAGTGAAAAATTGCAGATTTTATGTCACATCAAATTCTAGTAGTACAATATCTATAGTTTATAGCTCTATAATGTTTTTTGCTTTGTACTTGTATATTACTTTCAGTATTTTCAGCCATTCTGGTAACAGCAAAAAAGAGTGCAATAAAGTAATATTGAATAATATCTAATGTCTGGCAGGTCGCATGACAGATATCCTGGAAGCTTCTTCAGAGGTAACTTGTCTGGAGGTAGCAAGTGTCAAGAGAATTTTATTCTGTGGTTTGACATCTGGCACTGTACTGGCATTTCCATTAGACCAAAGACAGGATGTTGCTTGCATACCTCCTCCTGATCATAGTTCACCTGTACTTTGTCTGTCTCTGAGCAAACAGGAAAATCACCTAGTTGTGGCTTATGAAGACACTATTCTACTTTATGAAGTAACTAAAGGAGACCCTCTTCCGATGCTCGATGGTCCCCTGTACTTAGTACATCCAAATATTTCAGGTTCTGTAAGCAGAGTAGCTATCTTTGAAGACCAAAGGGTTATTTATGGAATGGTAAGTGGAGAACTTTGTCTATTCAACCCTGGAAAAGATGAAACCAAGAAACTGGACTCTCATGAAAGCAAAGTCACTTGCTTGGAAATTAGTACAAAGGAGACATATGCACTTAGTGGCTGTGAAGACTCAGTTCAGAGGTTGTGGAATATGGAGACCGGAGACTGGGAACATGAGATGTGTTATAAGGTACTCAAGATTTTTTCTTATTTTTAAATAAAGAATAATTTAAGTTAATGTTACAAGCAGGTTAAAAGTCTATTTCTTTTATCTTCTACCTTATTTTACCATATATCAGGCATATAATTTTTATTGCTTACAGGTTACCAGGTTCCATTTGAACTTTCTCGGCCTTTTAGCAAATTCAACGACTAGTGATGACTCCACCTGTCACATCCTTTGCTGTAAACTAACCTGACCATATATTGCTGAATTACTACAGAAGTATGTGGCATTTAGGAGTCTGTAAAACCTTATGGGAAACAGTGTGGGTATAGACAAGAAATTGAAGAATAAAAACCTGAGAGAAGAAACAACAGAGTCATGGCTTCTGTTAATATTAGAGATGATAGAGGACCCTAATGACTTATAATATGCTTGGTCAAGTTACAGTGGTACCTTGGTTTAAGAGTAACTTGGATTGAGAGCGTTTTGCAAGAAGAGCTCACTGTTTTTCAAAATTGGAACTTGGTTTAAGAGCATTGCTTTGGTTTAAGAGCTCCCTGTACTGTGGGGGAGGGGCATGGTCTGCATTGCGGGTTATACAGCACTGTACTCTGACCCAGGAAGTTTCCTTTACCTTCCAAATCATAGCAGATCTTTTTCAGGCTGGGGTTTGCATCAGGGGACAAAACTGTGGAGGTAATCTCTTGATAGCTCTAACCCCTCTCTCCCCTGACAGAGAGTGCTGCATTTATGTGCCCACATATGTCCTGCTCATTCCTTCATGCTCCCTGCAGTCTCTGTCGGCCCTTGTGTTTCCTATCCTCTCTATTCCTGCTATAATGTGTCTGCACTTACACTCAGCTATACACACTGCTGCTATTATGTGCCTGCACTCACACTCAGCCATTCACACTTCTGTATAGAAAAGTTTCTGTCACTGTCCTCCTGCACAGCTCTGTGATTCTCACTTCCTGATTGGTCCATGCCGAACATACACCCCTTCCCCATTGCTGTCATGTGACCACACAGACCTCTGACAGCAGCCCTGCTTCTCTATTCTAGCCTGTTGTACTACACTCCTGCATTATGGGGATCTGCATCTGTTTACCCTGTGTAAGCATGGAGCTGTAAAGGAGATGGTGGAGTAGATTGTGGAGTAGAGAGTGTTGAGTTCGCACCTCTGAGGCAGGCTCACTGACTCCATGCCAGCAGGGGGTGGACTCTGGGGCCTGTACGATTGATATGGCACCTGGAAAGGTATCTTTTTGATATTCACAGGTGTGTTCCCTTGAGGGCTGAGGGGGGTGGCTGAAGCTCTGCCCAGAGGGGCTGAGTTAGAGATGTCAGATGATGTCCCTCAGGCCAACCCATTCAGCCCTTAGATAAAAATGAGAGGTTTGCAATATTTGATTGTCACAAAGTGGGGGATCCAATCGAATGGGTTTGTGCACCACTTTCTAAGCCCAAATCCCCTGGGAAGGAAGAACCTATACGACGCATCCCTGTGCCAAGTATTAGAACTTTCTTATTTTATCCCTTTTGTTTTCATTGTTTTCTGTTTTCTGTATGTCTTTTGTTAACCATCTTTTAGTAACCCAGTACTGTCCATTTTAATTCATTAAACCTAAAAGTTTGATGGTTTGTCTTGTAGCCTAAACAAACCTAGTTAGCTCCAGGAAGAGTGCATGTGCGGTGTGTGACCGTATAGTGTATGACCGGGTTGCTTACTCTACCGTGTGGGTGTGTCTGCTTGTGAGTGGAACACTCTTTGGGGTTCCCTGTCTCCCCAGTAATGTAACAGTTAGGGTGGTGGCAGCAAAGTTGTGTATGTATGTTGTGCTTGGGTGTCTACCAGCGGCTGGTGGGTCATGTGTATGACAACAGCCAGTGGGTCCCAACATAGCAAACTTCCGTGTGCGTGCTTCGTGGATCTCTGGCAGCGGTCGGTGGGTCACATGTATGACAGCGACTGGTGGGTCCCGATACAGCGAAGTGTTGTGTTTGTGTTGGCCAGCGAGCAAGTAGTGTTCGTGGGTGTATGGAAGGCGGCGATTTACGCTCAAGTTACGGCCCAGGAGCAGGGCGTAAAAGCATGAGTGCGTGAGGTGAATCGACCTGTAGGGCTAGTGCAACCCAGGGGAACTCAGAGCTCACAAACTCCTCTCATCAACTTGTCTTTTCTTCTCCCCCTTTGGTCCTTGTTTTAGGTCTTCCCCCTTTTTTGGTTAGTATTCTCCTCCCCCTTGTCAGGGGCTGGCGCAGGTTGGTGCGCGAATCCCTGACATAATGACAATAAAAAAGCCTTCCCCCTCTTTTTTTTTCTAATTGCTCACTCACCTACTCAGGTCTGTTGTCACCAGTGTTGTATTCTTTGCCCTTCGGGATGCGGTTCAAGTTTGGCCCAGTTTGCGACCAGTTGCATCTTATTGCTGCTTTGGAGACATCCTAGGTGACTGATCTGTATGTTTCCCTATGGAGTGCTCAATCTGGTGTCACACAGAGTAAAGAAATTGCCGACAACAATCAATTGAAGCAGATAAGTGAGCACAGCACTCTGGTGCTGGTCGCCTGAAAAAAAAAAAGGTGGTACTTTTCAAAAATAGGTTTTACACATAGGGTGAGGATTTCTATATATAGTGAAACATCTACTTATATACATTTATTTTTACCTTTCCTGTAGGGCTTCTTTTTCCAAGGCGTTGAATGTGCCTGTTTCTCACCGGATGAGTGTTATATATATACTGGATCTCAGGACCGAGCTGTCAAAGTGTGGGATGTATCAAATGGTAAGATGATAAGCTTTACAGTTATTTGCCACATACAGGTTTTACCACCAGCACAGGGATTCCTTACAGTAAGAGCAGTGAGACTATGGAACTCTCTGCCACATGATGCTGTCATGGCTGATTCATTAAATAAGTTTAGGGGAGGCCTGGATGCTTGTCTCGATAATTATTACAAGTTATGGGCACTACATTACATGTGATAGGACGTGGATCCAGGGATTTATTCTTATTGGCATTTTTTGTGAAGTCGGGAAGAAATTTTTTCTCCCTGTGCAACTGGCATCTGACTAGTGAGGGTTTTTGCCTTCCTCTGGATCAACACAGTAAGGTTATTGGTTTAAAGCGACTCTGTGCCCACAATCTGACCCCCCCAAACCACTTGTACCTTCAGATAGCTGCTTTTAATCCAAGATCTGTCCTGGAGTCCGTTCAACAGGTGATGCAGTTATTGTCCTAAAAACAACTTTTATACTTACAGCCCTGTGCCCTACGGGCGTGGCTTAGAATATCTGTGCCCTAACTTTGCACCACCCCTCCGTCCCTCCTCCCCACCCACTTCATCATTAGGAATGCCACTGGAACATTTTCTCGATGCTGAACATTTGCACAGGTGTCTTAACTGACCCGGGCTGACACAGCTGACGAATAGTAGGCAATCTGCCTGGAGCATTCCTAATGATGAGGAGTCCTTCCCGGAGGGATATCTGGTTAGTCCTGTGTTTTGAGACTCTTCAATGAGGCTCCACGGGCTCCTCTTTTGCATATTCATGTCTCTCAGGGGGCAATGCACCTCGGACTTTACTGCATTGAGCGCTTTCACTAGCAGCTGGCAGTGTTGTCGTTTGGCTGGTCTCCCTGAGTTCAGCAATCTGTTTCTCTTATGGCTCTACTAGGCAATGCTCCCACCTAGACAGAAGCCTGCTCCACACTGATGAGAGGCAACACCCCGAAACAGCTGTATGTGGATGGTTACCTAGCCTTGATTTATCCCTTGTCATTACATAGGGCCACAAGCTCCTCTTTTGCTTATTCATGTTTCCCAGGGGGCAATGCACCTAGGACTTCACTGCATTGAGCGCTTTCACTAGCAGCCGGCAGTGTTGTCGTTTGGCTGGTCTCCCTGGGTTCAGCAATCTGTTTCTCTAATGATGAGGAGGGTGGGGAGGAGGAACAGAGAGGTTGTGCCAGCCTAATGCATACACAATTTAGGCCACTCACATAGGGCACGGGGCTGCCAGTTTAGGACAATAACTGCATCACCTGTCATGACAGATCTTGGATTAAAAGCAGCTATCTAAAGGTACAAGTGGTTTGGGGAAGGTCAGATTGTGGGTACAGAGTCGCCTTAACTTTTGTCTTTTTCAACCTTATTAACCATGTAACTACTGATAGTAAATATAAGAAAAACATAGAAAAAAGTTTTTTTGGAGAGAGGATATAGAAAAGGAGATATTGACAAAGAAGAGCAAGAAGTAAAGTAGAAATGAAATAGAAATTGTCAGAAATAAAAGTTTAAAAGGGGGAAAGGATAAAACAAGGTAAAAACAAAGGTCAAATTTGTGTACACTATGATATATAATATGTATTCAAAGCTAGTTAGAAGTGGTTCTGTCACAATTTTTTTTTAACAGGGGTTGTGATCACAAGCAATTTAGCAATATTTTTTTTTTACGTTTTTACTCCCTTCCTATCAAATTGTAGCCCACGCTACCTCTGTGCCAATATTTGGTCTCTTCTCTGTTCAAAAAAAAAAAACCAGACACTGGAAATCCCAGTCGTTTGCACGCTTACAGACATGGCTTGGTATTGATTTACAGGCACTCCTGAGCATGCACAGAGCCAGACAAGTCTTTATTATGCATATATACAGATGCTGTGGGGGACATTTATTAAGTCCGGCGTTTTTTACGCCGGACTTATAAATGTCCCTGCATCTCCGGCGCTACAGAGATTTATGTAGAGGCGGTCTGCCTCTACATAAATCCCGTGCGTGTCGGTGCGCACAGCCGAAAACCTACGCCAGTTGAGGACTGGAGTATGTTTTCGGCGTATCTTTTTGCAGAACGGATGGTGAATCGCGCAGACTCTGAGTCCACGCCCTCCGTTCCGCCCCCTTCACACACCCTTCCCGCCCCCGGCGTACCCGGCGGAAAGTGCCGATTTGCTGACTGTATAGTCATGGTTAATAGATAATGCATAGTTAATAACGTAAATAGCCTATGTTAATTGTCCTCAATTGATATACAACCTGCACGATGAAATGGTGTCTTTCCGTGCGTGACCACGCAAAGCAATGAGACTTCATGTTTTGGTCTATTTTGTTTTTAACAAAGAAAAGACTAAATATCAGCATGAAGCACAGTTTGTATAATATTGATTTAAACATAGAAAACATAAAAAAGTGAGTACATTGCAAAACTGCTTGCAATCACCCCTTTTAAATTCTTTTTTTTTTTTGCTTTTTTTAAGCATTGTGATGTGCTTACAGCTGGTTTTCCATGTATGCAATTAGACTGCATTCCTAATGGTGCGTTTACACAGACAGATTTATCTGACAGATCTTTGAAGCCAAAACCTGGAACAGACTCTAAAGAGGGATCGTGTCATAAAGGAAAGACTGGGATCTATCCTCTTTTAAAATCCATTCCTGGCTTTGGCTTCCAAAATCCGTCAGATAACTCTTTCTGTGTAAACGCACCCTAATGGTAAGTTTACACGAGGCGATTATTGGCCCGATCGTACGATTAACGATTTAGAAGTAACGATTTTTTTTTTATAACGATCAGCGTTTAGACGGTACGATATATCGTACGGAAAAATCGCCACCCACGCCACCGCTCCGATCGCCCCCCCCCCCCCCGCCGCCGCTCCGATCGCCCCCTGCCGCCTCTCCAAATGCCCCCCCGCTCCGATCGTCTCCGACACTCCGATCGCCCCCACCGCCGCGGCCAAGAGCATACTGTACGTTACCTGCTCCACGCACCAGGTTTTCCGACATCCCCGGCTCCCATCTTTAGCGCATTGATTGGCTGAAGAGATGAGCCGAGAATTTCAAACGGCTCCTCTTCAGCCAATCAGTGCTCCTCTTCAGCACTGATTGGCTGAAGGGGAGCCATTTGAAATTCACGACTCCCCTCTTCAGCCAATCAGTGCTGCCGTGCATTGATTGGCTGAAGAGGGGAGCCGGGAATTTCAAACGGCTCCCCTTCAGCCAATCAGTGCTGCCTTGCATTGATTGGCTGAAGAGATGAGCCGGGAATTTCAAACGGCTCCCCTTCAGCCAATCAGTGCTGAAGAGGAGCACTGATTGGCTGAAGAGGAGCCGTTTGAAATTCCCGGCTCATCTCTTCAGCCAATCAGTGCGCTGAAGAGGGGAGCCGGGGATGTCCGAAGACCTGCTGCGCGGAGCAGGTAACGTATGTTCTTGGCCGAGGCGGTCGGGGCGATCGGAGCGGCGGCGGGGGTGGCGATCGGAGTGGCGGCGGGGGTGGCGATCGGGGCGGCGGCGGTGGGGGTGGCGATCGAGCCGGCGCAGGGGGCTGCGGATGAGCGGGGGGCCAGGCTGCAAGTGGGGGGCCGGGTGGCGGGTGGCCGGACTATCGCGCGACGACTAATTACACGGAACGATCGCCAAATTTTTTGCGATCGGCGAACGACGATTTATGAACATGTTAAAAGATCAAAATGAACAATTTTTCGATCGTTCGCCGCGTTTACACGTACGATTATCGTTCGAATTCGATCGTTATCGCGAAAATTCGCCCGATAATCGTTTTGTGTAAACCCAGCATAACACTGTGGAAAAACCACATCCACAGTTCTCCCCCAATAGGTGCATATCAGCATCATTATAGATTGCACCTGCCTTAGCCCAGGACACTGGATACTATACTGGTGTTGAACCAGCAATTGGGCTCCAGTCAGGGGTGTAGCTAGGATTCATGGGGCCCCATAGCAAAAAACTGTATGGGGGCCCCCCTCACGCACAACATAAAGCACTGCATATATATATGGCCAAAAAAATAAAATTATATCACATTGGTGATGTGGCCAAAAAAATGAAATCTCTTGTGGCCAAAGGTGAAACCCCAATCTGCAGCCATAAAAAGCCAATAGCTGCTTGCTCTGTCAGTCGACTGTATTTACTGTAACTATAAGGGCCCATTAGAAGCCCTTATAGTTAAATACATAGGTGCAGGAGCAGACTAACTTCTGCTTAATCCTTTATGTACTGCAGTGCGTAAGTGACCCAAAGTTCACTTACATGCTGCAACACAAGAAAGGCTTTAAAAGCAGAAGACAAGGAGATCTCTTCTACACTGCTCATGCACTGATAACCCCTGACCTCTGCACTGAGCTCCAGAGAACTGAGGTCAGAGTTTATTAGAGCAGTGAAGCACAAGTCTCGTCTTCTGCTTTTTAACCCTTTTTTGTGTTGCAGCATGTAAGTGAACTTTGGGTTACTTACACACTGCAGTACATAAGGGGTTAACCAGAGGGACTTATCTTCCCTGTGCATCCCCGGCCCCCTCCTGGCCAGGCCCCATAGCAACTGCCTGTCTTGCCTTTATGGTAGCTACGCCGCTGGCTCTGGTGTTTTGGGGCAACTTGTCACGGTGGCCAGGAGTGGTAACATCCACCTCCAGACACCTTTAGTAGAACTAGTGTAAGTGTGAGGTGTAAAGTGCGGCGACAGAGATACCCCACTTAAACAATGCTTAAACTTTACTTCTTCAGTGCAATACAAAAGGATATAAGAGTGCTTTAAACGGTGGAATAAATGATAGTAATAACAACAATAGCTTGAGGTGAAGTAAAGTAAAAGAATCTGTAGCAGTAGATAGGGGCCGGATAGGTCTTCTACTCTGCCGGGATGTGTTTAAAGTGTGAGACTTGAAGAACTCCTCGTACTCACATTTAATTAACCGTTTCTTATCTGACCGTATTCTGCCTCTCAATATCGGTGACCGCCCTGACAGGATAGTACAAGTCCTAGGTCTCTGTCTCTGGGTGAAGCTAACAAGTAGAGGCTTTCCTACGTAGTCGAGCTTAGTCAGTAGAGAGCGGCTTACTTGCATTTCTGCAATACTGTGGATCAGCCTTTTTCTCTCTCCTTCTTAAGGAGGTGACTATTCCAAAGTAGGAATCGATGTTGTAGGCAAAGGGGTTACTCCTGTAACCAGGCCCGGACTGGTAATCTGGCAAGGCGGGCAAATGCCCGCTGGGCTGGCCAGATTACCAGCCCGGGGGCCGCACAATGGAAAAAAAAAATAAATTAAAAAATCACCGCTGCGGCCCGCTCCTGACGTGCTCCTCCAATCCAATCAATGTGGGGCCGATGCGGCCGGCCGCATCGGCCCCTCGTTGATTGCAGGAGCACGTCAGGAGCGGGCCAGCCGGGTCGAGGTGAGCGGGCTGTGGTTGCGGGAGGGGGCTGCAGTGGCGTGTCTCCGCCGCGCCTGATCCCCCCCCCCACCAAGTGCCGAGGGCCGCAGACGTGCCGCGCGCAGGCACGTCTGCAGCCACCTCCACCAGGCCCCCAGCGGTGACGTCACTTCCCTGACGCGCCGCTGAGGACCTGGAGAAGAGAGAGGAGAGCCGCCGCCGCCGTGGACCGAAGATCCAGCCAAGGAAGAAGCTGCTGGGGATCGAGGTGAGGTGAGAATGTTTTTTTTTTTTTTTAACCCCTTCATATGTGGCCATATGGGGGGGGGGGCTATTCTATATGGGAGGGGGATGCAGGGGGGCTATTCTATATGGGGGGATGCAGGGGGGGCTATTCTATATAGGAGGGGGATGCAGGGGGCTATTCTATATGGGGGGATGCAGGGGGGGGCTATTCTATATAGGAGGGGGATGCAGGGGGCTATTCTATATGGGGGGATGCAGGGGGCTATTCTATATGGGAGGGGGATGCAGGGGGGGGCTATTCTATATAGGAGGGGGATGCAGGGGGCTATTCTATATAGGAGGGGGATGCAGGGGGCTATTCTATATTGGGGGATGCAGGGGGCTATTCTATATAGGAGGGGGATGCAGGGGGCTATTCTATATAGGAGGGGGATGCGGGGGGCTATTCTATATAGGAGGGGGATGCAGGGGGCTATTCTATATAGGAGGGGGATGCAGGGGGCTATTCTATATGGGAGGAGAATGCAGGGGGCTATTCTATATTGGGGGGATGCAGGGGGGCTATTCTATATTGGGGGGAGGATGCAGGGGGCTATTCTATATTGGGGGGATGCAGGGGGCTATTCTATATTGGGGATTCAGGGGGGCTATTCTATATAGGGGGATGCAGGGGGGGCTATTCTATATAGGAGGGCCATGCAGGGGGGCTATTCTATATGGGGGGATGCAGGGGGGGGGCTATTCTATATAGGAGGGGGATGCAGGGGGCTATTCTATATGGGGGGATGCAGGGGGCTATTCTATATGGGAGGGGGATGCAGGGGGGGGCTATTCTATATAGGAGGGGGATGCAGGGGGCTATTCTATATTGGGGGATGCAGGGGGCTATTCTATATAGGAGGGGGATGCAGGGGGCTATTCTATATAGGAGGGGGATGCAGGGGGCTATTCTATATAGGAGGGGGATGCAGGGGGCTATTCTATATAGGAGGGGGATGCAGGGGGCTATTCTATATGGGAGGAGAATGCAGGGGGCTATTCTATATTGGGGGGATGCAGGGGGGCTATTCTATATTGGGGGGAGGATGCAGGGGGCTATTCTATATTGGGGGGATGCAGGGGGCTATTCTATATTGGGGATTCAGGGGGGATATTCTATATAGGGGGATGCAGGGGGGGCTATTCTATATGGCGTGATGCACGGGGGGGCTATTCTATATGGGGGAATGTACAGGGGGTGCTATTTTATATGGGGGGGATGTACAGGAGGGGGCTATTCTATATGAGGGGATGCGGGGGGGGGCTATTCTATATGGCGGGATGCAGGGGGGCTATTCTATATGGCAGGATGCAGGGGGGGGCTATTCTATATGGTGGGATGCAGGGGGGGGGCTATTCTATATGGTGGGATGCAGGGGGGGGCTATTCTATATGGAGGATGCAGGGGGGGCTATTCTATATGGGGGAATGTACAGGGTAGGCTATTTTATATGGGGGGATGTACAGGAGGGGGGGCTATTCTATATGAGAGGATGCAGGGGGCTATTCTTTATGAGGGGATGCAGGGGGCTATTCTATATGGGGGAATGCACAGGGGGGCTATTCTAAATGCGGGGATGCAGGGGGGCTATTCTATATGGGGGATGTACAGCAGGGGGGCTATTCTATATGGAGGGATGTATAGATGAGGATATTGCTGGAGCAAGAAACCTAAAATGTCTGTCTGACAGATCCCGTGGAGAGGAGTCCTGGCCAGAGAAGCCTTCATGATGGCCGGAGCCAGATGGAGAAGAAAAGGAAAAGTGGACGTCTCTTCATGAAGAGAAGACGCCTACTGTGAGTGACAGGATGTAACTGCACTATATCACTAAAGGTCCGTTTACACAGAAAGATTATCTGACAGATTATTTGCCAAAGATTTGAAGCCAAAGCCAGGAATGGATTTAAAAAGAGGAAAAATCTCAGGCTTTCCTTTATGACCTGATGTCTGTTTATAGTCTGTTTCTGGCTTTGGCTTCAAATCTTTGGCAGATAATCTTTCTGTTTAAATAGACCCTTATAAGGTCTTCAGAACCTTTATACAGCTGGGATCTACCTCAGTATCAGGGGTGTCAAACCTGTCCCTCCAGGTGTTGCAAAACTACAATTCCCGTCATGCTTTAGCTGTCTAGGCATGATGGGATCTGTAGTTTTGTAACAGCTGGAGGGCCGGAGTGTGACACCTGTGTTCTATGGTCACTGTTCTGGGAGAATATTGGTCTTTATATAGTGGCTGTTATTTGGTGCCAGTATAGTGGTATTATCCAGTCACCGTATGCTGCGGGTAGAGGGCATGGTGTGATGGTATTACTCATATTATTGGTAATATTAGTGTTTTATATAGTGGATTGTATTCAGTCACAGTATAGCGGTATTAGTCATTATGTGGTGGTAATGGCAATGCTCATGGTGTGGTGATATTATTTGTTACTTATATACTGGTAGTATTGGAATATTGGTGGGTTTGCTTAATAACAGTATAGCAGTAAGGTGTATAGTGTGGTGATAATATTTGCTTCCTGGTGTTATTAACTATGACAGTATTATCATGCACAGAAAATTCTTACCTACATTACCATTATATATACTAAAATTTGTCCTGGGGCCCTACTTATACGATAGATAGATAGATAGATAGATAGATAGATAGATAGATAGATAGATATCCAGTAGGAAATGTCTATCTAGCAGCTTATTATGTAGCTTTGATTACACATGAGATCACAACCATTAAAACCTTACTACTTATACCGCCATTATATGATGTGCAGACATAGTCAGGATAAAAGGGATTTTAAAAATATAGTAACTTTTCTCCAAAAACAGCACCACCCTGTCCTCAGACTGTGTATGGTTATTACAACTTGGCTTCATTCACTTCAATGAAACTGAGCTGCAATACCTCACACAAACTGAAGAAGAGTGTGGCGCTGTTTCTGGAAGAAGGTGGCCATGTTTTTCTCCTTTAAAGAGAATCTAGGTCTAGGGCTGTAGATCTCAGCAGACAGGTGTGAGGGAGATATCACTGACAGGAACTTTAGTCCAGTGTAAACTTATATAATTGTCCTTTTCATTTCCAACTAAAGTTTCACAACAGCAGCAGCAGCAGCAGCACCAGCACCCTATACGTCCATCAGTCAGAGCAGGAAGGGGCGGGGCAGAAGGTGCTGCTGTGGCTCCACCTCTCTGACACTTCAGCTGGTAATGAAAAGAATGATTATAGAGGTTTACACTGGACTAAAGATCCAGTCCCTGACCTGTACGCTGGGATCTACAGCTGTGCACTTGGTATAGACACCACAGGTTCCCTTTAAGGGAACATTCATACCTAATCCAATGCGGATTTGATGCTTCTGATTTAATCAGTTGAAATGATTGCATAAATATGCCGCATCAAATCCGCAGCAGATTATGTTATATCATTATTTTTAGGTGCTGATGGTGGGGTTCACATGTTTAAGGGAGTAGTGGGGGACACGGCAAAATGAAGCAGATTTTGCTACAGCGCATATTTTACACGGCTATCCATGATATGGTGTGTGGGCTGCTGGGGTCTGATTGCCAGGGCTGATTTTAAGTCCCAGTCCGGCCCTGCCTGTAACTCTGGTTACCCCAGGGTTGGGTTCAACAATGTATGACTGCTGGAGTCTCTCACACTGAAAAGATAGGTGTTATCTCTTCCTTAGCTGGAACTAGACTATACCTCTTCTGCCCTGCTGGCGGGGACTAGACTCCTCTAACCAGGAAGCCCCTAACTTATATAGGGCCTTGGGACAGGAACTGTGAGTGTAAGAGAGTAGGTGTATAGGCTGAACCTTCATACATAACTGCAGCTGTGCATAGGGGGAGTGAGACACCCAGTGGCTGAAGTATGGCACAGCAGCCAACTGCACTAACTGTGGCACCAGACAGAACTAGTTTTACTTGGATGGAAGAACCACCTGTAGAGGGACACTACACACCTGGACTTGCCACTGTGTACCTGAAACTACATTTTATTAGTAATCAATAGAGATATCTGGTTGTTCTTTATTCACCTATATATGTATGTAACATAAGGCTGCATTTCCACATTGAAGTCACCAAAACATGTCCGAAACCATGCGTATATTGCCAAAAGCTATTAGTGACCACATGGGGGCATGATTGCAGCCGCATTCAGTGACCACTGTGTAGGAATATGGTTTAAATCCTGATCTTGAATTTTTCTGGGAATCAGTAAAAGTATACCTAATTATGTTAACTGTTGTCAAACAGGTTCTTTGCTTGCAGTACAGTATGCCTATGCAACCATCACTCGTCTTGTCTCCACACCTGATGGATTTATGGGAACCACAAGACTGGGGTATGTGATTCAGGAAAAGTTTCAGTGTCCACAAAGTAAAAGCCCCGAT
This sequence comes from Dendropsophus ebraccatus, assembly GCF_027789765.1. Lineage (NCBI taxonomy): Eukaryota > Metazoa > Chordata > Amphibia > Anura > Hylidae > Dendropsophus > Dendropsophus ebraccatus. The sequence goes on from NC_091456.1 coordinate 96,663,240, forward strand.
TACAACCCACTACAGAACATCAAGGCTACATGCACTGTTAAATCTAAGAAAGTCAAGAGTACCAATAAAAAGACTGTGACATCTGAGACAAAGCCAGAAAAGAAATGGTGGCGATGTAAGGAGCAAACTGAAAAATCTTCACAAATATGTCATATTGTTTGACCTTCTTAGTTTAAGAGATATCAATAGCATTTTGGAAAAACATGTCAGAGGGACTACAATGAGAACGCACTTAATTTACAAATCAATGAACTACAGTACATAATAAAGTGACGCCTGCATGGTAACATAACTTAAATGGGCATTGTCATTAAGAAAAACTTTTGACATGTCACAGGGATATGCCAAAGATGTAAGTGATCCAAAGCTTCAGACAGTAGATTAATTTGCTTTAAAGTAAACCAATCAACACAGTTTAGCTGATTACGCTCCCAGGAAGGCTGCGCAGGTTTTGTAGAAAGGTCTCCTGCCATGTTGGGGGTTGCTTCCTCCATAGTTTTATATCGCGGTACATTGTGCTGATTGGTTCCCTTTAAGCCAAAGAGGATGCACACTTGCAAGCCACCACTAGTTGGTGCCATTTTTACTGCAATTTTGGGAAATTGTTGAACAAAGACCAAAATGTTCCAAAATAAATATTCAACATTCAAACCAGTGGCGTAGCGACTGTGGTCGCTGCCAAGTGGGGGCCCGTGAGGCCCCCTTTGCCACTGCACTGCCCCCTCCTATTCCCAGTGTTTTCCTTGCAATCACAAGAGGGAGGCTGGGACGGGCCCCTGGCTGACGCACGGCTCCCGACTCCCGGCTGTGTCCTGTCCCTGGCAGCACATACACCAGTGAGCTCTGTGTGCACTGGGGATAGTGCTTCCGGCGTAGGAAGCGTCTATAACAAGCGCCCGCTGTGCCGGAAGTAACATACCCATTGCACAGTGAGCTCACTGGTGTGTGCTGCCAGGGACGGGACAGAGCTGGGAGCCATCTATAAGGGGGATACATGGGGGGCATCTATAAGGGGGATACATGGGGAGGGTATCTATCAGGGGTATACATGGGGGGCCATCTATCAGGGGAATACATGGGGGCCATCTATAAGGGGGATACATTGGAGGCCATCTATAAGGGGGGTAAATGGGGGCCATCTATAAGGGGGATACATTAGGGGCCATCTATAAGGGGGATACATTGGGGGCCATCTATAAGGGGGATACATGGGGGGCATCTATAAGGGGGATACATGGGGAGGGCATCTATAAGGGGGATACATGGGGGGCCATCTATAAGGGGGATACATGGGGGGCCATCAATAAGGGGGATACATGGGGGGCATCTATAAGGGGGATACATGGAGGCCATCTATAAGGAGGATAACATGGGGGCCATCTATAAGGGGGATAACATGGGGGCCATCTATAAGGGGGATAACATGGGGGCCATCTATAAGGGGGATAACATGCGGGGGGCATCTATAAAGGGGACTACACGGGGGGTGTATGCAATAGGGCATGTACTATAGTGGACCACACAGAGGGGGGTATATACTATAAGGGGGTCACATAGAGTCAGCCTACCCACTAAAGGAGGGTGTAAAGGGGCCAATACAGATGTGCAGTTTGTAGAGAGATGAGGATGGTGCCAGAGTGAGGAGACTAATATGTCTGTCTGGCAGATTTTGTGGATTCGTGGCTTAGAGAAGTTCTCGTAATGGCCCAGGGCAGAAGAAGAAGATGAAAAGGGAAGAACTCCGATCAGAGAAGACGTCTCCTGTGAGTCACCTGATGTATATGGTGTACAGAACCTGTGCCGAGCTGGGGCGACCTCTATATGACTGAATGAGGTGATAGTGATCTGTGTACAGTGGATCTTATTCAGTAGCAGCGGTGGTGTTAGTATGTGGTGGTGTTAGTTAGTATGTGGTGGTATTAGTCAGTAGCAGTGGTGGTGTTAGTCAGTATGTGGTGACAGTCAGTATATGGGGGTGTAAGTCAGTATGTGGCGGTGTTAGTATGTGGTGGTATTATTTGTTGCTTATCCGGTACTGTGTTTTATTGGATTTAGTATACTGGATTTGGTCAGTAACAATATGGTGGTGATGATTGTGGTGTGGTGGTAATATTTCCCCCCTGTGTACTGGTATTATTGGTAATATTGGTCTCAGTATACAGGATCTGGTTAGTGACAGTATGGCAGTAATGTATTATTGGTAATATCGGTCTTGCACCCAACGCTTCTAGAAGCAGCTCCCACAAGTTGGATTGGTTGGATGGGCACTTCTGGCGTACCATATGGTCAAGCTGCTCCCACAACAGCTCAATGGGGTTCAGATCTGGTGACTGCGCTGGCCACTCCATTACCGATAGAATACCAGCTGCCTGCTTCTGCTGTAAATAGTTCTTGCACAATTTGGAGGTGTGTTTAGGGTCATTGTCCTGTTGTAGGATGAAATTGGCTCCAATCAAGCGCTGTCCACTGGGTATGGCATGGCATTGCAAAATTGAGTGATAGCCTTCCTTATTCAGAATCCCTTTTACCCTGTACAAATCTCCCACCTTACCAGCACCAAAGCAACCCCAGACCATCACATTAACTCCACCATGCTTAACAGATGGCGTCAGGCATTCTTCCAGCATCTTTTCATTTGTTCTGCGTCTCACAAACGTTCTTCTTTGTGATCCAAACACCTCAAACTTGGATTCATCCGTCCGCAACACTTTTTTCCAGTCTTTCTCTGTCCAATGTCTGTGTTCTTTTGCCCATCTTAATCTTTTTCTTTTATTGGCCAGTCTCAGATATGGCTTTTTCTTTGCCACTCAGCCCTGAAGCCCAAAATCCCGCAGCCCCCTCTTCACTGTAGATGTTGACACAGGTGTTTTGCAGGTACTATTTAATGAAGATACCAGTTAGGGAACTGTGAGGTGTCTGTTTCTCAAACTAGAGACTCTAATGTGCTTACCTTCTTGCTTAGTTGTGCAACGCGGCCTCCCACTTTTTTTTCTACTCTGGTTAGAGCCTGTTTGTGCTGTCCTCTGAAGGGAGTAGTACACACCGTTGTAGGAAATCTTCAATTTCTTAGCAATGTCTTGCATGGAATAGCCTTCATTTCTAAGAACAAGAATAGACTGTCAAGTTTCAGATGAAAAGTTCTCTTTTTCTGGCCATTTTGAGCGTTTAACCCCTTCCCCCAATATGACGTCCAGGGACGTCATGAAAAGCAGTGGCAGAACGCATCATGACGTCCCTGGACGTCATGCTTTCCCTGCCTCCCCCCTCTGTCTCTAGGTGAGATCGGGCAGCAGGAGGAGGCTGTGTCACACAGCCTCCTCCTGCTGCCACTGCCCGGAGGGGAGCCGCGCTCCCCCCCGGGCAGTTAACCCCATAAACGCCGCGGTCAATGCGACCGCAGCGTCTATGGGGAGATTCAGTGTCCCCCGCCGATCGGCGGCGGGGGGAGGCTGCAGAACGCTGCCTCCCCCCACCGCCACTCAATGTGTGTCCCCTGGCCCCCTCCCCTCGTCCCCCGATACCGGCGGATCGCCGCTACTACCGTTTTAGCGGCGATCCGCCGGTACCGGGCATTACCGGCGCCGCCGATAGCTTTCATCTCCCCCCACCGTGAATCCACGGTGGGGGGAGATGAAAAATGTCCCCTCAGACCCCAGATCAGCCCCCCGATCACCCTACCAGGGCGGCCATCAGATCCAAGATGGCCGCCCCCATCCCTGCGAACAAACAATGTTTGTTCGCAGGGATGGAAATGAATTAGTGATCAAAGCCCCATGCTCTCCGCCACCGGAGGTAGCGGAGAGCATGGGGCAGTGATCGGGGACCCCCCCGTGTGGTCCCGGAGCAGGCGATCGGCGGTATATACTATATACCGACGATCGCCTGTTCCCAGTGCTGATCAGCACTTTTTATCCCCTGTCACCATAAATCATTGGTGACAGGGGATAAAAAGTGTCACCGTGCCCCCCCCCCCCCAAGTCGACCCCCACCCCCCCCAGTCACCCCCCCTTCCCCACATACGTTACCTGATCCACGGAGGTCCGTCCTCCTCGACGTCCAGGCTGATTCTGAAGTGCGCATGCGCTCCAGAATCAGTTATCTCAGAAAATTTAAAGTGACAGAGACCAATTTGGTCTCTGTCACTGAACTATGATTACTGTGATAGAAAATATCACAGTAATCATAGTAATACAGTGAAAATTAATGTATAAAGTACAAAAAGTGAAAAACATACAAAAAAATAAAACACACACTTTTTTATTATAGTAATAATTGCAGTTTACTCCCAGATTACCCCTAGCCCCCCCCAAATTACCCGTAACCACCGCAGGTTGCCCATATCCGCCCCAGATTGCCCGTATCCGCCCCAGATTGCACGTAATCACCGCACGTTGCCCATAACCACCGCACGTTGCCCATAACCACCGCACGTTGCCACTAACCACCGCACGTTGCCACTAACCACCGCACGTTGCCAATAACCACCGCACGCTGCCCATAACCCCCGCACGTTGCCACTAACCACCGCACGTTGCCCATAACCACCGCACGTTGCCTATAACCACCGCACATTGCCTATAACCACCACACATTGCCCATAACCACCGCACGTTGCCCATAACCACCGCACGTTGCCTATAACCACCGCACGTTGCCTATAACCACCACACATTGCCGATAACCACCGCACATTGCCCATAACCACCGCACGTTGCCCATAACCACCGCACGTTGCCTGTAACCACCCCAAATTGCCAGTGAGCCCCCCCCCAGATGGTCCATAATCAGCCCCGATTGCCCGTAACCCCCCCATATTGCACGTAACCACTGCACGTTGCCTCTAACTCACACACGTTGCCAGTGACCCCCTCCAGATTGCCCGTAACCACACCAGATTGCCGTAACCACCCAAAATTACATGTACCCACCCCTGATTACCTATAAGCACTTCAGTTTATCCGTAACCACCCCAGATTGTCTGTAACCACCCTATGTTGCCCGTAACCACCGCAGATTGTCTGTAACCACCCCATGTTGCCCATAACCACCGCAGATTGTCTGTAACCCCCCAGGTTGCCCCTAATCACATGTAATTCCCCCCAGATTGCCTCTAACCACCGCATGTTGCCTCTGACCACCGCACGTTGCCCCCGACCACCGCACGTTGCCCCCGACCACCGCACGTTGCCTCCGACCACCGCACGTTGCCCCCAACCACCACACGTTACAGGTTCCCATCCCAGATTACCTATAAGCACTTCAGTTTATCCGTAACCACCCCACGTTGCCCGTAACCACCCCACGTTGCCCGTTACCACCCCACGTTGCCCGTAACCACCGCAGGTTGCCCGTAACCACCGCAGGTTGCCCATAACCACCGCAGGTTGCCCATAACCACCCCAGATTATCCGTAACCACCCCACATTACCTGTAATCTCATTTTTTTATTGTATTTTAGTAACTGCGCTATTCTAATAACCATTACTAGCTGCGGTTTTGCTCCAGCAAATTGGCGCTCCCTTCCTTCTGAGCCCTGCTGTGTGCCCATACAGTGGTTTATGCCCACATATGGGGTACCGTTGTACTCAGGAGAACCTGCGTTACAGATTTTGGGGTACATTTTTTCTCCCATTCCTCGTGAAATTGAGAAATTTTAAACTAAACGAACATATATTGGAAAAATTCGAGTTTTTCATTTTTACTGTCTTATTTTGAATACTTTCCTCTAATATCTGTGGGGTCAAACCGCTCACTGCACCCCAAGATGAATTCTTTGAACGGTGTACTTTCCTAAATGGGGTGACTTTTGGGGGGGTTCTCTTCTGCTGACACTACAGGGGCACTGCAAACGCACCTGGCGCTCAGAAACTTCTTCGGAAAAATCTGCACTGAAAATGCTAATTGGCGCTCCTTCCCTTCTGAGCCCGGCTGGGTGCCCATACAGTGGTTTATGCCCACATATGGGGTACCGTTCTACTCAGGGGAACCTGCGTTACAGATTTGGGCATGCAGCTTCTCTCCTGTTCCTCGTGAAATTGAGAAATTTCAAACTAAACAAACATATTATTGGAAATATTCAAGTTTTTCAATTTTACTGTCTTATTTTGAATACTTTCCTCTAATACCTGTGGGGTCAAAATGGTCACCACACCCCAAGATGAATTCTTTGAGGGGTGCACTTTCCAAAATGGGGTGACTTTTGGGGGGGTTCTCGTCTGCGGACACTACAGGGGCTCTGCAAACGCACCTGGCGCTCAGAAACTTCTTCAGCAAAATCTGAACTGAAAATGCTAATTGGCGCTCCTTCCCTTCTGAGCCCCGCTGTGTGCCCATACAGTGGTTTATGCCCCCATATGGGGTACCGTTGTACTCAGGAGAACCTGCGTTACAAATTTTGGGGTGCGGATTCTCTCATGTTCCTTGTGAAATTGAGAAATTTTAAACTAAACGAACATATTATTGGAAAAATTCGTGTTTTTCATTTTTACTGTCTAATTTTGAATACTTTCCTCTAATGCATGTGGGGTCAAAATGCTCATCCTACCCCAAGATGAATTCTTTGAGGGGTGTACTTTCGAAAATGGGGTGACTTTTGGGGGGATTCTATTCTGCTGACACTACAGGGGCACTGCAAACGCACCTGGCGCTCAAACTTTTTCAGAAAAATCTGCATTAAAAAAGCTAATTGGCGCTCCTTCCCTTTTGAGCCCGGCTGTGTGCCCATACAGTGGTTTACGCCCACATATGGGGTACCGTTGTACTCAAGAGAACCTGTGTTACAAATTTTGGGGTGCAGATTCTCTCATGTTCCTTTTGGAAAGGAGAAACTTTAATCTAAACATATATATTATTGGAAAATTAAAATGTTCGATTTTTTTTTTTAAGGCCTAATTGTGAATACTTTCCTCCAGCCCCTGTAGGGTTAAAATGCTCATTATACCCCTAGATTAATTCTTTAAGGTGTCTAGTTTCCAAAATGGGGTCACTTATGGGGGTTTCCAGTATACAAGCCTCCTAAATCAACTTAAAAAAAGAACTGGTCCCTAAAAAAAATCAGTTTTGGAAACTTTCACAAAATGTGATAATTTGCTAATAAATTTCTAAGCCCCATAACAGCCTAAAAAAGTAAAATATGTTTCCCAAATTATGCCAGAATAAAGAGGACATATTGGTAATGTGATTTAGTAACTAATTTATGTGCTATGACTTCCTTTTTTAGAAGCAGAGAATTTCAGAAGTTCATAAAATGCAAAATTTTCAAATTTTTCATGATATTTTGATGTTTTTCACAAAAAAACACACAAAGTAATGACCAAATTTTGCCACTAATATAAAGTGCCATATGTGACGAAAAAACAATCTCAGAATCGCTAGCATACGTTAAAGCATCACTGAGCTATAAGCGCATAAAGTGAGACAGGTCAGATTTTGAAAAATGAGCCTGGTCATTAAGGCCAAAACAGGCTGCAGAGGCAAGGGGTTAATTGACCCCACAAATGTGATGCTCCAGAAACACAATCTGCTCAAAGGAAGGTCAGTTTTGTAGCTTCTGTAACGAGCTAGACTGTTTTCAGATGTGTGAACATGATTGCACAAGGGTTTTCTAATCATCAATTAGCCTTCTGAGCCAATGAGCAAACACATTGTACCATTAGAACACTGGAGTGATAGTTGCTGGAAATGGGCCTCTATACACCTATGTAGATATTGCACCAAAAACCAGACATTTGCAGCTAGAATAGGCATTTACCACATTAGCAATGTGTAGAGTGTATTTGTTTAAAGTTAGGACTAGTTTAAAGTTATCTTCATTGAAAAGTACAGTGCTTTTCCTTCAAAAATAAGGACATTTCAATGTGACCCCAAACTTTTGAACGGTAGTGTATATATTTATAAATACACACACACACACACGCCAATAGCATCGCTTGGTCGAGGAAGGGGGGGCGGGGGGCAAGTTGACCTCTTGCACCAGGGTCCAGGAGACATTAGCTACGCCCCTGGTTCAAACCTATATATAATATATACAAACTATAAAGCAAAGAATGCAGGAGCAATTTAAAAGTAATACAATATTTTATTAAATAAATTTCATGCATGATTTAGAAAGAATGATAAAAGCCTGGAAGAAACAACACAGATAACTGGTGATAGGTCACATATGTATAACATCAGTAACCACAAGTGTGTGGCTAAAAGGGCAGAGGAAACCATAAACAAATTAAAGCATTACTGTATCTACGCCCCCCCCCCCCCTTCAAAACCACAGGTACCATCTATTTGATAAGGGTAAATCCTTCCCAGCTGTATCCTTCAAAATGTGCCTGGTCGCTTGGTTAGGTAAACAATAAGCTTTTAATCTGCAGCAGCCGAGTCAATGTGGCGTGGCCTTGAGTGTTTGTGCCCTAGGCCTGCGATTCCTCTTTTTCTTCCTCCCCTCCCTTCTCAGCATTGGGAACGCCCCTGGCAGGATTTCATCTATTCATCACTTGTCTAAACAGTGCACATGTGCATTAACGATCTGAAGCAACACATGTGCACTGTTTAGACAAGCAATAAACAGGAGAAATCCTGTCAGATGCATTCCTGATGATGAGAAGGGTGGGGGGGAAAAAGAGAGGCGTCACAGGCCTAGGGCCCAGACACCCTATGTCACATCACATTGACTCGGCTGCTGCAGAATAGAAGATCAATTTTTACCCTAACCAAGGTACTGGGAGCATTTTTAAAGACATGACCAGGGAGGACTTACTCTCATCAAACGGACGGTACCAGCAGTTTGGGGGTGGGGGGTTGGTTAGTGGATACAATGTCACTTTGATTGAAGACGAATGCTGCCTATTTTTTCTTTATTTTTAAATCAACTGGTGTCAGAAAGTTTTACAGATTTGAAGTTTACTTCTTTTTAAAAATCTCAAGTCTTTCAGTACATATCAACTGCTGTATGTCCAGTAGGAAGTGGTGTATTCTTTCCAGTCTGACACAGTGCTCTCTGCTGCCACCTCTGTCCATGACAGAGAATGTCCAGATCAGTAGCAAATCCCCATAGAAAACCTCTCCTGCTCTGGACAGTTCCCGACATGGCAGAGGTGGCAGCAAAGACAGCTAAGGGGAGATTCATCAAGATGTGCCCCAGGTGTACGCCACGGAAAGGGGGCAGATTTGCCCCTCTTATGTGGCATATGCCAGGCATATTCCTCACTCGCCTGATGGGTGGGCAGGGGGTCGTGGCAAGACAGGGAGGAGGGAGTGGCCTCCTCCCACACCTGATTTATCATAATTTATGCCCGCTCGCAGGCGTGAGCATAAATTGTTAGCCTTCAGCCGTGCATGGCTATTTCACGCACATTTGATGGCCAATGATTTCAGGTTCGGACCTAAAGGCAAGATCAGCTGCTGATCGTTGTCATTGGCTGATTGTTGTCTCTGTTTCACAGAGCGATAATCGGCGTGACTTATGCTGCGTTTACAGAAAACGATAATTGGCCCGATCGTACGATTAACAATGTCGGAGTAACGTTTTTTTTTCATAACGGTCAGCGTTTAGACGGTATGATATATTGTACGGAAATTCGTTTTGCGAACGACGAACGATGATTTTAGAACATGTTGTAAAATCAAAATGAACTATTTCTCGTTCGTCGTTTGATTGTTCGCAGCATTTACACATACGATTATCGTTCGAATTCGATCGTTATCGTGCGAATTTGCACGATAATTGTTCCGTGTAAACGCAGCATTAGGGCCCTAACTTATACAGTGTTTTTCTGAAAACAACTAAAACGTAGCTAACTTTAAGGATGTCAGCTACCTTGAATGACTGAATCATTTCATCCAAGCAGATTGATGCCAGCTTGTTTGAAAGGCAGTGAAAAAGGAAAATGCTTCAGCTGGTGCCCACTTTCTGCTCTAGTCTTCCATGATGAAACCTAAGCATTAAGAAGACGCTCTCAGTATGGCGGGCAGTATGTTCTCATGCAGTGCTGAGTTCCTGTGTTTCCATCTCAACAATGATGTCAATCCAATTTTTGCATTTCCTCTGGGTACTCCAGTTTCCTTTAAAACATACAGATGCTGTAAGTATTTGGATGAGGGTGAGCCATAATGGGGACAGGAACTGATTTGGCCAATGACAGGCTAGTGTTGTGGATTATATAAATAAAGGAATTATTATAGTAGTGAACAGCAATGAAGATGTAGCAATAATTCATTTGTATTGAAGGGAGAAGAGTAGTGTTCTGCAGGATTGCCACTAACAGGTCTCTCTGCCTGTCAATCATCCCCACACTGTGTGCTGACAGGGAGAGAGCCGTGACTAGTCCAAGGCGGCTCCCCGCCCAGATATATCACGAAAAAAATTAAAAAGCAATCAAAAATTTTCTGTTAAACCAATATGATATTAGTAAAAACTAGAGACCATGGCGCAAAAAATGACTCCCCAGCCAGCCCTGTAGGTGGAAAAAAAAGCGCTATGGCTCATAGAAGGCGGGGAGGAACATTGCTTTAAATGGGTTATCCAGCGCTACAAAAACATGTGCACTTTCCTCCAGAGACAGCCCCACTCTTGTCTTCAGCTTGGGTGGGGTTTTGCTGCTCAATTCCATTGCGGGAATGGAGCTTTATTGCAAATCGCATCGAAACTGGAGACAAGAGTCATGTTGTCTCTGAAAGAAAATGGCCATGTTTTTGTAGCACTGGATAACCCCTTTAATTTGACCCGGACTTTTGTGCATCAAAGGGCTCTGTCTTGAAGGGGTTAATGATGTCATGATTATATTTTGTATATATTTAGTAGAGATGAGCGAACCGGGTTCGGATCGACTCGAACCCGGTTCGCTCATCTCTACTAAATATACAAAATATAATCATGACATCATTAACCCCTTCAAGACAGAGGGGTTATCCAGTGCTACAAAAACATGGCCACTTTCTTTCAGAGATAACATGACTCTTGTCTCCAGTTCCGATGCGATTTGCAATAAAGCTCCATTCACTTCAATGGAATGTTCGGTATTTGATTAGCTGGGGCTGCTGAACTTGGATATGTTTTCCACATAGCCTTAGAGCTTTATCCAACTTCAGCAGCCACCGCTAATCAAATGCTGAAATTTCGGGTTCGGATCGACTCGAGCATGCTCGAGGTTCGCTCATCTCTAATATTTAGTGAAGCCATTACAATACGGCGATGACCGTCTAAATACATAGAGATGTTTACATTCCTTAAAGCGAATGTGCCATTGGGTTTTTATATGAATAGACTGATGCTGGTGTGGGGATGCCGATGCCGCGGTCCTCTTTTTGAACCGCGACCCGCTTCCCAAGAATGGTGCTAGTGTTACCAGGCACTGGGCCCACCTGAAGCACTGGAGGCAAAAAGGCCTCCCCTCTTTGATGCGACACAATTGATTGTAATGGAACCGGTGGTGGGCGGATCTGTCTCCAGTGCTTCAGGCCGGACCAATGCCCGGGAATAGACTGGCACTGTTTACGGGAACCGGGCCACGGTTTAAAAAAACTAAAAGCGATGTACCTAATAGTACATTCGTTTTAGGGCTTACGTAAGTAAACACTAGTGCTAGGCAAGTAACTCTATTCATACCTCAGCCAATGAAAAACACACACCCCTAGGATATATAAACTGGCTGCCATCTTTAAATAAATGAGATCCACTTTAACCATCAGTACGCACTAGGAGGCTATGTTCACACAGCGTAAAAGTACAGCCATTGTTGCAATCGGCAACAACGGCTGTACTTTGTACGCCAAAACACATAGTATACGCTCTGGCCGGGGTCCCATGCGGCACCGCAAAGAACTGACATGTCAGTTTTCTGCTGCCGCAATTCAGTAAATAACGGCCATAGGAAACCATGTCAGTGCACACAATGAAGCGAGCGGCTCTGGCCGCTTGCTTCATTGTGTGCTATGAGGAGTTCTGATGCGGGCGCGTGCTGATGAGCCAGCATCAGAACACTGTGGCCCGAAAGATCGGGATGATCTTTGCAGAGACAGAGTCACGGAACGGACGGTCTCATACGCCATGTGAACATGGCCTAAATGTTTAACCCTTAGAGGATCGGGCCAATTTCAATTTTTGCGTTTTCGTTTTTCCCTCCTTGTGCTTAAAAGGCCATAGCACTTGCATTTTTTTTACCTAGAAACCCACATGAGCCCTTATTTTTTGCGCCACTAATTATACTTTGCAATGACAAGCTGAATTTTTTCATAAAGTGCACTGCGAAACCAGAAAAAAAATTCAATGTGTGGTGAAATTGAAAAAATAAAAACGCATTTTTTTTTATTTGGGGTTTTTACGTCGTTCGCCCTGGGGTAAAAGTGACTTGTTATATATGTTCCTCGAATCGTTGTAATCGTAATGGCATTGTATCTGATGGCCTGTAAAAAATTCAAACCATTGTTAACAAATATATGTTCCATAAAATCGCTCCATTCCCAGGCTTATAGCGCTTTTATCCTTTGGTCTATGGGGCTGTGTGAGGTGCCATGATGTGTTCTTTCTATCGGTACCTTGATTGCGCATATGCGACTTTTTGATTGCTTTTTATTACAATTTTTCTGGATTTGATGCAACCAAAAATGCGCAATTTTGCACTTTGTTTTTTTGTTGTGCTTACGCCATTTACCGTACGAGATCAGGAATGTGATCATTTAATATTTTAGGCGATTACGCACACGGCGATGCCAAACATGTTTATTTATTTATTTTTATTTATAACATGGGAAAAAGGGGGTGATTCTGACTTATTAGGGGAGGGGGCTTTTTATTGATAATATCACTTTTTTTTTTCTTTTACACTTATACTAGAAGCCCCCCTGGGGGACTTCTAGTATAAGTACTCTGATCCCTCATACAGATCTATGCTTCATAGATATGCAGCATAGATCGATGAGATAGGCACATTGATTGCTTCCAGCTGCTGCAGCCGGAAGCAATCGAGTGCCATTACGGCGCAGACCCCGGACAGAGTAAGATGTGTGGACGTTTTCCCGGAGGAGCGATCCACCCCACTAAACACCAGGGATGGCTGCATTCAAATAATCAGATGCAGCTGCCAACTTTGACACAATCAGATCGTGCCTGCTACTAGCTGCGGCCCTGGGATACAAGCTGCACCCGGGACCGCGGCCCCGCTCTGAACACATGGAGGTGGCCCTGCACGTACGGATACGGCACTCTTGAGGTGCATCCATTTCAGGTAAAAGAGCTTCCTAATATCTGTGTCCTTCAGAAATATATCATGCCTGTGCTTTCAGGACTTCCCTGGTTCCACAATTACATGCGCCGACAGTGAGCGAGGAGAAAGAGGGTAAGAGCCTCATCCGGGCAGCCCACAGGAGACAGTGGTGGTCTGTTGTCGCCGCTCCTATTACACAGAGCGACGGCAGCAGATGGTTAACAGGTTGATTGTTGCAGTTTCAGGCTGGGTTCACACTACGTATATTTCAGTCAGTATTGTGGTCCTCATATTGCAACCAAAACCAGGAGTGGATTGAAAACACAGAAAGGATCTGTTCACACAATGTTAAAATTGAGTGGATGGCCGCCATTTAATGGCAAATATTTGCTGTTATTTTCAAACAATGGCTGTTATATTGAAATAATGGCAGTTATTTACTGTTATATGGCGGCCATCCACTCAATTTCAACATTATGTGGACAGAGCCTTTCTGTGTTTTTAATCCACAAACACGGGGCAGAGAGGCGGCGTGGACCCGGCTACGTCATTGCAGCCACGGCGGGGGGGTCAGGATGCGGCGCATGCCCAATGACTGCTGATACTGTGCGGCCGGACAGAGGGCAGATCGGGAGGCAGGAGGAGATGGATAACCACACCACACAAGCAGCGCTGGCCTAGGGCACGATCGCTCTAGGCCACGCCTCTTTGGCACGGCTACAGCCCAAATAAAGTATGAATTTTGGCCCCTGGAAAGCGACACCAGCATAATATACCAGATAAACATACCAGGAAAAAGAACTTCTTATCAGCTAAAAGAAGGTATAAGTAGTTGGGGGGGGGGGGGGGGGGGGGGGGGTCATAAAGTGGGTACAAAGTCGCTTTAAAGAGGGGCCTGCAGCTGATTGGATGGGCACAAGGGATTATGGTCAATCCCTTTCTCCCGCCCAGTGAAGCTCCAGATAGCGTTTCTTTGCAAATTTCCTTAATGGGCAGAAATTCGCTTTGCAGGGAAAAACAAATTGATGGCCCGATTCACAGCAAATTTTGATTTGCCGGATTCGCTTTTCTCATCTCTACTCAGGGGGAGCTGCAGCCCGCGGTCCCCGGTTGCCAGGAACTGGCTGGCAAATTTTAGCCCGGGGGCCAAGCACACAGCACTGGCCCATAAGTAGCAGGCTGGCGGCCCATCCTTTAAGGACCACTCTGGCCCTTACCTATAACATCTTCGTCATTTGTGACCAAATATCCTACTGTGCCCTGTGAAGGGATCAGAAGTCACTTTCCTGTATAAGTCTATGGGGCGGCTCAGCGATGACACGGAACGTACCCATAGACAGATGCTAGGAATGCTGGGTGACCTCTATCGTACTGAGTATATGATGCTGGAAAGCTGGTTGACCTTCATCAAACTGAGTATAAGATGCTGTGAAAGCTGGGTGATCTTTATCATACTGAGTATAAGATGCTGGAAAGCTGGGTGACCTCCATCCTACTGACTATAAGATGCTGGGAGAGCTGGGTGACCTCCATCATACTGAGTATAGGATGGTGAGAAAGCTGGGTGACCTCCATCCTACTGACTATAAGATGCTGGGAAAGCTGGGTGACCTCCATCATACGCAGTATAAGATGGTGGAAAAGCTGGGTGATCTCCATCATACTGAGTATAAGATGGTGAGAAAGCTGGGTGACCTCCATCCTACTGACTATAAGATGCTGGGAAAGCTGGGTGACCTCCATCATACTGAGTATAAGATGGTGGAAAAGCTGGGTGACCTCCATTATACTGACTACAAATACAAGATGCTGGGAAAGCTGGGGTTTCTGTATTTTTTTTTACAATAGTTTATATCACTGCTGTGGTCCTGTGGGTATAGGCATTCCTCTTTTTAGAACACCCCCCTCGTGTGTGCACCCCCCATTAGTAAAAATAATAATAAACAAAACAACAAACACACATACTTATATGTATCCTCTATGTACTCCTGTATATATGTATCCTCTATGTACTCCTGTATATGTCTCCTCCTGTATATATGTCCCCTCTATGTACTGCTGTGTATGTCTACTCCTGTATATATGTATCCTCTATGTACTGCTGTGTATGTCTACTCCTGTATATATGTATCCTCTATGTACTGCTGTATATATGTATCCTCTATATACTGCTGTGTAGGTCTCCTCCTGTGTGTGCGTATATACATATATATATATATATATATATATATTCACGAGGGAATATGCAATGCAGGAAAATTTGGATCAGTGTAACTATATATATATATATATATATATATATATATATATATATATATACACACACACAGGAGGAGACCTACACAGCAGTACATAGAGGATGCATATATACAGCAGTACATAGAGGAGACATATATACAGCAGTACAGAGGAGACATATATACAGCAGTACAGAGGAGACATATATACAGCAGTACATAGAGGATGCATATATACAGGAGTACATAGAGGATATATGTTGTATCCTCTATGTACTCCTGTATATATGTATCATCTATATACTTCTGTATATATGTCTCCTCTATGTACTACTGTATATACTGTATGTATCATCTATATACTTCTGTATATATGTCTTCTCTATGTACTCCTGTATATATGCATACCCCCCAACTTTTGCTGGGGGGAAAGAGGGACATAGCCACGCCCATAACTGCGCTCTATGACCCCATAGCCACATCATCTATTACCATTATATAAGTAACAAATATTATCACCACTCCTTCACCACATAGTTACTTATACCACCATACCACTGGTGCCTCCATCTAGGTAGGGTGTAGTAGTGGAGGTATAGTGAATAAGGGGTGTAGTAGTACAGGTAAAGATGAGGGGTGAGGTTGTACAGGTATAGATATGGGGGGTATTAGTAATACAGATGAGGGGCATTAGTAGTAGTAGTACAGGTAAAGATGAGGGGTATGGTAGTACAGGTATAAATGAGGGGTGTATTAGTAGTACAGATGAGGGGGATTAGTAGTACAGGTACAGATGTGGGCTGTAGTAGTACAGGTAAAGATGAGGGGTGTAGTAGTAATACGGGTATAGCTGAGGGGTCACTGGGGGAAACTGGGGCAGCTGGGGGTGACTGGGAGAGCTGGGGGTGTATGGGGCAAACTGGGGGAGCTGGGGGTGACTGGGAGAGCTGGGGGTGTACGGGGCAAACTGGGGGAGCTGGGGGTGACTGGGAGAGCTGGGGGTGTATGGGGCAAACTGGGGGAGCTGGGGGTGACTGGGAGAGCTGGGGGTGTACGGGGCAAACTGGGGGAGCTGGGGGTGACTGGGAGAGCTGGGGGTGTATGGGGCAAGCTGGGGGTGACTGGGAGAGCTGGGGGTGTATGGGGCAAACTGGGGGAGCTGAGGGTGACTGGGAGAGCTGGGGGTGTATGGGGCAAACTGGGGTTGACTGAAGGGGGACTGGGGACAGTTGGAGTTGACTGAAGGGGGACTGGGGCAGACTGGGGATGACGGAGGGGAAATGGGAAAGACTGGGGGTGACTGGGGCAGACTGGGGGTGATTGAGGGGCACTGAGGCAGACTGGGGGTGACTCTAGGGGGACTGGGGCAGCTGGAGGTGATTGGGGCAGGAGTGCACATAGCCCTCCTCCTCTTCCTCTCATTCTGGCACACAAGTTCCCCTCCCCGCCACACATGCAGGTCCCCAGTCTTTGAAGGAGGCCGCAGGGACTGTAGTGGTGATATCACCACTACACTCCCTGCGGCCTGCTCCAGAGACCGGGGACCTGCACGTATGGCCAGGAGGGGAGCAGGACGTGATATTTATAGCTCGGGCAGGTCAGTTGCGGCTCTGTTAGGCGGACTGCCCAACCGCCTTGCACCTCACCTCCGGCCCGACACTCCACGCACCGCCATAAGCCCGCCATGCACCTCACTTCTGCGCCGCCCGCTTGACCTGCACCTCTTGCCCGGGCCGCCAACCCGACAATCCATGCTGCTCCGCCTGCAATGATTTTTTGTGAAAATTTAATTTAAGATTTTTACAAAAATCTAATCGATTCTAACCTTCTGGGCGAATTAATTTGTTTACTCACCCATCCCTAATTCCTCTGTATGTCTCCTCTTGTATATATGTATCCTCCATGTACCCCTGTATATATGTCTCCTCCTGTATATATGTATCCTCTATATACTCCTCTGTATGTATCCTCCTGTATATATGTATCCTCTATATACTCCTCTGTATGTCTCCTCCTGTATATATGTATCCTCCTGTGTAGGTCTCCTGTATATATGTATCCTCCTGTGTAGGTCTCCTGTATATATGTATCCTCCTGTGTAGGTCTCCTGTGTATATGTATCCTCTATGTCAGGGATAGGGAACCTTGGCTCTTCAGCTGTTGCAAAACTACAACTCCCATCATGAATGGACAGCCTATGGCTGCCCAGGTATGATGGGAGTAGTAGTTCTGCAACATCTGGAGAGCCTTGGTTCCCTCCCCCTGCCCTATGTCCTGCTGTGTAGATGTCCTGCTGTGTAGGTACCTGGCTTCCTGCAGACACCATCTTCTCTGTCTTCAGGCTCTTCTAGCCCAGACACAGGAGAACCAGCTGGGAGGAGAGAGCGGCCTCTGGTGGCCGGAGGAAGATACTGCGTGCAGCAGTTTGCTTTTTACCATAAGCCTCATAGGCTTATAGAAAGCATAATGGCCATAAAGGAGGCGGGGCTTACCGTCATGGGGGCGGGGCTTCAGCGGCCGCTTCCAGCACAGACCGGATCCACAGCACAGCCACAGGTAAATATGACTGAAGAGGGGCGGGGCTGTAAGCAGGGGAGGCACTGAGGACTCCAGCCAGCTGTCAGCAGCCATGCGGCCCTGACAACTGGGGGAAGAGCGGCCCGGGGGGCATGTGCCCCCCGACCCAGCCCGCCCCTGCCGGTTGCTATGTGCAGCCAGGGACCGCGGGTATTAGCGGCCGGCTAATTAACTATTCAAATGCAGCTGTCAAAGCTGACAGCTGTATTTGAAGAGTATATGTGCCCCCTGTCCCTGGTGTCTAGTGGGGGATCTCCCCCCCGCGATGCGATCGCAGAGGGGAGATCCGTTCTAATGAGCCGGCCGGGGCTCAGCGTCGGAATGACGCTGATAACGGCTAGGCAATAAATGTATGTGGTCTGCAGCAGACCATTATAATAGAGCACCGATCTGATGGATCATTGCTCTATTATATACACAGCATTGATCTCAATGGGAGATCAGTGCTGTGTATATAGGAGTCCCCAAGGGGGCTTCTAATTACTGTTAGTGAAAATAATATAAAGTGTTTTTATAAAAAAAAAATCCCCTCCCCTAATAAAAGTTTGAATCACCCCCCTTTTCCCATTTTATAAATAAATATAAATAAATAAACAAACATGTTTGGTATCGTAGCTTGCATAATCGCCTGATCTATTAATTTGTTCCATTTCTGATCTTGTACGGTAAACGGCGTAAGCGCAAAAAAATCCCAAAGTGCAAAATTGCGCATTTTTGGTCGCATCAAATCCAGAAAAATTGTAATAAAAATCGATCAAAAAGTCGCATATGCGCAATCAAGGTACCGATAGAAAGAACACATCATGGCGCAAAAAATGACACCTCAAACAGCCCCATAGACCAAAGGATAAAAGCGCTATAAGCCTGGGAATGGAGCGATTTTAAGGAACATATATTTGTTAACAATGGTTTGAATTTTTTACAAGCCATCAAATAAAATAAAAGTTATACATGTTACATATCGTTGTAATCGTTACAACTTGAGGAACATATATAACATGTCAGTTTTTCCATAGGACACAGTGTAAAAACCGGAAAAAAAAAAAAGAATTGCGTTTTTTTTTTCAATTTTACCAATTTTTTTCTGGTTTCCCAGCATATTTTATGGAAAAATTCAGCCTGTCATTACAAAGTACAATTAGTGACGCAAAAAATAAGGGCTCATGTGGGTCTGTAGGTGTAAAAATGCAAGTGCTATGGCCTTTTAAGCACAAGGAGGAAAAAACAAAAACGCAAAAACGAAAATTAGCTTGGTCCTTAACCCCTTAACGACATTGGGCGTAAACTTACGCCCTCGCGCCCTGGTACTTAGCGCATCAGGGCGTGAATTTACGCCCGATGTTTCCCCGGGGAAGATGGCCTGCTATAAATCATAGTAGGCCATCTTAGCCTTGGCACGGGGGGGGTGGCACGGCGATCAGAGTCCCCCAAAATAGTAAATACCTGCTCTGGACCCCTCAGCTAGGTAGCTGAGGGGTCCAGAGCAGGTATTTGTACATTACTCACCTGTCCCAGGGTCCTGATCGGCGTCTTCCGGGTTCGCGTCGTCCTCCGTCTTCTCATTCGGTCTTCGGCTCTTTCCGGCGGTCCCCATCGGCTTTTTTCGGCTATTTTCGGCTCCAGCCTCGTCTTTTTCCGGATTTTGCGCTCTGCTGCCCCCTGGCGGCTGATATGTGTAATACACTTATCAACAGCTACAGGGATGTTCAGAATGTAGAAAAAGTTTTTTTTTTTTTTCCAAATTTTTTTTTTTTTCTATTTTCCGCACCCTATCGCCTCTCAGTGCTGATCAGCATCGCACGAAAGTGCGCTGCTAATCAGCAACTCCTCCTTTTTGGCGTAGGGTGTTTTTTTTCTATATCCTACTGCCACGGTCTGCTGATAAGTGCGGCATTTATCAGCAACGCCTTTGTTGGCATAGGTTTTTTTTATACTTACTGTAAAAAAAACACACGTAAAAAACACTACATTACACCACACTACATTACACTACACACTACCATTCATCCTCATCATCCAGTGACATGTCTGGGGGGTAGCATAGCGTACGCAGCCCCCCAGACACGTCTTTTCCGCCAGTACCGTCCCAATAAGAGATGGCGGTATGGCGTGAAATTCTACAAACTCTGTGAGTGTACCTCAGGGTACACTTACAGATCCAGGGTACGTGCACACTGCGGAATGGCGAAGGATAACCCTTTGTGCATTCCGCAGCTAGCACCCGCCGGCGGACTGATGCGGGCGCATGTCTCTACCCGTGTCATAGACTCCATTCTATGCACAGGCGGATTCCATCGTCCATCCAAAGAATGAATACGTTGGACGGAGAGCGGAATCCGCCCGTGCATAGAATAGAGTATATGACACGTGTGGAGACGTGTGCCTGCATCACTCCGCCGGCGGGTGCCAACTGCGGAATGCATGAAGGGTTATCTGTCGCGATTCCGCAGTGTGCACGTACCCTTAGAGTGTATGTAGGAAGGGACACCCGAATCCAGCCCCCAGATGCCCCCTCCCCCCCCATCCTCGGAACAAGTGGGAAGATCGTCCGGGAACTGATCTTCCCACTGCTGGATAAAGGTTACCACCTGTACGGGGATAACTTTTATACCAGCACCCCCTCTTCCGGTCCCTCGCTGCCCTGTAGCTTGCGGCACGATCCGAACATATCAGAAGTAGTAATAGAGCCCTAATATTTAGTAGCCATGTAGCGGACCCAGCGCTTCTGGATATGAGGGACCCCGTATCGCACCAGGACAACATTTTCCAGGTGACGTCCCCCACACTGGAAAACAGGAGACCCCAGAAGAAGTGCAGAGTGTGGCGCAACAGGGGGATCAGGAAGGACACCATTTTCCCGTGTGACACCTGTCCTGATCCCCCCGGCCTCTGCATACTGGATTGCTCCAAGGCGCACCACACGTCATTGGGGTTCCACATTATCTAAATTCTGTCCCTTATTCCTATTTCAGGGGTCACGTTGATCCAGGGATTATTCTGATCGCCATTATGGAGTCGGGAAGGAATTTTTCCCCTGTGATGAGGCTACTGTCGTCTGCCTCACAAGGGTTTTTTGCCTTCCTCTGGGTCAACACAGGTTGAATTTGATGGACACCTGTCATTTTCAACCTTATAAACCAATAATTGGCCTAATACCCCCAAATAAATTAGAATTGTCCCTTTTCCCCAGCTAAGTAGGTATGGCCGCCATTCCCATTAGAGGATGCCATGATGCAATTACAAAGCCTCTGTGCGGCCAGGACAATAGAAACCCCCCACAAGTGACCCCATTCTGGAAACTACACCCGATAAGGAATCTAACAAGGGGGCAGCGGGGATATGGCCCCCTGGTGACGGCCACATTTGGGACGTGAAAATAAAAAAAAATGGTATTTTTTATTTTCTCGGCACATGTTCTACACCGTCACCAGTGGGGTCCATATCCTCACTGCACCCCTTGTTAGATTCCTTATGAGGTGTAGTTTCCAGAATGGGGTCACTTGTGGGGGGTTTCTACTGTCCTGGCAGCATAGGAGCTTTGTAAATGCGACATGGCCTCCATCCTCCATTCCAGCCTCTAAATGGCGCTCTGTCCCTTTGGTGGCTTGCCCTGTGCCCATATGGCACATTATGCCCACATGTGGGGTATTTTCGTACTCAGGGGAAACTACCCTACACGTTTTGTGTTCATTTTCTTTTTTAACCCCTTGTGGAAATGGAAAAAATCAAGTCTAGACCAACATTTAGTGTAATTTTTGTAAAATTTTTACTCTAAATCATTAATCTTGTCATGATTTTTTCATTTTCACAAGGGGCTAAAAGATAAAAAAAAAACACTAAATGTGTAGCGCAATTTCCCCTGAGTACGGAAATACCCCACATGTGGACATAAAGCGCCGTGCGGGTGCAGGGTAAGCCTCCGAAGGGAAGGATCGCCATTTGGTTTTTGAAGGCTGGATTTGGATGGAATGGATTTCGAGGGGCCATGTTGCATTCAAAAGGCCCCTGTGTTGCCAAGACAGTTGAAACCCCCCACGAGTGACCCCATTATGGAAACTACACCCCTCAGGGAATGTAACAAGGGGTGTAGTGAGCATATGGACCCCACTGGTGACGGGCACAAATGTGGAACAATGTGGCGTGAAAATGAAATATTACATTTTTTACACTATAATGTTGGTTTAGCCTTGAATTTATCATTTTCACAAGGGGTTAAAAGAGGGGAAAAAAAACAAAATGTATAGAGCAATTTCCCCCGAGTCCGTAAATACCCCACATGTGGACATAAAGCGCCATGTGGGTGCAGGGCAAGCCTCCGAAGGGAAGGAGCGCCATTTGGATTTTGGAGGTTAGATTTGGCTAGAATGGATGATGAACGCCATGTCGCATTTACAGAGCCCTCGTGCTGCCAAAAAACTGGAAACCCCCCACAAGTGACCCCATTCTGGAAACTGCACCCCTCAGGGAATCTAACAAGGGGTGCAGTGAGGATATGGACCCCTTGATGACGGGCACATTTGTGCCATGAAAGTGAAAAAATGAAAGTTTTCCCTTTTACGTCACATTGTTCCACATTTGTGCCTGTCACCAGTGGGGTCCATATGCTCACTGCACCCCTTGTTAGATTCCTTGAGGGGTGTAGTTTCCAGAATGGGGTCACTTGTGGGGGGTTTCCAGTGTCTTGGCAGCACGAGGGCTCTGTAAATGCGACATGGCCCTTGAAATCCTTTCCAGTGAAATTCAGCTTCCAAAAGCCAATTGGCGCTCCTTCCCTTTGGAGGCTCGTCCTGCGCCCCCTTGGCACTTTAAGAAAATGAAAAATTGAAGGCTAGAACAACGTTTTAGTGTAAAAAATAAATTTTTCTTTTTTCACGCCATATTGTTCGGAAAATCTGTGAAGCACCTGTGGGGTCCAAATGCTCACCGCACCCCTTGTTACATTCCTTGAGGGGTGTAGTTTTCTAAATGGTGTCCCTTTAGGGGTGTTTTTTAGGTTTTGACACCCCAGAGCCTCTGCCAACCTGAAGTGGTACAGTCAAAAATGACCAAATATAACGGAGGCGCTGAAATTCACTAGGCGCTCCCTTATATCTGAGGCTTGTGGTTGCGTCAAATAGCGCAATATGGCCACATATGGGGTATTTCTATAAACTGCAGAAACGGAGCAATCAATATTGGGGTGCATTTCTCTGGTAATAGGTTTATAATTATGAAAAATATTGGATTACAATAAAATCTCTGCACAGAAAATTAAAGTTTTCAAATCTCTTACACACTTGGCTTTTATTTCTGTGACTCCCCTAAAGGGTTAAAACACTTTCTGGATATGCTTTTGCAGAGTTTGGGGGGTGCAGTTTCTGAAATGGGGTGCTTTGTGGGGCTTTCTAACATACAGGCCCCTTAAATACACTTTAAACCTGAACAGGTGCCTAAAAATATCTGATTTTGAAATTTTACAGAAAATTTGGAAATTTGCTGCTAATGTTTTAAGCTTCCTATTGTCTAAAAAAAATGAAAGATCGTTTAATAAATGCCGCCAACATAAAGTAGACATGTTGCTAATGCTATTTAATATATAATTTATGTGGTATAACCACTTTCTGTATACGCAAAAAAGTTTCAAAGTTGGAAAAATGCATTTTTTCACATTATTTAGGTTTTTTTCATAAAGATTCGTTATGAGTATCGACTCCAATTTACCAGAAATGTAAAGTACAATATGTCACGAGAAAACAATCTCAGAATCAGCCGGATAGGTAAAAGCATCCTGAAGTTATTAATGAATAAAGTGACACTGGTCATATTCATAAAATTTGTCTCTGTCATTAAGGCCATTTCAGGCTCTGTCCTTAAGGGGTTAAGGGGTTAAAAAAATCCATTGTGTTTATCTGAACTGATGTTCTATCTTGTGAGTAGTATACACTAATAAAAGAATAGTTATTGATTACATGTAGATCTTTAAATACCTTTTCCACTACTGTAACCAGTCCTTACGATTATAGTGACACTCAGTGGCCAATACATGGCATTACAAAGCTCACACTAGTTATATGTGGGTAATCCACAGCAACATGTGCAGATTCTACAGAAGATTGGGAAGTCATTGGGAAAAATCCATCTAAAACAATTCGTGATGGAAACTAATAACATTTACAAATCTGCCCCAGGTTAATCTCCATGGGGAAACATCTACAGTATGTGGATGAGATGTGTAGAATTTTGATAGAAATGCATGGTACTGTAATATACTATAGATTTTCTGAATGCAAAATCGCAGTAATTCTGCTATGTGTGAATGTACCCTCAAAGCAACCATTTCAGTGCTGCAATTCCAACACAGGATTGAGCTGAGAGTAGTGCTGCTTTGGACATTGTCAGAAAATAAGAGGTTGGGGGACCTAAAAGGCAGTCCCTACCAGATTTCATCTCCAGCTCCATGGCTTACTGCAGCTCATCTCCTATTTAAAGGGAACCTGTCACCCCCCCCGTGCCGGGGTGACAGGTTCCCGACCCCCGTTAGAGCCCCATATACTTACCTAATCCCGCCGGGTCCCGCTTCTGGATCCGGTCGGGTGACGGAGATGCTGCTGCAGCCCGGCACGCGCGCTGAGAGATGAGTCCAACACTCATAGAGAATGACGGAGCGCTGGACTCTCCTGTCATTCTCTATGGGTGTTGGACTCATCTCTCAGCGCGCGCGCCGGGCTGCACTGGCTGAGATCTTCATCACCCGACCACCTCCAGAAGTGGGACCCGGCGGGATTAGGTGAGTATAGGGGGCTCTAACGGGGGGGGGTCGGGAGCCTGTCACCACGACACGGGGGGTGACAGGTTCCCTTTAAAGGGGTTATCCAGCGCTACAAAATCATGGCCACTTACCAACTACTGTTGTCTCCAGTTTGGGTGGAGTTTTGAAAGTCAGTTCCATTGAAGCAAATGGAGCTTAATTGAAAACTGCACCTGAACTGGAGACAACAGTAGGGGGAAAAGTGGCCATGTTTTTGTAGCCCTGGATAACCCCTTTAATTTAATAGGAGCCCTGCTCTGGTAACCGGCACCACCCTTACATAGTAGTCAGAGCAGGGACCACCCCTACACAGTAGTCAGAGCAGGGACCACCGCTACACAGTAGTCAGAGCAGGGACCACCGCTACACAGTAGTCAGAGCAGGGACCACCGCTACACAGAAGTCAGAGCAGGGACCACCCCTACACAGTAGTCAGAGCAGGGACCACCCCTACACAGTAGTCAGAGCAGGGACCACCCCTACACAGTAGTCAGAGCAGGGACCACCCCTACACAGTAGTCAGAGCAGGGAGCACCCCTACACAGTAGTCAGAGCAGGGAGCACCCCTACACAGTAGTCAGAGCAGGGAGCACCCCTACACAGTAGTCAGAGCAGGGAGCACCCCTACACAGTAGTCAGAGCAGGGAGCACCCCTACACAGTAGTCAGAGCAGGGACCACCCCTACACAGTAGTCAGAGCAGGGACCACCCCTACACAGTAGTCAGAGCAGGGACCACCCCTACACAGTAGTCAGAGCAGGGACCACCGCTACACAGTAGTCAGAGCAGGGACCACCGCTACACAGTAGTCAGAGCAGGGACCACCCCTACACAGTAGTCAGAGCAGGAACCACCCCTACACAGTAGTCAGAGCAGGGACCACCGCTACACAGTAGTCAGAGCAGGGACCACCCTACACAGTAGTCAGAGCAGGAACCACCACTACACAGTAGTCAGAGCAGGAACCACCCCTACACAGTAGTCAGAGCAGGAACCACCCCTACACAGTAGTCAGAGCAGGGACCACCGCTACACAGTAGTCAGAGCAGGGTTTCTGCAGTTTGGTGTATAGGCGTTGTACATGTCTGACTTGTCCCTAGTATTAGGTATGGTTGCCACACCCCAGCATCTCCATTACAGACAGTGATTTTCCATGCCATGTTGACTAGCCCCTCAGGCCTTGGTGCTGCATTCATCTCTCAGCACTAATAATGGCGGCTTTACTCTTGTTCTTGATTTACAATGTGTTGTGGGATCCTTCTCTAGGTAACATTTTTCCTCCTTATCATCTAGGTAACTGTAAAGTAACTAAAGGCAGGGCGTAATATTAGCCCTCATTTATCAATAATTAAAATAGATGCCCATAGCAACCAATCAGAACTCAGCTTACATTTTTCAAGAGCAGAATATTGAGCTGTGATTGGTCGCTTTGAGAAACAAAGACAGTGTTTCCATTACAGTATACGGCTCTTCGATCATCAATCCAGCGCCAGCCTCTCATCTGCACACCTGCCGCAGACTGCTGTAACCTGCGATTTGATTGGCTCCTGTGGGCAGCACTGACATCTTTTGTCTGTACGTGTTGTGTGAGCACAGAACGTGACGAAGCTGTCCCTCCCTATGGCCCGGCTTCCTCTCATTCCCACACCGTATCTCGCCAGAAAGCCCGCCCCTCTCCCGTTGCCTAGCCAGCCCCCGCTATAGCACTGTCTCCCTCCGTGCGTCCTTCCGATGGAATGTGCGACGTGACGTCACGTTACGTGCACTGACGGCGGCGGATTTCCCGTCGTACCTTGTGTCATTTTGGAAGGCTACGGTGTGTTCCCGGTGTCAGCGGAGAATGCCGAGATGACTGCGGCCCCGCTAGAAAAGATGGCGAGAAAGACCGAGAAGAAGTAACAGCGGCCAGAGGGGAGAGCGAGGTAACAACGGTGCCTGTGTATATAGGGAGGCCATAGAGACACAACGGGGAGGAGAGAGATGGAGGACAGGCACAAAGCGCTGGAGCCTACCGTGACCGAGCCCGGGGAGACGGGGCAGGAGGCTGCACGGCCTCTGACAGGGATAGATATATATATATATATATATATATATATATATATATATATATATATATATATATATATATATATATATATATGTTGTGATGGTGCCATGGCTGGTGGTCACATGATGATACCCACACTAGGCAATGCTCGTGTCTCCCCATGATTGTGTCACTACAGAGTGCTGTGCCCTGCTCCGTGCACTGTCACAGTGCTACCTCTCCTGTGTGACCTGGGCGTAGGGATCCTCAGCTGCTGGGGTAGGGATCTGCCAGCTCTCCTTCTCATCACTACTATAGTCCCTTTGTGTTCGGTGGCTGCTTCTATCCCACAGTACAGACTTTATTTTGGGTTACTATTTCTTTAAGAAGGGCAGGTCTCCACATCACCACTGTAATAAGGAGAGGAGATCTGCTGCTTGTGGCACATGATCTTCTCCCAAGAAGGGGCAATGCCGCCTCTGTATACCAGACACTGCGGCTATATCTCTAGCTAGATGAATAGGAGAAGATTTACCTGTGGGATGGCGCCATAGAATGGGCACATAGGTAAACACATGCCGTTATTGTAGAGCCGCCTGCTAGCAGTGGGATGAGAAGCACATTGCACTCCCCTATAAACAGCTTGCAGAATAGACCGCTGATCAGTTGAAATAGATATCACTTATTTTTTGTATTTTCTATATTTACTTGCCAATGTATGAATGTACCCTTAGCCGTTCCTGCAGAAGTCGTTTATTTCCGATCTCTTGTGTAGGATGTTCCTTATCCTGGGCCAAGTCTGAATGACTACATGATGTGGTTGTGTGCCCCAGCTGCTGCAGAACATAATACACATCTCAGATGCTGCTGACATTCATGTATAAATAGTGGGTAGGATTGCCACCTTGCTATTCTAGAATATTGTCACCAGATTCCCGACTATAGTGATCAGATATGTGTCAGAGAGTCACAGGTTCTGTCAGATTTGACAGAATAGCTTTCGTTCCCTCAAGATACATCCCATAATAAATAAAAAATGATAGACGATGCACAACTGTGTCATGGTTATAATGGCAACCAAGCTAAAGAGGTGAATAGAGCTTTTCGTTAGTTAAAGGGGTATTCCAGGATAAATTCACTTTACCCCTACCCACAGGACAGGGGAAAAGTAGGAGGCCGCTGGGGGTCTGACCTCTGTACCCCCCGCCATTCTCCATATCGGGCCCCGTCACGTACCTATTCCTAAGGAAATAGCCCGTTCATTCCTATGGAAATAGCTGAGTACAGCGCTCTTCTGGCGTGCTTGGCTCTTTTCGTCGCTTAATAGGAATAAATAGGGACGCGGGTCATGTGCCGTACCTGCGGCTCTATTCGCAACACAGAAGCCGGCGGGCCCAATAAGGAGATCGTGTGTATGGGGGGGGGGGGGGGCAGCAGTCGGACCCTCTGCAATCTCCTACTTTTCAACAGGATTTCTGGTATACCTCTTTAAAGTGATACTGTCGCCCTAGTTTTTTTGTGTGCTTCTGTCATAGTTGGGCAGTGTCACTAGGGCGGAGCTTAGCATCTTTTGAATGCCCTGTCCCTTTCTCAGAGGGAGTGTGGCTAACAGCACTGGACTGAGGCAGGAAGAGGGGCACTAAGACCTTTCTAGGTGACACTGTCCACCGATAAACTAGAGTAATTTTACAGCATAAAGAAGACAAGTTTTATAAAGGTATACAGTATATGGATCGTGCAGCATCTAATCTTGTGGATGGTGTGCAGAACCACACATAGAGTAAAGGGGCTTACAATATCACTTTAAAGTTGTAAGTTAAAGGGTTGCATAAGTTTAGAAAAACCTAACTGCTTTCTTGCAAAATCAGTTCAACAACTGCCTATGGGTCATCTGGTATTGTGGCCCAGTTCACTCTCAGCCTGCGGTCCCCCTGCATAACACAGTCACAATCCCACTGATTTTAATGGGTTCTGTTATGGTCATTGGCAATTTATTAGACAGTGTAGTCCAGTGATATTTTTCCACAGGATCTGCGAGGGAGGCTCCTAATAGACCCTTCAATGTTGATGTGAACAAAGACTGATTCACGCTCAGGCACCTATAATACAGTTCCAGATTTGGCACCAGGATTAGTCCTATGAGTAAAGTTTACATACATTGTCTAGATGCCATCCAATGTCCTTTTGGCAGTAAAATGTATGAAGTCATGTAATGGACACCTGTTGCATAATTCTATAAATACATTGCATTATTTTTATACTGACCAACAGACCAAAACCAGCTGCAGTCTCAGACCAGTCATCAGACACATCCCTGCCCTTTGGGTTCACACTTCCACGTGGCTTCGTTCAGGAAACTCCACCAGAAGTTCCATTTATTTTGCAAGATCTGAGCAGACCAAAAAATACAGCAGGCATGAACGGAAACCCAACAGACCCCATTAAAATAAAAATGAATTATGAATTATCCGTCTGCTATTGACTGGATTGTCCGGCTCTGTTCTGTGTTACCATACTGACACTATGACGTAGGCCATGGCACACAGGAGCCTAACCTTATAAACACAAAAGAGCATAAAGTGAAGATGTTGCAATACATTTAACTAAGGGTATTCATTGTCACAGCTGGAACCTGTTCACATCTGTATTGGAGCCTCTATCACTGATTACGTGAGAGGAAGACTAGCACAGTACTTGTTCTCCTGTTATTATAGATAAAATGATAGAAGCCATAACACACCAATTGGTACTGATGGTGTCCACATAATCAGCAACCTGTCATTTTTCAATTACCCTGCAGCACAGAGACACAGAAAACATGACGTATGTGTGAACAAAGCATCTTAAATGGCATTTGACCATGTTAACTTGTGACTGTCAAAACTTGCAAAAGAAGAAATATTGCAATACAGTATTACAATACTAATGGTATTGGGGGGCGAACAGACGAATCTATCCTGCTGATAGACCCCTATTGCGCATGGGGCACCAAGGAGGAAGGTATGTCATTTACCTTCCTCCCCTACCCCGTTCCTGTGCTGTAAGTAGTGTAATCCTCGCTCCAGAGCTGGCCTGCCTGCTCCATTGGTTATTATTAGAAGGAGTGGGCCGGCTCGTGCTCTGGGGGTGGGGCAGTGCTCCGGACACAGGACTACACTGCTAACAGCATGGGAATGGCGTTGGGAAGAAAGGTAAGAGACATACCTTCTTTCTCAGTGTCCCATGCGCAATAGGGGGCCATCAGCAGGATAAATTGGTCTGTGAACAAACCATCTTGCTGTTGCAGATAGCAGGTGATTCTGGTGGTGACAATATGTTAGGGCTTTTAAAGGCATGTTGGCAACAAAAAAAACTTACATTCCCACTATTGATCTTTTGATCTCAGTTTATGAACAGCCCAGTTTTCACTCAGTGTTATTTTATAGCTGTAATTGTTACTGCTCTAAAAATGGTAGGCCTTTTTCTTCAGTCATTTATGCCTAAAAATATAGGTGTATGTTGGCGCATAGTTTGGAATGTATTTTAGGCTTTGAAAGATGCTGTTCCATGGCGACAGGGATGCTGAGTATACGGGTCATTTTCTTAATGTTCAGTTTAATTAATAAATATGTAAATTAGGCGGTTTGGTCAGGACTACTTCTCTCAGTGCGCCATTTTCGAACTCCTCATGAGGAGGCAGATAGCGGGCAGGGGGGTGCAGTAGACCCACTTCCATTGGACCAAAGCAAATGATTTATATATTAATGATTTAGCGAAAACAGGGCTGAGGAAGAAGTTAAAAAAATTACCTCCATTCTCGCTATGCCCTGCACGCTGTAAACAAAACAGCGGGTTAGTGTGTTCCTTTTTAAAGTGTGTCAAGAAAGAAAAAAGAAAAGTACTGAACCAGCACACCCGAAATAATGTATCAAAAATATGTTTATTAGAGTACAGACGCAAAACATAAAAACACTTAAAGGGGTTGTCCGGCGATAAAAAATTATTCACAGAATAACACACATTACAAAGTTATACAACTTTGTAATGTATGTTATGTCTGTGAATGGCCCCCTTCCCCGTGTCCCACCACCCCCACCCGTGTACCCGGAAGTGTGGTGCGCTATACATTACCTGTCACGTGCCGACCATGGTCTCCGATCCTCAGCAGTGACGTCTTCTTCGGGAGGCCGGCGGATCTTCCCGAGTGCCGGCCGCCCTCTGCAGCGTCATCCGAAGCTCAGCCGCGATTGGCTGAGCATAACTGTGCTCAGCCAATCGCGGCTGAGCGGCTGATGACGCGGCCACGTCATCAGCTGCTCAGCCGCGATTGGCTGAGCACAGTTATGCTCAGCCAATCGCGGCTGAGCTTCGGATGACGCTGCAGAGGGCAGCCGGCACTCGGGAAGATCCGCCGGCCTCCCGAAGAAGACGTCACTGCTGAGGATCGGAGACCGTGGACGACACGAGATGCGGTGAGTATAATGCACCACACTTCCGGGTCTAGCGTGGGTGGGGGGAAACACGGGGAAGGGGGCCATTCACAGACATAACATACATTACAAAGTTGTATAACTTTGTAATGTGTGTTATTCTGTGAATAATTTATTATCGCCGGACAACCCCTTTAAAAAGATATAAACATAGTGCACGCCACAATAAGCTGCACTCGAACCACTGTCCACAAGATGGCAGTAGTAGACTGCCCGAATCCCACTGACGAAGTCGCACTGTGCGACGCAACGCGTTGGGCGGTTCTCCTCCATCTGTCCATCTCATATTGGCCGTGGTACAGGTTGTATAGACTAGTCTTTATGACTATTACATATTTTGTACTTGGGCCCCTTTCTTTCTGTCTGTAGAGGGAAGTGGCAGTTTAATATGTACTTTTGACACATTATTTTGCACTACCTGCACTTTGCCTCTACATACAGTAGTCACGATATTGTTTTTCCTTATTTATGGGATTCGGGCAGTCTACTACTGCCATCTTGTGGACAGTGGTTCAAGTGCAGCTTATTATTATTATTATTATTATTTATTTATAAAGCGCCCTTAGTTCCAGAGCTATATTGTGGCGTGCACTATGTTTATATGTTTTTAAGTGTTTTTATGTTTTGCGTCTGTACTCTAATAAACATATTTTTGATACATTATTTTGGGTGTGCTGGTTCAGTACTTTTCTTTTTTCTTTCTTGACACATTGTTCAGCATCTAGTACTATAGCACCCCTTCAATCTTTATTTTTGTGGTGCCCTCCTCTTTTCTACACTTTTCCTTTTTAAAGTGTCACTGTCAATATAACTTTCAAAATCTAAATCAACAGTAGATGTGAGTCAGACATCAGGAAGTCCAATGTATCCCAGGCCATCTGCACGCTCACAGAATACAGTCACGTGATTGATGGACACATAGAGCTGTGACTATCTATAGTTGCCAAACTTGGGTGTTTAGGGTGCCTTCACACACACACACACCGGATCCGCAGCGGATTTCACGCTGTGAAATCCACTGCGGATCAAGTGTCAGTGCGTCCCTATGAAAATACACATCCCGCTGCATGTATGTAAGTTAACCACCCCGGCGGATGGAGCATACATCACCTTCTCCGCGCTCCGGCTTGCTTTGGGGGGTCTCAGCAGGACGTCCTGCTCAGCCAATTAGTGGCTGCGGCGGGGCAGCGCACTGATTGGCTGAGTGGAACCAGCAGACGCCGGAAACCCCTGAAGCAAGCTGGAGCGGGGAGCAGGTGATGTAATCTCATAGGGATGCACTGACACTGGATCCACAGCGTGAAATTCACTGTGGATCCAGTGTGTGTGAAGGCACCCTTAGTCTGTTTTTTTTCAACCCACACTAGACAAAAAAAAACTGCCAGGAGACTGGCACTGGATGTCTAGTAAGTTCAGCTTTGTTTTACAGCATGATAACAAAAAAAATAATGAATGTAAATTGCAAACTTGCTTTATATCACATCTGTTAAGAGTTAGATTTTGAAAGTTATAACGACAGGTACACTTTAAATGGGTGCGCCGAACCAGCTGTATAATCCGTGTTTGGCCGCGGAGGGGGTGGAAATAGAAGGATCTGGTGACTTGCCTCCCGGATCGCGCCGCCCCGTACTCCCGTCCCGTGGCCGCTTCCTGGACTGAGCTGCGGCTTGAGACGTGACTGGCCCGGAGTACCCCTTTAAGCATTTTCTTTTTCCTACAAAGTACTTCCAGAGTGGAGCTGTCCTTTGTGCAGTCTTGCTTCTGATATTTTAAATTAATTATTTACAACAGAGCTGGCAATAGTTATTTATATATAGAACATCAATATACACTGATCTGTGTTGGCTGGAGACCCAGGACTGCAGATGTTGTAAACCATTCTATTATAAAGTACATGGAGCTGATCTGATGCCAGAGGATATTCCATTCCTCCCGTGACTTTGTGTAACATACACTTCCTACTTTTATACTGATAAGCATTAATAAGTATACATTTTACATTACGGCTATGCAGTGATGAAAACCTGCTGGGAGATTGTTTCATGTTTTCTTGTGGAGTCATATGACATATCTTGCGTATATACAATGCAATTCTTTTGTGGTTGCATTAAAAAAAAAATCCCACGATTGCAAAAACCACATGAATAGTTGAAATTACTTGCATTGGTTTGTTACCGTGGAGTGGTTGCATTGGAGCGACCCGTCTGCCCCTTTATATCGTAGGATTTTTTAGTTTTTTTCCTTTAGTTTTTTTTATGGGAAAAAAACCTCAATTATGCTTTTAAAGCCGTTAAGTAGATGACATTAACATAATGTGTTCTCTCTCTCCAGTGCCATGCATTCAGAGATCTGAGGGCTCCAGCATCTTTGCGGACCTATCGTGCAAAAGACATTTTCTTCCTGCTGACCAGAATAGATTTGGGAACCAGAAATGGCAAGTAGTAGTGGAGGTGGCAGCTGCAAGCCGAGCTCAAACAGCTGGTGCAAGTCACAGGAGAAGCTTCCTGTACATGTAAGTACAGCAGAATCTTTGCAGCAGTAGTTGCCTGTCTCGGTTTGCTACGTATTCATCACAATACAGTGATACACAGCTGATCCATTTACGTTACTGCTAAAACAATCCTAAAACTCCTGTTGTGATGTGCACTTTCTTCACAATAGCTGACCAGGGAGAGTGCTGCAAAACATTTGCATCAGATTTTTACAGCTTTCCTCTTGCCAGCTTGCCAGCACTCGCACTCCCAGCATTGAATAGATGCAAGCAGGTCCAGGATGGTCCACACGTGCAGTCGTCAGTGTAAGATACTTCAGCGGTTTATTAGATCTGCAGGAATGCAACGAAGAGGGACGGCTGTTTAGTGGCACTGTCGCTACCTTCTTGCCTGACAACACATACCATAACTCCAGCTTTTAATACACAACTTTATTAACATTAACATTGGCAGGATTGGTAGTAAATTTGTGTATATAAAAGAGGGGTATTTTATGTGACCGCAGGGCCAGGAAGAGGTTATGTTTCCACCGTGGCTGCATTCCTGTTACTGCAGTTTGGTGGGTATACATCTTTCTGCCTATAAAATTGACCCAGTTCCTGCGATATCCCCTCCCCTCTGTGACGTAGCTCTATTGATTTTAATAGAGCACTGTCACAGAGAGGGGATGGTTTATCGTCAAACTGGGGGGGGGGGGGGGGTTAATTTAAAAAAACAAACAAAACACATTTACCTGATGGTACATTCGATTTAGGATTGCTCTACCCATAGCCTAACATTTGGCTGACAGCTGTCTTAGCTCACTCGTCTCTCAGATTGTTAATGCATACATTATTGGTCCAATAGAAAGATTGGATAAGTATAGCATAACATGCTATAGTAGTATTATGTTGTAATCTAGGTATCCTATCTTAAGTTGTTCTTTCTTCAGCACTCTGAATTGTTTGGCATCGCCTTAGTGAGTGTATGGAGTACTGTGCACTAATCATTCTGGGGAAAATGTTATCCCTGTTCTTGGAATTGGTGACGTTTTCAGTGCTCGGACCTCTCTGATCATCTTCCCTCCTGTCCTATAAAGTTTAACAACTTGAGATGGAAGTACATCTTTAAGTAAAGAACTCATAAGATAGTCTGTTTACATGTCTAGTTGACATATATCATGTGTAAAGCTCCCGTCATACAGACATATGCCTCTGATAGAAGGTACAAAGGGATACCTTATCCACATCTAACCTCTTTCAGGTGAATGTGTAGCTTTTTTCCTGTGAATGCTGATTGTAGGGCCATAATTTGTTGTGAACAGGCCCTAACTTTGTTGTAAAGAGTTTAATAAAATGACCATCTTATGTCTTAGGTAGAGGATGCGTTATCATATCTGGACCAGGTAAAAATCCGTTTTGGAAGTGATCCAGCTACATATAATGGATTCCTAGAAATTATGAAGGAATTTAAGTCACAAAGGTAAGCATCTCAACTAATATCTTTGATAGGGGAAACGCCTGTAATATCACCTAAAAAATCTCAAGTCTTCCCGTACTTTTCATCTACTGTATGTCCTGCAGAAAGTGGTGTATTCTCTCTAGTCTGACACAGTGCTCTTTGCTGCCACCTCTGTCCATGTCAGGAACTGTCCAGAACATTAGCAAATCCCCATAGAAAACCTCTCCTGCTCTCCAGGCTGGAAAGAATACACCACTTCCTGCAGCACACACAGCAGCTTATAAGTACTGGAAGACTTGAGATTTTTTTAAAGAAGTAAATTACAAATCTTTGGCACTTTCTGGCACCAATTAATTTGCAAGAAAAAATTTTGGTGTGAACTACCTCTTTAAGCCTAGTTATGTTTTTGGTGTGACTATTCAGTGATTGTGTCTTGGCATCTGTGTTGTGGGCGGGGCTAAGTGGCGCTAATACCGCGAGGCCCCGTCCACTTAACATAATCTGCAGTTGATAAAAGATGACTTTTTACTTGAACAAGCACCATGACGTATCATATAAAATAAGGTGTGAAAACTGCATAATTTACCCTTTACACCTGTGTAGAGATGTCAGAATGCACAAAAGGGGGTGACAGTGTCACATTAAGGATTCCTTATTATCCTTATTATCCCCTTATCTCCTGAGGGGACTTAAAGGGAACCTGTCACCCCTCGTGCCGGGGTGACAGGCTCCCAACCCCCCGTTAGAGCCCCCTATACTCACCTGATCCCGCCGGGTCCCGCCTCTGGAGATGGTCGGGTCACGGAGATCTCAGCCGCTGCAGCCCGGCGCGCGCGCTGAGAGATGAGTCCAACGCTCAT
The DNA here is from genome assembly GCF_027789765.1 of Dendropsophus ebraccatus. NCBI lineage: Eukaryota > Metazoa > Chordata > Amphibia > Anura > Hylidae > Dendropsophus > Dendropsophus ebraccatus. The sequence continues at coordinate 96,699,324 of NC_091456.1, forward strand.
AGAGAATGACGGAGCGCTGGACTCTCCTGTTATTCTATATGAGTGTTGGACTCATCTCTCAGTGCGTGCACCGGGCTTCGGGCGCCGATATCTCCGTGACCCGACCATCTCCAGAAGCGGGACCTGGCGGGATCAGGTGGATTAGGTGAGTATAGGGGGCTCTAACTGGGGATCGGGAGCCTGTCACCCCGGCACGGGTTGCTTTAAAATAAGAACAATACATTTTTGGGGGATGAAAAAAACCATAGTAAAAGTTAAAATGGCCCCTTTCCCCACTTCAAAAAAGTGTAAATAATTAGATAAACATATGTGCTATCGCTGCGTGGGTAATTTCCTGAACTGTTAAGATATAACATTGTTTATGGCATATGGGTAATGGCGTAAACAAAACAAAATTCCAAACACCAAAATTCTCCATAGGTGGAAAAATTAAGGGGAAGAAGGGTCTGAATAGGGTACTTTTGGGCTTTATTTTATTTTATTTTTTTCTTTTCTTTTGGAAAATGTTTTCAATATTTTGGGGTTGGAAAATAAAATAAAACCTATATAAATTTGATATTGTTGTAATGGTAGATTATGATAATGAAGATAATGTGTCAGTCTGACCCTAAATTGCATTGCAAAAAAATGAAAAGTCCCCAAAATTACCAAAACTGCATTTTTTTTTAAATTTACCTCACAAAGAATTTTCCTTCCATCTCACCATACATTTTATGGTAAAAATAAAAGGTGTCATTACAAAGTAAATTGGTTTGGCAAAAAAGAATCCCTCATATGACTTTTTGGATGAGTTATGAATTTTAGAATGCGAGGAGTGAAAAAACAAAAATGAGAAATTGCTGTCTCCCCTAAGGGTTAAGTAGGTCTATTGCAAAAGGCTAAAGGTTTTTTTTTTTTTTTTTTTTTTGAACTTCCTATGGCACCATGGTTAATTAGTAGTTTCCTACTCTTCTGGAGCTGCAGAAACCAGTCTTGAGTAGTTTTAAGTGAAGTCAAAGTGTTCTGGTTCCGCAACGTTATCCAAACTCAAACGCTCACAGTTGGATGCCGCCCTAGGGGGTCCTTCAAAAACAGATACAGCCATAGGCTGTAATATGTTTACCTGGCAGCCCTGGACGTTTGGATAATGTTGCTAAACCCAAACATTTTGACAGTTCCGCTTAATAATAATAATAATAATAATAATAATAATGCTTTTATTTGTATAGCGCACACAGATTCCGCAGCACTTTACATAGTATTTTGCCAATTATTGCTCCCTGTCCCCATTAGGGCTCACAATCTAAATTCACCTAACTGTATGTTTTGGGCTTAACACTAATCCTAAAACCTCCCTAGCAGTCTTCGTGTTCTCCACTGTGCTAGGTGCGATCCATCAATTGCATGATCTGTCTTTATGCCGGCCAGCCCCAGTGTACATGATGTCACTATCTTCCCTGCTAGCCAGCAACAGCTATTGTGTGTACCCATGTCGCCCATTACTCTACTCCTGTCTATGTTGATAAAAAGGGCATGACTGGAAAATGATACAGGAGCAGCAGATAAATGGTAGACGAGGTCCTCTTGTTTGTTGCCTCTGTTGCCTGAATTAAGGGAATTGATTTTTACAACTTTCCTTTTTTTTTTCATGCAGCATTGACACTCCAGGTGTAATACGCCGTGTTTCCCAGCTATTCCATGAACACCCGGATTTAATGTTGGGCTTTAATGCTTTTCTGCCACTTGGCTATAAAATTGAGCTTCCTAAAAATGGCAAAGTTCTTGTTCAGACGTCATTGGCTAGCCCAGTAAGTCACCAATTTTTACTACTTTCATGTGTTATTTTTTTCTTCTCCTAAGAATACAGCAAATATAAACTGAAGACATAAATACTTGCACTGTTCCCACAGGTATCTGCAGATGCTGCCACAAGCAATATGCCCAGCACCCGGATAGTGATTCCTCCTGTGCCAGAAAATTCACATAGTGATGTGGTGGAAGAGGCACGCCAACAGGAAAAGGAAAAGAATTCGGCTCCTCCAGAATCAGACTCTCTGGAGTTTCACAATGCCATCAGTTATGTGAATAAAATTAAAACTCGATTCCTTGACCGCCCTGAAATCTATAGGTCTTTTTTGGAAATTCTCCATACTTACCAGGTAATTACACTCTCCTTTTAACATGTCAGAATTGGGCTCAGATCTAATGTTTTAGATGCTGTAGTCTCTGTTGACCATATGACATCTCAGTAGTTCAGGGGAATGTACCAGCAAGTACATCTCTTTAAGATTTATACATCAATAGACCACAACCCAGTTCCTGCACTTGGCGTCGGTCTATTCTCTGTCAGCGGCCCTGAGTGAGGCAATGCCCTCTCCTCTATGATGCGGCTCCATTAGATTCAATGGAGCCACATCACAGAGGAGAGGGCCAATTGGCCCCGGTCTGTTGATTTATAAATTGTAAAGTGATGTATCTACTGATACGTTCACTTCAAAGGGGTTATGCGGCGCTACAAAAACATGACCAGAGACAGCACCACTCTTGTCTCCAGTTTGATAGGGGTTTTACAACAGCTTAATTGCAAACCACACCTGAACTGGAGAGTCTGATAGAAAGTGGCCATGTTTTTTGTAGCGCTGGATAACCCCTTTAAAACGGTCATATGGCATTAGAAAAAGCACAGCTACTTTCTTGTAAAAACAGCACCACCATGTTGTTTGATATTACAGTTCAGCTTTATTCACTTCAATAGAACTGAGCTGCAAAATCGCACCCGAACTAGGGAAAAAAAAGGTGCTGTTCCTGGAAGTAAGGGTCCATGTTTTTTGAAGCTGAATTAACCCTTGTAACCACTTAAAAGTTGTGTATAAATTGGAAAATCCCTCCCAAAAATTTCACTTTTTTTGTTGTAGATTTTAAATGTTTGTCTTAAGTAGATCTTGTTGGTGCCTATTTTCGATGCATTCTGTTTATTTTTAACTTCTCAGTGACAGAAATATTTTTTGTTTATTATATATTTTTTTCCATCAGTCATGTGTGACTGTTAGAGACCTTGTATTTTTTGCAGGACAAGTTGTAGTCTTTATAGGAACTATTTTTGGGTAGGGAAAACATGCCCCCCACACACACACACAATTTTTTTTTTAGGGGAATTAAATTGTTGGTATCGCTGCATTCCAAGAGCTTTAACTTCTGGGGTTAAAATAGGGTATATTGCGTATACTAAAGTATTATCATTGCCTGTGAGTGTTACACTGACAGGCAGTACACTGTATCAGGCTATGCCTTTAGCAGATTCTAATAGACATTATAGCTATGACTGTCCTGAGAGCATTTTTTAGGTTCCCAGCTCCCATGGCGCCATCAGCATCTTCTTTTGCCAATAAGAACGGGGAGCTTTCTCTCCCTCAGGTCCTCCTTATGCTGTGTGGTCACTACCGCACAGTGTGTAAAAAGTTAGTGTATTGGGGGAAGGAAGGCCTGTGGGGAGGTATAAGTAGGTATACTTACCTCCTGGGCTCCACGTCCATACTCTGGCACCATACCCGATAGACTGCTCCATTTACCCAACTGGCAGCTGAGGGGGGACACCCCTGCAGCTGTTAATTGGCAGAGGTGGAGCAGTCGGATGTGGAGCCCAGGTATTTGTTTTAAGGTTTTTATGGTCTTTGAGCTTTTATCTCTTATAAGCGTTCCCGGTTACATTCTAAACTAAAACCTAAAAGTAAAGTGAGCAGCCCCTATTCATCAGTAAAAGTGTTTGGTTTCACTGTGAAAACCATAGCAAAAGAATGATCTGTACTTCTTGCATGTAAAATGGACTTACGTTCCCGAAATAGTGTATTGTTTTACACTTTCTTTTGTTAGAAGGATCAATTAAATCCAAAAAGCCGTCCATTTCGAGGTATGTCTGAGGAAGAGGTGTTCACAGAGGTGGCCAATTTATTCCGTGGACAAGAGGATCTACTCTCTGAATTTGGGCAGTTCCTTCCAGAGGCAAAGAGATCCTTGGTAAGTTTGGTGTGGTTTTCTTTTTGTGTGTGTGTAATAAGGAAAATTGTCAAATTATTCTACTTCTTTCTTTAGTTCACTGGAAATGGAGCATGTGAACTTGGTAGTGCCAGAAAACTTGAGTACCAGCGTAACCTAGAAAGTCGGAAACGCTCCAGATCCCTCCTCCTACGTCCTATGTCTTGTCCTTCCAAGGTATATATTATTATTATTGTTATTATTGTTATTGTTATTATTATTGTTGTTGTTTAACCCCTTAACGACCCATGACGTATATTTACGTCATGGCGCCACTAAGGGACTTCAGAGAGGGGTCATGGCTATTAGCGGATGTGGGGCGATTGCTGCACCTGCTAATTAGGACAGTTAAATGTAGCTGTCAAACATGACATCAGCATTTACGTGCCCTCTAAAGTGATCACCTGGTGGTCTAGTGGACAGAGGGAGTACCGTAGTTCGGGCCAGGCCTCCGCGTTGGAATGATGCTGATCCCGGCTTGGTAATCTATAGATTTGGGCTGTAGCAGCCCAGAGTAATACAGCACTGATCTAATGGATCAGTGTTGTATAATGTATGCTACACTGATCTGTATGAGAAATCAGTGTAGTTGTATTAGATGTCCCCCAGAGGGACTTCTAATTAATGTATATGTGGGGGGGGGGGGGGATTTTTTTTTAATTAAAAATTCCCTCCCCTAAAGTTTAAATCGACACCCTTTTCCCATTTTATAAATAAACATATTTGGTGTAGCTGTATGCAGAATCGCTTGAACTGTTAAATGTGCAAAATTGCGCATTTTTGGTCGCATCAAATCCAGATAAATTGTAATAAAAAGTGATCAAAAAGTCGCATAGAGGAAAGCAAGGTACTGATAGAACAGAACATGACACAAAAAAGACACCTCACACCGCCCCATAGACCAACAAATAAAGGTGTTATAAATACGGTGATAGAGAAATTTTAACCCCTTCCCCCAAAATGACTTTCGGGGATGTCATGTCATTCTATCCCTGCCTCTTCCTCGCTGTCCCTAGCCGTGATAGGGCTGCAGGCGGAGGCTGCAGCACATTGCCTCCTCCCGCTGCCACTGCCCGGAAAGGAGCCATGGTCCCCCTGTGCAGTTAACGTCATAGGCGCCGCAGTCAATGTAATGTATTGTGTGTGATCACCTGAAAAATAAAAGTAAAAAAAAAAGCACCACACAAATACACAATAAATAAATAAATTTAATAAATACCTAAATATAAATATATACAATCACCATTATAAATTATCCCCCATAAATAAAATACACGTTTGGTATCGCTGCATCCGTAAAAAAATAAATTAAAATCAAAATGACAAAAAAATAGGAAAAAAAATATCAAAACATCACGTACCCAAAAGTTATACCACTAAAAGCATCCACTTATGCTGCAGAAAAAAAAAGTCCTCACACAAATCCATTAGTGAAAAAATGTAAATATTACTACTCTTACAATATGCAAGACACAAACTATTTTTTTAGTATAAATGTCATAAACTATAACAAAAGCCATAATAAATAGATATCACTGTAAGGGTAGAAACCCACTTGCCGGATCCGCAGTGAGTCCCCTCGCTGCGTATTGGCAGAGAGTCTCGCTGCGGATCCTGTCCCTATACTTTCAATGGCAGACAAGGGGGGGCGGCGGCCGGGGCTGCAGGAGGTGTTAAAGGGGCTGCGGGCAGGCGGCTGGCTGGAGCATATACTTCACCTGGTCCCCGCTCCGTCTTGCTAAAGACACCGGGAACCGCCGGAGCCGGGATCAGGTAAAGTATCAGCTCCGGCCTGTGGACAAACTCGGGCGGGCTGTGGACAAACTCGCAGCAGGGATGTACATCCCTGCTGCGCGTTTGTCTGACATTGAAAGTATAGGGACAGGATCCACAGTGAGACTCGCTGCAAATACGCAGGGTTTCTACCCTTATTGTAGACTTCTCTGTTATTTGCTGTGTTAGAGGAAAAAAAAAATTATTAAAATTGAATAGCTGCCAGAAAAATGACATTTTTAAAATTTTTCCTCAACTTCCTTACATTTCTGTGAAAAACCTAAGGGCCTTTGCACTAGGGCTGGGCGGTATACCGCAAAAATACCGATACCGTCACTGGCGTCGGTTAACCGACCTCAACTCTGCCAGGACGGTATCTGCGGTATTTCCCCCCCCACCCGGCGGCCGCGTGCTCTGGTGCAGGGAGAGAGAGGGGTCCCGCGTGGAGAGGTGAAGGCTGGACAGCTGATGATCCAATTCACCTCCTGATCCCAGCCAGGACGCACATATACTGCTGCAGAGGAAGGGATGGAAGATCCTGCTGCGGGGGGCTGAAGAGGAAGGCTGGAGATGTGACAGGCTGCACACAGACGGCAGGGTCCCCTCCAGTGAGTGCTTTGTGCTGCTGCTGCCGGGGGCTCACTTCTAGCTTCTCTGGAAGCTGCACGGTGAGCCCTGCCCCCCCTCTCCCGCATATACAGTTGGGGTCAGGTATCGGTCGGCACCACCATGCTCCACTGGCCACCGCACTCTGTACCGCACAGGAATTCTCGGAGCCCCGCAGTGCTGGAAGCGGCCATGTGTGACGCTCAGTCCGGGACACAGATATATGTGCTACATCACTGCGTGACAGGGGCCGAGGATTCCTGTGCGGGAGAGAGAGCGGTGCCCCGGGGAACATGGAGGTGTCGACCTATACCTGACCCCCTGCAGCCACTGAGTGACTGGGGATGGATGGATAGATAGAAGATAGATAGATGATATGATATAGATAGATGATATAGATAGATAGAATATCTATCTCCTATCTATCTATCTATCTATCTCCTATCTATCTATCTCCTATCTATCTATCTCCTATCTATCTATCTATCTATCTATCTATCTATCTCCTATCTATCTCCTATCTATCTATCTATCTCCTATCTATCTATCTATCTCCTATCTATCTATCTATCTATCTATCTATCTATCTATCTCCTATCTATCTATCTATCTATCTATCTATCTATCTCCTATCTATCTATCTTCTATCTCCTATCTATCTCCTATCTATCTCCTATCTATCTATCTCCTATCTATCTATCTATCTATCTATCTATCTATCTCCTATCTATCTATCTATCTATCTCCTGTCTATCTATCATCTATCTATCTATCTCCTATCTATCTATCTATCTCCTATCTATCTATCTCCTATCTATCTATCTATCTATCTCCTATCTATCTATCTCCTATCTATCTATCTCCTATCTATCTATCTCCTATCTATCTATCTCCTATCTATCTATCTCCTATCTATCTATCTCCTATCTATCTATCTCCTATCTATCTATCTCCTATCTATCTATCTCCTATCTATCTATCTATCTATCTCCTATCTATCTCCTATCTATCTCCTATCTATCTCCTATCTATCTCCTATCTATCTCCTATCTATCTATCTATCTATCTATCTATCTATCTATCTATCTATCTATCATGTATCTATATCATCTATCTATCATGTATCTATCTATCTATCTATCTATCTATCTATCTATCTATCTATCATGTATCTATATCATCTATCTATCTATCTATCTATCTATCTATCTATCTATCTCCTCTCTCTATCTCCTATCTATCTGTCTATACATACATACACGCGCACACACACACACACACACACACATATGTGTGTGTGTATGTATAGACAGATAGGAGATAGATAGATAGATGATATAGATACATAGGAGATAGATAGATGATATACGTAGATAGGAGATACAAACGTGAATTTATTACATATAACAATGTGCAGCAAACTTTACAAGTAATATACGATGTTTCGCCGTCTCCTCCGCCATTTTCAAGTGGCACTTGAAAATGGTGTAGGAGACGCCAAAACGTTGTGTACTACTTGTGAAGTTTGCTTAGTTATATGGAATAAATCCACGTTTGTATTACCATCGGAAAATGGGGTTTTCAAAAGGGGTGTGGCTTTTAAAAGGGGCGTGTCATAATTATCGTTCAATTTATCGTTACCGCGGCTACATGTACGATAAATCGCGATATTCATTTAGGCCATTATCGCCCAGCCCTACTTTGCACACTACGGAAATCACGCAGATAAGTTACAGTGGATTTCATGCGCGCCCCCACTTGAACATCTGGCCGTCCCATAGGCTCCATTCTATGGTCCAGTGGATTCCGCCACCCGTCCAAAGAATTGACATGTAAATTGTTTTTGGGCAGACGGCGGATTCTGGCTTAACCCATAGCTGCACCAGGACGTTACTGAACGTCCTCGTGCCGCTATGGGAGTTCAGAGGGGGGTCGCGCGGCATGTAGCCCGGGATCGCGGCTATTAGTGGGCACGGTCCGATCGCCGTGCCCGCTAATTAAGTACTTAGAAGCAGCTGTCAAAGTTGACAGCTGCTTCTAAATACTTGCTCATATCCATCCCTGGTGGTCTAGTGGGGGGATCGCCCCCCCTGCGGCGCGATTGCGGGGGGGCGATCCCCGCATCCATCCCGGGCCGGGGTCTGCGCCGTAATGGCGCTGATCCCGGCTCGGCATTCTATTGCTTTTGGCTGCAGCAGCCAAAAGCAATAGAACACCGATCTCATGGATTCATGCAGTATAACTATACTGCATGGATCTCTATGAGAGATCAGAGTGCATATACTAGAAGTCCCCCACGGGGGCTTCTAGTATATGTGTAAAGTAAAAGAAAAATTTTATTTTTTTCATAACACAAAATCCCCTCCCCTAATAAAAGTCTGAATCACCCCCCTTTCCCCATTTTATAAATAAAAATAAATAAATTAATAAACAAACATGTTTGCTATCGCCGCATGCGTAATCGCCCGAACTATTAAGTAATCACATTCCTGATCTCACACGGTAAACGGCGTCAGCGCAAAAAAATCCCAAAGTGCAAAATTGCGCATTTTTGGTCGCATCAAATCCAGAATAATTGTAATAAAAAGCGATCAAAAAGTCATATATGCACAATCAAGGTACAGATAGAAAGATCACATCATGGCGCAAAAACTGACACCTCACACAGACCCATAGACCAAAGGATAAAAGCGCTATAAGCCTGGGAATGGAGCGATTTTAAGGAACATATATTTTCTTTAAAAGGTTTTAATTTTTTACAAGCCATCAAATCAAATAAAAGTTATACATGTTACATATCATTGTAATCGTAACAACTTAAGGAACATATACAACGAGTCAGTTTTACCCCAGGGCGAACGGAGTAAAAACAACCCCCCCCCAAATAAAATAAAAAAAACATTATTTTTTTTTCAATTTCACCTCACATATAATTTTTTTCTGGTTTCCCGGCACATTTTAGGCAAAAATTACATCTGCCATAGCAAAGTACAATTAGTTGCGCAAAAAAATAAGGGCTCATTTGGGTCTCTAGGTGGAAAAATGCAGGCGCTATGGCCTTATATACACGAGGAGGGAAAAACGAAAACGCAAAAATGAAAACTGGCTGTGTCCCCTAAGGGTTAATAGGATGGAGCCTATGGGACGGGTAGATCTTCAAGCAGAGGCATGCACTGAATCCGCTAGAGCTTTTCCGCGCGATTTCCTTAGTGTGAAAGAGCTCTAAAGAGTTAACAAACTTATGGAATGTTACTTTGAATACTTTGAGGGGTGCAGTTTTTACAGTGAAGGGATATATGGGGGTAACTAACACAACTGATCTGGTCCCTTATAAAATCAGAATCTCAGAATACTTGCCATAGTTAAAAGCATCACAGAGTTATAACTACATAAAGAGAGACAGGTCAGATTTGAAAAATAGTACCTGGGCATTAAGGCCTAAACGGGCTGCGAGGACAAGGGTGTTAAGGAACATTTAGTTTTTTTTTAAAAGGTTTACATTTTTTTAAAGCTGTCAAATAAAATAAAGTCATGCATAGTTGCATATCATTGTGATCGTATCAACTTGAGGAACATAGATAACATATCAGTTTTACCATAGGGTGAACGGTGTAAACACAAAACCACCGCAAATTAAAAAAAAAAAAATTGCATTTTATTTTTAATTTCACTGCGCGAATAATTTCTCTGGTTTTGCAGCATATTGTATTGAAAAATTACGCCTGTTATTGCAAAGTATAATTAGTGGCGCAAAAAATAAGGGCTCATGTGGGTCTCTAGGTAAAAAATTACAAGCGCTATGGCCTTTTAAACACGAGGAGGAAAAAGTGCAAAAATGAAAACTGGCTCCATCCTTAAGGGGTTAAATAAATGTAGAAATCCATAAATATACTTTTTAAATTTGGTTTTTGTTTTTTTTATCTACATCCCTTGTCACACCAGAAAAAGATGAAAATGCGAAAGTCCAAAGACCAGTCAGTGGCAAGTGTTGGCAAGTATGGAACACTGCAGGAATTCTCCTTCTTCAATAAGGTAACACTCCCATAGCGATTTGCTGTAGCACCTACGGAATGCACGTTACTCATACCTGCACTGTGATCCAAGGACATGTTGTATGGATTGGGACTTTTCAGGGTTTAAAGTTTAGTTTTTTTTTTATCATTATTTACAAAAATAAATATTTTTCTTAAATACTGATTCATTAGCGTAGGGCTGGGCCATATGACCAAAAAAAAATCTTGTTTATTTAGCAAATAAATAAATTTTTTCTTCTTGCAGGCAACCTTAGATACTATTTTAATGGTGTCTGAGCCAGCAACTGTATTGCTTCACATTGTAACATAAGCAGTTTTGGCCAATATGGGCCTCCAAATATTAGGCTACTCTGTGTCCCTATATAGTAGACAGACCCCCTCTGCACCCCCATATAGTATAGGAGGTCTTGCCTGTGCCTCCCTATATTTAGGGGGTGCATCCGTGTAGATGGGTATAGTAGATAAGGGGAGTATTAGTAGAACTATAGGAGATGAAAGGTGTAGTAGAGGTATGGTAGAGAAGTAGTACCAGTATACTAGACAAGGGGTATAGTAGAGGATGGGGGGTAGTAGCAGCTGCATTATAGTGTATTATGGGTGTAGCAATAGATTTAAAGTAGATAAGGGGAGTAGTAGAAGTATTTAAGGGTGAAGGGAATTTATGCTTTGGAGCAGATTGTCATGCTGGCTGTGCAAGTCCGTAGCTCAGGCACTGCTGCAGAACAGCATTGATTTTTTCTTTTTTTTTTTTTTTTTAATCAAATTTGTGATTTTAAAAAAGAATCAAGTTGCCCTAAGGGCAAATTTAATCAAATGAATTTGATCTTCTAGCCCTACGTTAGCAGTAGTTACATGAACTATAAAATAGTCACAATCTTACTTTCAGATAATAGAAAAAAGAATGTTTATTACATAGTTAATAATAAATAAGAGGATTTTTTTGTACTCACCGTAAAATCCCTTTCTTGTGGCTTCATTGGGGGACACAGCACCAGTGGGTATAGGCTACTGCCACTAGGAGGCGACACTAGACAGAAGAAGAAGTGACTCCGCCTGGCAGGCTATACCCCTCCTACAGGCACCAGGCTTACTCAGTTTAGTCACAAGCAGTAGAAAGTAGTAACAAAAAAACAGGCAAAAAAAACAGGCTGGTCCCGGGAACGAAAAACCCAAGAACAGAACAAGCCCCGGGAGCGCAACCTCAAACAGGGTGGGAGCTGTGTCCCCCAATGAAGCCACAAGAAAGGGATTTTACGGTGAGTACAAAAAAAAATCCTCTTTTCTTGTGCCTGTCATTGGGGGACACAGCACCAGTGGGACGTACAAAAGCAGTCCCAGAGGGTGGGGAAAGAAGATTACAATCCCCATGCGGCCTGCCTAACGCACGGCGGCCTGCAGAACCTTGCGGCCCAGACTGGCGTCAGAGGAAGCCATGATATGGACCTGATAAAACTTTGAAAAGGTGTGAACTGAAGACCAGGTGGCGGCCTTGCAGACCTTGGACACTGAGGCCTGATGGTGAACCGCCCAAGAGGCCCCCACCGCCCGAGCAAAATGAGCGGTGACCCGAAAAGGAGGAGCCCTGCCACGAACGCGGTAGGCCTCTGCGATGGCTGCCCTGATCAAACGCCCAATGGTGGTCTTGGAGGCAGCCAGCCCCTTGCGCGGACCAGACGGGACCACGAACAGGGAATCCGAGCGGCGGAAGGAAGCAGTGACGGACAAGTAGATCCGTATGGCCCGGACAAGGTCCAAACAATGCAGGGACCGTTCCCTAGGATGGGAGGGCGCAGGGCAAAAAGAGGGGAGAATGATGTCCTCATTAAGGTGGAATGCAGACACGACCTTCAGAAGGAAGGAAGAGGACGAAGCACCACCTTGTCCTCGTGAAGGGGTGGAATATTGGCCCTTGTGAAAGGAGGTTGGCCCGCAGGGGAAGACGCCAGGGGGCGTCGGCCAGGAGGTGCACTACGTCGGCGTACCAGGACCGGCGCGGCCAGTCTGGAGCGACAAGAATGGCGGGAACGCAGAGTGCCTTGATGCGCTTCAGGACTCGTGGGAGAATGGGCAGAGGAGGAAAGGCGTAAACCAGGGAGAACTGCTCCCATGGGGTCACCAAGGCATCCACCGAGAACGCGCAAGGATCCCGGGCTCGAGTCACATAGATGGGGAGTTTGTGGTTCAGCGTGGAGGCGAAGAGATCCACGTCTGGGAATCCCCACCGCCGGCAGATTTGAAGAAACACCTCGGGATGTAGAGCCCATTCGCCTTGATCCAGTCTTTCGCGGCTGAGGTAGTCCGCCGCCCAATTGTCCACCCCGGGAATGTGGACTGCCGAGAGAGCTGGAACAAACCGCTCCGCCCAATGGAGAATGTGAGCGGCCTCTGTCATGACAGAGCGGCTCCTGGTGCCGCCTTGACGGTTCAGATAAGCAACGGCGGTGACGTTGTCGGTCTGAACACGGACCGGGTAACCCCTCAGGAGATCGGTCCACTGAGACAGGGCGAGAAAGATGGCCCGGAGCTCCAGGATATTGATGTGAAGCAGAGCCTCCATTGGCGACCAAGAGCCCTGAGCTGTGTGGCTTTCGAAGACCGCCCCCCACCCGGACAGGCTGGCATCCGTAGAGACGACCAGCCAATTGAGGGGGAGGAACGAGCGGCCGAGGAGTACCACCGGAGATGTCAACCACCAAAGAAGCTCCCTGCGAACAGCAGGGGACAGGAGGATCTTCTTGTGGAGAGACAGAGGGGACCTGTCCCACTGAGACAAAATCGCCCGCTGCAGAGGGCGCAAATGAAACTGAGCGAAGGGGATCGCCTCGAAAGAGGAGACCATCTTGCCCAGGACCTGAATGCAAAGGCGAATCGAACAGGGGGAGCCCGAGCGGAGCAGAGCGACTGCCGAGCGCAGGGAGGCAACCTTGTTGGGAGGAAGGAGAACGCGGGCCGTCTCTGTGTTGAATAGCATCCCGAGAAACTCCATAGAGCGGGAGGGGAATAGGGAAGATTTTTGGTAGTTGATCACCCAGCCGAAATCGGTCAGGAGATCGAGTGTGATCTGGAGGCTGGACAAAGTGTCCTGTTTGGAGCGGCCCTTTACCAAGAGGTCGTCCAGGTATGGCAGGATAGCCACCCCCTTTGATCGAAGCAGAGCCATCAAGGGTGCAAGGATCTTGGTAAAGACCCGAGGCGCCGTGGCGAGCACGAAGGGCAGGGCCACGAACTGGAAATGTCCAGAACAGACAGCGAAACGTAGGAAACGTTGATGACTGGCTGCGATAGGAACATGCAGATAGGCGTCGCGGATGTCTATAGAGGCGAGAAATTCATTTTGCTCTAGAGACGCGACCACCGATCGCAAGGATTCCATGCGAAAACGCCGAAGGCTAACAAACCTGTTCAGCCGTTTCAAATCCAGGATAGGACGGACCGAACCGTCCTTTTTGGGGACTGTGAACAGGTTAGAATAGAATCCCTGGAAGCGCTCGGAGGGAAGGAGATTCTGAACCCCCCGAAAAAGCTCGGAAAGCCGTGCCGAAGAGCGTGGGAGATTTGATGGAAAAAAGCGAGGAGGTGGCATGGACACAAACTCGATTTTGTATCCTGAAGACACCACCTCCCGTACCCACACATCGGGCACATGGGCGAGCCAAATCTCCTTGAAGGAGAGCAGACGACCCCCTACCTGAGGGAGAGACCCGAGTGGGAAAGGACCCTCAGGAAGAAGACTTTGGGGCAGGACCCTTAGAAGGGCGAGAACGGGGCTGCCAGGAGGGGCGGGGTTTGAAAGAGGGCTTCCTAGAAGGAGCTGGAGGCGTATCCTTAGCCAGACGACGCGCCGGAGGCTCAAAGGAGCGGAAACGGCTGGAACGCCTGTGAGGCTGAGACCGCCGGGAGCGGTTTTGAGGGAGCAAGGAACTCTTCCCCCCTGTAGCGTCCGAGATTATTTTATCTAGTCGCTCCCCAAAAAGTCTGTTCCCTGCAAAGGGAAGAGAAGTCAGAGCCTTTTTGGAGGATGCGTCAGCATTTTGACCAGACAGATCGTCGGATGGCTACAGAGTTAGCCAGGGCCCGTGCAGACAAACGAGCGGCTTCCTGAGAAGCGTCGCACAAGTATTTGGACGCATGCAGAATCTGCGAGGCCGGAGACAGGAGATCCTCACGCGGGGTGTCCAGGGAGAGGTCATGGACTAACTGCCTGGCCCAAGAGGAACAAGCCTTGCTGATCCAGGATGCAGCAAAGGTAGGACGTAGGGCCGAACCAGCTGCAATAAAGACAGACTTCGAAAAAGTGTCGATTTTCTTGTCCACTGGGTCAGTGAGTGAAGCCCCATCTGCCAGAGGCAGAGTAGTAGACTTGGAAAGTCGTGAAACCGGAGGGTCCACCGGTGGGGGCACCGTTCATGTAGAGACCAAGTCAGGGGAGAAGGGAAACAAAGCCTCGGATCGCTTAGAGGATGGAATCCGCCGGTCAGGGTGATTCCACTCCTTGGCTAGGAGATCTTCAAAATCCTTATGGCTGGGAAAAACCAAGGGCTGTCGCTTATGGCGACTGAAAGAGACCTCACTCCTGGAAGTAGAAGGGGACTCTTCATCAATATGTAAGGTGTCCCGCACTGCACGGATCAAGGCCTGCACTGCAGAGGCCAGCTGATCCTCCCTGTCGGACTCTGAGGCAGAGTCAGAGGGGTCCCCCGATGTGGCGGAGAGGAGAGCTATGCTGTGTCTACCTCCTACGGACACTAGACTAAAACTGAGTTAGCCTGGTGCCTGTAGGAGGGGTATAGCCTGCCAGGTGGAGTCACTTCTTCTTCTGTCTAGTGTCGCCTCCTAGTGGCAGTAGACTATACCCACTGGTGCTGTGTCCCCCAATTACAGGCACAAGAAAAATAAATTACATTTCCATATAGTTGCCTGATCTTTAATGAACCCAGACCAATGAAGGTTGTTCCCGCCTTTTTAAAATGCTTGTCCTGTAATGAATTCCATCACCAATGCAGCAACAGTTTGGCTGCTGGGTCGTGTGATGAAGAGAGGGTAATGAAAACACACGATAGCAGAGACTAGAAATGGTGCTTTCCTTTTTATTAAGGATCAAACAGTCCCTTTTTTAATGGTCTGCAAAGCTTTCTGGGGTTTGTTTATTGGACTTACATTGTCTTATAGTACTTGTTCCCTGCAACCTATAACCTCTACATTTTTCTTTTTAGGTTCGTCGTGTATTGAAGAGCCAGGAAGTATACGAAAATTTTCTGCGATGCATCGCCCTCTTCAATCAGGAACTTGTATCCGGTTCTGAGCTTTTGCAACTTGTCACACCTTTTTTGGGGTATGTTCAGAAGTCTTACTTTTTTTCTAAAACTAATGAAATAAATAAGAAATTATTATGATGTAAGTGTGGTGTATGGATTTTGTGTAGAAATAGTGCACAAGAATAAAATCATTGCAAGTATTAAACTGCTCATTTTTTTTTATTTTTTTATTTTTTTTTTTTTTAAACATCTTGTATTTTTGCCTTCAGGAAATTTCCAGAGCTCTTTGCTCAATTTAAATCTTTCTTGGGTGTCAAGGAACTCTCCTTTGCCTCTCCGGTAACCAATGATCGGTCTAATGAAGGGATAGGACGGGAAATTGATTATGCCTCCTGTAAACGAATTGGTTCCAGTTACCGAGCACTTCCTAAGACCTACCAGCAGCCAAAATGTAGTGGTAGGACTGCTGTCTGCAAAGAGGTACGCACAGTATGTTAGCTGTTTAAAAACCTACATGGTTTTGTTAGATTAAACCTTCTTCAGAGTAGCGATGCTGTTACTCAGGACCCTAGAGCTCCCTCTCTGGTGCCCAGCTATTTGTCATTCACTCCAGTTTAGGGGGTCCAACCAGAGTTAGGCTGTTTGCCAGCAGTACAGACGTTATATTGTTTGAATTTAAGCAATAATTTTGTGTATGTATGTAGGCAATGATTAAACGACTAACAAATTCATATGTGGTTGATAGCATCTTTTGAGCTGACCATAAGATCGTCAGTTGTTTGCTATTCTTTTGGTGTATGTACACATCGTTGATTTGTTTGCCGGGATTAGAAAGAGTTAACAATCATAACTAATGACTGTTTCTGTTCTGTGTGTTATAGTAAAAGATTTCAGGATGTTGACAAAGTGCTTGTTTGCAATCTTTTATTGTTAATCTGAGAAAACTAAAAATAACTTAGTCGAATAGGATTCTTAGTTGCCTGTCACAGCACAGGATGTACTACTCTGCTGTGCCATGACTTAGTGCTGGTGAAAGTGCACTGGACAGTTTGGAACTATGCTGGGCTGAAGACTTACACAGTACACTAAGGGTGCCTTCACACGTAGCGGATTCCACACTGCAAATTCGCAGCGAAATCTGCTACAGATCCATTGCCAGTTATTTTCCATGAGAATACAGACAACAGGATTGACATCCTGCTGTGAATATGTAAGTTAGTCCCCCATTGGCCAGAGCATACTGTACCTGCTCCACGCTCCGGCTTGCTTCGGGGGTTCCTGGCATCAGCACATCCCGCTCGTGAGACGTGAACCCCTGACGCAAGCCAGAGCACGGAGCAGCTGATGTATGCTCTGGCCGGCGGGGGGGGGTTAACTTACATACTCGCAGCGGGATGTCAATCCCACTGCGAGTATGTATTCTCATAGACAATAACTGGCAATGGATCTGCAGCGAATTTGCAGTGTGATATCTGCTGCGGATCCGGAAATGTGTTATGGAGTCCTATTAGACTGTTTAGCATAACAAACTAACCGCATGCCCATTTTTGTCATTGTGCACTACAGTGCCAAAATACACAGCTTTGTATTAATATGCTAATGAGGCCAAAGAGACCGGCTTGGTATGGCCCAGATACGTCCGCCTCTGTTATGCAATGCAAATTCTCCCCAATTACAACCACTATACTGCCTATGCTAACCCACCTCTAGCTTAAAATCTTGCGCATGCGCACACTGCTAAGACAGCTCATCGGTTGTCTGTC
The DNA here is from genome assembly GCF_027789765.1 of Dendropsophus ebraccatus. Classification (NCBI taxonomy): domain Eukaryota; kingdom Metazoa; phylum Chordata; class Amphibia; order Anura; family Hylidae; genus Dendropsophus; species Dendropsophus ebraccatus. The sequence continues at coordinate 96,716,766 of NC_091456.1, forward strand.
ATGCATTGAGGGAAGTTTACAGAGGAGCACAGAAGCAGTGTTTTGATGCAGCTGGATGGGTCAAAAACTTTACTAAAGTATGTCCAGAATCCTTTTGTAAAGCAAATCTGTTGACCCCCCCCCCCCCCCCCCCCCCCCCCAAACCCTATCTGTGATTTTTCACTTCACGGAAAATAGCCCATGTGTGCTCCTTTTACGTAAATGTGGTTCACATCATCTGACTTTATGAACTGCTTCTTGGCACAACACTTTTAATAACTAGGGTTTTTTCTTTGCACATTTTCTGCAGGTGTTAAATGATACATGGGTGTCTTTTCCAGCCTGGTCTGAGGATTCTACTTTTGTGAGCTCTAAGAAAACCCCATATGAAGAGCAGCTTCACCGTTGTGAGGATGAAAGGTTTGAGGTGAGTTATGTGTAATTGTCGTCCTGCATCTCCTATGTTGTCAGTTGGGAACAGTGTCAGTCAAAGAGAAGGTTTTCCTAGTACATTCTTACATGGGAGCTGCAGAACAAGGAGGTATAATATGTTAATCAGGAAAGAGATCTTAAAGGGAGAGAAGATGATCTAAAAGAGAATCTATCACTAGGTTTTTGCTGCCTTAAATGAAGGCAACATTAACTAGTGACAGAAATGCTGAAGAGAACAATGTATTTCTTTGTTCTGTTCAGCTGTTCTCCTGATATGCTTTGTACCACACCACTCCCTGTGGATGCTAATTGACAGCTGTCTGCCTATACACAGTATGGATTGGCAGTTGTGTATCAGTGGCTAGGGAGTAGAGGGAGCTGGTCGTCATGAATTTAAAGAACTACTGTGCAAATGCACATGATGGAGAGGACGAGTTATTGTCCATGTTATTCAGGAGGATATCTTTGAATCAGCTGCTCAGAATAATTTAAGTGATACATCATTCTGTTCAGCTTCTCTTGCACTCTTTTTTGCAAACACATATTTATCTAGCAAACCCTCTCTCCTGATATGTCCACTCTTTTCCTCCCCATGTTGACAGTTCATTGTCTTGGCTACAAACCAACACTTTGCTCTAAAAGCAGTGGGGAGACTGTATGTAAGCTATAAATGTATGCAGTGGTACAGTGGCTACGTGTAATAGTAATACACAGCCAACAGCTAATGAATGTGTAACAAAAAAACAAAACAAAAAACTTTATACATACCTGTCCACGATCCTGGGTTTGCTTCTCTCTTCTGCCCGCAGCTAGAACTTCTTAGCCGGTCTCTGAAGTGACAAGGCTGCTCAGTTGATCACTGGCTGTGGTGCTGTCCCATCACGGCCAGTGACTGGCTGAACATCCTGTCACGGTTAAGACCAGCTTAGAAGTTCCAGCTGAGGGCAGAAGCGAGAAGAACACTGGGGAGTGTGGACAGGCATGTATAAAGTTTTACAATATTTTAAGGACCATTGTATGTTGAAAATATTGTAACCTGAGGCCATTGTATGTTGAGGGACCACTGTATTATAAATTCAGTTTCACCTCTGCTGTGGTGTTTTTATACAGTTTTTCTAAAACATTAAAATGTTTACTTTTCTTTTTTTTTATACAATCGCCTGTACGTCTATCTGTACTGTACACTGTGTCCTTGCCATCTTGGTGCTAGTGAAGTTTGTTACACTACCAACAATGTTGGCATGTGCCTGAAAAATTGCATGTAGTTGCTGAGGAGTGAATGTTTGTTTTACTACTTGTGCTATGGTGCGTTTACAGAGAGATGCATCTTCAGTGGATTTAACCCTTTCAAGCAAAAGTCAGTAAATTTACTGACCTGCTTCAGATGCTCACTGTTTACACAGAGACCAGGAGCTGCAACTAAACTTTCAGCTGATAGCTGACAGTTTAGTGTAACTGTCACTGGACTCCCAAAGGGGGTCCAGCATCCGCAATTGCCGGCTTTGGTGGATCAGTAACAGTAATTGGTGTTGTAAAAAACACATAGGATAACATTGGAATCTCTGGAAAGAAAATGCTAATTTTAACTTTTCACTTTTCTTCCTGTGAAATGCCCAAAGGGTTAAATAACTGAATGAATGTAAATTTAAATACTTGAAAGAGTGAAGATTTTAAAATAGGTTGAATTGTGGGGGGTTTTAGTATACATGCCTCTAAAATATACTCCAAAACTGAACTGGTGCCGAAAGAATTTCTGAGTTTGAAATTTTCACGAACATTTTGAAAATTGCTACTAAACATTTACGGCCTCTAACATCCCAAATAAGTAAAAGCATGTTCACCAAATGCTTTTAAAATGAAGTAGACATGTTATAGATATGAATTAATAAATAATGAATGTAGTATTACTATTGTCCTTATTTGCAGAGACATTCAAATGTAGAGAAATGCGCTTTTTTTTTTACATTTTTAATAACATTTTGGAGTTATTCACAAAAAAATTCTAAAGCCATCAACTCAAATTTACCACTAACATAAAGTAGAATATGTAACAAAAAAACAATCTTGGAATCAGAAGGATTGGTAAAAGTATTTCTTGTGCCTGTCATTGGGGGACACAGCACCTGTGGGTATAGGCTACTGCCACTAGGAGGCGACACTAGACAGAAGAAGAAGAAGTGACTCCGCCTGGCAGGCTATACCCCTCCTACAGACACCAGGCTAACTCAGTTTTAGTCTAGTGTCCGTAGGAGGTAGACACAGGTGCCATGCACCTCTTTATTATTTTAGTTTTATTTCTTTCTCTTTCTTTCTAGGTTATCAGGGGGACCGTCGGCGTGGGCTGCCACACCAGACGTAGCTTCCCTCTGAGGGTGCACGGAAAGAAATTTTATTTCCCTGCGCCGGTCACCTGTCCCCCACCGCCCGTTCCCTGCGGAAGGATGCCGGTACCCCACCCAGGTGCGAGGTGACCGAAAGGGTTACCCTGTGCGCACCTGAAGTCGCCGGACAGGTGAGTATCTCCTCTGTCCCACCTGCCCCAAGTCCTTCCCTCCTGGGGGGATTGTCCTGCCTAGCGTTCTTTTAGGGACCCTCCCCCCCTCCTGGGGTCTCTATCTCTCCTGGGGTGTCATCCTGCGCAGTGTCCTTAGGGACATTGCTGTCAGAGGTTGTCAGGGTGGATTCCCTTCCTCCGTCCCCCCCCCCCCCCCCCCTCACAGCACAGGGGTCTCCGGGGGGTCTCTGACTCACTTTCCCCCCCTGGTCGTGGTGTCTCTGCCGGGGGTGGCACAAGGGCACTGGCAGCAGCTGCCGGGGCTAGCTGGGCGATTTAGGCCCCGGCTTCTGCCGGAGCTAGGCCGCATCGGCGCGCAGCCGTGACGTCACGGGGGCGGAGCGCCGGCCCGTTTTCAACCCTTCCCGCCCGCCTGCCCAGTTCCTATTGGTGTAGCCCCCACCTTCTCCTCCCTGTGCCCCCTCCCTTCCTCCTCCTTCCCCCTGCAGCCAAGCAGCTTGTGGTCGCCTGCTGTTATCACACTGTCAGCCCCACAGCTCCCAAGCAGCAGCTTCAGCTCCAGTACAGCAGCTACAACTCCCTATGCAACAGCAGCTCCAGTACAGCAGCTACAACTCCCTGTACAACAGCAGCTCCAGCGTGCAGCAGCTAGCATCCAGTGCAGCATCCAGCACGGCAGCAGTTCCAGGGTCGGGTAGGTTCACCCAGTGGGTGATATCCCCCTCCTCCACTCCCCAGGCTAACAGCCCTAGCTACTATGTCTGGTCCCCGGGACGACCCCCCTAGGCAGCTCGCTCCCGCGGCTGTGACGACACACTTTGCATGTGCTCGTTGCAATAAGAAGTTCCCTCTGCCTGCTGTGCCTTAACCCTGGTGCCAACTCCCAGGAGGCCCCCCCTCCAGGTTCAGATTTAGCCTCTCCTGAGTTGGCTAGGTCCCTGTCCCAGGCGATCGGTGACCTCTCTAGCTGTCTCAGGTCATGATTCATGCCATTGAGCGGTTGCCCTCCCAGGCGCCCCCAGCAGCGGGATCCTCCAGGGTATCTCCTGACTTCCCTTCCAGAGGACGATCCCATAAGAGACCAAGACTCTGTCTCACTGTCACCCTCTAGGTGTTCCTCAGACCCTTCTCCGACAGATCCACTGCAGGTGCTTCTGCTTCCCAGCGACCCCTCTCTGCCACCTCGGGGGACCCCTCTGACTCTGCTTCAGAGTCTGACAGGGAGGATCAGCTGGCCTCTGCAGTGCAAGCCTTGATCCGTGCAGTGCGGGACACCTTGCATATTGATGAAGAGTCCCCTTCTACATCCAAGAGTGAAGTCTCCTTCAGTCGCCATAAGCGACAACCCTTGGTTTTTCCCAGTCATAAGGATTTGAGGATCTTCTAGCCAAGGAGTGGAAACACCCTGACCGGCGGATTCCATCCTCTAAGCGTGCCGAGGCTTTGTTTCCCTTCTCCCCTGACTTGGTCTCTACATGGACGGTGCCCCCATCTGTGGACCCTCGGGTTTCACGACTTTCCAAGTCTACTACTCTGCCTCTGGCAGATGGTGCTTCACTCACTGACCCAGTGGACAAGGAAATCAACACTTTTTCGAAGTCGGTCTTTATTGCAGCTGGTTCGGACCTGCGTCCTACCCTTGCTGCATCCTGGGTCAGCAAGGCTTGTTCCTCTTGGGCCAGGCAGTTAGTCCTGACCTCTCCCTGTACACTCCATGCGAGGATCTCCTGTCTCTGGGCTCGCAGATTCTGCATGCGTCCAAATACTTGTGTGATGCTTCTCAGGAAGCCGCTCTTTTTTCTGCTCGCGCCCTGGCAAACTCTGTAGCCATCCGACGCTCTGTCTGGCTAAAATCCTGGTCAGCTGACGCCGCCTCCAAGAAGGCTCTGACTTCTCTTCCCTTTGCAGGAAACAGACTTTTTGGTGAGCAGCTGGATTGAATAGTCTCGGACGCTACCGGGGGGAAGAGCTCCCTGCTCCCTCAAAACCGGTCCCGGCGCCCTCAGCCTCTCAGACGTTACAGTCATTTCCGCTCCCTTGAGCCTCCGACACGTTTTCGCCCGGCTAAGGATATACCTCCGGCTCCTTCTAGGAAGCCCTCCTTCAAACCCCGCCCATCCTGGCAGCTCTGTTCTCGCCCTTCTAAGGGTCCTGCCCCCAAGTCTTCTTCCTGAAGGTCCTTCCCCACTCGGGTCTCTCCCTCAAGTAGGGGGTCTTCTGCTCTCCTTCAAGGAGATTTGGCTCATATGTCCGATGTGTGGGTTCGGGAGGTGGTGTCTTCAGGATACAAAATAGAGTTCGGGTCCTTTCTGCTGCCTCGCGTTTTTCAGGCTCTTCGGCACAGCTTTCCGAGCTTTTTCAGGCGGTTCAGAATCTCCTAGCTCAAGAAGTTGTGGTCCCAGTCCCTCCCTCTGAGCGCTTTCAGGGATTCTTTTCCAATCTGTTCACAGTCCCCAAAAAGGACGGTTCGGTCCGTCCTATCCTGAATTTGAAGCTGCTGAACAGGTTTGTTCGCCTTCGGCAGTTCCGCATGGAATCCTTGTGATTAGTAGTCGCGTCTCTAGAGCAGGATGAATTTCTTGCGTCTATAGACATCCGCGACGCCTATCTGCATGTTCCCATTGCAGCCAGTCATCAACGTTTCCTACGTTTCACCGTCTGTTCTGGACATCTCCAGTTCGTTGCCCTGCCCTTTGGGCTAGCCACGGCGCCTCAAGTCTTCACCAAGATCCTTGCACCTTGATGGCTCTGCTTCGGTCAAAGGGGGTGGCTATCTTGCCCTACCTGGACGACCTCTTTGTAAAGGGCCGCTCCAAACAGGACACTCTGTCCAGTCTCCAGATCACACTCGATTTCCTGACCAATTTCGGTTGGGTGATCAATTACCAACAATCTTCCTACTTTCCACCCGCTCTATGGAGTTTCTCGGGATGCTATTAAACACAGAGACGGCCCGCGTTCTCCTTCCTCCCAACAAGGTTGCCTGTTCCATTCGCCTTTGCACGTGAGTCCTGGGCAAGATGGTCTCCCTTTTCGAGGCGATACCCTTCGCTCAGTTTCATTCGCGCCCTCTGCAGCGAGCGATTCTATTTCAGTGGGACAGGCCCCCTCTGTCTCTCCACAAGGAGATCCTCCTGTCCCCTGCTGTTCGCAGGGAGCTTTTTTGGTGGTTGATGTCTCCGGTGGTCCTTTCTCCCCCTCATATGGCTGGTCATCTCTACGGATGCCAGCCTGTCCAGGTGGGGGGCTGTCTTCGCGAGTCACACGGCTCAGGGCGCTTGGTCACCGATGGAGGCTCGGCTTCACATCAATATCCTGGAGCTCCGGGCCATCTTCCTCGCCCTGTCTTAGTGGACCGATCTCCTGAGGGGTTTCCCGGTCTGTGTTCAGAACGACAACGTCACCGCCGTACCAGGCGGTACCAGGAGCCGCTCTGTCTTGCCCAAGGCCGCTCGCATTCTCCATTGGGCGGAGCGTTTTGTTCCAGCTCTCTCGGCAGTCCACGTTCCCGGGGTGGACAATTGGGCGGCGGACTATCTCAGCCGCGAAAGACTGGATCACAGCGAATGGGCTCTTCATCCCGGGGTGTTTCTTTAAATCTGCCGGCGGTGGGGATTCCCAGACGTGGATCTCTTCGCCTCCAGGCTGAACCACAAACTCCACACCTATGTCACTCGAGCCCGGGATCCTCGCGCGTTCGCGGTGGACGCCTTGGTGACCCCATGGGAGCAGTTCTCCCTGGTTTACGCCTTTCCTCCTCTGCCCATCTCCCACAAGTCCTGAAGCGCATCAAGGCACTCAGCGTTCCTGGCATTATTGTCGCTCCAGACTGGCCGCGCCGGTCCTGGTACACCGGCGTAGTGCACCTCCTCGCCGACGCCTCCTGGCGTCTTCCCCTGTGGACTGACCTCCTTTCACAACGGCCAATATTCCACCCCAATATACCTCAGCTGAGTTTTACGGCATGGCTGTTGAAGCCGCGGTATTGAGATTTCGGGGGTTTTCGGAGCCAGTCATCCAAACCATGCTTAAGGCCCGCAAGCCTCAGTCGGCTCGGAACTACCATCGCGTATGGAAGGCCTTCTTTTCTTGGTGTGCACAGAATAATTTTCACCCCTTGGTGTGTTCCACGCCCAAGATTCTTTCTTTTTTTGCAATCCGGTCTGGATAAGGGCCTAAGTCATTCCACCTTGCGTTCTCAGGTTTCTGCCCTGTCTGTTCTTTTTTAGCGGGCTCTTGATTTCCGCCCTCAGGTGAAGACTTTTCTCGGGGTGGTCCATTTGGCCCCCCCTTTTCGACAGCCTGTAGAGCCCTGGGACCTTAATTTAGTCCTCGAGGTTCTGCAAGGTCCTCCCTTTGAGCCTCTAAGGGAGGTGTCTCTTTGTTTCCTTTCTTGTAAGGTTGCCTTCTTGGTGGCGTTTACATCCATCCGTAGGTTGTCTGAACTGGCAGCGCTCTCTTGTTGCTCCCCTTATCTGGTCTTTCACAAGGACAAGGTTGTGCTTCGCCCTCCTCCTTCCTTCCTGCCGAAGGTCGTGTCGACGTTCCACCTTAATGAGGACATCATTCTCCCCTCTTCTTGCCCTGCACCCTCCCATCCTAGGGAACGGTCCATGCATTGTTTGGACCTTGTCCGGGCCATACGGATCTACTTGTCAGTCACTGCTTCCTTCCCGCCACTCGGATTTCCTGTTCGTGGTCCCGTCGGGTCTACGCAAGGGGCTGGCTGCCTCCAAGACCACCATTAGGCGTTGGATCAGGACGGCCATTCTCAGAGGCCTACCGTGTTTGTGGCGGTGCGGGTCACCGGTTTTTCTGCTCGGACTGTGGGGGCCTCTTGGGCGGTTCGCCATCAGGCCTCAGTGTCCCAGGTCTGCAAGGCCGCCACCTGGTCTTCAGTTCACATTTTTACAAAGTTTTATCAGGTCCATATCCTGGCTTCCTCTGACACCAGTCTGGGCCACAAGGTTCTGCAGGCTGCCGTGTGTTTGGCAGACCGCATGGGGATTGTCATCTGATTTCCCCACCCTCTGGGACTGCTTTTGTACGTCCCACAGGTGCTGTGTCCCCCAATGACAGGCACAAGAAAAGAGGATTTTTGTACTCACCGTAAAATCCCTTTCTTGTGGCTTCATTGGGGGACACAGCTCCCACCCTATTATTTTGAGGTTGTTTTCTTTACTTTTCCTACTGCTTGTGACTAAACTGAGTTAGCCTGGTGTCTGTAGGAGGGGTATAGGTGGAGTCACTTCTTCTGTCTAGTGTCGCCTCCTAGTGGCAGTAGCCTATACCCACAGGTGCTGTGTCCCCCAATTAAGCCACAAGAAAGGGATTTTACGGTGAGTACAAAAATCCTCTTTCCGAAGTTATTGATGAATAAAGTGACACAGGTCATATTCATAAAATTTGCCTTGGTCCTGAAAGGGTTAAGAAAAGAAGAAATCTCAGTCTTTCCTTTATGAACTGTTCCCTGTTTATAGTCTTTTCCTGGCTTTAGCTTTAAAAATCTGTCAGATAAATCTTTGTGTGAAAGCACCATTACAAACCACTAAAGTGGAGCTGAAATGAAACATCTTAAGGACCAGGCCATTAATTAGCATTTTTGTCTTTTCCTCCTCACCTTTTATTTTTTCTACCTACAAGGGACGTTTGGGATCTCATTTTTTGTGCCACGATCTCTAGTTTTTATTTGTACTGTATTTTGTAGATGGGACATTTTGGTTACTCTTTAGTAATTTTTTTTTTTTCTGATTATATCCCCTTCGTGCTGCAGCTAGTTTGGGCCTTAATGACCAGGCTAATTTTTCAAAATCTGACCTGTCTCACTTTATGCTCTTATAGCTCAGTGATGCTTTAACGTATGCTAGCGATTCCGAGATTGTTTTTTCGTGACATATGGCACTTTATGTTAGTGGCAAAATTGGGTCACTACTTTGTGTGTTTTTTGTGAAAAACATCAAAATATCATGAAAAATTTAAAAAATTTGCATTTTATGAACTTTGAAATTCTCTGCTTCTAAAAAAAGAAAGTCGTAGCACATAAATTAGTTACTAAGTCACATTACCAATATGTCTTCTTTATTCTGGCATAATCTGGTAAACATATTTTACTTTTTTAGGGTGTTATGGGGCTTAGAAATTTATCAGCAAATTATCACATTTTCGTGAAACTGATTTTTTTAGGGACCAGTTCTTTTTTTAAATAGATTTAGAAGTCTGGTATCCTGAAAACCCCCATAAGTGACCCCATTTTGGAAACTACACACCTTAAAGAATTAATCTAGGGGTATAATGAGCATTTTAACCCTACAGGGGCTGGAGGAAAGTATTCACAATTAGGCAGTAAAAAAATTGAAAATTTTAATTTTCCAATAATATATACGTTTAGATTAAAGTTTCTCATTTTCAAAAGGAATATGAGACAAAAAGCACCCCAAAATTTGTAATGCAGGTTCTCTTGAGTACAACGGTACCCCATATGTGGGCGTAAACCACTGTATGGGCACACAGCAGGGCTCAGAAGGAAGGGAGCGCCAATTAGCTTTTCCAATGCAAATTTTGCTGAAGGAGTTTCTGAGCGCCAGGTGCGTTTGCAGTGCCCCTGTAGTGTCAGCAGAGAGAAAAACCCCCATAAGTCACCCCATTTTGGAAAGTACACCCCTCAAAGAATTCATCTTGGTGTGTGGTGACCATTTTGACCCCACAGGTATTACAGGAAAGTATTCAAAAGAAGACAGTAAAAATGAAAAACTCGAATTCTTCCAATAATATGTTCGTTTAGTTTGAAATTTCTCAATTTCACGAGGAACAAGAGGAAAAAAGTACCCCAAAATTTGTAACGCAGGTTCTCCTGAGTACAATGGTACCCCATATGTGGGCATAAACCACTGCATGGGCACACAGGAGGGCTCAGAAGGGAAGGAGCGCCAATTAGCTTTTTCAATGCAGATTTTGCTGCAGAAGTTTCCGAGCGCCAGGTGCGTTTGCAGAGCCCCTGTAGTGCCAGCGGAGTAAAATCTCGCCATAAGTCACTCCATTTTGGAAAGTGCACCCCTCAAAGTATTCATCTTGGTGTGTGGTGACCATTTTGACCCCACAGGTATTAGAGGAAAGTATTCAAAAGTAGACAGTAAAAATGAAAAACTCAAATTTTTCCAATATTATGTTCTTTTAGTTTGAAATTTCTCAATTTTATGAGGAACAAGAGGAAAAAAGTACCCCAAAATTTGTAACGCAGGTTCTCCTAAGTGAAAAGGTACCTCATATGTGGGCATAAACCATTCTATTGGCACACAGCCGGGCTCAGAAGGAAAGGAGCGCCAATTAGCTTTTTCAGTGCAGATTTTTCTGAAGAAGTTTCTGAGCGCCAGGTGCGTTTGCAGAGCCCCTGTAGTGTCCGCAGAGTAAAATCTCCCAATAAGTCACCCCATTTTAGAAAGTGCACCCCTCAAAGAATTCATCTTGGGGTGTGGTGACCATTTTTACCCCACAGGTATTAGAGGAAAGTATTCAAAATTGGCCAGTAAAAATGAAAAACTCTAATTTTTCCAATAATATGTTGGTTTAGTTTGAAATTTCTCAATTTGACGAGGAACAGGAGAGAAAACGTACCCCAAAATCTGTAACGCAGGTTCTCCTGAGTACAACGGTACCCCTTATGTGGGCATAAACCACTGTATGGGCACACAGCAGGGCTCAGAAGGGAAGGAGCACCAATTTACAGGAGCAAAACCGCAGCTAGTAATGGTTATTAGAATAGCGCAGTTACTAAAATAAGATAAAAAAAAATGAGATTACAGGTAATGTGGGGTGGTCACGGGCAACCTGGGGTGGTTATGGGCAACCTGAGGTGGTTACAGGTAATCTGGGGTGGTTACGGACAACATGGGGTGGTCACGGGCAACCTGCTGTGGTTACGGCAACCTGGGGTGGTTACAGGCAACGTGGGGTGGTTACGGGCAACGAGGGGTGGTTATGGGCAACGTGTGGTGGTCACGGGCAACCTGCTGTGGTTACGGCAACGTGGGCTGGTTACAGGCAACGTGGGCTGGTTACAGGCAACGTGGGCTGGTTACAGGCAACGTGGGCTGGTTACAGGCAACGTGGGCTGGTTACAGGCAACGTGGGCTGGTTACGGGCAATCTGCTGTGCTTACAGACAATCTGGGATGGTTACGGGAAACGTGGGGTGGTTACGGGCAACCTGCAGTGCTTACAGACAATCTGGGGTGGATACGGGCAACGTGGGGTGGTTACGGGCAACCTGCAGTGCTTACAGACAATCTGGGGTGGTTACGGGCAACGTGGGGTGGTTACGGGCAACCTGCAGTGCTTACAGACAATCTGGGGTGGTTACGGGCAACGTGGGGTGGTTACGGGCAACCTGCAGTGCTTACTGACAACGTGGGGTGGTTACGGGCAACGTGGGGTGGTTACAGGCAATGCGGGGTGGTTACGGATAAACTGAAGTTCTTATAGGCAATCTGGGGTGGATACCTGTAATCTGGCATGGGCACCGCAATCTGGAGGGGGTCATTGGCAATTTGGGGTGGTCAGAGGCGCCGTGGCATGGTCAGAGGCGACGTGCGGTGGTCAGAGGCGACGTGCGGTGGTCAGAGGCGACGTGCGGTGGTCAGAGGCGACGTGCGGTGGTCAGAGGCGACGTGCGGTGGTCAGAGGCGACGTGCGGTGGTCAGAGGCGACGTGCGGTGGTCAGAGGCGACGTGCGGTGGTCAGAGGCGACGTGCGGTGGTCAGAGGCGACGTGCGGTGGTCAGAGGCGACGTGGCGTGGTCAGAGGCGACGTGGCGTGGTCAGAGGCATCGTGGCGTGGGCAGAGGCATCGTTGCGTGGTCAGAGGCAACGCGCGGTGGTTACGTGCAATCTGGGGGGGGGTACATGTAATCTGGCATGATTTCGGGGAACCTGGGGGTGGTTATGTGCAACCTGGAAGGGTTACAGACAATCTGGGATTGTTACTGATAAACTGAAGTGCTTATAGGTAATCTGGGGTGGGTACATGTAATTTGGGGTGGTTACGGGCAATCGGGAGGGGGTCACTGGCAATTTGCGGTGGTTACGGGCAACGTGCGGTGGTTACGGGCAACGTGCGATGGTTACGGGCAACGTGCGGTGGTTACGGGCAACGTGCGGTGGTTACAGGCAACGTGCGGTGGTTACGGGTAATCTGGGGAGGGGTTATGGGTTAATTTGGGAGTAAACTGCAATTATTACTATAATAAAAAGTGTGTGTTTTATTTTTTTGTATGTTTGTCACTTTTTGTACAGTAATCATAGTTCAGTGACAGAGACCAAATTGGTCTCTGTCACTTTAAATTTTCAGAGCTTGGCTGGTTGTGGAGCGCATGCGCACTTCAAAACCAGCCAGGACGTCGAGGAGGACGGAGCTCCAGGAGCAGGTGAGTATATGGGGAAGGGGGGGTGACTGGGGGACGGGGGTGACAGGGGGGGTGGGGGGCGACTTGGGGGGTGGGGGGCGACTTGGGGGGTGGGGGGACATCACTTTTTATCCCCTGTCACCAATCATTCATGGTGACAGGGGATAAAAAGTGCCGGGAGCACATGGTACAAGCGATCAGCGGTATATAGTATATACCGCTGATCGCTTGTACCGGGACCCCACAGGGGGGGTCCCCGATGACTGCCCCATGCTCTCCGCTACCTCCGGTGGCGGAGAGCATGGGGCTTTCATTCATTTTAACTTTTCCATCGCTGTGAACCGACATTAGTCGGTTCACAGCGATGTCGGCGGCCATCTTGGAAATGATGGCCGCCGGGGGAGGGGGGTTAGAGATCACCCTACTAGGGGGGGCTGATCTGAGGTCTGGGGGACATTTATTTCATCTCCCCCCGCCGTAGATTCACGGCGGGGGGAGATGAAAGGCGGCGGCAGCACTGGTAATCTCCTTTACCGACGGCCGCCGCTATAACGTTAATAGCGGCGATCGTCGGTAAGGGGGGGGGGCCGGGACGGACCCCACACACTGCCCCAACCCCTCAGCTACCTCCGGTAGCCGGGGGGATGGGGTGGGGGCCGTCCCGGCCCCGCAGCCTTATTCTCTGCCATCGCCGTAAAAAGCTGATGGCAGCAGAATAAGGACCATTAGTGACCGCCGTAAAAAGCCGTATCGGCGGTCACTAAGGGGATATAATGTAACAAAAAAACAATCTGCAATCCTGGCTTTTTTTTTTTTTTTTTTTTTTTTTTTAAACTCTTGCTGTTCACTGTAGAGAAATAATATTACTAGATCAGACCATTATGCACACTATATTAAAAATGCTTATTTATTTTTACATGTTTTATTTGTAAAATGGGAAAGTGGGTGTTTGTTGTATTTTTGAAAACTTAAAAAGTGGAGGGGGATAATGTTATTGGATTGCTTACACTGGTCAATGCAATGCCATTGCATAGCATTGAACAGTGGTAATTGCAATCTTCTCATTCTTGAGGAGATCGCAGATTAGACTGCTCAGAGGTGAGCAGTTTGCCTCCATCAGTCATGGAAATGATCATGACCCCTGCGATCCCACTGCAGAGCTTCCAGTCATTCAGTGACTGGAGCCACTCCTGTCACTGACACTTTAAAGCATCAGTCTGCGGCATTAAAAGGGTTATCTAGTGTTAGAGAAACATGGCTACTTTTTTCCAGAGATAGCACCGCTCTTGTCTCTAGTTTGGGTGGTGTTTTGCAACTCAGTTCTATTAAATTGAATACAGCTTAATTGCAAACCACACCTGAACTGCAGAAAAGAGTTGTCTCTAGAAGAATTGTCAATTCTTTGGGTGGACAGCGGAACCTGCCTGTGCATAGAATGAAGTCTATCACAGGCGGAGATGGGGGCGAACAGCGGGTTATCTGCCCAGATTCCGTAGTGTGAATGCACCCTTTGTGTGAAGAGTGACGGAAGCGGAGGCGTGCAAGACCTTCCATAGACACAGTGTGGAAGACTGAGGCAGGCTTTGACTTTAAAGTCTGGAGCCACATTCAACTCAAGAACAGGGAAAAAGTTGTGAAACAAGAAATCATGAATTTGCTGATAATTATTGTAATTATTGGACTTTCTATGTTCTATTATACTGTCCAAATTGAAAGGAATTGCTGGTTTTGATGTGTTTGCTATAATATAATTTGTCGGTATGTATGATCATAACTCAGGGCTCCTGTTTGAGCCACACAGTATGGGTTTTTGAGCTACATGGACTTTTGACTGTAGACCAGGGTGTCAAACTCAATTATATTGTGGGCCAAAATTTTTTAAAATTGAACAAATAGAAGGCAACGCCATGTCCCGGCACAGGCAGCATGGTGACATGATTGCAAATGCTGCCTGCACCTGGTGCATCCTGTGGGTGAAGGAGCTGCTGAGGTAATTAACAACTGTATGGGGCACAATTTAGGGGGTTGACTACTAAACCATTATTGGGGGGCGACCATTACTATATGTGCCACTATTAAGGGATGATGAGTACTATATGGGGTATATGAAGATAATATTGGTGTTCTGGGTGGCCATATTATAATTAGCTGCACTGTCAGCCGGCCAGCTGTTGCAAACCAACTAATTTCCTCAACAAACCCAAAATAATGGCCCCAAGGGCAGAGTTAGACATGCTGGCTGTAGACCATAGTGTGAGACATCACGGTATAAAATTTCAGAAAATATCCAGAACCACAGATTTTTTTATAATGATGTACCTATTATACTGTGTAATCTTAATTTGTTCTTCGACAGCTTGATGTTGTTCTGGAGACCAATTTGGCCACAATCCGTGTACTTGAAAGTGTCCAGAAAAAACTCTCTCGCATGTCTGCTGAGGATCAGGAAAAATTTAGACTCGACGATTGTTTGGGAGGCACATCAGAGGTTATCCAGAGGCGGGCTATCTACCGTATTTATGGAGACAAGGCTCCAGATATAATAGAAAGTCTCAAGAAAAATCCAGTCACTGCAGTACCTGTTGTACTGAAACGGTTAGTAATGACTTTGTAATAAATTTATACCAATTTGTAGTTTTAAGGCCCAGCCTACACAAAGACTTCTAATACTACTAGTTGATTTCATCTAGTGGCTTATGTAATATTTGAACATACATATTGAAAATTCATTACATATTCAAAAAGAAAGTCGCTCACAGGCAACAAAGGATTGGATGTTTACAATATCATTCAGATACAATGAGCCTTTGTAATAACCTTAAAAGATATATTATCATATACAATACAACGTAGTCTTACCAAAAACATAAGTAGAAAAACAGTAATTTATAATATCACCTTAAAACAAGGTATAGATGTCAGATATTCAAATATGCTACCAATAGAATGGAGAGAATTGTCTTTAACAGAGAAAGGGAAAAGCTTAAGATATTTGGAGTGCTCCCAGAGTTCCCTTTGGGCGGCCATGCAATACCAATAAGTGTCCTTAAATTGATTAATGACAGAGTCTCTCTCTTCTATAGTAAAATCATGAATTAGAAATTTTATCCATTTGGACATAAATGTTTTTGTTGATTTTTCTTTGGTGCGCAATACATCCAAAAGTTCCCAATGAAAGATCTCCTTCAGAGCGGAGATTACCTCAGAAATGTCTGGTAGAGTATCCAGTATCCAGTGTCTTAATAAACATTTCAGGGAAACTAATAGAGTTAAATGAATTCCTTTAGAAGTAAGTATTTTAGGAGAGGGAGTAGTAGAGTCTATATCAATAAAATGAAAAAGATAACTAAGAGGGAGAAGTGGTATGGCATGGCCCCAAGTGGACAAAAGATAGAGCCGCACAGAGTCCCAAAATTCCTGCAATTGCGTGCAGGCCCAGGCACAGTGAAACAAGTCTGCTTTAGGAAGTTAACATTTCGGGCAACTGTTTATGTGAGAAGTGTGGGAGTTGGAAAAAGGAATATTAAAGGCATATATAGCCTTGTGTATAAAGCGGAAATGTATTTCACGTAGAACCACATTAGGAGTGGCAGAATGCACTAGTTGAGATCCTCTCAATATTTGTTGGGTCAGATCCTCTGAAAAAATTACGGAGGACCATTTTTTAAAAAAAATTTGTCTAGATAAATTCTTTTGAGAGCGTGATCTAAGTTCTCCATATGTATGTGATAAAGAATTATGAACCGGTGGTGTTGGGAATAGATTATCAAATTCTGTATCACTTTCTGCTTCTGCTATGTCCCGCACTCTGGAAGTAAGAAATTCAATTATAGAATCGTATTGAGGTAAATTAAATGAAGACAATTTAAATCGTGTTCTGACGATATCCCATGATAAGAAAGTGTTGGAATTAGTATCCAGCAGATCCCCAACAGAAGAAACATGTGCACTCTGCCACTCTGAGTAATCTAATTTGTCTGAGTCAGGTGGGTAAAGTGGTGAATGCCACAGAGGAAATCTTTTCGATAGGCAAAAGGGTAAACCATATAATTTTCGTATCGCCTTCCATGTGGCAATGGTGTCTTTAAAGATAACACTTCTCTTAATTTCTGGGGGTAGTTCTGGTAATTTAGCATGTAGCAGGGTGGGTAAAGGCCAAGGTGCTGCTAAAGCTTTCTCAATTAAAATATTTGAGAAATATGACGTGTCCATAATCCAATCTTTAGCATGGCGAAAGAGTGGAATAGGCAATACGAGGTCTCTTTGATTGCCAAATAAATTTAGTGAAATATGATTGGAGTAGGGAAACGTCAGAATGTTTGAGTAAAAGGGGTATTGTTTGCATTGGATATAACAGTTTTCCAAAACACATCATTTTTATTAAGTGGGTACGGCCTAGGATTGACAATGGTAGAGATTCCCATCTCTGGAGATCTTGTTTTATTCTCTTAATTATAGGGCGATAGTTCAGGGAATATAGTGAGGAGGGAGTTCTACCAATCTGGATTCCAAGATAAGTAATATAGGATTTAGCAATGGAGACCCCCGCAGGATCCGAAGTAGACCTCTTATGTGGAGTTAGGTAAAGAAGTTGACTTTTATGTATATTGATTCTCTACCCAGAGAAGGAACCAAAAAATTTTAAGGCATCTAATACTGCAGGAACATGTAGATCTGGGTTATCTAAATATATTAAAGTATCATCAGCAAAGCATGTAACTTTGATGATTTGGGAACCAACCTGTATGCCTGAGAAAAAGTCAGAAGAAATAAGATATCTAGCAAGAGGCTCCATCGCCAAATTGAACAATAGAGGGGATAGGGGGCAACCCTGTCTGGTACCTTTTTGTAAGGGAAAGCTATCTGAAAGGAAAGCCGGGGTATGAATTCTAGCTTTCGGAGATGTGACTTATGTGGAAATAAAATCTTTGAATTGACCTGTGATACCAAATTTTGTTAATATCAGCTGGGAGTGGCTGGACATGACCTTATCAAAAGCCTTTTCGGCGTCGATTGCCAACAGACCTGGAGAGTGGCTGGAACGACCCCCAGATTGGACACCAGACTGGGCCGCTAGTACCGTTCTTAGATTAGTGACACCAGAATGTCCTTTTATAAAGCCAACTTGATGGCTGCCTATTAGTGATGGTAGGATGTCTGCCAATCTATTGGTCATAATCTTTGCCAACAATTTTAGGTTTACATTTATTAAAGAGATTGGCCTGTACGAATTAGGAGATGTCGGATCCTTCCCCTGTTTATGTAGTATTTTGATATATGCAGTATCTCCAGAGGGGAGCATGTGATGGTCAGTCAGAATAGTTTGGAAAGTAGAAAGAAGGGTGGGGGAGATGACAGAAGACATAGATTTATAAAATTCCGCACTATAGCCATCAGGGCCTGGAGCTTTGTTATTTTTAAGTGTAGAGATAGTGGCAGTAATTTCCTCCAATGTGACTGGGGCGTTGAGAGAATCAAGTGAAGGTGTATCAAGAGAAGGTAGAGTTAATGACTCAGATTTCCTTCTTTTTGTCCAGATCTTGTATACATGTGGTGTTTGCATGTGTCTTTGGAAAAACAAAATGCTAAACACAAATCTTGTCCTGTAGATTGAAAGCAAAAGAAGAAGAGTGGAGGGAGGCTCAGCAAGGATTTAATAAGACATGGCGGGAACAGTATGAGAGGGCTTATCTAAAGTCTCTGGATCATCAGGCTGTCAACTTCAAGCAGAACGACACCAAAGCTCTGCGTTCAAAGAGTCTACTCAATGAAATTGAGAGCGTCTATGACGAGGTGAGATTTTTTTTTTTAATATAGGTTTATAGAGTAGAAATGGGGACAGACTCTGTTATAGACAGTTTATTACCATCTATGTCAATGAGATTTGCCGCAAAGCATGTCACTAAAGGCCCTATTACACAAAGTGATTATTGGCCGATATAGGCCGTTACGGATGATAATCGTCTCGTGTAATAGAAAACAACGATCAGCCGACCTGCACGATGTTGACTGATTGATTTGGACATGTTGAAAGCTCAACCATGAGAATAGCAGCGATATGCTGCTTTCGCTCCGTGAGATAGGAGAGGCGGCAGCAGACCACCACTATCTTCTATGGGCTGGATGATCTAGCAATCACCGGGGAAGCCTCCCCGGGCTCTCACCTGCTCACTGCCGACACATGTAATAGCGCCTGAAGCGAGCGCTCGCTTGCTCCTCTGAGTCGCCCTGTGTAATAGGAAATTGAAACAGATTAGAAAAGAACATGTTTTAGTATTTGACTAATCAGTTAAAGAAAATGTAGGCGACACATTCCCTTTAAGTACCTTTAATCACCACAGTTATGCCTTTTTTTACAACAGTTATTAAAGGGTTATTCTGCTCAAACACAACTTTTCATATGTTGCTTCCTATGGTGAGACTAACAATTCATTCTTTTTGTTATTTATTCAGTTTCCTCCCAGTTCTGTGTTGCTGCTTTCTGCTGAAGGCACACAAATCTGTGTGAACATTTTGCTCTGTCTCCCCCTCCTCCCCCTCCCTTTTGAGACAGCTGATGTTACAGATTAAAGCCTGCCAGTGACTTTTTTACATTTTAGCTTCTTTGTAATTCTGGAAGGGTTAATCTGAGGTCAAGTTGCTGATGAACTCACTGGTTCAGGGCCAGTTCACATGTAGTACTGGCAGTCTAAGGGAGTGCTCACAGCTGCTCTCTCCATGCCTCTCAATTCTTCCACATGGAGAGAGGAGGTGTGAACCCTCCCATAGACTGCCTTTATGACATGGATGCTGGCAGGATTCTGCTGCGGAGAGTTCCACCATGGCATTCAATCAGTTTTACTACGTGTGAACTGGCCCTTACCCTTCTGGCATTACAAAGTTGCAGATAGGGACTTGTTTACATCAGTCGTCGGGCAGGAGGGGGAGACTGAGAGAAAAACTCACACAGTTTTTTTATTTCTTCAAAAGTAGCAGCTCAGAATTGGGGAAAGGAGACTGAATAGGTAATAACTATGGAATGAATTGTTAGTCTCACCATGGACAGCAACATATTAAAAAGTTATGTTTGAGTGGAATACCCCTTTAAGAGTTTAAGGAACATTTTTTTTTTTTTCATGCTCAACAACTAGGTCTTTTAAATTGGAAATCATTATATTAGCATATTGGTAGCTTTATTTTATTTATTCTTTTCAGTGGTTTTATTAAAGCCTATTTGGCCCCCATGCACGTAAATTAAATGCATAAATTGAGAGAATAATCCACATCTGGGATCTTTTACAAAAATACAACACTATACTATACATCAAACTGTTTTCTGTGTAGTCCCCTACTGCTACTTGCCCCACCCCATTGTCAGAGAGGGGAAGCAGTTTTTTGTATTTTTTTTTTTCTTGTGGACGTACAATTTGTTCCTTTTATTCCACAGCATTGGTCAGTATAAAATGTGGGTCAGTTATCAATCTTAGCCATGGGCCCCAAATCTTCCAAAATCTAAATAATTTAGCACTTTTTTTTCCCCCCTTCCTCCTAACAGCATCAGGAACAACAACCAGAAGGTAGGACGGCTTCATCTAGTGGACCACATCTTATTTATACATATGAGGACTGGCAAATATTAGAGGATGCAGCATCATTGATTAGTTACTATGTAAAAAGGCAGCCAGCCATCCAAAAGGAGGATAAGGACACTATCCGCCAGGTTCTGCATCAGTTTATCCCTGAACTTTTTTTCTCCTCTGCTTCCACTTCCTCCTCCTCTTGTCAGTCCCTTTTCAGTTCCACCACTGATGAAACTCCAGCTGAACCAACCACAGAACCTTCTGTAACAGAACTTCCTGAACGTCGAAGGAAGGCAGCAAACCCCGGAGTAACGCCAGAACCCACTACTCCTACACAGTCTCCACCAGAGCCACCACCGAAGATGACAGAAGAAATGTACAGCTTACTGTTTGCTAATAACAACTGGTATTTCTTCTTTCGGTTGCACCACACACTTTGCTCTCGACTCCTGAGAATCTATCGCCAGGCACAGATTCAACTTCTGGAATACCGGACTGAAAAGGAGCGAGAAAAACTGCTATGTGAAGGCAGGAAGGAGAAGTCAAATGGGCCTGCAATGGAACTCAGACTTAAGCAGCCCAGTGAGCATCTTTATTGTTGCGTTTAAAAAATCCTGTATTAGTGTTTTATTAGTAGTGAATGAATGACGTTATGATGAAATGATTTTTCTTTCTCCCCTAGTGTAACTGTTAGTTGGCTGTTATCTAGTGTTCTTCTCTTGGAGACCAATAGCTAAGTGCAAAGGGGAAAATGAAGCACTAAACGCCATCCATAAATTGAATGTAAAGGGTTTTCCCCCAAAGTTAAAGGGGTTGGCCACTTTATAGTTAAATTGCTTAGTGTACAGTATTAGTAAGTGTAGTCACTGTATGTACTGACAGCAGCTGCCTCTGTATCCCACAGACCAAAAATCAGACTCCTCTCCTCCAGGCTGTGCTGCCCTGCTCTGTGGTGATTCTGTCCATAAGATGCCCAACCGTGTGACCATGCCCCTCCCTTCAGTGTCCACCATAGGCTTATACAGCCTCAGTGTTGGACACTTGGGGGTGGGTTATGGTCACATGCTCCTCCATGTCAGCCATCTTATTGACAGACTCTCCACAGAACAGGGCAGCCCAGCCTAAAGGAAGGGAGTCTGATTTTAACTCTATTAGGTACACACAGAGCTGCTGTTAGTAAGTTCAGTGAGTACACTTACTAATACTGTACACTGAAAAATTTTACAATAATGTTGCCACCCCCTTTAAAACATCACCTATTAACGAGACTATTCACCTGCTATGGGCCTGCTAAAGATAGCAGAGTACAATGCTCTGCTCTAGTCTTTTAAGGGACAAAGGGCACTGATAACTTATCCTCTGGATCACAAAAATATATTTTATTCTTGAGAACCCCTCTTTTGCATTTAGAATTAATTAGCATTTAAAGCCAAATAACTTTGTACAGACTGATTTTAATTATGAACACTCTAGAAGGGTGAATATAAGTCATAACAGAGCTTGTCATCTAGGAGATGGATAGATCTATTGTTTGTTTATTTTTTTAGGAAGTGACCTCTTCACTGTACAGTGCCTGGTTTAATTTTTGTAATATAGGAGCTAAGCTGCTGGGGCATGATGTAGTAAGCATGTTTCGCAAGCAATGGGCTGAAAGTCTAGAGATAATTATGCTTGAGTCCTTTCGTTCTGCATTTCATCGCTGGTGGTTGATGAAGTAGGATGCTGCCTGGAAAACATGGATAGCGGCATAGGCTGTGTCCATGTTTTCCAGTACTCCCTAGGTCCACTTCCATCAACTTCAGCCCCTGGTATTCAAAAGTTGAATGATAGGACTCAAGTTGTGCCCATCTCTAATGAAAATATAGTTTGAAGCAGCACCGACAGATCCAATGTATTTTCCAATGAAAGGGATGCGACAGTTGATTACTCTCACAATTTTTTATTTTTATTTTAGGTGAGGTGGAGTTAGAAGAATATTATCCTGCATTCTTGGATATGGTGAGGAACCTTCTGGTGGGAAATCTAGACCCCACGCATTATGAGGACACGCTACGAGAGATGTTCACTATCCATGCTTACATTGGCTTTACTATGGACAAACTGATCCAGAATATAACACGACAGGTAATATATATATTTTTTTTTAGTGCTTTTTTTTTTATACTGTTAGTGTGTGAAATCTCTCCTGTCTGTTGGTAACCAGTGCCCATCAGTGCTGATCTGACCCACTGACCTATTTGGATCATTGTTTTTGTAACATTTGATAGAACAGCTTCTCATATGTTTTAACTGAGTTGCTCTTTTACAGTTTGGTAAGTTTAGCTGTCTTGACAGACTCTTTTGTATGGTAATTTTATTCAGTAGTTTGATCTCTCTTTCTCCCTCAGCTCCATCATCTGGTGAGCGATGAGATCTGCTTAAAAGTGGTGGAGCTGTACCTGAGTGAGAAAAAGAGGGGCGCAGCTGGAGGTAGTCTGGTCACGCAGTGTGTTCGAGCATCCAAGGAGACCAGTTACCAGTGGAAAGCAGAGCACTGTATGGCAGATGAAAATTGCTTCAAGGTAATTACAAATGTCTTAACTTTGTGCTGTGTTACAGAAGGCTTCATAAAATGTAGCTTGAATATTTAGAAGACTCACACATTCTGTCTTCTGCAAATTAAAATGTATTTAGCTTTAGAAAATTGCTTTATACCAAGGGTATACTTCTTGCAGCTATCAATACTGTTCTGAGGCTCCCATCCAGGCTTGTCTCTGTACCAATAGGTCAGAAAAGCACAGCAGTAAATAGATTTTTCTATGCTTTTCATTCATTCGATTGCCCTGTTATCAGAAGACATCTCCATCCTCTTATCCCTACCCTGATCATAGATATTAGTGTGTATCAAATATAGACAGAACAGTATACTGCCATTATTTTAATAGGTGAGGATTGGGTTTACCACTTTAAAAAGCAATCTGTCATTTTTATACTTGTACGGTGCTTAGAGACCCATGCCATTAACCTATCATCGTCTAACTATACATTTCCAGTTCATGATGGCAAGTTATAATAACTTAGTTGGAATTGGAGCCATGTACATCTATCAAAGTGGACAAGACGGGAAGGTGGCTTGTCACTTTAGTGCTGCACAGCCTCTCCAACTCTTCAGTTGTAAAATGAAAGAAAGTTATAATAAAGTGCCATCACAGACAGTCTGTCAGCTCTGTATGAGGTACAGAGCTGAAAGATTCCCTTTATGTTTTATTGCAGTTGAGTGTAGTAGAATGTGACACTGTGGAACTTGGACCAAAAAATGTAGTGCTTCCATGTCTATGTAGAAGCTAAACTAACTAAGCTAACTAAATAAATAACTGAATTATATAAATTGGAATTAATAAATAGAAGCGTGACTTAACACTTTCTTCCTTTTGTCAGATGATGTTTCTTCAAAGACAGGGCCAAGTGGTCATGACAATCGAGCTGCTTGACACAGAAGATGTGCAGACAGAAGACCCTACAGAAGTACAGGTGAGTAGAGTAGTCCAGATCATGGAGATGGCACACTACATGTTGTATGCTGGAAATGGAGTAGTATACATGAACCTAAAGGCCCTATTGCATGGAACAATCATGGACCGTTTTCGGCCGATTGATTGTCCTGTGTAATGGAACACAACGATCAGCCGACATGAACAACGTCGGCTGATCGTTGTAGTCGTTTGTCTTTCAACATGTTGAAAGACAAACGACTCGTATATAGCAGCAATCTGCTGCCGTCGCTCCGTGAAATAGGAACGGCGAAAAGCAGACCACCGCTATATGCTATGGACTGCCCGGACGATCTAGCGATCACCCGGGCAGCCCCACGCGCCCCCCGACTCTCACCTGCTCGTTGCCGCCATGCGTCATGTCGGCAGCAGTAGTGAGTGGGGAACAAGGAGCAAACGGGCACTGACAACGTTTGTTTGCTCCTCTCACTCTCTCTGTGTAACAGGGGTATAACACTAAAATAGACCTCACTATCTTGAAAGAATGTAGCTTTAGGGGGAGGCACATAGAAACATAGAACATTGTCCTTAGAACTATTATCTAAGGGTAGATATGTTTATCCAGGCATGTTTACATTGACTTATTGTATATTTGCTTGCCCTGTTGGAAGTTCAAACATCTACTACTCTTTCAGTAAAATAATATTTTCCCTAGTTTCTGATCTTTCCCCCAACTAACCTTAGATTGTGGCCCCTTGTTCTTGTGTTAAATTTTTTATTAAAAACACTTCCCTCTTGAACCTTATTTAGTCCTTTAACATATTTAGAGGTTTTGGTCATGTTCCCTCTTTCCCCTCTTATCTCCAGACTGTACAGATTTAGATCCTTTACACAACACAAAGCTAGATTCTTAAATATTAACAATTTTTATTAGAATGATTAAGGGCGCCCCTTGAGAAAGCGACCTAACACGAAACGTGCGTCGGGGTAGCGGACGCCAGATACCACGATGGGTAAGCGCTCCTTATGATTTTTTGGATACTGCATTGTTTAGGTAGAGTTATATGCAGTTTACACAGGAGGCCATGTGGATACACTGCATGGCTATACACAATCATTTGGACGCTTACATAATATATGTTGGTATGATTATATGACTTTTTACATTCATGGTCTCTTGGCTGTCTTCAATTACTGGATCTTTTTTTGCACAAAAATATTTTTTTATGTAATTTTTTTTAGTCATGCTAATTGTTAATATTTAAGAATCTAGCTTTGTGTTGTGTAATTGTTCTATAGTAAAGCTATTGATTATGATATATTTTGGGACATAATTGTGGTTAATTAACTCTGCTAGGCAGAGACCAAGGTAAATATTGAGTGTCCCTTGGAACTATTGTATATAAAAAGATTTAGATCCTTATTTCATTCCTTCAGACTGGCTACTATTTGTGTAGCCAGTCTTTGGAACTGTTCTATTGTATCAATTTCTTTTTGTAGGTGAGGTCTCCAGAACTGGACACAGTATTCCAGACGTGGTCTCACTAGAGCTCCATACAGCGGGATCATAGTCTCAGTCTTCCTACTGGTTATACCTCTAGCTATACAGCCCAGTATATGATTATCTTAACCCACTCCCTGGTTGAACTGTTGAAGGCTGTCAGAAATCACTACCCCTAAAGGGCCTTTTACATGGGCCGATTGTCTTGCAAAAAAAATGTTAAATCGATCTAATTTAAGCCATAATCTTCTGGTGTAAACATGGCAACAATCAAACTACGAATGAAAGTTTAAAAGGAAAAAGTCTTGTCGTTCTCTAAACAAGTAATTTATGTGCGTGTAAAAGCACCCTTGATCCTTCTCTTGCTAACACAGTACTGCCGATATGATACTCTGATAGTAGATTCCTCCTCTGCAAGTGCATTATTTTACATTTGGAAACATTAAACTGTGTGACTGCTTGTTACTGTAAATGTAAAATTTTAGAAAACTATTAAGAGCCTTCAGCTCTTTCTGCAAGTGGCTTATTGGGGTATATATTTTCGTGTGGCAGATTTGTTGCATTCATTCTGCTGAAAGGGGCTGAGAGACAGCTATGAGTATGCAGAAAAAAACAAACAAACACATGAAGTAACATTTCAGTAACATATGTTTCTGCAAGAAATATGCAATGTGTAAAAATAGATGTAAAGTAAATGTTTAGCATTCCTCGTTATATAGCTGTTACCTGAATCATGTAGTAGTGGGAGTAGCCGGGGAGATATCCCCTCAGTGGAGAGGACAGTGAGCCTGATGATGGTCAGGTGATTTCATTGCAACAACCATTCTCTCAGTTCAGACAATGCAGGCATTATCAATCATCTTTTTTACCTGCTTCTGCTAAATGAATTTGTGGAGCTGGTCTATAGAAGTAAACCTTGACTTTGATTCAAATGGTGTAACTTTTATGTGTTTGTTTTGTCACAATTTTTTCTTTGTCTCCTTTTCAGCACTTATCCAACTATGTTGAACAATTCATCAATGTAGATGAACAAAACAGCCAGAGTGAAGGATTTCTCCTGAAGCCAGTGCTTTTACAACGGTAAGTGTTCATGAACATGCGTTCATTTGATAGATGGCTGTAGGAAATTCCCAAAACGGTCTAGAAAAGTACAGCTTTAAAGGAGAAATCCAGCTAATTTTTTTTTGTTAAAGTATTGTATTGCCCCTCAAAAGTTATACAAATCACCAATATACACCTATTATGGGAAATGCTTATAAAGTGCTTTTCCCCCTGCACTTACTACTGCATCAAGGCTTCACTTCCTGGATAACATGGTGATGTCACGACCCAACTCCCAGAGCTGTGCGGGCTGTGGCTGCTGGAGAGGATGATGGCAGAGGGATGCTCAGTGTCCCTCCAGTGCCCTGTGTCCCTCAGTGTCCCCCTGCCATCATCCTCTCCAGCAGCCACAGCCCGCACAGCTCTGAGAGTCGGGTCGTGACATCACCATGTTATCCAGGAAGTGAAGCCTTGATGCAGTAGTAAGTGCAGGGAAAAAGCACTTTATAAGCATTTACCATAATAAGTGTATATTGTTCATTTGTATAACTTATGGGGGGCACTACAATACTTTAATCAACATTTTCACCAGACTTCTTTAATTTTCCAAAACTATAAGAGCGTGAAGCTGTGCATTGTTTGGTTGCTGTTTGAAACAAAGATCTGTTTTATTGAATCTCCCATCTTACCACATATTTATGAAAACTGATTTGCTGACCAATCAGAGCCCAGTTTACATTTTACTAGAGCAATATGAGAACTGAAAGCTTTGCCAAGATTGGTTGCTATAAGCAAATTAGACAGTTTTTGTCTCAGATTAATGTGGGTCAATGTTTTTTGAGAACGTCTACCACAATGCACAAAGTAAGCATTGAATACTACTATTATTCACAGAAATATCAGACATTTCCAAAGATGGCAATGCAGAACAATGCGAATGATGAAGGATGAAGTGAAAAGTTCATGGAAAAGACTGATGGGAGTAGAAAGTGCCAGCAATATGGACTGCCGCTTTAGGCTCAATAGTCACAAGATGATGTTTATAGTTAACTCTGAAGATTATATGTATCGTTGGGGAACACTGACTAGAGCCAAAGAGGTAAGCAAGCTGGCCTTTGAGAATGTGACAATGACCTATTGTTTAACTCCTTAAGGACCCATGACATACTGGTAGGCCACTGGGTCCGGCAGCACTATGATAGGTCGCCGTGATTGCGCCTCGGCCCGCCATTAACCCCTGCAGTGCTGCAACACTTAATACAGTGACAGGAGCTTTGTGCCTGTCACTGTCCGATTGTTCTATCTGATTTCCAGAGGTCCCTTGCCTTCCTCCCGGCAGTCAGATCGGCAATCCTTATAGATCCTGTATAGAGTCTGTCACAGGCAGGTTCTATGCAGTGATCGCAGATTACACTGATCAATGCCATGCTATGGCTTAGCAATGATTAGTGTATATAATGTAATGTAAAAATGTTAACGTCCCTTAAGGGGACATAAAATTTTTTCCCAACTTTCCAATTTTATTATAAATCACATAAAAATAAAAAAAAAAATATTATATACTCTAGCGTGCGTAATTGTCTGATCTATTAAAATAAAACCATATTGTTTCCAGACGGTGAATGGCATAAACAAAAAGCGGTAAAAAAAATGCCAGGATTGATTATTTTATTTTACATTTTATTTAACCCCTTAGCGACCCATGACGTACCTGGTACATCATGGTGCCGCGGGGGGTGTTCAGAGCGGGGTCCCGCCGGGACCCCGCTCTGAACGGCGCTGATCCCGGCTGACACGTGCAGCCGGGCAGTGCCTCTATTAGCCGGCGTGGGTCCCGTTGCCGCGCCGGCTAATTAAGCACTTCAATGCAGCTGTCAACCTGACAGCTGCATTGAAGTGCTTCATGCACAACATCCCTGGTGTCTAGTGGGTCGGATCTCCCCCCCCACGATGCGATCGCGTGGGGGAGATCCGTTCTTCTGGCCGGGCCGGCACTCAGCGTCGCAATGACGCTGATCCCGGCTCGGTAATAGATTGCTATAGCCTGCAGCAGGCCATAGCAATCTATGACCGATCTAATCGATCTTTGCTGTGTATATACACAGCATTGATCCCTATGAGAGATCAGTGCTGTTTATATACAAGTCCCCCAGGGGGACTTCTAGTTGATGTAAAAAAAAAAAGTAAAAAAGTGTTTTTATTAATAAAAAAAATCCCCTAATAAAAGTCCAAATCACCCCCCTTTTCCCATTTTATATATATAAATTAATAAATAAACAAATAAATAAACATATTTGGTATCGCCGCACACGTAATCGTTTGAACTATTAATCACATTCCTTATCTCGCACGGTAAATGGTGTAAGCGCAAAAAAATTCCAAAGTGCAAAATTGCGCATTTTTGGTCGCATCAAATCCAGAAAAAATTTAATAAGTGATCAAAAAGTCGTAAATGCGCAATCAAGGTACCGTTAGAAAGAACACATCATGGTGCAAAAAATGACACCTCACACAGCCCCATAGACCAAAGGATAAAAGCGCTATAAGCATGGGAATGGAGCCATTTTAAGGAACATACACTCACCGGCCACTTTATTAGGTACACCATGCTAGTAACTGGTTGGACCCCCTTTTGCCTTCAGAACTGCCTCAATTCTTCGTGGCATAGATACAACAAGGTGCTGGAAGCATTCCTCAGAGATTTTGGTCCATATTGACATGATGGCATCACACAGTTGCCACAGATTTGTCGGCTGCACATCCATGATGCGAATCTCCCGTTCCACCACATCCCAAAGATGCTCTATTGGATTGAGATCTGGGGACTGTGGAGGCCATTTGAGTACAGTGAACTCATTGTCATGTTCAAGAAACCAGTCTGAGATGATTCTAGCTTTATGACATGGCGCATTATCCTGCTGAAAGTAGCAATCAGATGTTGGGTACATTGTGGTCATAAAGGGATGGACATGGTCAGGAACAATACTCAGGTAGGCTGTGGCATTGCAACGATGCTCAATTGGTACCAAGGGGCCCAAAGAGTGCCAAGAAAATATTCCTCACACCATGACACCACCACCACCAGCCTGAACCGTTGATACAAGGCAGGATGGATCCATGCTTTCATGTTGTTGACCCAAAATTCTGACCCTACCATCCGAATGTCGCAGCAGAAATCGAGACTCATCAGACCAGGCAACGTTTTTCCAATCTTCTACTGTCCAATTTCGATGAGCTTGTGCAAATTGTAGCCTCAGTTTCCTGTTCTTAGCTGAAAGTAGTGGCACCCGGTGTGGTCTTCTGCTGCTGTAGCCCATCTGCCTCAAAGTTCGACGTACTGTGCGTTCAGAGATGCTCTTCTGCCTACCTTGGTTGTAACGGTTGGCTATTTGAGTCACTGTTGCCTTTCTATCAGCTCGAACCAGTCTGCCCATTCTCCTCTGACCTCTGGCATCAACAAGGCTTTTCCGCCCACAGAACTGCCGCTCACTGGATGTTTTTTCTTTTTCGGACCATTCTCTGTAAACCCTAGAGATGGTTGTGCGTGAAAATCCCAGAAGATCAGCAGTTTCTGGAATACTCAGACCAGCCCTTCTGGCACCAACAACCATGCCACGTTCAAAGGCACTCAAATCACCTTTCTTCCCCATACTGATGCTCTGTTTGAACTGCAGGAGATTGTCTTGACCATGTCTACATGCCTAAAACATGGCGGCAACTGCATGCAGATTGGCTGATTAGAAATTAAGTGGTAACGTGCAGTTGGACAGGTGTACCTAATAAAGTGGCCGGTGAGTGTATATTTGTTAACAATGGTTTGAATTTTTTACAGGCCATCAGATAATATAAAAGTTATACATGTTATATATCGTTGTAATCGTAACAACTTGAGGAACATGAATAACAAGTCAGTTTTACCCCAGGGCGAACGGCGTAAATGCAAAACTCCCTGAAATCAAAACAAATTCGTTTTTTTTTTTCAATTTGAAGGCGCAAATGATTTTTTTCCCGGTTTCGCAGCATATTTTATGGAAATATAATGCCTGTCATTGCAAAGTACAATTGGTTTCACAAAAAATAAGCACTCATATAAGTCTCTAGGTGAAAAAATGCAAGCGCTATGGACTTTTAAACATAAAATGGAAAAAGCAAAAGCGCAAAAACGAAAATTGGCTTTGACCTTAAGGGGTTAAAAATTAATAATTGATCGATAGGTCTCATCTACACAAATATGGTACTAATAAAAAGTAGAGATCATGGTGCAAAATGACACCCCACACAGCCCTGTACATGAGTAAAACATTAGAAAAGCTATATAAACTTCTTAGCGCTGTATTCAGACTCATTTATAGAATAAAGATATCATGTCAGTGTACAGTGGTTAGTGTACTTCCTTCAATTACTGACAGCAGCTCCCTGTGTGCCCTTATCCTGTTCTGTATGCTTAACAACAATCCTGTCCATAAGATGGCTGGGCGTTTGACCATGACCCACCCCCAGTTTCCACCACTAAGCCTTTATATGCCTATAGAGTGAACAGAAAGAGGGGCATAGTTACATGTCGGCCATCTTATAGTCAAACTCACTGAAGAGCAGGGCACCACAGTCTGATTCCAGCTTTGTGAGGTACACAGGGAGCTGCTGTCAGTAAGTTCAGTGAGTACACTTACTAAAACTGTACACTGAACAATTTTATTAAAAAGTGGCCAAGCCCTTTAAATAAAGTCCTTTTGTTACATATAGGCAAAAAACAAATTGCTTACTGTACATGCTGTGTATATCTATAGAGCAGGTTTTTATCGTGTGTATGCCGGGGGAAGTATGTACAGTAAGCGCTTGCTGTTGCACTTTTTGTTTTTGTTTTTTGTCTATAATTCATCCACATGCAGTGCGAACAGAGGCATAGGAGTGCTTGCTTTTTTTATGTTACATATAAGTCTTAGCTGTGTAAAATTTTCCATGTCTTTTTTTTATATTTAAAAGCAGAAGAGACAGTTCCTGTTCTGTAGCGATCACTTTTCAGCATTCAACACGTTATCACACACGAGCTTGAAATGCTTAAATGCTATGTTTTAAATACCAGACTAGTCACCGGTTTCCCTAGCAAAGTTAGCTGTTTGCTTGGAGCAGATTCCTGTGATTAGCTGATCTATCTTAGTGGCTCCATTTTAGTAGGGACTGTCTCTGGGGGGCCTTTTATCAGCAATTTATGCATAGATCCTGCCTGAGAGCAGACTCTAGGCACAGATCGCCGAACCAACAGGATGGAGGTAAGAGGCTTGGCTGCCGGGGTCCCGGTCACTCAGTGGCAGAAGCTTGTTCTGTCACTGAGTACCTTAAATGCCGCAATGGCCATAGATTGCGGCCTTTACGGGGTTAATGAGACGCAGCTGCAGGATCGCAGCTGCTTCTCATTACCTCTGGCCCCAGACACTGATGTGTGCGGGATCGCTCTCACTGCAGCGGTCCTGCACACATCAGTAAGCCCCTAAAGTCAGGAACGTATATATAAATTCCTACTGCACAAGGTATATATATGTATTACTGACAGGAAGGGGTTAAAATGTTAGAGAATTAAAAGGTGTGGTGCTGTGTTCTTCTAATCCTGTATAACTCCTTTAACATTGCTATAATGATTTGAACGATAACATTTATTACATTATTTAAAATGTAATGTGTCACTAAAAATTTTTTCTTTACTGATTAGTCTGATATATATCCTACAAATTGATCAACACAACAATCTAGTAGAGAAAAAAATTATCTTTATTGCACAATTGTAATAAAATTGAGATAAAATCACATACATCACTGGTTACTATAGAGACAAAGAAACAACAACCAGGGGATTACACAGGGTACTGGTTAAAAAGCCAGGCCACAATAGTTACACACCAGTATGCGGTGTGATAACATAGAAGAGTATTAGATTACATAGTACTCTGGCTCCATCTACTGGCTACACACAATAATGCACATAAAGTAATGGAGGTGTTTCATGCATATCTGTAGCTACCTATAGCCTTTACACAGACATCACAGAAAGGGAAAAGGAGCACTAAAAAGCCAGGGGAAAAAAACCCAAAAGGTATCACATCCCCTTTTGATTTAGATTTTAAAAGTTAGAACAGTGACACTTTAACCCCTTAATAATCCATGACGTACTATTACCTCATTGGAGACTGTCACTTAAGGACCCATGTATGC
Organism: Dendropsophus ebraccatus; assembly: GCF_027789765.1. Taxonomy (NCBI): domain Eukaryota; kingdom Metazoa; phylum Chordata; class Amphibia; order Anura; family Hylidae; genus Dendropsophus; species Dendropsophus ebraccatus. Next base: position 96,748,866 of record NC_091456.1, read on the forward strand.
CAATAGGTCCTGAGGCTCTATGAAGCGAGCTCAGGAGCTTAGCTCACTTCATAGGGAGTGAGGATTGCCCACCATTAAAGGACAAGTGCCATGAAAAACTTTTTCCCAGTAACTGAAGCACATTAAAAAGTTATATAACTCTGTAATATGCTTCAATCACCTATCTGCCTCCCTTCCCTGTCTTTTCCCCCTCCACCCCCCAGCAGGAAGTGTCCTGACTCACACAGACCTCATTACTGTCGTCACCGTCACCAGGCAGCTCCTTCTTGTGAGGATGAGTCATCAGCAGGAGGGCTGCTCTAGGTCCTGTTACACCAGCCTCCCCCTCCCCTCCTTGTCAGGTGACTCTGCTTGCTCAGCTTATCTTCTCTAGTGACATGACTCCTTCACTGAGTCCACGGCAGCAGGAGAGAGGGTATGAGGGGAGGGGGAGCTGCCTATGTGCCCGAGTCAGTCTGAAGGAAGATAAGCAAGTGAGATGTGACAAGTGATGGCTTGCAGTTGTTCAGCCAATGGGAGCTGAGCAAGCCTGTCACCTGACAAGGCAGGGGAGGGGGGAGGCTAGTGTAACAGGAGAAGGAGCTGAGAGAAGAGCTTGGTGACGGTGACGACAGTAATCAGGTCTGTGTGAGTCAGGACACTTCCTGCTGGGGGGTGAAGGGGGGAAAAGACAGGGAAGGGAGGCAGATAGGTGATTGAAGCATATTATAGAGTTATATAACTTTGTAATGTACTTCAATTACTGGGAAAAAGTTTTTCATGGCACTTGTCCTTTAACCCTTGCAATGGCACAGTCTCGGCATTTAAATGTCACTTTTCGATCAGGACCCCTGCAATTTGACTGGCGCTTCCAATTGTTTTAGCTGACTGCCAGAGGTCTCTTACCTGTCTCTGTGCAGTCAGCTCAGCGATCATTGCATAGAGTCTGCCACAGGCATGTTCTATGCAATGCTTATAGATAACACTAATTAATACTATGCTATGGAATAGCATTGATCAGTGTATGTAATGTAATAAATGAAAGTAATAGTCCCCTATGGGGACTTAAAATGTTTTTTAAGTTTTCAAAACTTGCCACAACTTTCCCATTTTATACCTAAAAATAAATAAATACATATTATATATCGTATTGTGCGTAATTGTCCAATCTATTAAAATGTAACAACTGTATTCCTGTATGGTGAATGGCGTGAATGAAAAAAGGGCCATAATTGTTTAGTTTAGGAAAGAAATAATAAAAAGCAATTTAAATGTCCTATCTACATGAACATGGTACCAATGAAAACTAGAGAGCATGGCGCAAAAATAAAGACCACTGTTTAGACGGTCGGGTGACTGAGATTTCAGCCCCCGAAGCCTGGCGCGAGCGCTCCTGAGATGAGTCCAACGCTCATAAAGAATGACGGAGCTTCGGGCGCTGAAATCTCCGTCACCCGACCGTGTCAAGAAGCGGGACCCGGCGCTATCAGGTACGTATAAGATCCTCTAGCGGGGGTCGGGAGCCTGTCACCCCGGCACAGGGGGTGACAGGTCCTCTATAATAACCAGTGTAAAAAGGTGATGAAGAGTTTGAAGGGGTCTTCCTTCTTATGTCCTTTGCATCCTGCCATCTTTATTGTTTTTGTGCAGAGACATTGCATACTTTTTATTTCCCTGGAAATGCCCTTTTACATGTCAATTATACCACTAAGTGGACAACAAAAGAACTAAAGTAAAGCCAAATTGTTTTTTTTGTTTTTGTTTTTTTTTGTGAGGATTTTAAAGAGGAAGTTTCAGCAGATTAGACGACTCTAACCTGCTGATAGCTCACTATTGGGCAGGAGGCACTGAGGATGAAGGTATGTCCCCCATTGTGCCAATCCACCCCCAGCCAATCGCCCGTTGTAATGATTATTAAGGGAATGTGCTGGATTGGTGCTATGGGGGTGTTGCAGTGCTCCTAATGTTCTTACTGAACCGAAGAATAAATGACTAAGTGCATGGGAATGTCGCCAAGGATGAAGGCAAGAGACCTATTTTCCTCCTTGATGCCTCCTGCGCAGTAGGTGGCTACCAGCAGGTTCGATTCGTCCAACCTGCTGATAGTTCCCCTTGAAGAAAATTACAACGTGTAAATTAAGCTCCTAGAGCAACGGCAGAAAAATATAGGAAAGTTTAAGACTCTTGGAAGGCAGGTATGAGGGAAAATATTTCTATGTCCTCAAGGCTCAAAATAACTGCATTCTTAGGCTATGTTCACACTACGTAAGTTCCATAGTAATCACGGCCGTTGTGATTTCTACGGCACTATGTAGTGGTGCCTTCTGAGGAATCCCGGCCAGAGTGTATACATAGAGTGTATACACATAGGATCCCTAACGGCGCCACGAGAAACTGACATGTCAGTTTTCTGCAGCCGCAATTCGTTGCATACTGGCCGCAGAAAACCCTGTCAGTGGACACAGTGTACCAAGCAGCTCCGGCCGCGCGCTCCATTGTGTGCAGTGTGGAGTTCTGATGTGGACGTGTATGGATGCGCCCGCATCAGAACTCAGCGGCGCTAAAGATCATCCGGCCGGTACTGCAGTACGGGCCGGGATGATCTTTTCTGAGACCAGCCAGGTCACGGAACGGCTGGTCTCTTACAAAATGTGAACATATCCTTAGGCTGGAAACACACAGCAGTATTTTGGAAAATTGCCAAAACCAAAAGTGGATTCAAATGAAATGGAAAATATAAAGAGAGGACTTGTACTGCTCTCTTCTGTTGGATCCATTTCTGGTTTTGACACAAAAACTGCTGTGTGTGTTTACAGCTTAAAAAGGGGTACTCTGGCGAAAATCTTTTTCTTTCAAATCAACTGGTTTCAGAAAGTTATATAGATTTGTTATTTACTTCTATTTTAAAATCTCAAGTTTTCCAGCACTTACTGTATGTCCTGCAGAAAGTGGTGTTTTCTTTTCACTCTGACACAGAGCTCTCTGCTGCCACCTCTGTCCATGTCAGGAACTGTCCAGAGTAGTAGCAGGTCCCCATAGAAAACCTCTCCTGCTTTGGACAGTTGCCGACACAAACAGAGGAGGCAACAGAGAGCACTGTGTAAGACTGAAAAGAATACACCACTTCCTGCAGGACATACAGCATCTGATAAGTACTGGAAGACATGAGATTTTTAAATAGACGTAAATTACAAACCTATATAACTTTCTGAAGCCAGATGATTTGAATGAAAAATATTTTCGCCAGAGTACCCCTTTTAGAGTGCAGAATTAAAGCATAACTATAATTTCAGTAAAAATGAAATTCCTCAAATAAAAAACCCTTGTGTTACCCTTTAAAAAGAGCCCTAAACTGCACTGATAGCATGTACGCTCGCTGAGATATCCCCAGTTGTTTGGCTCAGAAGAATAAATGAATTTTTCTTCTGGCTGAGAGAAAGTGGGCGTGGCCTATGCCTCATCTCCCTAGCTGTGTCCCTCTATCCACTGAGCAGCACCTTAGCAGATGTATCACACATAGCAGGATCAGATAGAGCCCAAGCATACAGTATCACAATGTAAGATTAGATACAGAGCACCAGCCGCTGGTATCACACACAGTGGGATTAGATGGTCATCTGCTCTCATTACACTGTAGGATAATGTCAGCCATGGAGATGGGGGCACCTGCTGCAGACATCTGATAGTGAGTGTTATATGTACTATGGAAGGACTACAGCTGTGTTGTGCTGGGACTTGTAGTCCTCCCCTCAGTGACTCACCCACTCTCCCTCATGCAGCACATTGGAGTCATGGCTGGGATGTCCCTCCTTGTTGAAGCACTGAGTACTTGTCTCTCCATCCATCTCTTCCCCTGCGCTGCTCCTCACACACAACACCCTCAGCTCTGCTTAGTCACCTCTGTGAGGGGAGGGGGGAGAACGTGCTGCTAGGAGGGGGGAGGAGGGTTTGTTTATGTTTCTCTCTGTCAGGGCTGTTATCTGATCTTCCTGTCAGAGTCCGTACACTAAGGGTGGTATTACACGGAACGATAATCGGCCGAATTGGCCCGATTCGGCCGATTATCGCTCCGTGTAATAAATGCAACGATCAGCCGATGACAACGATCATCGGCTGATCGTTGATATAGGTTAGAACCTATTTTCGTCGGGCGCCGACCGCGCACCGCTGCATGTAATAGCGGTGCGTGGCTGGCGACTAACGATATACATTACCCATCCACGTTCCAGGGCTGCTCCTGCCGTCCGCTTCTCCCTGCGTCCTGCGCGCGCTCTAGCGTCACAGAGGCCTGTCAGCTGATAGGCCGCTCAGCCAATCACAGGCCGCGGCGGTCCCGGCCTGTGATTGGCGGAGCGGCCTACCAGCTGACAGGCTGCTGTGACGCTAGAGAGCGCGCGGGACCCCCGGGAGAAGCTGACGCAGGAGCAGCCCTGGAACGTGGATGGGTAATGTATGCCAGTTTAGCAAGGGCTGCAAGGACATCGGTAACGATGTCCTTGCAGCTCTTGTCAAACGATTATCGGGCCGTGTAATAGGTCCAGTAAACGAGCAACGATCTAGCAAATCGCTGCTCGTTTACAGGTATTATCGGGCCCTGCTCGGCCCGTGTAATACCACCCTAAGTACGGATCTGCAGGGAGGGGGCGTGTCCAGCAGGAATGCAGAAATAAGTCAGAGCCAGACAGAGCTGTAGGGGCATAATCAGCCTTATGTATTTAAAAAACTGTTCATTTTAGGTTATTAATGTATATTGCAAAAATTGTTATCATGCCCTAAGCTAACTAAAACTGAAAGGTCAAAATATTTTATAGTTACGCTTTAACTTTTCAGAGGGAAAGGTCCAGTATAAAACTACAACACTTTATTAGTGTTTATTGGTTCTTAGTCACATGTGTTAGATGTACACTCATAGCTACCAAAAGTGTGTTGAGAGAAATAGGTTTTCTGTAACCTCTAGCAATGTTGGGAGTATGAATTACTAACTGAGAATTTTGGTTTCTTTATAGTTCCAGCCGATGGTCTTCCAGAGGCACCATGAGAAGTTTGCTGCGTGGCACAACAGCTGGTTACAGGAGAATGTGAGCCCCAGAGCAGCTGAACTGGTGCAAGACTGGTTGACTGGAGAGGAAGATGAAGAGATGGTCCCTTGTAAGACTGTCTGTGAAGTGTCTGAGGTTCATGGCATGACAGTCACCAGATACAGAGTACAGTACACACGCAGAGCATCCTCTCCCTGACATAGGAACATATGCCCCCTGTCTGCACTTGCTGCTGAAAGACTTTTACAGGGCTCGTTTCTTGCTGTTGTTCTGAAGGGTTGTCTGACTCTAGAAGACATTTGAAACCAGTGCCATTATTCTTCAGTTTGTGCTTTGGACACCTTATTTGACCCTCACATACTGCCCCACTAATAACAAATGTGGGATTAAGAGGACCTGAGAACCTGTAACCTTACTGTCAAGACTGGCTACAGTTACTGATTATTTAACTTATGAGCCATCGTGGTATGAAGTTCTGGGACTAACCATTTCTCTATCAACTATCAATCCAAAGTAAATAATGGTGCTGAGATGTGACATTTTGTTAATATGGCAGAAATGAAAGTGCTGAATTTGTAAGTGGTTGGTCCAGTTGATTTCTAATTCTTTTCTTTACATTGGATTTCAGCTCCACATGGTGGTAGCACATAAAAGCATTTTAATACTGCTCTCGTAAATGTCTTTAATAATGAAATAATAAATAATGCACCTGAAATGAAAAGCATTAATTACTTCTTGATGATAAAGCACTTGGAATGATCTAGAATATGAACTTGTATTGTCCTATTACCCGCAAACCTTTGCCATTGTCTGGCACTACCCAAACACAGTATTTCAGTCTCAGTACTTATGAAAATAAGGGTGTTTGGCAGGGATTGATTATAATAGTATTCATTAATACTACAAATCTATAAAAAAATTGTCTATACTGATCCTATATAATGGTTAAAATAAATCAAGTGCTGTAAAATTAACATTGTACATGTGTGGTTAATACAGTATACACTTGTATTAAAGGAAAACTGTCAGAAAAAGAAATCGTCTGTATTGATTTCTTGATGTGCAATTTGTAAACCTTTGTACACCTTATGTTTGTCATAGTATGGTTTCAGTCTTGTGTACACATGAGGTTTGGCCATACTAAATATATTGCTTCTGCTTGTTGCTATGCACAGTGCTATTGTTAGAGGGTTGCCTGTGTGCAAGATTGTAAGAAGAGATTTGCTTTCTGTTTGATCAATGCTCTGCTCGTCAAGTCGCCTGCCTTTTAATGCAGCTCTGCTCCCTGACGCTCCACCCTAGGTGTCGGCGAAAAGTTGGATCCGATCCCGGTAAACTGGATTGAATCCAGCTTTTCCTGGCATCCTGGGAGGAGTGGCAGGGAGCAGAGCAATACTGAAAAGCAGGCGGCTTTATGAGCGGAGCATTGATCAAATGAAGCACTTTGCTTCGTTTAGATGAGCGATTCCCTAATTGTAAGGTTTAACCTTCCAGTATACACTTGAAAATGAATCATATGCAGTCACAGTCATATAGACTATGTTCAACTCAAACATGACACTGATACACCACAGTTTTTGTTGGCATGCTGGTATGCTAACATAAACCGAGTGTAGGCTGCTTTCATATGTCAGTGTAGTCTAAGAAGGGGGGAAAAGTAGAACCTTAAAAATGCGATCTAGTAAGCTTTAAAGGGAACCAATCACCCAGAAAATCAATGTAAAGACAAGGATATGTGCTGATAGATCACCCAGCACACTTCCCAAATATACCCCTGTAACCTCTGTGCCCCCCTCAATTAGACAGTAATCTTACTTTGTTCAGGTCACGCGCTGTATGTAAATTTTTGCTAAGTAGTCCTGGTGGGCGTATGTAGTCCTGGTGGGCGTATGTAGTCACGGTCCGGGGGCGTATCTAGTCACGGTCCGGGGGCTTATGTAGTCACGGTCCGGGGCTGTAATCACGCCCAGAGGGACGTGATTCGGAGGCTTGCGGTCCAGTGACGTCATCCGGCGGCTTGCGTTCCGCGCTGACGTGTTCGGGAACCCGCGCATGCGCAGTACGTCAGCGTCGTCTCCCGCCGTACTGCGCATGCGCGGGTTCCCGAACACGTCAGCGCGGCCGCGACGCGGAACGCAAGCCGCCGGATGACGTCACTGGACCGCAAGCCTCGGAATCACGCCCCTCTGGGCGTGATTACAGCCCCGGACCGTGACTAGATACGCCCCCGGACCGTGACTAGATACGCCCCCGGACCGTGACTAGATACGCCCACCGTGACTACATACGCCCACCAGGACTACATACGCCCACCAGGACTACTTAGCAAAAATTTACATACAGCGCGTGACCTGAACAAAGTAAGATTACTGTCTAATTGAGGGGGGCACAGAGGTTACAGGGGCATATTTGGGAAGTGTGCTGGGTGATCTATCAGCACATATCCTTGTCTTTACATTGATTTTCTGGGTGATTGGTTCCCTTTAAAAGTAAATTGAAGCACTGAATAATCTAATATCTGAATCAGAATCTGTGCATGAAAAACGTTGTGCCATACATGCTTGGTTTGTTTGAGGAGGTTAAAGGGGATCTGTAAGCTGCAATTCACATTTCTACCTGCTGACACTGTTAGATGGCTATTAGGACAAGGAGACACAAGGTACCGTTCATATACCATTCTGTGTTTTCAGAATATAAAAAATGATTTTATTTTATAGTCAAAAATTCTTTCCCAAGCTCCTGAAGTTCGGTTTAAACAGACAACATACTGATGCACCATACGTGTGCCGTTCATTTTTAATTAAAGCGTTGTCTAGCATCCCTAGACAGCCACTGGTAATCAAATGCAGAACGTCCGGGTTTGGCGCCAAAGCCAGAGTTGGATTTAGCGGGAATGTGAAAGATAAAGGAAGGACTATTCCTACCCTGCTGGATCTACTTTAGGTTTTGGCTTAAGAAAATGAATGAAAACTTGCCGCAAAAAACTGTGTTGAAAACCCCCGCAATGTGTGTAGCCTAAGAGTATGTTCACACTCTCCGCCGTGGAATCCCGCCATGCTCTGTGTCCTACTGTGAGTGAATGAGGGCGTGCGCGTCCGCTTCCTCCCCACTTTAAAAAGTGATATGTCACTTCCTTGAGTGGAGAGCTGCGGCAGCGGAGGAGCGCACGCTCTGCCATAGACGGACAATGACACACTGAACATGGCGGGATTCCGCCTGATTTGCTCAGTGTGAACATACCCTTAGTTCTTAGCTCAGAAAGTTTTATAGTATTTTAAATAATGCGAGTTCAGAAACCTATAGTAAATTACTTGGGTTTTTGGATTTATAAAAAAAAAAGTATGAAATCAGAGGGGGTCTATCGAGGACCCGTCTCTTTTCTCTCATTCATTTCTTATAGAATGAATAGAGCCATGGGTCACGCACTGACCCACAGCTCAATTTCAAACGGCCAGATCCCCAGGGAGTACAGAGATTGGATCCCCTATCCTAGTATTTTTAAATCTGCATGCCCCTTTAAATGTTAAATTGTAAGTTAAGAAGGAAGCAAAACTGCAATCACCGGTAAAATTTCTTAATCTTTATTAGTTATCCATAATAAAAACGGGCAGAATCTGACAAGGTGCAGACAGTGCAGCAGCAGATGCCACGAATGTAAGGTGACAGGCTGTTTCACGCCTTTCCGGCACTTCTACAGACCACCCTCCTTTCTACGTCATCAAGTTACTTAAATAGACCAACTGATAGTGACATGAACAATGATTAGTGCAAAAAACATATACACATGGTTAAAAACAATGGTCCACTACAACTAATGTACAGAGTTACCATAGGAGGCTACGATCCACTCTTTCATTAAGGCCTCCTGGACCATCTTACTCTACATCTTGTGCAGAGAGGATATCCTAGATTATTGTTAGATGAGGCGTGTAATAAGGCTAAAATGAAAGACAGGAGAACCCTTCTCTCTCAGTTACATCTAGTCGTAAAAAGAACAACAGGTTTGATTTATCCTTTAAATTGTCCCCAATGGCCCCACAGATTCGCAGAGTGATAAATAAGTATTGGAGCATATTGGAAGGGAACCCCTCTGTTGGAAAATGGGTAGAAAACAAACCCCATGTGACCTTTTAGATGGAGTACAAACTTGAAGGACAGTTTAGTTTATAGTAAAATTGTTTCAAATAAAGATAATTGGTTAAAAAATTATTTAATGGGGCAACTTCAGATGTGGATCTCGTAAATGGTGTCCCGCTATGATGAAAGGCACGAGTATATGTCTGAATGGGGTCAACATAAATGAAGGATTTTAATTGTTGTAAAACCAATTATGTAGTTTACTGTGTCTGCTGTCTGTGTGGCTACTTTTATATTGTCCAGACCAAAAGAGCCATTTGTACCCGGTTTAGGGAACACATTTATTCCCTAAAGACTGGTATAGGAGCCACAAGATTAATCGTATGAGAGAAAGCCACAATGGTGACAAAGCCACAAAGACACTCATGACTTCTGAACACAAGAGGGCAACGTTACTCCAGATCATGTACCTATTGTAAGTGGTGTTTCAGTAAATGATATTGCTTAGTGTAATCATGAATAAATATATATGGTTTTTGTTATATCAATCCTGTAAATCTGTATTACAGGTTGGTCCAGAGACTTGTGGTCATAAGACGCTAATGGGTTTACATTCAGTGGGGGAGAGTTATTACTACTGTCTCAGGGACTGTGAACACTTTTGAACCTCTTGTAGGTACTTATTTTTATAAAGTATGGTAAAACTTTTATCTGTATTCTCTGGGTTAGTGCAATTAGAATGACACATGCTTATTCTGCACCCAGGAAAAAGATTATTTGGCACTGCTGTACCCCCGAAGAGTAAGGAATAAAAGGCTACACCCCCCTTAACATATAAATCACTGTGCCCCCCTTTACAGTATTTCATACTCCCCTGTTTTATCCTGCACTGTCCCCAGCGGATGCAACTTTGGCATCTGAGGTCAGGCTCCTTGGAAGCATTCCCTCCCAGTGTGACATAGAGGCAGCCGGATTACCTATCACACTGCCCCGTCTAACACTGGGAGCCCAGATCAGTGGTGCAGGAAAACTGGATGCACCTTACATTGCCAGCATACAGTGCTGCTGTCAGTACCTATTTAAAGTGACAGAGATGGTTTGTGTGCAGGGCAAAATAAAGCTCCTGGCAGAGGTACTGTGTATTTAAAAAGACTGACGCCCCTTACCTCCCACAATGATACCCATTTTATATAGCTTTTGTTTATAATGTTCTCAAATGTTGAAACTTTCTTTAAGAATGAATATGCTTAATGTTGCCTGTATTCTGACCTGTATAAGTTTAAACCTTTGTTTTCTTATACTGAATCACTGCAATGCTTTGTTGGTTCATTGCTTTGCTACAGTTTGACTGCGACTTTTGAAGGCACAAAGGCTGCCATAGTAGCCAATCACCACCCTGCAGTAACATTTTGGGGTTGCCAGACACCTGGCAGATCTTTCAGCTATTACAGTTCAAGCTTTCGTCCCCTGTGGTATTTTGGTCAAATGCAGTTTTTTAAAAAAAATGCATGCTTTGGGTGTGTCATTTTTTCTGGGAGTTAGTTGGATTTTTCTCCCATAAACCTCCATTTCTTTTTCCTCCTTAAAAGGACACTACCTTTAATTATTAAAATATTTATAAAAAATGTATATGACAATAATCATAATTTTTTAACCTCTTAATGTTGTTGCACATAGAACAGGCTCAGGCGTTGAGCCTGAGTTATTTGCGGCGGGTATGTTACAGCTGCCTGCAACTACTGAGTGTGGACTTCTGACTGATCCTGGCAGTTTAACCCTCTAAATGCTGTCGGGTTTGATCGGCACCCCTGCAACACAAAATGGGGAGCCCATCAGTTGCTGTGACCGCCAGCGTCTTTGCTAGACTTGTGTCTCTGTTGATTAAATTTGCCCCAGGCAGACTTTACATTATAGTACTGAGCAGTTAGATCAATGTTCTGATGCTAGTCATGATGTGACTATTATTTTGCCCTAGTATACTGGATTTGGTCTGTAACAATACAGTGGTAATGTTTATGGTGATATGTGCTCCTGGTATACAGGTGTTATTTGGTAGCTGTATGACTATTTGGATATAGGGTATTATCATGGGGGAAGGGATTGAAGCCTGACTGCTGGCTGTTTGTAGAAATGGAACAATTTGTGTTCTATTTTTAATAGCATGGAACTGCCAAAAATACCCCCCAAAAAAACTTATTTGATGGAAGTACCCCTTAAAAAAAGAAAAAAAAAAAGCTTGTGTTAAAGTGTACCTCTGTTGTATGTTAGGTAATAATAGCAGGAATGTAGCTGTATATAAAAAGATTTCCATGGCCAGAGTACTCCTTTACTTATTAGGATAAATGACCCCTTAACTCCACCCCCTTGCAATTTTATTTGTCCTTCCTAATGTAGGAAACGTGGATGCTACAGACTAGCATAGTTTTGTGGTGACCAGGGGCTATCAAGAGCAGGTGTTGCTGTACCAGTGTGGCACTTGTCACAGGGCCTAAGTGGTGTACATCTGGTAAAAGGTTGTAGGTGTAATCCCTGTACTGTATGATATAGTGCAGAGGGACCACAGAATCCAGAATAAACAACCACTTGTACACTTTACTGGAACGTTTCTTAAAGTACAGCTTAAAGCGTAACTGTCATTTCAGGGTCATTTTTCTGAAAACATTAAATATCAACAGTACAAGCGATTTTAAGAAACTCTGTAATAGGTTTTATGTACTAAAAGAGTTTCCTTCTGTAGTGAAAAAGCAATCTCCCAGCCTCCCCCCTCACATCAAATGAAGCAGGATTTCTGTCTCCATTATGTGGCTATGGAGAGGGGAGGGGCTGTTAGGAGTGACTGAGCACGGAGGATTTCTGCAAAGCACAACACCCTGCAATCTTCTCTCAGTAAGGGTATATTCCCTTACGTCCCATTGGCATCACAACATATGGGTAAATTCGCCCCTGCGAGCCCCTGGGACGAAGGAATATTTAATGAAAAAATAACAATTAAATTTTAATCCCCTCCTCCATGAGGTATAAATAGGCTCCACCTCCCCCTAGACCTCAGTCTTTTTTTACTTCGTTGCTGTTAGCCCTAGGGGACTTTGTCCCTCCTCCGTTTTTATGCTTTGTTAACCTGTTGCATTCAGGTTTTCTCTCCAGGTAATGATTGCTGGGATGCCGCTGGAGCCGGTGTCCAGGTAGTATTCTGATATTTGCTTCTGCAGGTCTTAGCTTTTAAGTTTTTCTTACCTAGTGCGTCTTGGAACGCACTCTGCGTGTCACCCGAGCCGCTGGCTTTTCTTCCAGTCGCGTTCGACTGTGGAACGCATCGGCGCTGCGTGCGTCTCAGCACTGCGGCATCAGCGTCATGTCACTTCCGGGGGCCAGCAGCGGCGCGCGCTCTCTGCATGCCGGATTAGCTGTGTGTTCAAGGCAGAAGGTAAGCTGTTGCTACCTCTAGGTCTGGCTGTCTTCCTCTGGAAGGATTTTCTGTGGCTCATTTGGATCTAATAGAAAACATCTGAGTGCAAAGTGCTGTGATCTCTCTTCTATATGCTTAAAAGTAAGTGTTGCTGCCACCTAGTGTCTCTTTCCGATATCACTCTAGCCAGGCTAGTGGTTTATATGTATTGTAATACATTGATTATTTGCAGATGTCTGAAATGGAGACCAGTCGTGCTGCTGGCAAAAGACCTTCTAAGGAAGCACTTCATGTGCCGAGTGTGAGACTCCTCTACCTGACGGCTATGGATACCGTAGGAGGATCATTTTTTCCAGATAAGATTCATCCTTTCTTTCATAAAAATATTTATGAATGCCTAAAAATATTTATAATGCCTAAGTACGCTGTCCTTCATGCAGACCTAAACCTATGAGGAGCCTGATGTTCAGGATGTAGTTGTATGCGTCAAGGACTATGTGCAAAAGACTTTAGCGGCTAATGAGAATCGCCGCCCGTGTCCTAAGTTAAAGACCAAATGGAGTATTTCTCTCTCTACTCCCAGCCTCTGAGTATATTACTTTATGGCTGTAGGATTATGGTCATTTTCAGTTTTACTGTGATTGATGAAGTTAAGTCATCATCTTCTTCTGAAACCTCTTCTACTTCTGAAGATGAGAAAGAATTATTCAAGGGGTATTTCACAGCTGATAGAATTCACAAGCTCTGCTAAGCTGTGCAAGCTGAAATACACCCTGAGGAAATAGAAGAGGATAGGATTGGTCCTCCTCAAAAAAGCCTAGGGCTTTTTCTGTGGGTAAGACTTCATTGTCTATGTTACAGGCGGCAAGGAACCGGAAAAGGCTCCGGGTTTGAGCAAGAGGTTTAAGACCTTATATGTTCTCAAGGAAGAACAATGTAAGGACTGGAATGAGCCTCCAAAAGTGGACCCGGCCATAGCCAAACTGTCAAAATGTACTGTGCTGCCTGCGGAGGACGGATCCAATCTTAAGGATCCGATGGATAGAAGGGTGGAGGTAGCCCTCAAGAGATCATATACGGCAGCGGCAGCCCAAGGGGCAGTCTCCATTTCTTCTTTGAGGTTTCTAGAAGCCTAAGAAGATGGCTGACCAAGGTCCAGGAAAATTTGGAAGGTAGAGCTAGCAGGGACAAGGTCCTTCGCTCCTTAAAAAGGTCATTATGGCCATTGACTTCCTCTGCGATGATGCATCTCAGGGAACCAGGTTAGCGTAAAAAAACTAGTACGCTCTCAACCGCTGCCGAAGGGCGGTATGGTTAAAACCCTGGGTTGGAGATGCTAACTCCAAAATTCAGCTCTGTAATATGGAGTTCCAGCCAGGTAGGCTGTTTGGCTCTGAGCTGGATAAATTAATGGAGGAATTGTCTGACAAGGAGGGGAAGTCCCTACCATTGTCCTATAAGAGCGGTGATTCCTTTCGCAAAGCAAAATCTCCTCAGCGAGGCAAAGGGAGATACCAGTACAGAGGTCGAGGAAGAAACTATTCCAGAAGAGGTTCCGGGAAGCAGCAGAATAAGGACACCAACAAGAAACCAGACTTCTGACGCAGAAGCTGTCCAGTGGGAACACGTCTGAGTTTGTTTCTCCCTGCCTGGGAAGAATTAAGAAAAGATCACTGGGTGTTAAATATTATTCAAAATGGTTATGTCCTTCATTTATCATCTCTTCCTCCTCCAAGATTTCTTCTGTCAAGAAATCTTAAGCCAGAAAGACACTTAGTCCTAGAGACAGAAATTCTTCACCTCCTTTCCATTGAGGCTCTAGAGGATGTTCCTCTATCCGAGATCGGTCAGGGAGTTTACTCCCCAGTGTTACTAGTGCTGAAGCCATCCGGAAATTGGAGGCTTATTATAGATTTGCGATATCTCAACAGGTGCATCGTAAAGAAGACGTTCCACATGGAGAACATAAGATCGGTAAAATCTATCCTCCAGGAGGGAGATTTTATGGTCACCATAGATCTACCGGATGCATATCTTCATGTACCGATTCTGAAGGCTCACAGGAGAGCCTTCGCCATCCAAATCCAGGGGAAGGTAAGACACTTACAATTCAAAGTCCTTCCATCCGGAATACCTCCGCACCCTTTGTTTTCACAAAGGTAGTGTAACCATGATGGTTCGCTTCCGTTTACAGGGGATAAAGTTATCCCTTACCTGGACGATTGGTTGATTATGACTCAGACTCAGGATCTTCTGAGAGTTCAGTTGAACTATGTCCAGGACATACTTCAACAATTAGGTTGGCTTATCAACATAGAGAAATCAGACTTAATTCCTCCTCGTCAGGTATCCATAAGAACATAAATGCGCTTTCTAGGGCTCCTTGCCTCAGCTGCGGACGCGGTGCCATGGGCGTTATGGCACATGAGATTTCTTCAGAGAGAAGCACTAACAGTATGGAACCGAGGACTGAAGGACTTGGATGCGATGCATGTTCTATCGACTCAAACAAGACATTCTCTAATGTGGTGGAGACAAGTCAAACATGGAGTTTTATTTTCAGAACCACACTGGATAACCATCACGACAGATGCTTCAGGAACAGGTTGGGGAGCTCATCTGACAGTCATCACGACTGCAGGATCTTGGAGTCAACAGGAATCCGCTCTGCCCTCCAACGTGAGGGAGCTCAGAGCGATTTACCTAGCTTTTCTTCATTTTTCTCCTCCTATTTTACAGAGAGCAGTCAGAATCCGGATGAACGACATGACCTGTGTGGCGTACCTAAACAGGGAGGTACCAGATCCCCTTCTCTCCTCAGGGAAGTAGAGAAGATTTTTCTGTTGGGCAGAAACCAGAATATCCAGACTCTCTGCGGTTCATATCAGGGGTGTTGACAATATATTGGCGGATTGAGTCGAGGCCTGACATTACCGGGGGAATGGTCTCTCTCAAGGAGAGTGTTCATTCAGTTAACCCAGAGGTGGGGGCTTCCTAAGAGAGACCTCATGGCATCAGCAAGCAATGCCAAACTGAGGAATTTCTGTTCCCTTTATAGGGCAGACAATCCCACGGTAGTGGACTCAATGACAATACCATGGACATACCAGCTGGCGTATATCTTTCCTCCCATAGCCATGATTCCCAGAGTTTGACAAAGATCAGTCTAGATCAGTCGTCAGTAATAATAATAACTCCCTTCTGGCCGAAGGGGTCATGGTTCACCCTGCCCATGAATATGAGCAGAGGGGAATTTTGGAGATTACCTCTGCATCCGGATCTAATATTCCAGGGTCAACATCTGTGCAGGAATCTTCCAGCCCCAGCTTGACAGCTTGGAGACTGAGAGGACCGTATTAGACTCTAGGTTTTCTGAGAAGGTATAGTATACCCTTTCTCACGCTCGTAGTAGCACTACAAATAAATCTTATGCACGTATTTGGAAAATTTCAAGATTGGTGTGCAAGCAGGAGTATTGATGGACTTAAACCTTCTACTCCACAGTCATTGGAGTTTTTACAGGAAGGCTTCTATAAAGGATTAAAACCTAGTTCCATCAAGGTGCAGATAGCAGCCCTCTCTGCACACCTAAACTCACGTTTCTTTCAGATCTTGGAGGTAAAGAATTTTGTTAAGGCTAGACTAGGCCTAACCTGGTAAAGCAGGTAGACCCATGGGACTTATCCTTTGTGTTGAGACGCCTGTGTCTTCCTCCCTTTAAGCCTTGGGAGGAAGTAGACTTCAAGTTAACATTGAAAGTTTCTCTTTTACTAGCCATTACCTCTGCTAAGAGAGTTGGAGTACTTCAAGCCCTTGGCTCCGCACCTCCATACGTGACTTTTTTTTTTTTTCCCAAGACAAGTTTATCCTTCGGTTCCTTCCAGGATTCCTGCCTATGGTGGCTTCATTTGCCAACATCAACCAGCCAATAGTATTGCCTGTATTTTCTCCTACTGGATCATCTAAAGAAGACTTGGATCTTTCTTTATTGGACGTATCCAGAGCTATCAAGATCTATCTACATAGAGTAGGTGATTTTCGTAAAGACGAGAATTTCTTTATCCCTTTCGCAGGAAAGAACAAGGGGAGAAAGGCTTCAAAACCTTCAATATTCAGATGGATTTGTGACTCCATTGCCTTATGTTACTCCTCTGCAGATCTGGATCCACCAGAATTTACCAGGGCTCACTCTACTAGAGCTGTGGCCTCCACTTGGGCAGAGCGTGCCGCTGTGCCACTTGAGGACATATGCCAGGCGGCTACCTGGTCTTCTTTAACTACCTTTGTGAGATATTTCAGGCTGGATACTTCTTTCTTGTCAAGAACAACCTTTGCAAGATCTGTTCTTAATGCGGACATAATAAATAACCCGCCCATTGGGGATAATGCTTGCTAATTCCCCATATGTTGTGATGCCAATGGGACGTAAGGGAAGCTAAAATTATTATGTTAATTTGTTTTCCCTAAGACCCATTGGCATCACAAGACTCCCTCCCTGTGTTTTATGTTTCTTTATAATTAGACTGAGGTCTAGGGGGAGGTG
The DNA here is from genome assembly GCF_027789765.1 of Dendropsophus ebraccatus. NCBI lineage: Eukaryota > Metazoa > Chordata > Amphibia > Anura > Hylidae > Dendropsophus > Dendropsophus ebraccatus. Next base: position 96,765,910 of record NC_091456.1, read on the forward strand.
GAGCCTATTTATACCTCATGGAGGAGGGGATTAAAATTTAATTGTTATTTTTTCATTAAATATTCCTTCGTCCCAGGGGCTCGCAGGGGCGAATTTACCCATATGTTGTGATGCCAATGGGTCTTAGGGAAAACAAATTAACATAATAATTTTAGCTTCACACGGGCGGGCTCGCAGCGAGATTCTCGCTGCGAGCCCGGCAGGTCCTGTCAGTTCCCATAAACTACATACTTGCTGCGGTCTAAACGACTGCAGCGAGTATGTAATTATACCGCGCTTAACCCCTTCTACTCCCGCCGGCTCCCCCGCTGTAAGCAGCATACATTACCTGTCCTTGCTGCACGGGTCCGGCGTCCTGCTCTCCCGCCCTGCCAATCAGTGGCTGCGGCTGGGCAACACACTAATTGGCCGGACGGGAGAGCAGGACGCCGGACCCGTGCAGCAAGGACAGGTAATGTATGCTGCTTACAGCGGGGGAGCTGGCGGGAGTAGAAGGGGTTAAGCGCGGTATAATTACATACTCGCTGCGGTCGTTTAGACCTCAGCAAGTATGTAGTTTATGGGAACTGACAGGACCTGCCGGGCTCGCAGCGAGAATCTCGCTGCGAGCCCGCCCGTGTGAATATACCCTAAGTTCATAGATAAGCACTGACCTTTCTGACACCTGAATTTAGCGTTTTAGGTGCCCAGAGAGTCTACAAACAGCTGACCTTCATGTCACCTCTTCCTGCTCCCTCATCTCCCTCAGCCCCTCCCCCCTTCATAGGCTTACAATGGAGAGAGCAGAGCCCGTCTTCACTAGCTTCTCTGTAATGAAGACGTGTTTGCCTGATAATGCACAAATAAGAAATGCACAGATAAGAAGTCCGGGGGGGGAGGCTGGGAGATTGCTTCTTGAGTACAGAAGGAGGTTTTTTTGGCTGATGAAACCTATTACAGAGTTTCTTAAAATCGCTTATACTACTGATTTCTGCAATAAAAACATGACAGTTACTCTTTAATACTTTGCACAAGTTTAAATTCGGCAGTTTGCGCTTGAATGTGATAACCAGTTCATTTTGAAATACTTGGGCCATAGTTTGGATAGTTTAGGCTTGAGTAAGGACAGTCTCTTAGGATTTTAGTTAGAAGACTTTGTAGAGAAGGGCCATCTGTCTAGGCAGTGCAGAACTCTGTCAGGGTGACCCTAATACTTGTGACTTGATAGAAAACACCCAATATCGATTCTGAGATCACAGAGTGCCAGATCCAGGACACAGGTTCTGGGCTTGAACAACTGGGCGTAGCTAATCCCTCAAGATTACCCAAGGAGACCAAGCAAAGGTTCTATGGGTTACTTAAGCTTCAACTGCTCTTTGCCAATTACTGAGGATATTCCAGACAATTGAAGGATATCCTGATGAATGCTGGGTAGAACTTGGTCACTCCAGACGTAGACATGTTAGGTCACTTGGGTAGTAGTTGCCCCTCTTAGGGTTTTAGCTACACATGCTTTGGTAGGCAGACTCTTGCAAATAAATATTCAGTCTTTGCTGAAGCGGGCACCTGGACACCAGGGCCAGGCACTTTGGTAAACACTGTTTTGTGCAGTCTAGTCAGGAACACTTTCAGGAAACGCGCTATACTTTACACCCAACCAAACATTAACTATATACATATATATGGGTTGGAACTGGACTTATCCCCCATTGGCAGAGGAACTGTGAGGTGACTAGGGATGAGCAAACCAGCCGAGGTTTCGGGTTCGTATGAACCTGAACTCTCGGCTTCTGATTTCCGCTGTCTGCCTGCTCCGTGGAGAGGGTGGATACAGCCTGAGGACCGCCTGGAAAACTGGGATACAGCCTATGGCTATGGCTGTATCCTAGTTTTCATGGCGGTCTTCAAGGTTGTATCCAGCCTTTCCACAGAGCGGGCAGACAGCGGGAATCAGAAGCCGAGAGTTCAGGTTCATACGAACCCGAACCTCGGCCGGTTCGCTCATCTCTAGAGGTCACTCGACACAGGCAATCACACTCTTGCACATGCACATCATACAATATAACTAATGCATTACCCCTATTAGCTCCAATGTGCTCGAAAAAAGATAAGATAATACTCAGTGATGGCATCTCTTGGCCAAAAGAGAGTATAGCAGATCAGAAACTATAAAACACAAGGACATGGACTATGAAAGGAACCAATCAGTGGAAAATGGGTTCTGGACCACTACAAGTATAGCTTGCAGCCTATACAGTACTTTAAACTGGGGGTGTCAAATGTACAGCCCTCCAGCTGTTGCAAAACTGTGATTCCCATCATGCCTGGACAACCAAAGCTTTAGCTGTCCATGCATGATGGAAATTGTAGTTTTGCAACAGCTGGAGGGCCACAATTTGACACCTGTGCTTTAAACTCTTCACATTAGTGCACAGGTTTCAACTGTTGTCTCTGTGTTTACCTTTTGGAATTACTGCTTGACTGTTCTAAAGACTGCAGGATTTTTTACTCTATGGGGGAGATTTATAAAATATGGTGTAAAATTAAACTGGCTCAGTTGCCCCTAGCAACCAATCAGATTCCACCGTTCATTCCTCACAGACTCTTTGGAAAATGAAAGGTGGAATCTGATTGGTTGCTAGGGGCAACTGAGCCAGTTTCACTTTACACCAGTTTGATAAATCTCCCCCTATATCTTTCTGAAATCTGTCTTTGGGCCAAAAGAGGCTGTCAACTTCCGTTTGAAGGAAATTCCCTTGTCTAATCTCTTGGAAAGTTACATTCCTCTTAGCAATTACATCAATCAAGACATGAATGCTCCTAAAGTCCCTTTTGCACTGGCTGAATTATTGTTAGTTAGGAACGCTCATTTCCCCGATAATGGAGGATACTGTCTTCGAAGGATTTGTGCTACATCCCCACTATTTGTACTGCTGTAAGGAAAGTTTACAATTCAGAATGTAAATCTGTTATCATTCCAAAACATAAGTATAAAGAAGAAAAGAAGCAAACTTCACTTTAAGGCCTGAGACTGGCCATAGATATAAAGGCAATGCACAAGGCAACAGCTATTTTGCAGCATGCATGCTTCTTCCTTGCCCTCTAATTACAATTTGTCTTAAACATGTTGGGGCCATACAGTCATACAGGTAAATGAAACTCTTTCCACCCCAAGCATTGTCCCCTCTGTGTCTGCAGATTACACTTATAGTTGCCAGACCTCTGTGATGGATCCTGCCTGAGCTGACGCCTAGCCGTATACCTAGGCCTGCAGGGCCATGACTCACTCAATAAACTATTAGTTTTTAAAGGATACCAAGGGATCATTAAGTCACTCGTATCATCTGTTTCCATACACACAGGCGGATTTTGTATACAATGTCAGTGCTTGAGAAAACGGCCCCACTGGGACCCTGCTCTTACAAACAGGCCTTTGTTAGGGGCTGCAGGGGGCGGATTTACTACATGCTGGTCTGGTTTAGATTATGGTCTCCCTGTCATAAGCGTATGTGACACTCATTCCAAAAGAGCCACTCTAAACCAAAATGACCTAATAATGAGACTATTTTTATTTAAATGTTCTTACAAAAACTAAGAAATATGTAAAGTAGTGTATCATAGTGAGTACATGCCTGCCTTCTGACCTTTAGCTGATAGCACGATGTTAGATTTATATTGGCTTTCAACAAAATTGCTGCATTATAAATTTAAATGTAATGTTTTTCTACATCTCTGATTTAGCGGGCAGTGAGGCCCTGTAAACATTACTATGTGATTCTGGCTGGGGGCCCTGGCATCTCAATTTCAGGGCTATTTCCCTGTTACAGTGACCACAGAGCATGACCTTGTTTTCATAACATAATAGCCTTTGTTCTGCCATTGCCCTAACCTGTACCATATTCTCTATCATACTAACAAATACCAGTCATGTCAAGGCTGGCATTAATATGGAGCTAACTGGAAAATTGCCCAGGAAGCCTATCCCTATAGGGAACCCGGCACAGTTCTGCTGTGCAGCACCACAATTTAAAACTCCCCCCAGCTCAACCAAAATCTGTTGTGCACACTTTTTTTTTTTTTTTTAGCTCTCCCCTTAACCCTTTAAAGGACAACTCCAGCCAAAATGTATTTTTTAATATGTTATTACATTAGCAAAGTTAGACAAATTCCTAATGTACACTTATCATGGGAAATGCACATATAGTGCTATTTCCCTCAATTTAGTAGTTCCAACAGGCTTCAATATTTCTAAAAAAAAAAGTGACGTCACGAATCGGGTGTATTTTACATGAAGGGTCCAGCAAGGGGAGCAGTATATGTAGAAATTACATTGTAAAAATAACTAGGGCCTTTCCTATGCTTTATTCACAAAATTCAGCTACCTTGGCTCTCCCCAACCTCCCCTTGCCCTGTAGTGTAAAAATCCTCCCCTTCTGGGCTGCCCCAACCGCATCACAAGTGCCAGCAGCTCAGTCCACAGCACATTGGACGGGGCGGCGGATGCTTTTACTGGGGGCTTCTGTCAGTGTTGCTGTGCTTCATCCACAGCAGTACACTCAGGTGCAGTGCATAAGGCACAGTGATGTGATATGTCAAGTAGATTTGAGAGGCCTATTTGCTAGAAACCCCATTTTAAAAACGGCACCTCATAAAAATGAAGAATTTTAATTTTGAGCATATGGTAGGGCTCAGAAGTTCACTTTGAGTATTAAGTCCAGATTTTGCTGGAACCAGTTTTGGGCACTATATGCATTTGCAGTGCTCCTTATGGTTCCAGTACAGTGGAATATCCCAGAAGGGATCTCATTTTGAAAACTGCACCCACAGAAATTTAATCTAGGGATGAAATTAGCATTTGAACTCCACAGATGTTTAAGAAGTTTTTAGCATTGAGCCATGAAAACTAAAATTTACATCTTTTCCAGTGAAATTAACTTTTAGCTCTAAATTTGCTATTTTCACGAGGAACATAGGGGTTTAAAGGAGTATTATGCCTAGGAACTTCTTTAGGGCATTAAAGGGGTATTCCCCCCCAAATTATTTTTGCATTAATACATTGCCCACGCGTAGCTTTCCATCTTTCCAATATAAAGCTATTATGGATTCTGGACAGTTTTGCTGTTATCTAGATGCATTCACCCCCACCAAATGCATAGAATCATCAGCTCTCAGTCCAACCCGATACGCTCCCTGCTCCTGGCCCGCACCCTCCGAGACGGCATCACGTGTCCTCAGTCTCTACAATGGACAGCTTTTAACCCTGCACACTGAAGTGAGGGAGGACACTGAGACAGTGACAGCTGCTGCTGATCACTGTCTCCCAGTCTAAAAGCAGCCCCCCCAGTGTGTAACCCCATCCCCCCCCCCCCCCCGGAACTCACCCAGCATCGGAGACAGCCACCAGCGGCACCCCGGCAGCGGCACGAACACCCCCCCCCCAATCTCATCTGACATGTCCAGTAACCGGCACCCGACCGGATCCCATCTGACAGTGGCCTCCCCTGGAGCTCACTGGCATCTCTTTGGTGACCGCCAGTGGCACTAACTAACCCCCCCCCCTCCCCTGCATCACGGACGGCCACCCACATCACTCCCGATGCTGACGGTGACCAGCACCCTTTCCCTCCCCCCCGCATCACTCCCGATGGTGACCGGCACCCCTCCCCCCCCCCCCCCCCCCCGCATCACTCCCGATGTCACCGGTGACCGGCACCCCTTCCCTCCCCCCCGCATCACTCCCAATGCCACCGGTGACCGGCACCCCTTCCCTCCCCCCCACATCACTCCCGATGCCACCGGTGACCAGGACCCCTCCCACCAGCATCACTCCCGATGCCAACGGTGACCGGCACCCCTTCCCTCCCCCCCTGCATCACTTCCGATGCCACCGGTGACCGGCACCCCTTCCCTCCCCCCCTGCATCACTCCCGATGGTGACCAGCACCCCTTTCCCCCCCATCACTGCCGATGGTGACCGGCACCCCCCCCATCACTCCCGATGCCGATGGTGAGCAGCCCCCCTCCCATCACTCCCGATGGTGACCGGCACCCCCCCATCACTCCCGATGCCGATGGTGAGCAGCCCCCCCTCGGACCCCCCCTCCTATAATCAAACCCCCCCCCTCTTGCCTCGGCGCACCCAGCATTCCACAATCAGTCAATGAGTCCCTGAAGCGGCACCTGCCTTTATCCTAGACGACTGGGATGATGGTAAAAGCACACTGATACTGCTGACCCCTTTCACTAAACTCAACTCTGCTACTAACACTCACAGCTCTGCTACTTTCACTCACAGCTCTGCTACTTTCACTCACAGCTCTGCTATGCAACACTCACAGCTCTGCTATGCAACACTTACAGCTCTGCTTTGCAACACTCACAACTCTGCTATGCAACACTCACAGCTCTGCTATGTCGCTCTGCTATATATTGTGACTATCAGCTCTGCTACATCATGGACCAATCAGGCATTAGCATTGCATGATGGGAGATGTAGTTTTCTGGCCGGCGCCATGTTGGATATAGTGCGACTTTCTAAAAAACTTGTAACTATGGAACGGCAGCAACTAGAAATATGGGAGATGGCTCAAAATACTCAGGGGGACTTGTTGAGTGAGACCAGCTAGGTTTGGGAGCATTTTATTTTTTTAGCTCTTGGGGGAAATACCCCTTTAAATCATGATTAAAATACATTATTTCCTTCCTTCTAATATACTTGTACAAAGAATACGGTGCGGCTTGCATACAGTCAGAGGGCACTCAATCTCTGAAGCTGTGTAAATCCAGCAGTGCCTGGTCCTCTTTGTCTCACTACTCCACTGTGCTTCCCTCCTCCTCTTGGAGATGAAGAACATGCGATCTTCGTCTCCTCTGTGTGCCTGGTTTGCTTTACTATGCACTTGCAAACCAGGCCCACAGCTAACATAATTAAAGTGACCCTGTACCCACAATCTTCCCCCCAAACCGCTTGTACCTTTTGATAGCTGCTTTTAATCCAAGATCTGTCCTAGGGTCTGTTCGGCAAGTGATTCAGTTTTTGGTTCTAAAAAACTACTTTTAAACTTGCAGCCCCGTGTCAAAAAGTGTCTATGCCCTAGGCTTGCAGCCCCTCTGTTCCTCCTCCCCGCCCTCCTCATCATTAGTAATGCCCCAAACAGCATTTCTCTTATTCATCACTTGTCTGAAAACTGCACAGGTGCCTTAATGATCCAGCACATGTGCAGTGTTCAGACAAGCGATAATTAGGAGAAATGCTACCTGAGGACCTTCCTAATGGTGAAGAGGGTGGGGGGTGGAACGGAGGGGTGGTGCACAGTTAGGGCACAGATACTCGAGCCTGTGCCAATTTGACACGGCTGCATTATGGTGTGACGCCGCTACCCGCCGCCGCCCGTCATCGCCTGCCATAGGATGGGTGAGTCACAGTACAGCCACAGCTCCCCCGGCCGGCGCCATCTTAACCTGATGTGTACGGCCTCAGCGCACCGCTGCTGGTATGTGCGCCGCCCTGGCCCGCCCACCTGTCAATCACCTGGCCGGCCACCTATGACTGCTGCTGCTGCTGCCGCTGCCGCCCCCATTATGGTGTGACGCCGCTGCCCGCCGCCGACCGCCATCGCCCGCCATCGGATGGGTGAGTCACAGTACAGCCACAGTTCCCCTGGCCGCCGCCATATTAACCTGATGCGTACGGCTTCAGCGCACCGCTGTTGGTACGTCCGCCGCCCGCCCACCTGTCAATCACCTCTGGCGCCGCGCTGTTCTGTCTCCCGCGCTCGCACCAGGTCAGTGCCGGACGGCCGCCTATGACTGCTGCTGCACACAGGGACAGACAACCCAGCTGGTAAACAGGCCGACCTGGACATGTGGACACAGGGGGAGCTGGACATGTGGACACAGGGGGAGCTGGACATGTGGAAACAGGGGGGGGGGGCTGGACATGTGGACACCACCAAAGGCAGCTGTGTCTGATGCATAGCTCTCTCCTTCTAAGCTGGACAAGGGACCAGTGGGCCTTGGTGCTGTTCACTGATGAAAAGTAAACCGCACCAAGGCCCACTGGTCCCTTGTCCAGCTTAGAAGGAGAGAGCTATGCATCAGACACAGCTGCCTTTGGTGGTGGTCCAGTGTACAGTGCAGGTGTGTCTGGTGGTGGTGGTGGTGGTATAGTGTATGGGGCAGGTGTGCCTAGCAGTGGTGGCGTTACACTGTGTGGGGCAGGTGTGTTTAGTGGTGGTGTTACAGTGTACAGGGCAGGTGTGTCTAGTCTATACAGATCTTCTCTGCACTTTGTGAATGGTACATGGAAGAGTCCATAAGTAATCCAGTTACTGTCTCTGCATGAACAACCTCTGCTAGACTGGGGGACCTCACATGGAGTGGCTGCACTTGCTTCAGACCTGAATCGCATAGAAAACCAGCTGGATCAGCTGAGTCCAATGTAGAGGCTTGTAACTCTGTACCCCAGAGCCTCAATGACCCGAAGGCTGCCATGCCTCAGCAGACATTAAGGCGACTTGTGGACAGAATCAGACTTCGTTGTCAGCTGTAGTTGATACTCAATGGCACATGACAAGTTATGCAGACAGTGACATGTTGTTGGTGTACCACTGGTGTTGGCTTTTGTTTCAATAACTTGTTTGATGAGGAAATCACTATTGCTGCTTCTACCTTAATGCCCTGTGGTATAATATCACTAAAGCATGAACTTTTTATGTGTATTTCACCCTCAAGCCAAATATTCCTAACTTTTTGTGAGTAGTATATGATGACATATTCTTATAAATATGTTAAAAGGTTTTTGATCATCTAGCATTAGTTGAACAGTTTTTTTCTGTCTGATAGAAAACAATTGTGTGTGTGGTGGCCCAGCTGTACATGTGATTTGTACTCACCTACTTCTGTGATTTGGCAGGCATCTGTTTAGTATTCTAAACTGTATGTAATGACATAAAACTGATATCCTACTTTGAGTTTGGTTCATCTACTGCTGTCAAATCTTGTTAAAAGGGCCCTCACTTCTCTTGTTTGATTTATTGTTAAATGTGCAATCTGTATCTGTAAAAAAAATTTTTGTGTATGTATGTACTCCCAAAATTGGTGAAGTGCTGTGATATGTTTGTGCTATACAAATAAAATAATAATTATTTAATATCAAGGTGGTGTGGATGTACATTTCCTTTTAGGCAGCTGGGCTAAGTATATCAGTCTGCTTCTATACTTTGAAAAGCATTTATGATTAGTACTTTAAGGGGTTACGCAGGATTAGTACAGCATAGCCACTTTCTTCCAAAAACAGTGCCACACTGGTGTTGTGCAGTATTAAAACTCATCTCCATTTACTTCAGTAGAACTGAGCTTCAATACAACACACACACACACACACACACACACACACAAGATAAAGACAGGGGTGGTGTTTTTTTTCTAGAAGAGAGCAATCATGTTTTTCTTATCCTGAAGAACAGCTTTCATTTTATGTGTCTATATATGTAAATGTAGAAGCCTCTAACACTGCTGTTAATCTTAATTCACTATGAGTAATGGAGCAGAATATACCCTTTATTATTTAGAAAACATTGTTGTCAAGTGAGGTTCCCTTTGGGTAACATAATCGGTTGGGGGCCCACTCAGACTTGCTCGCCCCCCCTAGGCTGAACCCCTAGCTACGCCCCTGGGCTTAGGGGAGTCAGATTGTGGGTATTGAGCGTCACTTTAAGTAAAGGCAGCAGTGATTAGTGGTAGCAAATAGGGGGTAGGTACACGGCGCGCCAACATCAGGAAGAAGTGCCATTTTGCACATTTAGCACATATTTTGCTAGAAACTATTTTGGGAACCACATACATTTGCAGGAACCCCCCCATGGAAACTACATGTCTCAGAGAAGTCCTCTAGAAGTGTAAAGGACACTTACACTACATAGACATTTGAGTAACGTTTTTGTCATTAGGCTGCAAAAAAACAAAAATTTTAATGTTTTCCGAATAATATGTATAGTTAGCGCTTACACTAGGTATAAGCATCCCAAAAATTGTTACACAGTTTCTTAGCCTAAGTGATCATATACTGCTGTTTGGAAAGGGGAAAGGTGCTGTTTTTAGAGCAGATTTTCCTCTAAAACCTGACAAGTGACCCTATATAGTAGACAACACCCCTTAAGGCATTTCTATAGGGTTATAGTGAGCATTTTGACCCCTTACCCATAGGGATTTTCAAGTAATCAGATGGTGCAAAGAGAAATGTTTTTCTATAGATGCTATTTCAGCGCATCATGTTGCGCCCAGCTTGTGTCACCGGAGAAACGGCGCATTTAGATCTCATTTAAAAATGTATAAGGTACCTATTTATGGAAACGCAGTTCTCAGTCGTTATAGGCTTGGGCAAACGTTTTACTATAAATTTTGGTTAATTTTTGCTTTTGTTTATACATCCACCCACCTTTTAAGCGCCATAACAGTTACGTTTTTTTCATTCCATGTAACAGTAAGAGAGTTTTTTGGCAGAACAAATGTATTTTTTAATTATATATTTTTTCTTTTATGGTGTTCTGTATGCGATATAAGTGACATGATAACTTTATTTTGTTACCAAATTGATATTGTTTTTACTACTTTAAAAAAAAAAAAAGTTTTTTTTAAACAAGTTTAACCCCTTCAAGACTAAGCCTATTTGGGCCTTAATGACCAGGCTCATTTTTCAAAATCTGACCTGTCTCACTTTATGCGCTCATAGCTCAGTGATGCTTTAACGTATGCTAGCAATTCTGAGATTGTTTTTTCGTCACATATGGCACTTTATATTAGTGGCAAAATTTGGTCACTACTTTGTGTGTTTTTTGTGAAAAACATCAAAATATCATGAAAAATTAAAAAAATTTGCATTTTATGAACTTTGAAATTCTCTGCTTCTAAAAAAAGAAAGTCGTAGCACATAAATTAGTTACTAAGTCACATTACCAATATGTCCTCTTTATTCTGGCTTCATTTCATAAACATATTTTACTTTTTTAGGGTGTTACGGGGCTTAGAAATTTATCAGCAAATTACCACATTTTCATGAAAGTTTCCAAAACTGATTTTTTTAGGGACCAGTTCTTTTTTTAAGTTGATTTAGGAGGCTTGTATACTGGAAACCCCCATAAATGACCCCATTTTGGAAACTACACACCTTAAAGAATTAATCTAGGGGTATAATGAGCATTTTAACCCTACAGGGGCTGGAGCAAAGTATTCACCATTAGGCCGTAAAAAAATGCAAAATTAAAATTTTCAAATAATATATACATTTAGATTAAAGTTTCTCATTTTAAAAAGGAACATGATAGAAAAAGCACCCCAAAATTTGTAACGCAGGTTCTCATGAGTACAACGGTACCCCATATGTGGGCATAAACCACTGCATGGGCACACAGCGGGGCTCAGAAGGAAGGGAGCGCCAATTAGCTTTTTCAATGCAGATTTTGCTGTAGAAGTTTCTGAGCGCCAGGTGCGTTTGCAGAGCCCCTGTAGTGTCAGCAGAGTAAAATCTCTCCATAAGTCACCCCATTTTGGAAAGTACACCCCTCATAGAATTCATCTTGGGGTAAGATGAGCATTTTGACCCCACAGGTATTAGAGGAAAGTATTTAAAATTAGACAGTAAAAATGAAAAACTCGAATTTTTCCAATAATATGTTCGTTTAGTTTGAAATTTCTCAATTTCACAAGGAACAAGAAAAAAAAAGTACCCCAAAATCTGTAACGCAGGTTCTCCTGAGTAGAACGGTACCCCATATGTGGGCATAAACCACTGTATGGGCACACAGCCGGGCTCAGAAGGAAGGGAGCGCCAATTAGCCTTTTCAATGCAGATTTTGCTGAAGAAGTTTCTGAGCGCCAGGTGCGTTTGCAGAGCCCCTGTAGTGCCAGCGGAGTAAAATCTCCCCATAAGTAACCCCATTTTGGAAAGTGCACCCCTCAGAGAATTTATCTTGGGGTGTAATGACCATTTTGACCCCATAGGTATTAGAGGAAAGTATTCAAAAGTAGACAGTAAAAATGAAAAACTCGAATTTTTCCAATAATATGTTCGTTTAGTTTGAAATTTCTCAATTTTACGAGAAACAAGAGAAAAAAATTACCCCAAAATTTATAACGCAGGTTCTCCTGAGTAGAACGGTACATCATATGTGGGTATAAACCACTGTATGGGCACACAGCGGGGCTCAGAAGGGAAGGAGCGCCAATTAGCTTTTTCAATGCAGATTTTGCTGTAGAAGTTTCTGAGCGCCAGGTGCGTTTGCAGAGCCCCTGTAGTGCCAGCGGAGTAAAATCTCCCCATAAGTCACCCCATTTTGGAAAGTGCACTCCTCAGAGAATTTATCTTGGGGTGTAATGACCATTTTGACCCCATAGGTATTAGAGGAAAGTATGCAAAAGTAGACAGTAAAAATGAAAAACTCAAATTTTTCCAATAATATGTTCGTTTAGTTTGAAATTTCTCAATTTCACGAGAAACAAGAGAAAAAAATTACCCCAAAATTTATAACGCAGGTTCTCCTGAGTACAACGGTACCCCATATTTGGGCATAAACCCCTGTATGGGCACACAGCCGGGCTCAGAAGGAAAGGAGCGTCAATTAGCATTTTCAGTGCAGATTTTTCTGAAGAGGTTTCTGAGAGCCAGGTGTGTTTGCAGAGCCCCTGTAGTGCCAGCGGAGTGAACCCCCCCCCCCATAAGACACCCCATTTTGGAAAGTGCACCCCTCAAAGAATTCATCTTGGGGTAGGATGAGCATTTTGACCCCACAGGTATTGGAGGAAAGTATTCAAAATTGGCCAGTAAAAATGAAAAACTCGAATTTTTCCAATAATATGTTCATTTAGTTTGAAATTTCAAAATTTCACAAGGAACAGGAGAAAAAATGTACCCCGAAATCTGTACCGCAGGCGACTTGGGGGACGGACCCTGACACTTTTTATCCCCTGTCACTAATCATTGATGGTTACAGGGGATAAAAAGTGCATCCCTGCACTGCCCCATGCTCTCCGCTACCTCCGGTGGCGGAGAGCATGGGGTTTTAATTCATTTTTACATTTCCATCGCTGTGAACAGATATACTCATGTTCACAGCGATGGCGGCGGCCATCTTGGATCCGATGGCCGCCGGGGGAGGGGGGTTAGTGACTGGCTACTAGGAGGGGGGGGCTGATCTGGGGTCTGATTTACTTATTTCATCTCCCCCCACCGTGGATTCACAGTGGGGGGAGATGAAAAACACTGCAGCGCTGGCCCATTAGTGACCGCCGTATCGGCGGTCACTAAGGGGTTAACTGCTGGGATCCGGGCTCGGCGCGGATCTCGGCAGTTGCGGCGGGTGCCCGGCTATCACTGACAGCCGGGCCCCGCCGGGGATGACAGGAGTGCAGCTCCTGTGCCCCTGTCATCCCGTGGACGTACCGGCACGTCCATCTGCAGGAACTGTATGCAGATTTGGACGTGCCGGTACGTCCATATGCGGCAAGGGGTTAATATTTACCACTAGAGAGGGGCGCAACTCTAGCATGCTCGAGTCCAATTGTTTGGCATTTTGTACACTGCTCAAAAAAATTATGGGAACACTATATAACTAAGTAAATCAAACTTCTGTAAAATCAAACTGTCCACTTAGGAAGCAACCCTGATTGACAATCAATTTCACATGCAATTAGCAAGACACACACAATAAAGCAGTGGCTCTGCAGGTGGGGACCACAGACCACTTCTCAGTATCTATGCTTTCTGGCTGATGTTTTGGTCACCTTTGAATGTTAGTGGTGCGTTCACACTTGTGGTAGTGTAGGAGATGTCATTGTAACTGTACCTGCAATGCTTTATTTTGGCCTCAAGATGCCACTGCTGAGCATTATCATTAAGTACATGGGACTGGTCACATGTCTGTGACATCACTGAAAGTCCTTCAGTTGTCAGAGGGAGAAGCAAGGAGAGAGAAGGCATCTTTCTGATGAGCTGTTGGTGAAAAACCTTATCCATCCAAGGTGGGAATCGATTTGCTGGGACTTCTGGTTGCTGTGCAGCTCAGCTGTTGTTGCTGGCGATTGGATCCTCTGAGAATTAGGGAAGTTCAACTCCTGGACTGTGGCTGCGGGTGCACGTTACTAGTTGAGCTGGATTGTGCTGCTGTGAACGGTGGTCACCGTTGAACAGAAATGGATGGCTCGCCTCTCTAAGTATTAGTATCACATTAAGTTCCGCTTACGGAGAGAGAATGGCAACGCTGATGTGCTCTCCCAGGTTCCAGTGGGACTGCCCACTCTGAGCGTTGACGATGAGCTGGAGGACACCGAAACTCCCGACCTAGGTTGGTTGCCGATGTTCCGGGACATGGCCAACTCAAGTGAGGTTTTGTCTGGGATCACAATGGTGTTGGGAAAGATGTTGTCCAACTGGGAGAGGATCCAAGGTGGCTGCCCGGATCTACGAAAAGTAAAGGAGTGGGTCCGGTCCAGGGACTGGCCTTGGCCAGAAGAATAGCCGGATTAACTACAGAGGGTCAGAAGTTGTTAAGACAGTGGGATAAGCTGAGTATTATCCTGGGGCTCTTGTGTCGGATCACATACCTACAGTCCGAGCTGCAGTTTCATCAACAGATCAGGTCATTCCCTTTTCATTGGGACCAGAGGCCACCCAGGAAGCCCACAAACAGGGGGCTCACTCCAGGAGTAATAAAACTTACAAGTTGCTCCAGCAATTGGTATATTGCCCTAATTTGGTCGGTCCTCTGGGTAAATAAGTGTGTTGAGCAACGGGCTCCTGCTCAGACCATCCAGACATCTTCACCACTTGAGCGCCTTATGATTGATTATGTACAGATTGGGTATTTTGCCATTAGGTCATTCATACTGCCTGGTCATGAGAGATCATTTCACAAAATATGCAGTGTGCCGCCAAGGCAGTCTGTAAACATTATATACAGGTGTTTGGATGTCCACAAAGGATTCATTTAGATCAGGGGGCATGTTTTCAGGGTACACTGATAAGTGAACTGTATCACCCTCAGGGGAATGGAGCATGTAAGCGATTCAACCGCACTCTGCTTCAGATGCTGCGAACCTTGGTGGATAGTCAGAAGTCCCGCTGGCCAGAGTACTTACCTGAATTGATGTTGGCTAACCGGGTACACAGCACCACCGGTTACTCCCCACATATGGACCTTCACATGGCTGATCCCATGGGTCCACTGCCGAGAAGTACTACTGGATGGGCGCAAGAGCATTGTTGCCGAGCAGTGCACAAGGTTGTAAGGGAACGCCTGAGACAAGTAGTTCACCCCAACCTGAAACCAGTGCAAAAAGGTGGATTTGTCCCGGGCGACCGAGTGATGGTTTGGGCCAAGAGGACAACTGGGAGGTTGGACGGGCGGTGGGAGGCAGTCCAGTATGTGGTGAAGAGGAATGTAGACCTGCCATCCCGGTCTATGAGAGAGAGAAAGAGAGAGAGTGAGTCACGGCCTACAAGTAGTTAGTTAGGTTTCTTGTTTGTGTTAGGCTACAAGCCAAGAACACACGTGTGGGACTCAGCAATATTCTCGGCCGATTGCTGTCTTACTGTCATATTGTGGTTTGGGATTTATAGATTCATTGTTAAGATTGTAAACTGCCGTGCTACACTGTAAGTTCACCTGGGAAACGCATCCATACACAATCGTTCCTGTCTTGTGAGGGTATTAAGAGGTAAATAGCTTCTATCTGAGACCATGGGTAGGTAAAAGTTGCTGTGAACATCCGGATTAGATATAGTGTGGCAACACGCTGTGTAGCACAGGGCTCTCCACTAGTTGTTGTATTATTGTAAGGTTTTGGGGGTTATTAGTACCTGTGGTACTAGCATTGGTGCATTTTAGTAAAATTACAATTTGGGTTAACTTGGTGTTGGAGTCGTCTCTCTCGCTCTTGACTTTGCTGTATTCTAGGAAACCCACCCCATTACATGGCTTACAGTAGCATGAGATGGACTCTCAAAAGGGGCTCAGATAGCTCACCAAGGATGGCAGATCAATGCGAGCTGTGGCAAGAAGGTTTGCAGTGTCTGTCAGGATAGTATCCAGAGGCTGAAAACGCTACCAGGAGACAGGCCAGTAGACCAGGAGATGTGGAGGAGGGCAACAACCCAGCAGCAGGATCGCTATGTCTTCCTTTGTGCAAGGAGGAACAGGAGGTGCACTGCCAGAGCCCTGTAAAATTACCTTGAGCAGGCCACAAATGTGCATGTGTCTGCACAAACAGAAATCGACTCTATGAGGATGGTATGAGAGCCCGACGTCCACAGGTGGGGGGTTTACTCACAGCCCATCACTGTGCAGGATGCTTGGCACTTGCCAGAGAACACGAGGTTTGGCAAATTCACCACTGGGGCCCTGTACTCTTCACAGATGAAAGCAGGTTCACACTGAGCACTTGTACCAGACGTGACAGTCTGAAGATGTCATGGAGAGCGATCTACTGCCTGCAACATCTCTCAGCATGACCGGTTTGGATGTGGGTCAGCAATGGTGTGGGGTGGCATTTCTTTGGAGGACCGCACAGCCCTACATGTGCTCAACCAGAGGTAGCCTGACTGCCATTAGGTACCGAGATGAGATCCTCAGACCCCTTTTAAGACCATATGCTAGTGGGGTTGGCCCTGGGTTCCTCCTAATGCAGGACAATGCTAGACCACAAGTGGCTGGCGTGTGTCAGCAGTTCCTACAAAATTGAAGCTATGGACTGGCCTGCCCGTTTCCCAGACCTAAATCTTGTCTTGCTCCACTCACTAACGCCACATTGCACCAAACACTGTTCAGAAGTTGACAGATGTTTTAATCCATGTCTGGGAAGAGATCTGTCAGGAGACCATCCACCACCTCATCAGGAGCATGCCCAGGTGTTGTAGGGAGGTCATACAGGCACGTGGAGGCCACACACAATACGGAGCCTCATTTTAAACTTGTTTTAAGGACATTACACCAAAGTTGGATCAGTCTGTAGTGTTTTTCCACTTTAATTTTATGCGACTCCAAATCCAGGCCTGCAATGGTTAATAAATTTGATTTCCATTGATGATTTTTGTGTGATTTTGTTGTCAGCACATTCAATTTTTGTACAGAACAAAGTATTCAATGAGAAAATTTAATTCATTCAAATCTAGGATGTGTTATTTGAGTGTTCCCTTTATTTTTTTGAGCAGTGTAGTAGTCCACAAACAAATAACTTCCCCTCCTTAACAGCTACCACTTTACGAAGCAAGATATTTATCTGTCACCACTATCTCACCCGACCTAGATTTTAAATGTTAAAGTCTTTTTGGAAAGAGAAAAAGAGGGGAAAAAAGGAAGAGGGATCCACAGGGGGAATAGAGGGAGAGGAGGGGTTAAGAGGAGAGAAAAAAAGGGAGGATGGGGGAATCAGGCACAAAACAGACTACAGAGGTACATACAGTAGTAGTAAAGAAATTCCAGTGTTGAGGGCCACACAATGAACCCTCATATGGAGGAAGATGTTTCCCTTGAGATGCGTTGTAAGGGTGGGTTTACACTATGGAATTCTCGCATACAATGTCCGCGGAATTCCGTCAGCTGTCTGCCCGCACAGGCACACGCCTTTCCGCCGGCTCCATAAACACCATTCTATGGACCTGCGTATTCCGCGATCCGCTGAAAGAAGTGACACTTCTTTTAGCGTATAGAGGAATACGCCGGCCCATAGAATGGTGTCTTTGGGGCCGGCGGAAAGGCGCCCAGATGTGCGGGCGGACAACTGACGGAATTCCGCGGACATTGTCCGCGAGAATTCCGTAGTGTGAGCCCGCCCTAACACTGCTGGATGAGATTCAACAACAGCAGCGCCATCCTGTCTGCTCCTTTGCTGTGCTCCATGCTCGTCCTGAGGCTCCTCATGTCTTCCAGCTTCTTCTTCCTCCTTCTGCTACAATTACATCTCTGGCGCAGGTGACCAACTGCTCTGGATTTGAAGCGACAGCTTGTCACCACCTGCTATTGCCACCTGCCAATCCAGAGCCACCTGCACCTATTTAAACCAGCTCTACCGGCTGCATCCATTCTGTGCATTGTTAGATTCTAGCATTACAAGAAAAGGTGGCTGTCTACTGTTTCTGTTGTTTTCCCCATATATCCTGACCAGTGCCAGTTCAGATTATGCTTTTTGTCTTACCCTCATCTGTACCGCCTGCCTCCCCTGTTGCTAACTTGGATTGCCTAACCTGCCTCTGAGGCCTAATGACCCTTTACCTGTCTCATAATGATACTTAACTTATCCCTGGTACTGCACTGTGTCTATTTGTAGAGCGGTGGGTCATAATGACAAGGCTGCTACGCTGTGGTGTCAGTTTACTGGTGGAGCAGTATGATTTAATGCAGTATGATGTCGGGTTATACAGGTGGAGCAGTATGTGTTGATGCAGTGTGCTGTTGGGTTATGCAGCTGGAGTAGTGTGTATTTGTGCACTCTTTTGTTGGATTATACAGGTGGTTCAATATTTTTTTTCTGCACTATGGTGCCGATTTGGTGCTGCTCTGGGATATTAAATGTATATTACATGCCGGTATATGGTGCTCTGTAGTAGTATGTATCTCAAATACAGCACATTCCACAAGAAGCAAACCTTTATACATCTATGTCAATGGAAAAAAATGTATGGCTCTTGAATGAGCCATTTGAAAACAAAATGACTTTGTCATTAAAGAGGATGTACCATTAGGTACATCCTCTTTAATCTGACCCAGGGATAGAACGGCGCCATCACGGGGAAGCCAGTGCCGCGGTGCGTTTTTTGATTCTAATGAAGCCTCATCATACAGGGGTGGGGGATTCCTCCCACTGGGGGCAGGCCGGCCCGCCTCCTGTGCTTCAGCTCTGGCCCGGTACCCGAGGATAGAATGGCGCCATACACGGGAATCGGGCCGCGGTTCAAAAAACGGACCGCAGCACCGGCTTCCCTGTGATGGCGCCGTTCTATCCCTGGGTGAGATTAAAGAGGATGTACCTGATGGTGCATCCTCTTTAAACCCAAATCAGGCTGTTCACATGGTGTAGTAAAATCTATCTTATGGTGCGTTCACACCTACAGGATCTGCAGCTGATTTTCTGCAGCAGATTTCATTTAAATAACTGAACACAGCATCAAATCTGCTGCAGATCCTGTAGGTGTGAACGCACCCTTAAGGAAGAAACCCCTTTGAAATATGTGTAGTTTATGTATGAAATTTAGAGGTGTGTTTTTTTATTTACAAGAATTTCTAAAGGGTATTTTTTTTTAATTATTGTGGGTATATTTTTGTGTGTATTATACTCCAAAATACCATGTGAGCTTAACCTTTTTAAGGGTTTAAACTGATGGGTATATAGCTATATCTATATCAGAAAAGCAGGATTACTTACGGGTAATCTTGTTTTCAGTAGCCCGTGACTACACCCCTAGAGCACCTCCCACCGCAGGACAGGAAACTTGAGAAGACAAAAGCTTGATACACCTCTCCACACCTCAGTTCTGACAAAAGTACTCCTGCGGAGCCCAAAAATTCATCATATAAAATAAATTAGTAACAAGAAAAAAAGGCAACATCCGGTAAAATTAAAGAAGGGTCGGGTATATAAGAGGGGTGCTGTCATGGGCTACTGAAAACAAGATTACCCGTAAGTAATCCTGCTTTTACCCTCACGCCCTATGACAGCACCCCTGGAGGACTAGAATAGAATATGATTAGTTAGGGAGGGACTACTGCGGACAACACTTTTCGGCCAAAGACTAGATCTGATACTGGCCTTAATTGTACTGTGTAATGCCTTAGGAATGTGTGACTGGAGCTTCAAGGGGCTGCCTTACATATTTGGTCTAGTGAAGCTTCTGCGCGCTGCATCCAGGATGTTGCAACTGATCTCGTGGAATGAGCTGTAAAAAAGGATGGGGGACTTTTCCCCCGACTAGTGTATGCAAGTGAGATGACTTGTTTGATCCACCTGGTCACCAAGGTTTTTGATGCCAACTTCCCTTTATTGGGGCCTGAAAATTGTAATAAAAGGTTTTCAGATCACTGAAATTATTTTGTTACTTCTAAATATCGCAGAGGGTATCTCCTGACATCTAGAGTATGGAAGATGGATTCATTTTGATTATTTGGATTATTGCAAAACAATGGTAATATTATCTCTTGTTTTTTGTGAAATTCTGAAACTATCTTCGGTAGGAAGGAAGGTAGAGTCTTCATTACCACCCTATCATCCAATATTTGTGTATAAGGAGGATATGCTGATAATGCCTGGATCTCACTCACTCTTCTTGCCGTGGTGATAGCTAGAAGAAATGTCATTTTTAGTGTAAGGATTTTGATCTATGTCCTCTAGAGGTTCAAATGGGGAACAGGTTAAAGCGTCTAATACTAGATTTAAGTCCCAGGGTGGCACTGTAACCCGCTTTGGTGGATTCAACCGGGAGGCAGCTGTTATGAACCTCTTGACTAGAGTGTTTTGTGATTTGTAGTTTAAGAAGGAGTTAAGTGCCGAGATTTGAACTCTCAAGGTGCTAGGTTTGAGGTCCATTTCCAACCCCGCTTGCAGAAACTCTAGGATTAGCGGAATATTTGGAGTATCTAAGGGGTCTTGCTTTCCCTGCAAAATCAGATGAAAGCTCGCCACACTTTGAAGTAGATGTTTGATGTAACGTCTTTCCAGCTGGCAAGCAAGGTATTTATAACTGCGTCTGAGAATCCTCTTCTTTTTAGGATGATCTGCTCAGCATCCAAGCAGTCAAGTGTAGATGCGGGTCCTCCGGATGAACTACTGGGCCCTGCGATAGGAGATCCTGTACTTCGGGTAATATCCAAGGTTCTGCTATTGATAGAGTCCTCAGGCAGGAGAACCAAGGCCTCCTGGGCCAGAACAGAGCTATCAGCAGGATTGTTGTTTTGTCTTCCCTGATCTTTTTGATGACTCTGGGAATCAGCTGGAAGGGGGGGGAAGGCGTACCCTCTTTCTTTGCCCCAGTGAAGAGCGAAGGCATCCACCCAGTATGGAAGATCCCGTGGGTTGAGGGAGCAGAATCTCTGTATCTTTTTGTTTTCTCTTGTGGCAAAGAGATCTATTGTTAGGGAACCGTACCTCTCTATTATCAGATGAAAAATGTCCTTGTTCCGTAACCATTCCCCTTGATGTAGATGGAATCAGCTTAGGAAGTCTGCCATTTTGTTTTCCTTCCCCTTCAGGTGGACTGCTGTTAGGGACTTCAAGTTCTCTTCTGTAAAGGAAAAAAATCTAAAAGGATAGATTTTTGTTTAAATATGAGACTGCCGTCGTATTGTCTGAGTAAATCAATACATGGTTGTTTTGTATTTGATTTTTGAAGTTCTGCAGTGCTTTCAGGATTGCCAGCAACTCTTTGAAGTTGTTTTGATCTTGATGAGACCATCGACCATGGGGAGAACTCTCGCTGTAGATGTGCTCCCCAGCCCCACGGGCTGGCATCCCTAGTTATTCTTAAGACTGGTTGTGGTGACCAATGGATTCCCCTCGAGATATTCTGGGGGTCCATCCACCAACACAGGGATAGTCTGGCTTTTGAGGAAACAACAAATGGGAGATCTAGAGTTTTAAGTCCCATCCCAGACTGACAGTCTATCTGCACGTCCCGCGATTTTATTTGTGCCCAACTCACTGCTGGAATGCAAGAAGTAAAGAGACCTCAGATTGACATTGCCTCTCTTAATGATGGTTTGAAATTCAGTAATAGAGTCTGAGCTCTTTCTCTCACTATATGTTGTTTTAGCTCGGGTAGAAAACTCATTTGGGTTGTAAAGTCCAGGAGATCTCCCAGGAACGCACACTGAGGGGATGGAGTTAGATTAGATTTTTTGATGTTTATGTTCCATCCTAGAGTCTTTATTATTTGTGATGCCGGTTCCAGGTGGATATGAAGTGTGTGAACTGAGTTCGCTTCCAGTAAAAAGTAGTCCAGATATGGCACTAGCACTATGTTCTTTGTTCTTATAAATGCTGTCATGTCGGCCACCACCTTGGTAAAGACTCTTGGAGCCTGAGATACCCCGAACAACATAGCTTTGTATTGAAAAGGGGACCACTGTCCCTTCAGAAACACCACCACCATTAGGAATTTTTGATGCGAGGGGTGGATGGGGATATGGTAATATGCATCCTCTAGGTCTATCGAGGCCATGAGACAGTTTGAAAATAAAAGATGGATGGCTGATTTTAGAGATTCCATACAGAATTTCTTGTATTTTAGGTAGAGATTTAGACCCTTCAGGTTGATGATTACCCGAAAGGATCCATTCGGTTTTGTGACTAGAAATAGTGGGGAATAGAATCCTTTCCCCTGTTCTGAAGGTGGTACCAGGATCAGCTCTCTGCTCTTTGCCTTTCACTTCTAGATCGCAGGCTGTGTTAGGCTTGCAATCTAGAAGTAATACGGACAAGCTAGTAATTAGAGATGAGCCAAAGCGGTCATCAAGCGAAGCAAATCGCTTTGTTTGATTAGCGCTCCGCTTATCAAGCCGCCGGGCTTCCCGCACTGCTCCGCTCCCTGCCGCACCAATCCGGGTGCCAGGGAAAAGCTTGATCCAATTCTGGCAAACTAGGAGAAGTTTCCCAGGATTGAATCCAGCTTTTTCCCGCATCCTGGGAGGAGTGACAGGGAGCGGAGCAGTGCGGAAAGCCCGGCGTGATCAGCAGAGCGCCGATCAAATGAAACGATTTGCTTCGCTTGATGAGGGCTTCGGCTCATCTCTACTAGTAATGTCTTCCTGGTCAGGCTGCTCCTTGAGATCAGTGAGCAGTCTGAATCAGGAAGCATCTAGCAGCATGGGAGCAATAGGTGACGTGAGTAGTATTTGAAGAAATGTCCATCCAGGAGATGAGGACACAGGTAGGAGGGAATATGCGGAGATGAGGGATGCAAAAGGGGAGGATTATGAGGAGATGGGGAACACAGGAGAGGGGATTATGAGGACACAGGAAAGGGGATTATAGGGAAGCAGGAAGGGAGGATTATAACCACATGGTGGTCATAGACGGTGGATCATGACTACATGAAGACACAGAAGGGGGGATTATGACTACATGGAGGCACAGGATGTGGGGATATTACTACATGAGGACACAGAAGGTGGGTTATGACTACATGGATGCAAATAATGCTGGATTATGACTACATGAGGACGTAGGAGGGAGGATTATAACTACATGAGGAGAGAGGAGGGAGTTTTATGACTACGAGGAGACAGGAGGAGGGGATTATGACTACATAGGGGCACAGGATGGGGGCATTATGACTAGAGTTGATCAAACCTTGGAAAATCCTAGGTTCGATTGAACTCGAACATTCCCAAACATTCCGCATTAGATTGCTGATGTCTTCACGGTCCGTGGGGAAGGAAGAGAGTGCCTGGGTACCGCCTAAAATTTCAGGATTCAGACTATTTTCTAAGGTTCAAGGAGGAGACAGGAGGGGGAATATGGCTACATGAGGAGACAGGTGGGGGAATATGGCTACATGAGGAGAAGGGGATTGTAATAGTGTGGAGTTGCAGAAGGAATCTCATTAAGTGTTAGGGCAAAAGGGAGATATTAACAGCCATATTCAATTAGGAATTAGGGAAGGCAAAAATCAACAAAGTCTTCTGGTGAGGGATTTGTTTGCAGGTTGTTAGCATTTAAATATAATGAGTCAGGAGAAAAAGTCAGTGGTTTCCTGGCTTACTCATTCCGTTATCACCACCCACAGGATATGTGCTAAAGACTGATAATACATATAACTAAAAAAAAATAGGATGCCTATTTTTTCCCATTAAAGGGACTCTGTCATCTGTTAAAGTACAGTGGTGCCTTGGATTACGAGCATAATTCGTTCCGGGACTGTGCTTGTAATCCAAATCCACTCTTAAACCAAAGCAAATTTTCCCATAAGAAATCATAGAAATGCAGACAACAATAAAGATTTATTATTCTGAATAACATGTAAAACAAATGAAACAAACATTCAGAAACAGCAGAATAAGTGATATTATAAATTACTGTAGACTATGGAGAGGATGGGAAACACAAGGGCTGCAGAGACTGCAGGGAGCATGAAGGAATGAGCAGGACAGATGTGGGCACAGTATAGCAGCATTCTCTGTCCGGGGAGAGAGGGGTTACAGCTATGGAGAGATTACCCCCACAGTCCTGTCCCCTGATGTAAGCCACAACCTGAAGTGGATCTGCTATGATTTGGAAGGTAAGGAAGACTTTCTGGGTAAGAGTACAGTGCTGTAGACCCCGCTATGCAGACCAAGCCTCTCCTCCACTTGCGCTCTCACCCAGCTCTTAAACCAAAGCAATGCTCTTAAACCAAGTCACAATTTTGAAAAACTGTGAGGTCTTAAACCAAAACGCTTCTAAACCAAGTTACTCTTAAACCAAGGTACCACTGAATAAAAAATAATAAAGTTTTTTCATTAATAAAAAAAATTAATAAAAGTTTAAATCACCCCTTTTCCCATTTTATAAAAATAAATAAACAAACATATTTTGTATTGGCGCGTGCGTAATCACCTGAACTATTAAATTATCACATTCCTGATCTGAAGTGCAATAACCCGCCAAAGTGCAAACTTGAGGATTTTTTTGTCACATCAAATCCAGAAATATTGTGATTAAAATTTATTAAAAAGTCGCATATATGTAAGCAAGGTACCGATAGAAAGAAATGACACCTCACTCAGCCCCATAAACCAAAGTATAAAAGCGTTATATGAATGGGAATATAGCAATTTTAAACACATTAAGTTTTTTTTAAAAGGTTTACATATTTTTAGAGCACTCATATAAAATAAAAGTTAGTTCGATTACAATGATATGTAATCTATATGACTTGAAGAACATCACATGTCAGTTCTACTATAGGACGAATGGTGCAAACACGAAACCCCCCCCAAAATGTAAACAATTTCACTGCACAAATAATATTTTTCCGATTTCACAGCATACTTTATGGAAAAATTAAGTCTGTCAATGCAAAGTACAATCGGTGTTGCAAAAAATAAGGGATCACATGGGTCTGTAGGTAAAAATGCAAGCGCTATGACCTTTTAAACATGGAGAGAAAAAAAATGAAAGCGCAAAAATGAAAATTAGCCTGATCCTGAAGGGGTTAAAAAAAAGTTTAAGTCTGCATTTTCTAAAATAAATACCATCACAAGGCTATTCCATTTTTTCCCTCTGCTTAACCTGCCATTTTTTCAAGCTCCTATTACTTTCACTGTGAGCTGCCTAGTAGATCTGCTCTGGGAAAGTAATATGATGCTTCTTTTTCCCCGTGCTGTTTTCATGCTGTTTTGAGACTCCCTATTGAAGTCATGGTTTTGGGGAGTTTTTCTGTTACAATCATGCTGATTAGGTCGGCCATAAGTTTGAGACCAAATAATGGCCATTGTTTCATAATGACAACTGTTATCTCTACAATCACAGCCATCATTATGAAACAACGGATGTTATTTGGTCTCAAAATGACGGCCAAAAAAAGACAATGTGAACATAGCCTTTCACAGGATTCAATAGAAAAATGTTTTTATGCAATCACGGAACATTACTGCAATGCACATTACAATTTAAAGGTGTTACTGAGCCACAGGGCCCCATGCTGAATGCATCTTACTATAAAGTTGCTGAAATACTCAACTCCAAATCCTCTTTTGTATTGTATTGGAACAGAGCAAAACACAGTTATACAGAAAGCACAAAAAAGAAAATGTCACCTTGGGTCTCTTACATTTCACAGTTTTAGTATTTTTTTCCAGCCTTTTCCCTAATAGGAAGTTCTCTACATCTGCTTCATATAGACCACTTCCCCTCCCCCTGTATCCACTGGTTTCCTCTCCTCTTTTTAAGTACATAGGAAGTGGGTAATCCTCAGTGTAGCAACGTCCCTTGTTTTTCAGTTCTTAGCCATTTCTTGACATTATGGGCTTCTCTAGCTGCTTGTGGTTTTTCTCCATTCCCATGCTGCTCCTAGCTTTATGGGTCAGAACTCTAGCCACACAAGAGTATGATGGTATGTATGGCTTTTGCTAATACAGGTCACTTATGTGATCATTTACTGTATCAGTGTTGCCTTATATTGGATATAATTCTTGATCTAGGGAAATATATGACTACCTGATTTTATTTTATTTTTTTTTGCTCGAGACTACGGTAGATATTAGCACATTATGCAAACATGTAATATTATATAGAAACGTAGCTACAGAACTGTTGTTAAAAGATTATAAAGATAATTTATATTACCAGCAGTAATAATAGTAGCAGCACAACGTGTAAAGGGGCATCCACTTTACAATCAAGGTCTTTCTTACAATAACATACGTTTTTAGTAGCTTCCTGTTAGACGTGATAGAATTACTCAGAATAACTCAGGTAATGTGTTTACCCATGGAGGAGGTCATCATTTCAAATGTTTTTTATATAAGTCACAAATGCTTCAAAGTGAATACGTCTTATTAATATGGGCTATATTCACGCAACATACAGCTGTATTTATCAAAATACAGCCGTATTTTTGTCTAAAAAAATGTGGTGTGCACATAGCCATGATATGGACTTCTTACTGATGAGGTAGGTGTCTATATCTTATCTGTGCTGGAGGATAGGGTGCATTGGATTGGAGATGACTGGCAGCGGCTTGTCATCCTCTCTCCATTTGTAACACAATTGCCTGAGTGTGAATGTTTTAAAAGGTAATCTTTTAGCTCTATGTGTTGCTCATAATTGCACATATTGCACATCAGCTTTGTGGCTGATGACTATTTGCAAAGTTATAAAATCATGCTTTCTTTCTAAGCTCAAGTGCCAGAGAAGTTGTGCTGAGCTGAAGCATGCATGCCTCCTCCCTCTCAAACTCCTCCTGCCCTACATGATTGAAAAATAGAGTTTGGTTTCCAGCACTGAGCCTTGAACATCAATCATACAGGGCAGGAACTAACAAGTGGATCTGTCAGAAGCCTGTTTTTTAATACTTAAATAATTCTCAAATGCCTCGGGGGGGCCACAGCGCTACAAGATCCCAAGGTTATGCCTACCCTTCCTGGTAAATAAAAGGAGAATGGCTGTCTAACCCTGGGCTCTTGCCAAGCTGGGGAACACTCCCTGAACACTTAAAGGGGGTACTTTAGACTAGGGCCTTTCTTGATTTATGCCCGGGGGTGGGGTGTTAAAAAATATTAAAGCACACTTACATCCTTGGCTCCCGCGGCACTGCCAATATCTTGCCTCTCTGTCCCACTATGTGGACTTTTCCAGGACCCGGTGTTGTGACATTGCAGGCCCGCCCAGTCAATCACCGGCTGCAGTGGTGTCTTGTCTCAGCTACTGATTGGCTGGGCGGCCCTGCAATGTCATAAAAAAAGGTAGCGGTAGCGGCCACACATCGTGAGGGAACGGGTGAGGAACGGGTGAGTTACCGGTGGCGCCACAGAAGCCAGGAATGTAAGTGTGCTTTATTATTTTTAAACACCTCATCCCCAGGGATATACCGGAGTACTCCTTTAAACATGCATTGTAATAACCAATAAATAAATGTTAATCAGCAAAGGAAATTGATATACTACATGTTTTTGCATGTTTTCTATACGGAATAGAATGCAATAAAATCGGCCTCTAGGTATCTCACTTAGGCCCCCTTCACACGTCCGGAAAAACCATCCGGATTTCCTATCAGGAAATCCGGATGGATTTCCGGACCCATGCACTTTAATTAGTCACGGACACCCTTCCGGATTTCTCCGGAAGGGTGTCCGTTCCGGAAAATAGATCCGGAAAAAATATTGTCCTATTTTTATCCGGAATTCCGGCCCGGACGCTCCCATAGAAGTCTATGGGAGCGCCGGAATCACGGGCACTTTCCTGAAGTACATCAGGAAAGTGCCAGTGATTCCGGATAAGTGAGAGCCGGCCGGCCCCCGCAACCACTGGCACCCCTACCTCCCCACCGCACAGACAGCGGCAGCACAGGCCTCCCTCCTGGCGCCACGACCCCCGCCCCCGGACAGCTTCCACCAACTCCGCCCCCTCCCCCCCCCCCCTCCCGGACAGCTTCCAACCCCCTCCCCCCCCCCCCCGGACCGGACAGCATGCACCAACCCCCCGGACCGGACAGCTTCCCCCCCTCCCCCGGACAGCATCCACCCAACCCCCCCCTCCCCCGGACTGCAGCCGCCGGATTACCCGTACGTACGCACAACGCCAGCGCCCCCCCCCCCCCGGAACTCACCACTCTTCGCTGCACCCCCGGACCAGACAGCAGCCGCCCGATCACCCAGCTCACCACTCTTCTCTGCATCTCCGCCGGCCCGCCCGGGACTCACCACCAGCCGCCGTCGACAGGTGAGATACAACATCCCCCCCCCCCGAACTAAAACTCCCATCATGCAGGCCATGATGGGAGTTGTACTCCTGCTGCCTGTGGCCATCCAGGTTGCAGAAGTACAACTCTCATTATGCCTCTGCTGACAGGCCATGATGGGAGTTTTACTTCTGCTGCCTGTGGCCATCCAGGTTGCAGAAGTACAACTCCCATCATGCCTTGCTGACAGGCCATGATGGGAGTTGTAGTTCTGCAGCATGTGGCCATCCAGGTTGCAGAAGTACAACTCTCATCATGCCTTTGCTGACAGGCCATGATGGCAGTTGTACTTCTGCTGCCTGTGGCCATCCAGGTTGCAGAAGTACAACTCTCATCATGCCTCTGCTGACAGGCCATGATGGGAGTTTTACTTCTGCTGCCTGTGGCCATCCAGGTTGCAGAAGTACAACTCCCATCATCCCTTATGTTGGCATACTAGACCATATTAAGAACTATTTTTTTTTTCTCATCAGGAAATCCTGAAGGTTTTTCCTGATGGTTTCCTGATGGTAAAAACGGATTACTGTCAGGAAATCCTGATACTATCCTGATGACATTTGAGGTCTCCTGATCAGGATTTCCTGACAGTAAAAACTGACACGGACGTGTGAATGGGGCCTTAGTGAAAACTGCAGTCGAAGCCCCAACACTAAGGCCAATAGTTCTTTAGTAATGGCAAAAAATTTTAGATTTCCACAACATCCATAAAGAAAGGTTCCTTACTGTGGGAAGCTACCATTTTCCATACTACAGAGACATGTGAAAAGTTTGATCTGTAGTGATCAGAGTGTTCAGAACACTCAGACCCCGGACGATCAAAACTTTTAACATGTCTCTGTGACATGTCAAAAGTTTTTACTTATGATAGTGACACTTTAAGCCCAACCTTCAATTAGTTTGCCCTATTATAGCATAACTTTAAAAAGAAATAATATTGCTATAAAAGGATCAGTTATTACTACTTCACTGGACAGATACTGTAAGTACACAACTGTTAAAGTGTTTCTCTTATGGCTCTACTAGGCATTGCCCCACCTAGCCAGAAGCCTGCTGCACACTGATGAGGGGCAACCCCGAAACAGCTGTCTGTGGATACCTGGCCTTGGATTTTCCCTTGTCATTACATTGACTTATAGGGCCACTTAATATGGTGGTTTTGGTGGTTTTCCTACAGGAGTTACCCTTTGGCTGGGTCCTTCTGTAACTTTTTCTGGTATTTTCTCCTCTGTGGACATGAGCAAAAAATCTCAAGAATAATTAAAAACAGTTCCTGAATACCTTGAAGAGGAGCAACTGGGAACTTGAAAACATAGGAATGGCAGGATCGGTCAGGTTGCGCCCCTTTCTGCACAATTCCCTGTGTGGTTGCATACCCTTAAGGGTATCTCTGGTCATATGCCACCCTTAAATCCTGGCATATGCCACCCTTAAATCCTGGGAACCCTGTGCGTCTGTGAGTTTACTGTTTAAGTGTGAACCTACTTGTGTCTGACCTTTAACATTTTATTGTACATTTTTGTCATTCAAGTTATTCCTACAGTCTATAAGATTCTCTTTCACATTACAGATTATTCTGATGAAACAAATACATCTGACACTGCATCATGTCTGCAACCAAGGTCTTTCAAAGGGGAGTTAAATAATACATTCCTGCAAATTTCTGCATCATCAAAAGAACACCTGAAAAGTTCTATTACGGTTGTACTTATACCTTCTATCTACACTGTTATATTTATTGTGGGACTACCAGCAAATGGCCTTGCCCTGTGGGTTTTAGCAACCAAAGTAAAAAAGATGACCTCTACTGTGTTCCTAATGAATCTGGCAGTGGCGGATCTCTTACTTATCCTGGTTCTTCCCTTTAAGATATTTTACTACTATTTGGGAAACAACTGGCTTTTTGGTGAGCTAATGTGCAGGGCTGTGACGTGCTTCTTTTATGGCAACATGTATTGCTCAGCCTTGCTTCTCATGAGTATCAGTGTTGACCGTTACCTGGCTGTGGTGCACCCTTTTTCCTCCAGAACATTTAGAAGCAGGATTTTTGCAACTGGAATATGTTCTACTTGCTGGTTAATTGCCATGTTGTCCACCCTTCCTTTGGCCACCATGCAACAATCTTACCCCCTTCTGGACTCTGAGCTTACATTGTGTCATGATGCACTTCCACAGGAGGAGCAAGCAGAATATCTGTTTTATTACTTCATTTCTGTCATTGTCTTGTGCTTTATTTTTCCGCTGGTAATTATTGTATTCAGCTACATTGCCGTCATTCGGGAACTGATACTAAGTGGAGAGAGATATACCTATGCTGTAAAACTAAGTGTATTGGTACTACTCATAGTAATAATCTTCCTGACGCCAAGCAATGTGGTTCTCTTGATGCATTACTCAGAGCACTGTTTTGAAAGGCATAGTGACCTTTATGCAGTCTATATGGTCTGTCTAACTTTGAGCACCTTAAACAGCTGTGTGGATCCTTTTGTATATTATTATGCTTCTGAAGAATTTCGGAGCAAGGTGAGAAATCAGTTTAGGAAAAAGTCTGCAACATCAATAACCTCAGTAAAAACCTCTAAAGAGACTCTGCCACCAACCTCCCTCAATTGCCGATCCCGTTCGGTGCTGTGACATTCCCCTCTGCGTAAAAAAGACTTTCAGCCAGTAGGTATTGAGTACTCAGAAACACACAATAGCCTGCGTAGAACCTTTTGGGCTATAGTGATGTTTCTTGCATGAAATATCTAGGTATTATCACATGTAAATGTAAATTTTCCTGATATGCTTTGTTTTCAAGTGATCTTTGATATGAGTAAATATTTTCAAAAGTTCATCATTTTCATCCTCATATTTTCAAAATCATCATTCCACTTTTATTAATACTTTTATTTTCAGTAGCTGGCGTTTAGCTCTAGTCACACTGCCATCATGGGTTCTCTTACATAAGAAACCATGATGACAGTACCAGGCGAAAGTTACCAACTGGCTGTATATTTATGGACTTATTAGTCTGTCTGTGAACACGAGTGATCAGAAGAGCTGGTTTGTTTGGTCAATGACTAGTTATTCTGCATTTTGCACTATTCAGCACTATTTCCTAGTGACCTTATGGAATAGCTTTCCCAGCCCAAATGGAGACATTATTGATATAGTGAGTTGTAAACAATGCCTTGTACATATGACCATCACAAATATCAGAGCTCACCAAATTTTGCTGATCAGTTCATTGTCTGCATGTAAACATCTTGGTGGATATTTATGTAGGTTGAAATCTTTGTGCAAAGCTTTATCAACTGTTCATGGGTCTGCACCCAGGTTGGATGGATTGGGTATGGCACTGTGGGAATGGAGGTGTGGCCTCCCTGTGCACAAGATTTATTACAAGTTACATCTACAATTACATTAAATTCTAGTTAAAAGGGGTTACCCAGCGCTACAAAAACATGGCCACTTTTCACCCTACTGTTGTCTCCAGTTCAAGTGCAGTTTGCAATTTAGCTCCATTTACTTCAATGGAACTGAGTTTCAAAACCCCACCCAAACTGGAGACAACAGTAGGGGGAAAGTGGCCATGTTTTTGTAGCGCTGGATAACCCCTTTAAAATCTAAGCCAGGTTAGAGAATAGATTTCTGAGGCTGCTGGACAGAGGACATGATTAGAGGGGCGTATAAAGCACCACCCTTCATAAAATTCCCCTACTTACATCTTTAGCCAGCGTTATAAATTAGGACCTGGCTCCCTTCATACTGCATTCCACAGTGTCTATCAAGGCAATTTGATGAGAACTTACAGAAATATACAATTTTACCCAAGCATACATTAAATGAGCCCTGCTAAGGCCTTGCCCACACATCAATGGTTAAGACCATAATGCACAGTCCGTTATTGTGGGTGGCCTGCGGATATGCTGCTCACAATTACAGACCATGCAGTTGTGAAGGGGATTAGAAGTTTATGGAGCCCAACAAAATGGGCTGTGGCATTTATAGCTGTCTTCTTTGGCCCATAGACTTTAATGTGTCATATATAGTCCTTACTTGTGTGTCAGCAATTGCAGACTTCAAAGTAGGATGTATAGACGAGGCCTAACTGTGTAAAAATCATGCTCACCTTTTCAGAATGTTGACACTTTATGAACTTGTAGATCACAAAAATTCAAAGAGGAACATAAAACAGAGATTGTAAACAATTTATTGTAATTTCCAAAAGATGCAAGTGTGAGAACACTAAGTAATGCTGGATTACCAAATAAAAAAAAATCAAATCTATTTAATATATAGATCTACCATGAACAGTACAAGCTTATACACTTCAGACAGCACCACTTTCACTAACACTTTGTATCAGAATGTCCACTTGTAGGTCACTAGTAAAAAGTTGCTGCAGGATACTAGCAAATGATTAAAATATATTTTCAGTGTATACTTCAAAATAAAATAAGTCTCCAAAGGTTAATGCCTTTTTTCTTGCCCAGTCCCCAAGCCTCCAAATCCCCAAAGTCTTAAACAAATACATCCACTTTGGCAAGAAAAGATAAAAAATAACAGCTTTTGTTTAACACTTAATTTATACACATGTATTAAGAAAGACAGTAGAATTTTATATAATTTAAGATACAATTTTATACATTAAGTTATCTGTTGGGATTAAGATAGCATGATGAAATTAAACTGTATTTGAGTTCTATAGAGTATCCCTCCACATGCCTAGACTGGCATTAGATAGATGTATTTAAGGCTCGGTTTCCATTTGTACTGTGGTTTCTGTTTTTAACAGGAACAAAATGTACTGCTGAATTGATTTACAATGAAGTCTGTTGGGTCTATGGGGAAGTTTGTAATTTCATCAGAAACTGCCAACAGTGGCCACAAAGAGCAGTGGAAACAGAAGACTTATGTAACCTAAGCTGGTCTTTGTAGGTGTAGGACAGTCTATATACTATAATATACTAAGATAGTAACTGAAAGAATGCACATCAGACATTCATATTATATTATTTATGAATCACAAGTCTTTTCAGAAACTGTGCAGTGCAGACTGAAATGCCTAGAAAGTCTTTGTTTTACATGATACCACCTTCTACCACTTGCACTCATAAAGGGTGTGTGCACTTTTGCAACCAATGTTTTGTATTGTGTCAAAGTACTGTATCTAAAAAATTATTTTATAGCCTTAATTAAAAAAATAACAAAATGAAACCATTTTGTACAGTTGTTTTTGTAGTCCTAATTACAGTATTTCCATCATTTGTCTCTTCAGTTGTCACTTTTGTGTGCTCTTATCCAGCAATTATATGTTACTACCATTCTACTTAACAGGGGCATATATGTAAGCATGGAGACACGTGGGTATGCATAATGTCTATATACTCAAAACAGTAAGATATTGTTTACTTTTTTAAAAATTGGTTTAAAAAAATGTAAAAAACCTTTAATATAATTAGACATATATGTTAGTAATTCATATGTTTTTTTTTTATATCCAGATCCATGTAAATGTATGCAACAAAGAAACATACTATACATGGAATCTGAAACACTGTACTTTTACGGGTCTTATACAACACAGCTTCATTAGAACTATTACCGAGCAATTGATGCTAAATGTGCTTCTACTAAGTAAAAGAAATTATTTTGTTAAATGCTAAATAATTGAAGCAGAATAATGAGAACACATATTTAGTAGATATTTTATTTTATCTTAAATGGTCACTGTCTTTTTATCAAACTTAGCATAAATGAATAGTACAGGCAAATACTAAAAACTGACTGTCTTACTATAGAAATCAGGATCCATTCCCACCCCTGCCCCTAAACATTTACCCTGAAAAAGTGCTCAATTTTGTCTTGTCTTTATAAGAGGGACTAGCATCACACTGAGGGATTGGTTTTCACGCTGTCTGCACAAGTACAGTATATATAGGGGTATGGAGGAACATATGTGGCAGGGGAGGGAATAATTGGAGAAAGCCAGTAACAAACAGAGATCATGAAGACTACACAAGAGATTACAGTGAATATTAGATCTCACCCCAGTGCTTGATTCATAGCTTATACTGCTCAGTGCTTCTTTACAAAATGTCCTCAGTGCTGCTGCTACTTAGGGTGTACTATAAACAGAAGAACTGCATGCTCTCTTGTGTGTGTGTGCATTGTATGGGTGATGAAGCACACAGAGAAGAAAGTTATACAATGACCAGGAATAGACATCTACACATGACAGCTTATGCTGAAAAGTCACCTGAAACAATAGGTATGCATTAACAGTCTTTTTGATTGATCAATTTCAACAATACATGATTACAGGAGATTAGAAATAAGCAGTAATCTTTCTAGAGGCAGCACCACATCTGTCTCCTGGTGTTTTCTGGTATCCTAGCATATTCTCATTCAAATACTGTACATGTGACTGTGTTGCAGCAGCAGACATGGCCCATGAACAATGTGAGTGAACATCACTGGGCAATAAGTCACTATTCTATACATTCTTTACATTTCATAAAAATGGACTAAGTATATCATGTTTGAATTCTATAGTTTTGTGTCTCAAGAATTAATTAATGAAAATAAATCACTTTGTGTAAAATTAAATACACCCTTACTATCTCCATAAGAATTAAAGGGAATATGTCACCTTCTAAGGAACATTTTTTTTCCATTGTGTGCTGGAGTCCACATTTTCCAGTGCAGGTCAGCAAATAAGATGATAACTAGATGCTGTGGGCCTTTTCCCTTAATTTTTCCATTTTCCTCGGAACTACATGATGAGACCGGACACCTGTTATGGGGAACCGCTCGAATGAGCCTGGGCTTGTCATGTTGTTGCACTGATTTTTGTCGATTGTGACATTTACAACCTGACTAATGATGTGTTTACCGTATGACACTTGCTGGTTATCAGTTTTTCAGTGCTTTATATATTTATTTGTTAGCCACAGATCAATCATTGTCCTGAGCGACACACTTGTTTGAGAAGGTGGTAGCATAAACCCCACTGTTAGCCACTGTGCATTTGTTGTCGGTCTCATAATGATCCCAGAGGGGAGAAACACGTAGAGACGGTGGTGGCAGATAGGTGCCACCGTATAGAAGAAAGATACTGTTTCTGAGGGGTTGTATCTAATGCTTTAGGGCTGAGTACCAGTACAACTTCACATAGTGCCTTATCTCACACTATTTATTAATATATTTTGAGATTGTTTGAGACTATGTTTTTAATGCATATCTAATAAAGTATTTAAGTTTTAGTCTACATGTTTTAGTGATAGGGTGTTTTGCTGTGCATGTAGAGATCTACTTGTCCATTTGACCATACAGTTATTTCCCCCCCCCCCCCCCCCATTTTCCTTAAGGAATATTGTAACCTAAGATCCAGTGTGTCACTAAATATTCTTGGGCTTAGAACTTTGTAACATAATACAGTTTTTGCGTGTACACTTTTTTCTCCCCAAACTAGAAACAGATCGACGAAAAAAAGAGACAAATAAAGCTGCCCCCTTTAGGCCCTTTCCCTGCATTTGACTAATATAAATTAAAAATCAAAGTGTGAACTGCCTTATGGTGGACAGAAACCTTGATCCTCACAGTTCTGTAGTAATACATGCATATAATCTGCACAGGGTTTCCATATACATAAAACAGCAAACGGAAAAACACATATACAAATGTATGCAACTGTGTGACACAAGGACAGCACACACAATGAAGCTGGGAACTAAAGATAGGATTAGATGTGTCCTGTCACTGGGGGTGACATCATTTGGACCTGCAATTCATGTAGGCAGTTGCCCTGACAGGAAAGCTCTGATTTATTTTGCTGGAACAACTTGAGCAGAAACCTTATAATGTTAGGTTATATACAGGGAAACTATGATGGGGTTAATGGAATTAGCAGTGGTCTGTTTTTTACTCAAGAAATAAAAAGAGGTATTGACAGGAGACTTTTATGCTATCTCACATTCAACATGTTCTTGTTATATCTCAACTCAATTATTGGTGAAAGAAAAAAGAAAGATGTAGCTGGTTAAGGGAAAATAGAATACCAAATATGTTTTAATAACCAGCAAGATAAAGTCTATTGACTGTATGACCCTAATATCACACGTTTTCACAAATGGAAGCAGTCCTTGTCCATTGTTTTACATTTCCTTGTGCATTTTGCTTTCTGTATGAAAAAATGGAGGTGTAAAAAGAGCAAACAAGTTGCAGAAAACCAAGTAGCATAATGTTTAGATTCTACAAATAAAAAAATATGATGCTTCTGCCAGTGCTCTGGAGTATATGTTCCAATGGAATTCCATTCTTAATATAATGAAACCGTAACTAGTTATAGTTAGAGTGACATAGCACACCGGATTGTTACAGATGTGCCTTTACCATTCTGTGATCAATGACGTATCCCCTTTGCCCGTATCTTCAGCCAAGATAGAAACTGTTGTGAGCTCCACAGCAAGGTCTATGCTGTCATCACTGTCAACAGCATAAGGTTCTGTATCATACTCATATGAATAATAGGAGTCCTCTGGCTGATGAATCGGCATTTCTTCCTCTGTGTGAATAAAAGCTATAGTAAGGTATTGTATTGAGATCTCTTACTTGTTCCTATAAGCCAGATAACTACTAAATTACAGGTAGGTAAAGTTCTATTCACATTGTATCTGGGGTGTGCTTTCTGTATATGCAATGTGTATGCCTACAAAACAGCAGCTTATGTAGGTGTATAAGCATACAGTTTCTTTGACATATTGTGACAGCAATATTCAAACATGCAAGGTGAACATAAGCCTTGAACTGGAAGTGAACAGAGCATCAAGGATCCAAAACCTAATTTACAGTCTGGGGAGCCCATAGGAGATAGCAGCGACTGTTGCCGCTGCTTCATTTGCATGGAGCGATGGCCAGCAGACCGTCATCATCATTCACAAATTTTTCAACATGTTGAAAGACAAGGAGAAGCCGACATGTCATCTAATTGTTGCCTTTTAACAGTAGCTATTACACTAAACCGATAATTGCTTGGTATAATAGGACATTAAGACCTCTTTTTCTTAGTTATGCCATTAGATTCCCTTAAAGCACAAGTTAGAAACAAAAAGTGACTACAATAGCTGAGCTGTTAAAAGCATAATACTGGAGGTTACAGGTAAAGACACATAGTAGGTAAATAGGTAAATTGCATAACATAACAGATAATCTAAGCAAAGGACCGTGACAGATCTAAGACTCTTAAAGTGTCACTGTCACTCTTAAAGTGTCACTGTAGATGTGAAATAACGCATTTACATTATTTTTTTTATTTTTTTATCCTGCTTTAAAACAAAGCTATACTTACTTGTATCCAGGTCCAGTCTCCTGAAGGCAGCTTTTAAGTTTTGTGCTGGTTGAAAAAAACAGACTAAACACGTGGGGGCATTTATCAAAGGGGTGTAAAGTAGAACTAGCTCAGTTGTCCCTAGCAGCCAATCAGATTCCACTTTTCATTCTTTACAGATTCCTTGGAAAATGAAAGGTGGAATCTGCTTGATTGCTATGGGAAACTGAGCCAATTCTTCTTTACACCAGTTTGATAAATCTCCCCCATAAAGTCCTGGCCAGTAAAATCAATCAAATAGCTGCCGTCTCTCTGAGCGCACAGATGACCTGGGAAACATGGGACTTCCTGTTTTTAGACTCTTGAAAAAAAAGAAGTGTCTAAACACAGGAAATGCTGTATTTTCCATGATAAAAACAAATAATAAATGTAAATTGCAAACTTGCTGTATATCACATCTACTGTTGATTTAGATTTTGAAAGTTATAACGACAGTGACAGTGACACAGGACAATACAAGAGTATAAAGAAAGGATGTTCTAGCAAAGAAGTAGGAGGTTATAATCAACTGGTTATTTGTGTTAAAAAATCATTTTTAGAACAAACCTGGAATATAGAATATTGCTACCAATAAATTAATTGCAAATACGAATTATTTTCAAAGGGAATCTGTCAGGTCCATACCGGATACAGAAGTGCAGACACAGGGGCACGGGGAGAGGTCACTTGTGATTGTTTGTTATGTTTCCCCCTGCCGGCTGGCAAATTTTAAAAATCTCCCCCAAACACTTTATAATATTGTTGGCCATACCGAAGGCATAGTTGGACGTCAGTATGGAACTCTCCCGTTCTAGATAGGTAATGTTGGTGGAGATAGGGGTCAGATGTGGTAGAAAACCACAGCTCAACCCCTTTGTTCTCAAAGCAGCCTGGCTGTGGCTTACCCCTCCCCATAGAGAACACAGGGACGTTTGGTTGTGTTCCTGTGTATGGGGAGGACAGGGGAGTGGATAGGCGAGATACCTGTCAGCCAATTGATCAGTCAGTCGACAGTTATTGAAGGCGCAAGCCAAACTTTAGTTATATATCTACAGACTTTACCTGTTTTCTCCTGGGATTGCTCTTGTTCTGGTACTGCAACAGTGTAGGTTTCCTCTTGCGATGTATTTTCTTCTTTTAGAAACAATTAGAATGGTATAATGTTATAATATACTATAGGTATAAAGTGTTATCAGTTAAAAAATGACATTCAAAGAAATACATAAACAATAGTGCTGTACACTAATTTCAGCCACTCCCACTCAAAGTGGTACTTCAGGGGGGAGGTGTTTTTTCAGTATTGCCTGGGCATAAATGAAGCCAATGACGTCCATCTACCTACCCGGCTCCAGCGCTTGGGCCTGAATCATGCTGCTCCCGTTCCCAGCTGCTCATGTCTCAGAGGGAGCTTGAGGAGATGTGACATTGGCAGGCCTGCTAAGCAATTCAGCCCCCTCAGGACCCCTCTATAACTGCTGAATGGCTGAGCAGGCCTGCCAACATCACACCTCAAAGTCCATGAGATGTGAATGTCATTGGCTTCATCCATCCCCTCCCCAGCGATACTGAAAAAACGCCTCCCACCCAGAGTACCCTTTTAAATGAGCAGATCTCTGGACTCACCAGAAGCAGCATGAAACACTCAACAAAACCTTTTGAGATACTTCAAACACTTACCGGAAATGCAATGTGACATTGCCACACGCTCTATTCTGGTGTTATTCCTGCATGCTGTTACCTCCATCTGACATTGATTCTGATAGAGGACACCATCAGATCCACATACTGGGTCACCATCATACCCACAATCTCGATAGCACATGCAGCGTTCAAAATGTTCTTCTTCAGGGCATGGGTATCCACTAGTACAGGGACCAGTGGGAGTGAAACCTGTAAGGAAAATATATACTCTACTTTCATTAATGTTGCAAAGCTGCCAGTGTAAATAACACAGGTTATATAAAGGAAAACTCCAGTGAAAATAGAAAACCCGGTCCTGGCAGGGGGGTGGGCGAACAAAATGAAGCAGCTATACTTAACGATCTTAGGTGCCCTTGCTGCAAAGCCTTCTGCTCATGGTCCCCAGCTGACCTCCAGTTTCTACTATCTTCCTGGTAGGAAGGGCCTGCTTAGCCAGTAGTCGACTGCAGCAGTACCATGTTATAGTCACTCATTGGCATTTGTGACGTTACAGTAGCAGGAGTTGCAAAAGGCTGGTGGGGGTTGGTAAGGCAGCTCTGTGGGGCAGCTAAAGGGGTAAGTATAGATTCTTTATTATGTGTGCCCACCCCCTGCCTGCCAGCCTATGGGTGTATCCATGTTTTCCAGGACTCCCTGAGCTGCATCCAACTTCTCCAGCAACTGGGGGTCATATGCCAAGTGGTCAAGTCTATGCTCGGCAGATTCGCTCATCACTGTGAGAATGTTCAGGAGGGAAGAAAGTGATTCCTTTTTCATTTATGCACCATGGTTAAGAAGGTAAAGATGTAGCAGTCTCACCAGTCCACTGATTTGTAGAGCTCTCCACTTCATTACAAGTGGTACCATCGCACAATTCTCGGGACAGTGGGCTGTTTTCACTAGCATTGTAGAATCTCGTGGCCTCAAAAGCTGTTGAAAGGCAATATAGATTAATAAATGCACAGTGTATAATTAATCTGGTTATAGAGCATTCAAGCAACTTATGTTTTTTGCTTGTATAAGGCTGACAGTAGTAGTTTTGGGAGTGACACATTATGGCTATTATGAAGCATAATGTTTTCCTCAGTTATATAAATCATGATTCATTCTTCACACTATACTATACAGTTAGAAGTGCACCAATTTTAGCAAACCATATTAATGCCATCTAGGGGGTTGTTCCAGTAGGGGATCTTAAATAAATATTTGATTAAGGTAGTGTCACACATCTCCTTTTTGGAAATATGCCACTGCGTATTTCCAAAGTCACATGGCATATAGCCACATGGCCTATAGCCAAAGCCACATGGCCTATAGGTCAATTTCTCTATGTGTGACTTTGGCTCAAAAATCTGAACAAAAAGCTGCCACAAAAACTGCCCCCCCCCATCCCCCAACTTACTTGGCTCATAGTAATCGTAAATTTTCACAGGAACTGGTGAAGTTTTTCCCACAATATATTCCCTGAACGCTTGCATCTGTACACAAGTCATACACTGACTTGGTATCTGGAGGAAAAATAAATTGTGGAATGAAGCAATTTGCAACCAGTCAACCATTTAATATTGAATACCGGTTAAGACAACCCTTAGCTTTAAATATTTTAATTCAATTACTAGGTAAAATATGGAAAGTGGCAGTGAGTGTAATGTTTACTGAGTCGTTCACGCTCAGGCTACAGACAGGCCAAAATGCATCCTGTGCAAATCATGTCTATTTGGAATGTGTAATAAAGCAGCGCTTCTCAAACTTTTTCCATTGGAGCCTCACTCAGCAGAGCTAAGTAATGCCTGGGCCTCACCAGACGGACTAAGAGGATGCCAGGGCCTCACCATCTATGATGGAAGTCCATGCAGAAACAGAAACTATTGCTTAGTCTACCCTTCATTTGTCTTCTAAACTCAGTATTACATTAAAGTAAATACAAAATGAATTAATAATGTTACTACACCAGAGATTGTTGCAGTCAGGGAATGGACCAGTGGCGTAGCTATAGGGGTCGCAGGGGCCCGCCATCCCCCCTCACCACTTCCTGTCACTCTGCAGTTCTCCCTAACTGGCTGAGAAAATGACA
The DNA here is from genome assembly GCF_027789765.1 of Dendropsophus ebraccatus. Lineage (NCBI taxonomy): Eukaryota > Metazoa > Chordata > Amphibia > Anura > Hylidae > Dendropsophus > Dendropsophus ebraccatus. The sequence continues at coordinate 96,807,412 of NC_091456.1, forward strand.
GCCATTTCAGGAGAAATGCACTAATCCTTCCCTGCCCAGACTGACAATCTGGCAGACCAGTGTGCTAACCAGATTGCCAGTTCCTGTGAGGCCGCCTGATGTAATGCTGCATAAAAAAAAGTAACAGGCAGCGCAGGGGACAGCCCTTACTTCCTTCCCAAGGCCCCCCTCCTCCTCCCGAAGCTACCTGAGCATCTGCTGAAAGCCAGAACCCCTTACATGGCTCTAGGAAGAGGAGAAACAGGAAGTCTGCTGCACTGGTCCCAGGATGCTGATCAGTGAGAGGAGGAAGCTCCGCCCACAGACTGCTCAAAAGGAGAGGATAGCCACATGTGTGTGTAATATGCAGGGTGCAGGGCTGTGTGTGTATTACAGGGATGGAGCAGAGCTGTGTATGTATTACAGGGATGGAGCAGAGCTGTGTGTGTATTACAGGGATGGAGCAGAGCTGTGTGTGTATTAAAGGGATGGAGCAGAGCTGTGTGTGTAATATGAAGGATGCAGAGCTGTGTATTACAGGGATGGAGCAGAACAGTGTGTGTATTACAGGGATGGAACAGAGCTGTGTGTGTAATATGCAGCGTGCAGGACTATGTGTATTACAGGGATGGAGCAGAGCTGTGTGTGTGTGTATTACAGGGATGGAGCAGAGCTGTGTGTGTAATATGCAGGGTGCAGGGCTGTGTATTACAAGAATGGAGCAGAGCTGTGTGTGTAATATGCAGGGTGCAGGGCTGTGTGTGTAATATGCAGGGCTGTGTGTAATATGCAGAGTGCAGGGCTGTGTATTACAGGAATGGACAGTGGCGGATTAAATGTACCCTGGGCCCCGGGCTGTCCACCCAACCTGGCCCCCCCCCCCGGTCAATCCGCCCACATTATAATCCACTACTGCCCCCGCCAATGCTGTCCCCAATAAACACTGCCTGCCTCCCCTAACTGCTGGCCCCAATAAACAATGTTTGGTCCCTTGCTGCACAGAGGATGTCAGGAGAGGAGGGGGCTGATCTTATAGGGGAGGTCACAGCAGCACAGAGGATGTCAGGAGAGGAGTGTGCTGACCTTATAGGGGAGGTCACAGCAGCACAGAAGATGTCAGGAGAGGAGGGTGCTGATCTTATAGGGGAGGTCACAGCAGCACAGAGGATGTCAGGAGAGGAGGGTGCTAATCCTATAGGAGATGGTCCCCCTCTTCCCCCTTATAGATGGTCCCCCTCCCTTATAGATGGTCCCCCTCTTCCCTTTTTCCCCCTTATAGCTGGTCCCCCTTTCTCCCCCCCTTATAGATGGTACCCCTCCCCCCCTTAGAGATGGTCCCCCTCCCCCCCGCTTATAGATGGTCCCCCCTTCCCCCCCTTATAGCTTGTCCTCCTCCCCCCCTTATAGCTGGTCCCCCTCCCCCCCCCTTATAACTGGTCCCCCCTCTTCCCCCCCCTTATAACTGGTTCCCCTTCCCCCCCTTATAGCTGGTCCCCCTCCCCTACCTTATAACTGGTCCCCCCTCTTCCCCCCCCTTATAGCTGGTCCCCCTCCCCCCCTTATAGCTGGTCCCCCCCTTATAGCTGGTCCCCCTTCCCCCCCTTATAGCTGGTCCCCCTTCCCCCCCTTATAGCTGGTCCCCCTTTCCCCCCCTTATAGCTGGTCCCCCTTTCCCCCCCTTATAGATGGTCCCCCTTTCCCCCCCTTATAGCTGGTCCCCCTTTCCCCCCTTATAGCTGGTCCCCCTTCCCCCCCACCTTATAGCTGGTCCCCCTTTCCCCCCCTTATAGATGGTCCCCCTTTCCCCCCTTATAGCTGGTCCCCCTTTCCCCCCCTTATAGCTGGTCCCCCTTTCCCCCCTTATAGATGGTCCCCCTTCCCCCCCCCCTTATAGATGGTCCCCCCTCTCCCCCCCCCTTATAGATGGTCCCCCCTCTCCCCCCCCCGCACCCCTTATAGATGGTCCCCCTTTCCCCCCTTATAGCTGGTCCCCCTTTCCCCCCCCCTATAGCTGGTCCCCCTCTCCCCCCCCTTATAGCTGGTCCCCCTTCCCCCCCCTTATAGCTGGTCCCCCTTTCCCCCCCTTATAGCTGGTCCCCCTTTCCCCCCCTTATAGCTGGTCCCCCCTCTTCCCCCCCCTTATAGATGGTCCCCCCTCTCCCCCCCTTATAGATGGTCCCCCCTCTCCCCCCTTATAGATGGTCCCCCCTCTCCCCTTCGCCCCCCTTATAGATGGTCCCCCTTCCCCCCCCCAGCAGATAACACAAAAAAAACCAAAAAACAACACAACTCACCTGCCGTCCGTTCCCCCGTCGAGCCTCTCTCCCTCTGCAGCCTCCGGCTGATGTGCGGCTGCCGAGGGTGTCCCGTCCTACCCCCGGCAGAGCGCGCATCAGAGAGCTCCACGTGCGCCGGAAGTCACAGCCACAGGCGCACGGGGAGCTCTCTGATGCGCGCACTGCCGGGGATAGGACGGGACACCCCCGGCAGCCGCGCATCAGCCGGGGGACAGTTCACAGTGGCGGACTATAATGTGGGCGGCGTGGCGTGGGCCCCCCCGGAGCCTCGGGCCCCGGGCAGCCGCCCATATTATAATCCGCCACTGGGGATGGAGCAGAGCTGTGTGTGTATTACAGGGATGGAGCAGAACCGTGTGTATAATATGCAGGGTGCAGGGCTGTGTGTGTAATATGCAGGATGCAGGGCTGTGTATTACAGGGATGGAGCAGAGCTGTGTGTGTATTACAGGGATGGAGCAGAGCTGTGTGTGTATTAAAGGGATGCAGCAGAGCTGTGTGTGTAATATGCAGGGTGCAGGGCTGTGTAGTACAGGGATGGAGCAGAACAGTGTGTGTATTACAGGGATGGAGAAGAGCTGTGTGTGTAATATGCAGGGTGCAGGGCTGTGTGTGTAATATGCAGGATGCAGGGCTGTGTATTACAGGGATGGAGCAGAGCTGTGTGTGTATTACAGGGATGGAGCAGAGCTGTGTGTGTATTAAAGGGATGGAGCAGAGCTGTGTGTGTAATATGCAGGGTGCAGGGCTGTGTAGTACAGGGATGGAGCAGAACAGTGTGTGTATTACAGGGATGGAGAAGAGCTGTGTGTGTAATATGCAGGGTGCAGGGCTGTGTGTGTAATATGCAGGGTGCAGGGCTGTGTGTGTAATATGCAGGGTGCAGGGCTGTGTGTGTGTGTGTGTGTGTGTGTGTGTGTGTGTAATATGCAGGGTGCAGGGCTGTGTGTGTGTGTGTTATGCAGAGTGTAGGTGTAGTATTGGTTGTGAAGCGGATTAGGTACAAATATGGATGTGTGTTTTGGTCAGTAGTAATGAATAGCTGCAATACTGTTCTAAATTATGGATCTGTAATTGCAAACAGAATTTGGCCTCATTCACACATCCGTAGCACTGTCCGCAATTGCCAACAAAGCATAGGACCAATGTTTTTAATGGCCTCATTTACATGTCCGTATGTATGTACGGACCGCGATTCGAGCCGCAAAAAAAGCATATGCCGTGCGGACCGGAATTTGTGGCACGGATTACTATCTCAATGTAGTGCACTGTAAGCACCACTGATGCACATACGGAGGAACAGGAAGTCTGCTGCACTGGTCCCAGAACACTGATCAGTGAGAGAGGACAACATGTCCCCCTGCAGGAGGAAGCTCCGCCCACAGACTATCTGGCAGGAGAGGAGAGGAGGACTATGTTACTGCTTCTGTGTACTGTGTGTGTGTGTTTCTGTATGGGATATGTGCCTGACTGTGTATGTACATGATATGTGCCTCTGTGTACAGCATGTGTGTGTGTGTGTGTCTCTGTATGGGTATATATATCTGTCTATATGTGTATATGTCATTGTATGTGTCATATGTATGTTCATGTCCATATGTGTAAATGGGAATATATGTATGTTTGTACCTTTGTGTACAGCATGTCTGTTTATGGGTATATATGTGCTTGTCTGCCTGTGTGTATGTGCCTCTATGTATGTATGTATGTATGTGCTTGTGTGCACAGCATGTGTGTGTCTCTGTATATGTGCCTGACTCTGTGTGTATATGTGACTGTATGTGTCTCTATGTATGTGCTCATGTGCACAGCATGTGTGTGTCTCTGTATATGTGCCTGACTCTGTGTGTATGTGACTGTATGTGTCTCTATGTATGTGCTTGTGTGCACAGCATGTGTGTGTCTCTGTATATGTACCTGACTCTGTGTGTATATGTGGCTGTATGTGTCTCTATGTATGCATGTGTATCTATGTGACTGTATGTGCTTATGTGTACAGCATATGTGTCTCTAAATGGGTATATATGTGCCCGACCATATGTACGTATGTAACTGTATGTGCCTGGGTGTATATACAATATGTGCCTGTGTGTGTGTGTGTATATGTGTGTGTGTGTGTGTGTCTATGTGAATATGTGTCTGTATACATGAGACTGCGTATGCTACATAAAACTTGGCAGATGGAAAATGCCCAAAAAGCCAAGCATAACACCCATGTATATGTGTATATGTGAGCAAGTGACCCAAAACAACAAAATTCACTGCAGTGCACATTGCACCACCAATTTTGTTTTATTTATTGGGTGCAGAGGATTATATTTTGTGGGGGCTGTAAGGAGGCTTTGTATGCCAGGGCTGCTTTCTAGTCCCATCCCGGCCCTGTCTCCCTCCCTCTACAGTTGTATCAGCAATTGTTAATACAGCTGACTATACTGCTGGTAGGAGCTCCAGGATACAGAACTACAACACCCATCATGTCCGGCTGTCAGCTCATGATGAGTGTTATAGTTTCTGTCCAAAAGATGGCTGAGTATGGAGGAGCTTGTGACCATGCCCCTCAACCATGTCCTCAACTGAGCCTGTATATGCCTATGGAGGACACAGAGGGAGGGAATTGCCCCATGCTTATCTATGCTTGACTATGCCATGGAAAGGATGGCTATTCAGCATATAGAGCAGGACGATACAGCCTGGAAGAGGGTGTCTCAATATTAGCACCATAGGGTACACAGGGAGGGACTGTCAGTAAGTGCTTACTAATACCGTACACTGAACAATTTTACAATAATGTTGTCAACCCCTTTAATAAATAAAAAAATATAGCTCTGCTTTAGTACATCCCAATGATTATATACCACCCTTACTGCAAGGGACTAATTCCCACATGCACCAATTCTCAGACAGGCACCAATAAAGTGTTCGAATCCAGATATACAGCTTATACAGGGAGCAAGAATACACTTGTGTGAACAATCCCTTATGTTGTTTTTTTTTTGCAGATTAAAGATAGAACGCATTGTATTTAAAAAAAGATGCTTTACTGACCTCATCAAAATAGAACAAAACCTTTCTTCCTTCAACCTCATAGCGCTTAAGCCCTATGAGTTTATTCAAGAGCAGCTGAAACATAAAAAAGTGGAAGTGAGAATATTTATAGGTGCAGCTCACAGTTACAGTAACTAATTGGGTCGAGGTGAACCTAAAATGCCCTTACCTAGACATGGGCAAAAAGAATAAAATGGAGAAAATGTATAGTATTTAGTCCTCCAGACCACAAAGAGTCCCAACCTTTGCATATACCAGTTTTAATTAATAAAGATACCATAAGCTAATAAAATATATAGTAGGCTATGAATACACTAAAAAAATAAATAAAAGATAATTGATTTGTGCAACAAATACATATATAAGAATACATATACAAAGAAGGTTTAAAATTGTCAGTGTAATACCGCTGGGTATTGGCCAATGCTGTATTTAGCGTTAGTTCAAATGTGTCAATTGAGGCCACAGATGGAAAACGTTATAAGCAAGTCACAGTTATAGGACCTGTAGTCCCACTATTGGATGTGTATTTCACAGCTCCCGATGCCCGGTGTAGCGAGACACCCAATAACTGGCAGATCAGTTCACATAGATCAGTTCACGTTTAATGTGGCGATACAAAGTATGCGAAATGGCGTCTGTGACGCCGCTCACCCGTCCAAATTGGTAGCTGCTGTCATGGCTCTCTCCCTCCTGCGGAGGCTCTTAGTTGCGGTCACTTGATCTGACCTGGAGAGGCTCTTGCAGTACGACCTCGTGGTATTGGGTCCGCGCGCTGTTCTGTATCACGGCTTCACTCTGTATCCCGGCCTCGTTCTCGCTCTCACCTCGGATGTCTCCGTCTAGGGTGAGATGCTGATAGGGATAATAGGTGATTGTCGTAGGTTGATCGGGTGAAAAAGAGTAATGGGGGGCCCCCCCGTAGCGGTATAACTTGTAGTAATAAAAATTTCTCTGAAAGACAGTTTATATAATATGCCAAACGCGTTTCAAGGTTATACTGATTAACCCCGTCACAGATGCCATTTCGCATACTTTGTATCGCCACATTAAACGTGAACTGATCTATGTGAACTGATCTGCCAGTTATTGGGTGTCTCGCTACACCGGGCATAGGGAGCGGTGAGATACACATCCAATAGTGGGACTACAGGTCCTATAACTGTGACTTGCTTATAACGTTTTCCATCTGTGGCCTCAATTGACACATTTGAACTAACGCTAAATACAGCATTGGCCAATACCCAGCGGTATTACACTGACAATTTTAAACCTTCTTTGTATAATGTATTCTTATATATGTATTTGTTGCACAAATCAATTATCTCTTATTTATTTTTTTTGTGTATTCATAGCCTACTATATATTTTATTAGCTTATGGTATCTTTATTAAATAAAACTGGTATATGCAAAGGTTGGGACTCTTTGTGGTCTGGAGGACTAAATACTATACATTTTCTCCATTTGAAACATAAAAAAGGAGTGTTGAACAATGCATATCAAATGGCAGGAAGAAAGAGTTTTTTATGTAGTGTGTCATCAGATGATATAAAGATGACAGATAATGTTTTTCTTAGAATTCTGCATTGTGCCATTCACCTGCTATGCCTTCTGGAATTGTGTAACAAAACTGGCAACTGGTCTGGCCACAGTCTGACACTGGCAAGGAGCAAGCAATGGTAAGCGGGACTTACCATCCAGTGTGACTTAGGTCTTTTATTGTAATAACATTTAGGGCCCTTTTACACAGAAAGATTATCTGACAGATTATCTGCCAAAGATTTGAAGCCAAAACCAGGAATGGATTTGAAAAGAGGAGAAATCTCAGGCTTTCCTTTATTACCTGTTCTCTGTTTATAGTCCATTCCTGGCTTTGGCTTCAAATCTTTGGCAGATAATCTGTCAGATAATCTTTCCGTGTAAAAGGGCCCTTAGTTACAGACAGGCAGTCAATGGACACTGGCACCACTAACTGGACAGTGTAGGCACACTCTCCTGGAAAACCCAAGAGTCAATCTATTTAGATTTTCTGAAGAACATACAGAGCAACAGCAAAATTCACATTTTATGCGCACAAGCATAATGCACAAGAAAAGATGCTCCAGAAGTCTTATGTTATGTGGCGCACAAGCACTGTATATACTGGAGCAGATATGACCCAGCCAAAAGCATTGCTCAGCTAGTTTCTCTTTGAGATCACAAATTCAAATATGAAAGGTAACATTCACATTCACATTAACAAGGACTACTGGGTTATAATAATGTAGTCATTTATTATGCTCTGTTACTACTATAATTTATTGTATATCTCCAACAACTGCTCCTTCCCACTAAAGCCAACAATATACATTTCCTAAGTGAGACAATGACAAATTCACTTATGCATAGATTAGGACTAAGTATTGGGTAATGTAAACATCTTGGCGTACATGTGTCATTTGCAACCAATAATAGATGATGACAGCCTGCCAGTAATTTCCTGAATTCATGAGCTGATAAAAAAAAGAAATGTGATGGATTCTGCTAACTACCCCCTAAGAGTCTTAATGAGGCCAATAAAGAAAAATTCCTCTCCCTGCTGGGACCCCCACATATTTCCTGGCTATATCTTTCCTAGAGGGCTCCGTCTGGGCTGTGGAATGTCCAGGACACACTGTGACATGTGGAGCTGGAGACGTCAGACTGTCCCCTCTATGTTAACAAAATAATGCTCGTTCGGCTGTAAGCTCGACTTGTAACCTCTTCAGAACTGCTCTAAATTAGCGATGAATGGATACAAATTCAAGCCAGTTTGCTATCTACTCCTTTAGGAAACATTTATTGCTGAAATCCAACAGATTAGAAAGTTTGCTTTCTTGTGAATACAGATACTTCTTTAGAAAAGCTAATAGTTCAATGGCTACTGTTTTGGCTACTGTTTTGTTTCAACAAAACTTTCCATAAATCAATAGAACAAGCGAATGTAAGAATGTTTGTAAAGAAAATAATGTTTGTTTCTCCTATTATCAAGCTTCTTTTCTTCCTTCACCCCTTGCTAAACTTTCAAGTTCAAAACAGTTCAAGTCCATCCTGTATTTCCTAGCTAGACCAGTTCACTCTGATATCATATTACATGCTGCTTAACAAGTGTGTAGTGAGTGTGCAGCGCATGGGAGACATCATAGAGGCCAGGCTCCACCCACTAGCTCAGGGAAAATTAAAAACTAGAGATGAAGACCATAAAGCAGAGCTCTGGTGACAAATTACATATACAAGTTATATAGGCCAAGATTAATCAAAGTGTGTACCTTGAAACGGATGTAAACTGTTTACAGGCTCAAATTTATCAGAACTGAAAGCTGAGATATGATAAGTTTTCTATGGGGAGTATACACCAGTTTCAGTTTTAAATTAATTGATAAATATGGGCTATAGTAACCTGTAATAGTTCTTCTCCTCATGTAAACACTTGGCAGCTTATCCTGAAATGTTACCTGAAACAATAGCGCCTTAACTAGACCCAAATTGCTATCCTTATACACACCAGAGACAGCTCTGGCAACCACTTATCTCTCTAAAAACAAAAGGGTTGGGCAGTTGAAGTCCAACATGTCCCATCCTTCTCTCCCCCGACATAATCTGTCAGGGGAGAGTTGTGAGACCTATGTGAGTATTGTGTCATGTAGGCCATGCACAGACAAAAGGGTTATAGCAGGAGAATACATATTTTATTGGTTAACTGAGTAGGTTACAGGTGCAGCTAGACTCCAATTTAAGAGAGAGCGAACAGGCAACCTGGGGTTGAAAATTTATGACTTTTGTAGCAAAAGAGCAACTAAAGGTCCACTCAAACATATGGGTGGCCACTGAAATCTAGTTGTCTGAAACAACTGGCAATTTAGGACAATTGCTGCCCCTTTGTTGCATAGCAGCCACAAATACAATGGAAAACAAGCTCTGTCATGGTTTAGGAACTCATACATACAGATCTGTAAATGCTACAAGATGCCCCTTGTTAATGGATCAACTAGCATTCCAGGTTTTGTGTTCTTTTAATTCCCGAAGCAATGTTTTTCTAATGCCAGCTTCCTGGCGTTAAATCAAGCAGTAAAAGTTTACATTCAAATGAAATAAACTGTGTCCTCCAAGCTGGACACCTACAGGAAAATTCCAAGGCAAGTTCAATGTGACCCAATTAAATCCAGATGTGAAAAGCCATGCAGTTCTTTAGGAAGTTGTAAAACCAGCTCCCACCAGAGCAGATCACTCACCCTAGTCCTTCTAAAATGCATATTTAATGCCTTTCACCCAGCAGGGGACCAAAAGCCACGCCAACAAAATGGTCATGCTCCCCTAAAGAATATACTCTCTCCTTTTGGACTTGATTCAGTAAATTCCCCATATACCAGCATTTAAAGGCATTTTTGTAACTTCATTTTCTGGTATTTATAATGTTGAACATGTACCAGATAATGCTAAAAGTTCTGAAACTAGCAAGTCGAAAAAGCAAGAAGGAGTTAGCGTTGTATGGTAAAGGTGAAGGTAATATAATGAGCCATTATGACAGACCATGCACCAGTATGCATAAGAGAACTGGTTACATTAGATATAAAACATGAATTTTAATGATCTAACTAGAAGGACCAAGAGGCCCATGTATAAGCCAATCTTGCAACAAAAATAATATAAATAATTACACTGCGCCTTGCAGATCATGTAATAAACAGAGAAACTAACCAGCCACAATGGCATTTCCTCTCTTCTATGGGTGAAAGGACAAAATAAGAAACAACAGGTGTGAAAACTAATAAATTACCTTCCACGCAAAAAAATTTAAATAAAGATTATATAAAATCACAGATCAAAATGGTTCCAATGATATTTTGTGTTTCAACGTGTTTCCCCGATCAGTTAAAATTGGTTCATCAGGGAACAAAAAGGAGAAACTGATCCTTTCATAAAGAATTGTAGGATATACCTCTTTTGTAGTTAGAACAACATCCATTAACATTCTGGTGTATTCTGGTGCTCGTACCCGCTCACGGTGGTGTGCATCTCCGTCCGTCCCATAGACTCAATTCTATGAGCGGGCGAATTCTGCCGTCCGCCGAAAGAAATGACATGTCAAGAAGAATATACACTCCCAAATATACTTCTTAAGGATGTCAACAAGATAAGTGATCGTCTAATAAATCAATAGATCTTGCTCCAGGTAAAGAAACACTGTTAAAGCATCTAAATTACATTACCTGTTCCAAACTCTCAATGTCTGCTCGGAATCCTGAAAGCAGAGACAGTTCTAGAACAGCCATGTTAGAAGCACCAGAATGAAGCCATCTGAATAGAAGAGAACCAAGATCAGTACTAATCACTAGTACACGTCACTTACATCATCAATACTAGGTTTTCAAGTGAATATTTAAAGCTTGGGAAAAATGGGTTAGTGTGTCTCCTTGAGCAGACCACCCAACTGCCAGGCAATGCCCCATGAGCCGTGACCAATCACGGATGGCTCCATGCCCAGATGACTAGTTGCTGCCCCTCTCTTGGCTTTGTGTGTCATAATAAAACACCTTTTTTCCACATGTAAAGCTACTGCTGCAGCCGCGGCGGGTATGCTCCCGGGAGCTGCATAGTAGATCTGCACTGTGCTGCTGGGAACCATGTCCGCACAATTGAGAAAAGTGTTTATTTTACTCCCTATGCAGTGTCGGACTGGGGTACCTGAGACCCACCAGGTGAATTGATCCTGGGGGCCTACAAATAAGTGAGACATGACATGCTGACTGGGTGCCATCCTGAACTGATCTGTATATGTGTCCACCACTCCTTTGTGAATAACAAGCCTTTAAAGGGGTTATCCAGTGCCAAAAAACATGGCCACTTTCTTTCAGAGACAGCCCCACTCTTGTCTCCAGTTCAAGTGCAGTTGGCAATTAAGCTCCATTAATTTCAATGGAACTGAGCAGCAAAACTCCGCCCAAGCTAGGGAAAAGAACTGGGTTGTCTCTGGAAGAAAGTGGCCATGTTTTTGTAGCGCTTGATAACCCCTTTAATATAACTCTCAGAATGCCCTTAACTTACTAAGCTCTCAGGGTATGCTGTGAGTTGTAGTTCCTGAGACAACTACCCTTCAATAAATGGTGACAGCAGATTATGTGATTGTTGTATAGATCAGTGTTTCTCAACTTCAGTCCTCCAACAATACAATACCTCTTAACCCTCCCAGATCCGGACATTCACGATTTTGGCCCCTATGTGTCCGACTCCCCCCACGTTCACTTCAGCAGGTGCAGCTGCCGGTTGCTGCTAGTAGCCCTTTAACTGTGAGCACTCCTGATGAATGCTTAGAGCTAAGCTAACATCAGCTCCGGCAGGACAAGGAGCAATTGGCCCACTGACCTGCCAATCACTTGTGTGACCAGAGGCAGAATGCCACAAGAGCCCACTCCCTCCCCCAGTGCTCATGCGTGAGCAGGGAGAGGAATGAGTTGCCGGCCCGGATGTCTGCTGACTATATTCATACCCATTGCCTGATATTCACACACATTGTTAAAATTAAGTTCACACCCATCTGAATGTTCATGTAGTAACAGAAAAACAGCATCCTAAGTTTCAGTGAACAAGTAAAGTTTATAGCAGCATCCAAAATATAAAGTTCAATGTTTTGGTCTACAATTTGGCCATTTTCGAGCATCTGACTATTAACTGTATTGTCAGACAAACTATAAACCCATATATCTTGGAAATGTAAGGGTATGTCAAGAAATTGGAAAAAGGTGAGTATTCATGCTGCCCTAAGCTATTTAATGGTATTAACATCTAATTTTTGGTGGGGTTGGCTATAGGTCCTCCCAGCAGTTTACATACATTTCACCTGTAGACAGACCACACAGCAGAGCATTCTAACCTTGTGCAGGCTTCCAAGGTCACTTTGTATTCTTGGTGGTCTTGGTGTGAACCAGGATCATCGTCATCAGGAAGTGCTCTCTTTCTGAGAAGTGTCTCTTGGCGCCCCACTTGTCTCCGATCCCTTTGTGGCTTTGGTTCTTTGAGATGAACCATAAGCATGAATGCTGGCTTTGTCACAGGGTCAGGGACATTGTAATGAACATCAATCTGTAAAGAGTAAATCAAGTATATATTAACTGCAAGAGAATCTGTCACTGTGTTCATGCTGCTGTATCTTATAGTGGCATAAAACAGTGACAGGCATTGATTTCAGCAGTATTTCTGTTATCTGTGAATATGCTGTGAAATGTAATATGGATAAAGTGGCACTTGGGCTGAGCTAAATGTACGATTATGTGCTAACTAATGGAACACTGGGTGTAACTGCACCGAAAAGGACAAGGGGATATTAAAGGACAATAAGCCCAGCATGTAAAAGGTGATCAGTGCCAAGAAGTGGCTGCCAATGCTAATAAAATCATGGGATGCATCAAAAGAGGCATAGATGCTAAAGTTGAGAACATAGTTTTGCCTCTTTATAAATCACTGGTCAGACCACATATGGAATACTGTGTACAGTTTTGGGCACCGGTATATAAGAAGGACACAGCTCAACTGGAGCGGGTGCAGAGGAGGGCCACAAAGGTCATTAAGGGAATGGGTGGGTTTCAATACCTATACAGTACCTTACAGTACCTATACAGTACAGTATAGCTTGGGGCTATATACTCTGGAAAAAAGATGTCTTAGGGGCGATCTGATTACAATGTACAAATATATGAATGGACAGTACAGAGATCTTTATAGTGCTCTTTTTACATCTAGGCCTGTAACTAGAGGTGAGCAAATTTACAGTAAAAACAAAGCGAACTGCTTTGTTAGCTTGGCAGTCGGCTTATCAGCCTGCTGCCTTTGAAGTTTGGGCCCCTCCACTCTGGGTGGCAGGAAAAGCCAGATCCAGTCCTGGGAAACTGGGAGAAGTTTCCCAGGATTTGATCCAGCTTTTCCAGGCACTCAGGAAGGAGTGTCACAGATTTAAAAGGCAGCAGGCTGATAAGCCGACTGCCAAGCTAACAAAGCAGTTTGCTTTGTTTTTACTGTAAATTCGTTCACCTCTACCTGTAACCATGACAAGAGGGCATCCTCTACGTCTAGAGGAAAGAAGGTTTTTCCATCAGCACAGATGCGGGTTCTTTACTGTAAGAGCAGTGAGACTATAGAACTCTCTGCCACATGATGTTGTCATGGCTGATTCATTAAACAAGTTCAAGGGAGGCCTGGATGCTTTTTTTGATATATATGTAATATTACAAGTTTTGGGCACTAGATTACATGCAATTGGACGCTGATCCAGGGATTATTCTGATTGCCATTGTGGAGTCGAGAAGGAATTTTTCTCCCTGAGATGGGGAAATAGCCACCAGATAGACAAGCAATGATCTCCTAGATTGGTGCTTGTTTAGGGAGCCTATTACACAGCTCATTTATTGTCAGGGGCAGCATAACCAATCACTAGACTGTCTGTGTGGCCCTAGCATTATCAGCCATCGTCCGTGCATGTGGTATTACAATGGAAAATGTGTGGACAACAGCAGACTTTTTTTTGACACTCAAAAAGAGTCATCAGCTGATTAGTTCGTCAGCCCTATTACATGGGGCAATATCTGTCTGTTTGGGAACAAAATCAGTCATAACTTCACCTGCATTAAACAGCAACCTTCTCCTTTTGCACTGACAAACAAACCGGTTGGAATGGTAGGAATCTAGAATCCAAATAAAAAATAACACACTGTAAACAATAGAATATATAAAGGGATACTTTGGAGAGTAATTTTTTTAATTTAATTTTTCTGGTAATACATTGCAGTAATAAGAAAGCAGAGCGCTTTATTATATCTGAAATCCGCTCATCAGCCTGTTGCCTTTTTAATCAGTGCCGCTCCTCCTTGGGTGCTGGGGAAAGCTGGATCCAGCTCTGGGAAACTGGTCCCCAGTTCTGATTCAGCACTACCACACAGTTTTATTGAAATAGTGTATTGTATATTCTAATGAAAATATACGGTACATGAGGGGAAACTATCACTGTAGTAACGGTGCTGTGCAGCAGCACTAGAACAGAATGGGGGACAGGTAACTGAAGCTTGTTAAGCCCTGCAGTTCTTGACACGAACGCTGGTGGCAGCAGAGGGGCCTGTTTCACCCCTTACTGCTGAAACTTAGGGTAAAAAGTTGTATAAATAAAAAAGTATACATTTATTTTAAGTTACAAAGTAATATAACGAAGTAATGTATTCATTTTTTAAACATTACTATTCAGAGTACCCCTTTAAAAAAGAAAAGAAAAACCCTGTGTAATAAAAGGGAAAAAATTATTGCTCACCATAGCTTTCTGAAGGATCTTTTTGTTCAATCTGTTAAGCTCAAAGGTCTCCTGATAGTCCAAATTGGTTGATGCAAGAGATACTGTGAGATTGACACCACCAATATAGGAAAGGATTGCATATTCGGCAAGAGCTTGCAGTGCCACACATGTGTCCTATGGAAAATGATATATGCATTGTACACAAATAAAAATAAAATAGCAATTACTCAGTTGACAGTATCATTTGTTAGTGCAGCTTTGCAGTACTAGTGGCTTATTCAATATTCATCCGTTTTCTAAAGTAGAAAAGCTGTACAAGTACAAAGTGTACCTGTCGTTATAACTTTCAAAACCTAAATCAACAGTAGATGTGATATAAAGCAAGTTTGCAATTTACATTTATTATTTTTTTTAAAGTTATCATGGAAAACATGACACTTCCTGTGTTTTGACTTTTTTTTTTCCTTCAAAGAGTCTAAACACAGGAAGTCCTGTGTATCCCAGGTCATCTGAGTGCTCACAGAGAAGGCACTCATTTGACTGATGGACACATTGAGCCGTGACACTCTGTAATGGCTAGGACTTCAAATGTTTAATCTGTTTTTTTTCCACCAGCACTAAAGACTAAAAATCTGCCTTCAGGAGACTGTACCTGGATTTCTGGTAAGTTCAGCTTTGTTTTACAGCATGATAACAACAACAAAAAATGACAGTAAATTGCAAACTTGCTTTATATCTACTGTTAATTTTTTTCACACTTTTTAAGTCCCCTTAGGGGACTTTTACATTACTACATTTTATCAGTAACACTGATCACTGCTATGCCATAGCATAGCAGGGATCAGTGTTATCTGTTATCTTCTGATACAGCCTGCCTTTGGCAGACTGAATCAGAAGATGGAAGATCAGACTGCACGGAGGTAAGGAGCATACCTCCAGCAGTCAGGCCATGCGATCAGACCCCCACGCAGACACGCTGCGGGGGTCCAGATCGGTAAGTGACCGGAGATGCTCTGGTCACTTACACTTAAACGCCGCGATCGGGCGCCCGCGCAATCGCAGCAGCCTGCTATTGAGGGTGAGGGCCTGGCTGCAGATAGCAGCCGGTTCTCACCCGTTATGGGGCAAGCTCAGCTTGTAAGCCCACTCCATAGCCCGGGACCGCACCAGGGCGTACATTTATGCCCTCCTGCATTAAAGCCCAGACAGTGAGGGCGTAAATGTACGCCCACGGTCATTAGGGGGTTAAAGAGGTATTTAGGAGAAAATAAAATGTTTTTAAATCAGCTACAGTTGTCAGAAAGTTATAAAGATTTGTAAATTACTTTAAGTTAAAAATCTCATGTCCTGCAGTACTTATGAGCTGCTATACGCCCTACAGGAAGTGGTGTATTTTTTCTAGTCTGACAAAGTGCTCTCTGCTGCCACCTCTGCAAAATAGAATAAATTTACAAATCTGTATAACTTTCTTATACCAACTGATAAAAAAAATCTCTGGAGTAACCCTTTAAGAAAGATGAATTCCTTGAGAAATTTGTCGCATTTTACACCAGCATGAATTTTTTGTTTTGCTTTATTTTTCACAACTTTGTAACTTGGTTCAGTCCAAAGTCCTATCTAATGGTAGTCTACTTTAAAAATGATACATACATTTAAATAAAATTTTGTGCAAATCTTTAAAGGAGTTGGTGACTTTATAGTAAAATAGTTCAGTGTACAGTATCAGTAAGTGTACTCACTGTATATACTGACAGCAGCTCCCTGTGTACCTCATAGAGCTAAACTCACTTCTTTCCTCCAGGCTGTACTGCCCTGCTCTGTGGTGAGGTTGTCCATAAGATGGCTGACATGGAGAAGCATGTGACCATGCCCCACCCCCAGTGTACTCCATAGACATATACAGGCTCAGTGGTGGACACTGGGTGTGGGGCATAGTCACATGCTCATCCATGTCAGCCATCTTATGGACAGACTCACCACAGAGCAGGGCAGCCCATCCCGGAGGAGAGATGCCTGATTTTAGTTATATGAGGTACACAGGGAGATGCTGTTAGTATATACAGTGAGTACACTTACTAATAATGTACACTGAGCAATTTTACAATAAAGTGGCCAACCCCTTTGAGCAGGCTTCAGAGGTAGAGTATACTTTTAAATCTCAAGTATTTTGTTACGCGTAATATATTCAACCACATTCACATGAATAGTGTAACGATTTAGGTTATAATTAGACATGAGTGAACAGAACTTCCCAAAGATTCATTCCAAACTTTCCTAACAATTTGAATTAATTTTTTGAAAGATTGTACATTGGTTTGTCCAAATTGGCGACTGTACATAGTACATTATATTACAGCAAAAGGCTTATCCATTATCCCTTGCTGCAAGACAAAGCCCCTCCCCCCCGCCATGCATAACGTCACACTCTCTCCTTCACTATATATATATATATATATATATATATATATATAAATATATTTATATATCAGCTCCTGTTCAGTGAACTGAACACATACATTTACACTAACTAGAGAGATGTGTAGAGGCAGGGTTAGAGAGGGTTATAGAAGGTTGATTAGGTATCAGGGACAGGTAGAGGTGTAAGGAAAGTGGTGTAAGCTGTGTAGCTGTGAAATGGTTTCTGTCATGTTAACACAGTACACACTGTTCACGGCTCTCCTGGGTGAAGTTAACCAAGTAATCTGTCAGGTTTTCTCAGGTGGTCTGTTGTAAACCCATGCCTAGGGGCAGCATAAAGGTCATTGGCCACCTAATAGGTGACTAGCCCAGAAGAGCTGTGGACAGTGGTGGATCACTGGCATACAATGATGCCCTTGGTGTTTATGAGGTGCAGTAGAAGTCAACAATGGGTAAAAGTCTTTTATCTCTGGAGTACCTTAAAAATGACAAACAGACAGAGATGGGCCAATAAGTACAGATTTCTCTGTCAAATACAACACATATATCTCCTATGCAATATAACTGCAGAATAGGGGAATATTCACAAATAAAGTGCAATACGTTTAAATATCACTATAAATAGTTATAAAGTGGAATAGTCTTCTGTCCAATGGGAAACACTCTTACAATCCTTGATAAATCAACTGTAAATAGCACTTGTAATCAGCCTCTATAATGGTTCAGAGAACCCCTTTAGCTTTCTAAAGTCAGCTTTCTAAAGACACAGCGCACATTTTACAGTTATCTTTTAAAAACCTGTAAATCAGATTCTAATGACTGCCATATTGGTGACTCAGTATGGCTTGACTACCTCTCTGGGACTGCTGCATGCTCAGTATGGCTTGAAGGCCTCAAAGTGACTGCTGCCCACTCAGGCACGCTTGATGGCCCCTCCGGGACAGCTGCATGCTTAGTATGGCTTGAAGGCTTTGGTAGAGCTGCTGCACAATATCTTGACGGATTCTTTGGGACTTCTAGAACCCATTCACTTACTTGAGTATATGGGCCCGTATAGGCTTCCTAGTAGGATGGTGGTGGACTGCGTGGAACTGGCTGCTCCTCCTACCTGGAATTAATAACCTCCCAGTAGCTTGGCGGTGGTGACAAGCAGGGCCGGACTGGGACTGAAAAGCAGCCCTGGCACACACACCCCACCAGCCCACATACAATTCTCCCTGCATCCATTGTGTCAAATGTGCGGCACAGAAAAAGCTACCCATATAGTATTTACCCCCCCAATGGTGCCCTATATAGTAGCCAACTTTTCCCAGTGCTGTTTTTAGGGCTGGGCGATATGGCCTAAAGCTCCGTTCACATGGGGCAAAACTGGCAGAATTCCGGAATCTCACCAGCCTCCGTGTTATAATGGGAGTCTATGGGAGGCTCGCGCGCCTCTTCTCTCCACGCTGAAGAATGAACATGTTCATTCTTCAGTGCGAAGAGAGGAGGCGCACGAGCCTCCCATAGACTCCCATTATGACACAGAAATGATATGCATAAAAACCTCCAACACCAACGAAGCGCGGATCAAAGGACGCAGGTCCGGGAAGAATGGAATAAATATTGACGTATAAAATATTTATTGAGACTCGACGCGTTTCGGAACCGCAACGGTTCCTTTCTCAAAAATCATAATGTTCTGTCACCGCGGAGGGCTTTGAAGCGCAGTTGGAACGGGGTCTGTGCGCAAAGCGGTTCGAGCTGTATTAATCGCAGAACAATGGCTGGAAGAAGAAGAAGAATACAATATAGTGCTTTTTCAAGCACTGTCACCGCCGAGGGCTTTGAAGCGCAGTTGGAATGGGGTCTGTGCGCATAACGGTTCAGGCTGTATTTTGCAGTTCACAGAACAATGCCTGCCTGGAGCAGCTGCAGCAAGGTGTGTGACTCCTACATGGTCATAAAAATGCCTAAATATTCTATTAATGCCTATTTCTCAGAGAACGAAAATATATTGAAGCAAACCTTACCATCAGTTCTGCATGACCGGTATGCAAAGTTCTCTCCAAGAACAAAAAAGTTGATCCAGCACCATGATTTCTTGTACTTTATTGCAATTCACAGTGAAAATACAGCACACCCTCACACCCCAGTACTCTAGTTTCACTGTGCATTGCATAAAAATACAATAAAACATAGTGTTGTATAATTTTCTGCTCTAGCAGAAATATATTATGTTATATGTTTAATCAGAACAATACAACAATGCATTAATCCAAGCAATAAAATTCAATATCCAACCTGGGTTGATGAAAACCCTCCCAGGGCATTTCGCTGCTGGGAGAGCCATTTCACTACTGGAAGAGCAGATGCCACGTCTCCATGAAGAGTATAGGTTAGCAAAGCATAAGCTGTCATTTCTACTTCTGCAGAGACCACTGAATAATTGAACATAAGATAAAGAAAACAATTAGGTGATTGGATTTCGGACTATGTTCACTTTTTTTAAAATTAATTAACTTTTATAGTATGTGCTGGGAAAGCTCCCATTGCATGCACCAACCTTATCATTAGACCACTGTGTACCTGATGGAGGTCAAAAGAGTGTTAATTCAGCATCTATTGGTTTAATATGCATTAGCATACCTTTTTTTTAAAACTGTTATGCTGCCTTCACACTGCCTCTTTTTCTTAGAAAAACGCCATGCGTTTTTTCCCCTCCTCCTGCTGCTCTCTGCGCAAAGAATTGACATGTCTGGTGCGGCTAAAGCAGAGACGCACAATCCCTCTCATAGACAGGCTATGGCACACTGAGGCAGGCAGCATTTCGCTACATTTACTTGGAATTTCACCACATTTGGCCAGTGTGAACATACCCTTAATTTGTTAATCTGGGAGTTAATGATTAAGGATCTATTTACACAGAAAGATTATCTGCCAAAGTTTTAAAGCAAAAGCCAGAAATAGACTATAAACGGAGAACAGATCATAAAGTAAAGACTGAGATTTCTCCTCTTTTCAAATCCATTCCTGGCTTTGGCTTCAACTCTTTGGCAGATAATCTGTCAGATATTTCTGTGTAAATGAACCCTATTGGTGCGTTTACACAGAGAGATTTATCTGACAGATTCATAAAGCCAAAACCAGGAACAGACTATACACAGGGAACAGGTCATAAAGGAAAGACTAAGATTTCTTCTCTTCTCCATCCTGGCTATGGCTTCCAAAATCTGTCAGATAAATCTGTCTGTGTTAACGCACCATAACTCACTGTGATTATTCCTCCTTGCATTACAAAGTTGCTACAAAGTTCCAGAAAGGGAGCTGTTTACATCAGCCTTTTCGGAAGGGAGGAGGAGGAGGAGGAGAGCGAGATGGAGAGAAAATCTCACACACAGATTTTTGTGTCTTGCGCAGAAAGCAGCAGCTCAGACTTGGGAAAGGAGACTGAATAGATAATAACAAGTATGAAATGAATTGTTAGAGCTTAATAACCCTTTAACTTTTTTATCAACAGCATTTAAATGAACTTTTGACACGTCACTAAGACAGAGTATTCTCTTAAAGCGAATGCACCATCAGGTACATTGTTTTTATTTATAGTTTTTTTTTTTCTTCACATTAGCCAGACCCCTCTGATACATAATCCCCTCCCCTCTGTGACACGGCTCCATTTGAGTCAATGGAGCCACGTCACGAAGAGGAGGTTAAATGGTCACACTGGGGGCGGCGGGCCTGACCCCAGTACTCTGATCCGGGCCTGTGCACAGGAAAAAAAATGAGCCGGGTCAGGGATCAGGTAGCATTAAAAAAAAAAAGAAAGAAAAAAAAAAAAAGGACAACAGGGCCTCAAGGATACCCGCACCGCCACTAATCAGCTAATGTAAAAAAAAAAAGCGATGTACCTTAATACTTTTCCAACAGACTATATTTTTTTATTATCTTAATAATAAGCATTTAGATTGATGCACCTTTTTATTGTTTATAGTTTATTGTGTGGTGGGATTTTGTTTTTGCATTACCTGACTGTGAAAGGCCATCATTAAAACCCATAAAGGTATCCTCTTCTGTTGCCAATGAGCCAGTTAAACTCCAGTGAGTGAAGCCATCTTAAATTAAGAGAGACACACTGATTAAACAAAAACTGGAAAAAGACAAAGGATTTTCAGGTGAGTAGCAGGTACCTTTTGTTATAGCCATGCTGTTTAACCTCCTGAGAGCCACAGAGGCATAAGTGCTACGCAGCAGCGTCAAGGCATATGTAGTTAAGGCTGTGGTATAAGGATCATTTGCTGAATACAAGTGGGTCTCCAAATATACTTTGGCTTTTGAAACAGCAACTCTTTCTTCCTGGGAAAACAAGTAAAGAGACTATAAGGCTGTGTTCACACACATTGGAGTTTTAGTGCAGTACTGTTGTAGTACTGCATTGTATTTACAGAAATGATGCAGAACTGAAATGAAACTGCAATGTGTGAACACCGTCTGCTTGAATAAAAAGTGGCAACTAGTGTTAAGCGAACTGTTTGGGTTCAGCAACATTCTCTGAACCTGAACGCTTGTTATTTGACTCCTGATGGCTAAAGAATTTGGATGCCACCTTAGGGAGCCTTGGAAAACATGGATACAGCCATAGGCTTTATCCAAGTCTTCCTGGCAGCCCTAGGATGGCTTCCAACTTCTGAGTCAGCTGCCGAGGATTCGGGTTCGGAGAATGTTGATGAACTGAACAGCTCAGCAAGTCTGCTCAACACTAGTAGCGATAACTCTATTGGAACACATGGGTTATGCTTGTGTTCTTCTTTATACTTTTTCACACACTTGAAAAATTAGTATACGTTTAGCACTTAGTGCTTTGGCACTCACCTCAGATGTGACTCCAGTCTCCAAAAGAGCTGCTGCAACATAAGCTGTTAGAGCAATTTTTCCATGATTCCCACCCTGTACAACAGAAAAGATACTATGTAATATCAGGATTTGTCTTTAACACCCTCTATTGCCATTTACACTGTACTGGTTTATACTGGAAAGGGTTTGGTTAACATTTAGGAAAGATTAGAAAAACAAAGTCTCTGTGTAAGGAAACACCATGGAAATACCATATTAGTGTAGTAAACGAATAGCTGAAACAGTGGTTTCATGGCTCAGATAAAACTAGTTTATTTTATCAATGACTTGGTTCAGACAGAACATGATGGGTCTTTTCTTTGTCCTATATAAATAATTTTACTCTACATTTTTTTTAATAGAGACATGAACTTTTTTCCTAGACATCTGTTTACCTGAATATCCTTGTTTAGAATTCGCCCCATCGCGGGAAAAGAGCCATCCTTCTTTTGATGCTGGATAATCCAGTCTTTTGCTGCTGAAAGTTCTAATGGATCAATAAAGACGAAACCACGAGACTGTGCAAATGATTTTAACACAAAGGCTGTGAGCCTGGAAAAAATTTATGGCAAAATAAGGAGCATGCAAACATAGTGACTGAGAGGAAAGACTAGGCAGATACTATTTACTTCTTACCACATACTTCCAGAAGAGTCCCTCTCTCCAAATGCACTGTATGAGCCATCTTGTCTCTTGTATGTCAGCTGCCGTTGATATCCTATCAAAAGACGGCAAGTTAAACTCAGAACAAGTTCTATAAAAGTAATGATAAAAAGCATATGGAGAACAGCACTTTTCTTATGTGTAATCTGTCCCTTTCCCTTAGTGGTTTTCTCTAACTTCTCTCTTTTCTCCTCTATGTCCCTGGGCATCCTCTAGAGATGAGCAGACTTTTTGGATTTCTGGTTTGTGAGAACCAGAACGATCAGTGTCGGATTCCCGCTGTCTGCTCGCTCCGTGCAGCGGGTGGATACCTTCTAAGGAACGCATGGAAAACTGGGATACAGCCAATGTCTGCTCATCTCTAGCATCCTCCTCTTTTGCTGCTTTTTGGATTTGTCTTGGTTCACACAAAGAACTTCCAGGTCACAGGGGTCAGCAGTGACATCACAGCTCTGCAAGCCTATAGCCCCACCCCCTCCTCTCTGAATCTAGCTCCACCTACTCTGCCCATAGGCAGGAAAATTACTGTCTTCCTACACATGTCTTTTGAGCAGCATGGTGGCTCAGCATCTGCCAATTACTTATATTATCAAATCAACGACTTTATTGATATTGTATCTGTTGTAGGACTACAAACCCCAGCACACATGTATAAGTTAGGAGTTGTAGTCCTGGATTACATATACACTACAGTAGCCATACTACAGATGGGTGGGGTTTCAGTGAGCCAGGAGTCTGCTGCAAGTTTACCTCAGCAAGAAATAGATAGAATGGTGAGTGACATGAGGTGAGGTAGCATCTCTCCTCTCCATATTACAGATAGCAGCAGCACTGCCCTAACACTGGAGATCTTTACAGTACAATAACAACAATATAATTCCTTTATTTATATAGCTCCAACTATTCAGCAGTGCTGTACAGAGATTGTAGTCACTGATCTCGGTCCTTGTTTTATTTAGTCTTATTCAGTTCTAAGCTGCTGCTTTCTGCTGAAAACTGTGTGTGAGCTGCCTTCTCCATCTCCCCCTCCACCACCCTTTCTTCCAAGATGGCTGGCTTTATCTGCAATTTTGTAGCTTCTTTACTGAGGGTTAATCTAAAGTCAAGTTAATGATGTACTCGCTGTGATTATCCCTCATTACAAAGTTGCAGATAGGGGCTTCTTTACATAAGCCAACTCGGAAGGGAGGGGGGAGGAGGGGGAGACAGAGAGAAAGGCTCACACAGTTTTTTGTGTCTTCAGCACCAGCTGAGAACTGGGAGAAGGAGACTAAAAAGATAATAACAATTATAGAATTAATTGTTATTCTCACCATGGGCAGCAATATATGAGAAGTTATGTTTGAGTAGTATACCCCTTTAAATGGCCACTGTCATTTTAAATTACTGCCTTCCATGTCATTTATGAATCACTTTACCTACTAAAAAAAGACTCCTTACTTCAGGAAAAAAATCTCTAAAGTCTTGGTCACTAGGTACTTCACTTTCCTTCCATCTGCTGTCCACTGTCTGTTGTTAGAATAATTCTGTCTTTAGTAACAGCTATGTCAGGACAAATTACAAGAACTGGGGGCAGGGCTTAGCTAGTGTTATGTGCAGGAGAAAGATAGAAAGCCTGAGCCGTGTAACTACAAGCTGCCTTCCCAAGTGATCAACACTGTACTTTAAAGTTACATCAATTAGATTTTATCACACTTTTGTCCCACCATACAAGCTTTATGAACACAGCTTTGCTAAATGAAGGAGGCCTGAATCAAGCATGCACTTTAACACAACACAGCTGAAAGGTGAAACAATTGCTGTTATTTGCAAAGTTTCCATTAAAAAAATCACTCATTTTCAAAATGAATACCTTAATGGGTCTTATTAGGAATAACCAAAGATTTCACAGAATATGAATTTCTATAAAAATAAAATTACTTACAAAATTACTAAGCTTACCTTGCAACAAATAGTCCACAGCTTCGCTCTCCACTTCAGCACATAATTGCTTGGTTTTCTGAAGATACTTTAGAACAAATACATTTGGCGCAAAATGTATCATATTTTGTTCCCCACATCCAAATGGAAGTCGAAGGAGGTTATCCAGGTTACTTACGGTGGGACCCATTACATCTCCTAAGGAAAAAAAAAATCAAGAACAAATAAAAATCAAAGCAAAATGGATTTACAGACCTTTGATACTATGCAAGAGAATCTTATGATTAATATTAAGAATGACAAGTAGTTGTCATAAGTAATGTTACTGCATATGCTTTACCTGCCTGAAAATGTTGGCTTAAACTTTTCTTAACAATAAACTATCACATTTTACTGTTCAATCCTATGTCACAACCTGATAGCTTCAGAGGTGCACCATATATGAAGGTGGATGAGAACTGACATGACAGCATAAAACATCATTATTGCAGATATATTGTCCATACCCACATTGTCTATCAGTTAGGGGGAATTTTAACTTTAGACATCATACAGGCTAAAATGCCCCTGGGATTACCTATAAACACAGTGTTTTTAATGTTGTTATACTTTTTTAATATCACAAAAATTAGCCTTAAAAATTATTTTATTTTTTCTAATCTAGGTGTTGCGTCTCTGGAGTTACCTAGATGCTTTTTATCCAACTACCAACCATAAACAGTACACTATAATACATTATAATTTTTCAAATCATCTGATAAATTCAAACTTGCATGTTTATAAAATCAATAATAAAAATAATATTGACCTATAATAGAAGCTGTGGCTCTCTCGGACCCGGAAATGACATTGTGTGGGATGCCCAGGGTAAAAGCCTCATTGTGGTTCTCATCTGTCTCTTCCTTCCTCCAGATTTTAAACTCCCCTATGGAACCCCAGCCAGTCGAAAAGCCGATGAACTTCACGTCCGGCTGCTTGCCTGCTTCCCACTCCACGATAACAGAGTCATTGGAGCCTTTGGTGCCGTGTCCTACCTGAGGAAGGTGGAGACAGAGAAGAAAGGGATGTGTATGGTCTTCACCCATAAAATGTATCTAATATTTAAACATGTATTTTAATTTGGTGAAATAAATAAGCATAGTAATTGTCATTCTGGAAAACAGCCAAATACACAAGGAAACAAAACAATAAGGATATCATAAAAACACAAATACTTTATATGGAAAAGATAGCGTCTAAAAACTTAAATTTGAATAAAAAAGCATTAAAGTTTACCTGCTGTTACAAAAGAGTTTCAGAAACTTGCATGGACTTGTTACATTAACCCGTAAGGGTGCCTTTACACTTACCGGATCTGCTGCAATCCTGTGTCCTGTCATTTTCTAAAAGTTTACGTACTCGCAGAAGATTTTTCATTCCCCGTCCCATTTAACCCACCGCTGCCTGACTAATATGTTACCTGGCCGTGCTCCAGCTTGCTTCTCAGTCACCCAGCTCCCTGGTGTCCCCTCAGCCAATCAGTGTGCTGCCCCTCCACAGCAAAGCTAACAAAATTAACAACTCCTCCATATGTTGGATATGAGTGACCTCGGCGAACCATTCTTCTAAGGACAGAGGGCCAGGGGACTGCCAATGTCTTGGGATAATTGTCTTGGCAACCTGTAGTAGGTGCCGCGTTAAA
The DNA here is from genome assembly GCF_027789765.1 of Dendropsophus ebraccatus. Classification (NCBI taxonomy): domain Eukaryota; kingdom Metazoa; phylum Chordata; class Amphibia; order Anura; family Hylidae; genus Dendropsophus; species Dendropsophus ebraccatus. The sequence continues at coordinate 96,833,577 of NC_091456.1, forward strand.
ATTTATTGAATTTAGCCTGGGGCATAGTAAACATAAATAAGGGCAGCCTCTGGTTTACTAGGGATGTGGCCGTTGGCTGAAATCTTTGGCAACCCCACTAAATGTGGGTCATTGTGTCCACATCCATCCCACATCTCTAGCACATATCAGAAACCTCTGGGTACCATCTATGGAGAGCTTCAGGAATCCTATACCACCTGGTCAAAATTTTGTAGCATGTTTCCTGAAATTTCGTAGCTATGACTGCTTTGTGGGTCAAAAAGAAACACTTTGCCCAAAGGGCCTGAGTGAAGTGTTTGTTTAGTTCCTCCTTCCAGTTGTTACAATAGTTGGGAAGGGTCTGAGACCTGGAAGACATCAGTATTCCATAGATGGTAGAAATGGAGTGGGGCAGACAGGATTTTGATCCTGTAATGTTAAAAGGTTTCCATGTGTGGGGGTGAAAAAGTACATCTCTTTTTATTACACTAGAGCACTGTTGGCATCCTAAGCTGGGGTAAGTAACGTTTTTAGATTGGCCCAGTTGAGATTGCCGACTAACTTTATTATGACTAACATCTGCTCTCACCAATAAATTCCTCTAGTTGAGTCCCTTTTTATTACATATCAAAGGATCGTACGGAAACTCTTTAATTGTTGGAAGTGGAATCTTTCAAGATATGCCAATACTTTTTAATGGATCTGTCCACTATGTAATTTAAGGGATGGAATTTCCTGACAAAAGAAAAGCAGGGCCCCACATTCTCTCGTTCTCAACAGGAGGACCTTGTTCTATTGGTGAGTAGCTTACGGACATACACTTGGCTTGATTCTTTCGTAACATTAGACTTTTTTTTTATTTTTTTTTTTACTAAGGATATTGGAAAAGACTTGGAGAAACATGAAACATTATACCTGAAAGATCTTGGTTGGAGGACTTGTGGCACACTTAATCCTCCTAACATCTTAGCAAAGATAGCTGGCTGTGCAATCTTTGTCCATTGACAAGAATTGCATAATGAAACCCACAGACAAAGGTGGCTCAATATTTTTAATGGACAAAGATGCAGAAGGCAGACACATATAGACCAATTACTATCCAAAACCTTACATTAAACAAAAAATACAACAGATATTGCACAAGTATGAAGGTGTCATTGATGCTAAAATGTCAGATTTTTTTGATTAACAAATCACCAGTTGTACCTGTGTTATATATTCTTCCTAAGGTGCACAAACGGTTGGAGAAACCACCTGGGCATCCTATCGTTGCATCAAGACCAAGAAATCTTTTTTGTTTGATATGGGCGATTTTTTTTGGTTCCCATATCTAGAGATGCCTGGCTTGTGGCGATCAATGTGGAAAGTTTGTACACATTGATCGTCCATGCCAAAGGCGTCTCTGTTGAGACATGAATGTTACTTAATAGTGACTACACTCTCCAACAACAATCCTTCGTTCTAGTTCTATTAGAGATTGTTTTGAGAGAAAATTTCTTTATGTTTGGGGATATTTTCTATTTGCAATGCAGGGGAATTGGTGATGGGGTCCAAGCCCTTCCCTATGCAAACTCATACATGGCAGAATTTGAGGAACGGTATGTGTACAGTTGTCCTGACTATCAAAGACATGCCAAAGTATGGCATTGTTTCATTGGCGATTTGTTTTGCGTGTGGGAGGGGCCACTGGAGAGCCTATTACAATTTCAGGCAACTCTGAAAGGAGAATGGAAGGAGCTTAATTTTACAATGGATTATGACCAGTTAAATGTCAGCTTTTTAGATACTAGAGTCATTAGGTATCAGTCGGGTATCCTAATAACAGATCTATACAGGAAAGACACAGAGAGTAACAGTTTGTTACACTTTACGGGTACAAACCCACTTGACGTATTTGCTGCGTGAATCAGTCTTAAAAATAAGCAGGTAAAACGCAGGTTGGCTTTATACAATTGTTCTGTGTTAAAATACGCAATTGCGTATTTTTGAAGCGTGAAGCTACATGCGTTTTTCGCACAGGTTGTTAACAACTGATGCTTTGCTAACAACAAGCTTCACGCTTCAAAAATACGCAATTGCGTATTTTAACGCTGAACAATTGTATGAAGCCAACCTGCGTTTTGCCTGCTTATTTTTAACACTGATTCACGCAGCAAATACATCAAGTGGGTTTGTACCCTACAAGTGGACATGCTTATTCTTTCAAGCGAGCAATGCCATATTCACAGTACGAAAGGGTTAAACAAGTTGTTGCAGATACATCCAAACAAGAGTAATGGTTATTAGAGGTGAAAGGTTCAGGCAACGAGATTATCCTCATAAACCATTAAAACAAGGTTCTCTAGTGGAGAACGAGAGAATGTGAGGCCCTGAATTCATTTTGTCAGATTTGTTAATTACATAGAGGACAAAGCTTTTAAAAAGTATTGGCATATCTTGAAAGATGCCTATTCAACAATTAAAGATGTACAGTACGGTCCTTTAGGCTAGGTTCACACTATGTATCTGTGCGGCTGTATTGCGGGCGGTAAATCATCGGCCGTATTTTTCCGATTCATGCGTACGCTGGAAAGTATACGATATACCGCTGCACAGTGCACACTATGTATGAGCCTACAGCCCAATCGTAAACAGACCCGTAAAAAATAAACAAGACCATTGTTTGCGGCTGGAACTGTGCAAATTCACAGCCGTGGATTGACAAGCGGTCCGTACGGAGTACTTCAAAAATAGCCGGCAATAATGCCGAATGCTGATGCCTCTAATAGTTAATATATTAAATTAATAAAACACATTTTCTTTGTAATAAAGTCCCTTTCGTTGTTCAATAATTTAATTCTAACGAATCCATCATTGTGCAATTAAATATACTGTTAAAATAAATATATATGTAAATAAATGTATATTTATATATATATTTATTTTTTGACAGTATATTTAATTGCACAATAATGGATTCGTTTAAATTAAATTATTGAACAACGAAACTGATTTTATTACAATGAAAATGTGTTTTATTAATTAAATATTAATTAGTACAGGAAGCTCCATTAAGCCGTTAATTCATATTCCCGGTAATAGAGCATTCTGTACTAATCAACACTTTACTTTAATTAAAACATCAAATGTTTCTTCTAATTATGTTATCACAATAGCATTATTAGAAGAAACATTTAGAATTATATGTGCGCTCAGCTGATTGGCTGAGCGCACATATAAAGAGCCGGTCCGCAGTGCAGTGACTTCATTGTGCTGTGGACCAGCAAAGAGGACACATCGGGGTGAGTATAAAGCTCTCCCCATCCCCTCCCCAGCACTGCACCCATCCCAGTAAGGAAGGGGGGTCACTTAACCCCTTCCTTGCTGGGATGGGTGCAGTCTGACATCAGTCTGGCCCCCAAGGGGTTAAGGGGGATGCAATACATCCTCCCTTAACCCCTTGGGGGCCAGACTGTAAGCAGCGATCTGTAAAGATGCTGCATACTGTAAGGAGCACAACACCGCTCACAATGATGGGTGTTGTGCTCCTGTTTGTGTGTTTTTTGTGTGTTTCTCCCTTTTTGTTTTTCAGATATCGGTATCCTGAGGATTACGTCGGATTCGGTGGACTAAGTCCATGACCAGCGGTTGTTTGGTGTTTTTTTTTCAATAAAATGGTCAATGAGGGGTGTGGGGGTGTTTTTATTTGAATAAAAACATTTTTTCACTTGTGTGTTGTCTTTATTTCTTTACTTTATAGACTTAGTAGTGGAAGCCGTCAAATAGACGGAATCCATTACTAAGTCGGGGCCTAGTGTTAGCCGGTATAAAATGGCTAACACTAACCTCCCATTATTACCCCAGTACCCAATGCCACCAGGGGTACTGGGAAGAGTCGGGTGCCAGTGGTCCCGGAGCATCAAAATTGGCGCTCCTGGACTGGGGCGGCAACAGGCTGGTAAGATTTAGGCTGGGGAGGGCCTAAAACAATGGCTGTTGCCACCCTGGTGTTACCAGGCTGCTGTCGCTTGGTTTTTAACCCGGCTGGTTATAAAAATAGGGGGGACCCTATGTGTTTTTTTTTTATTTATTTATTTATTTAAAATAGGCTATGTGATACATAGCCTTAAAGGACAAGTGCCATGAAAAACTTTTTTCCCAGTAATTGAAGCACATTACAAAGTTATATAACTGTGTAATGTGCTTCAATCACCTATCTGCCTCCCTTCCCTGTCTTTTCCCCCCTCCACCCCCCACCAGGAAGTGTCCAAACTCACACAGACCTAATGACTGTCCTCACAGTCACCAATCTCTTCTCTCAGCTCCTTCTCCTGTTACAGCAGCCCCCCCCCCCCCCTCCCCATCTTGTCAGGTGACTCAGCTTGCTCAGCTCCCATTGGCTGAACAACTGTAAGCCATCACTTGTCACATGTCATGCTTATCTTCCCTCTGACTGACTCCGGCACATAGGCAGCTCCCCCCTCCCCTCATACCCTCTCTCCTGCTGCCGTGGACTCAGTGAATGAATGAGTCATGTCACTAGAGAAGATAAGCAAGTGACAATCGGAGCTGAGGAAGCAGAGTCACCTGACAAGGCAGGAGAGGGGGAGGCTGGTGTGACAGGACCTAGAGCAGCCCTCCTGCTGATGACTCATCCTCACAAGAAGGAGCTGCCTGGTGACGGTGACGACAGTAATCAGGTCTGTGTGAGTTAGGACACTTCCTGGTGGGGGGTGGAGGGGGGAAAAGACAGGGAAGGGAGGCAGATAGGTGATTGAAGCACATTACAGAGTTATATAACTTTGTAATGTGCTTCAATTACTGGGAAAAAGTTTTTCATGGCACTTGTCCTTTAATATGTAATAAAAAGGCACCTAACTTGAGGAATATATTGGTGAGAGCAGATGTTGGTCCTATGAAAGTTACTTTACAATCTCAATTGAGCTGATCTAAAAATGTTACTTGGATGCCAATAGTGCTCTAATGTAATAAATGGAGACATATCCCACCCCCAACAAACACACAGGGAAACCTTTTAACATTGGAGTGACAGCCGGAATGTTATCTACCTATTGAAGTGCCCTTGTGGCCTTCTGTATGTAGTAGAGACATTGCAAAAAATATGTGACAGAATTGTTCAACATACAAATAAGTCGACCATCAGGTCTCTCAATTTATTGTTACTGGTCTCTAGTCAATTTAATGTAACCGTCACATCTCAAAATTACAATACCAAGTCCATTTATTCAGGCGTGGAGGTGATTTAAAGCAATTGGTTTACAAACGCAACCCATTTTGGATACATACCCTGTGGATATTGGAACCACGTGGTATGAATCAGGATTATGAAATTTCCCAGTTAGCCACTTGAATACTGATATTAGTTGTCGTTTTCTTTCTTTCTTTTATATTATCAGCGGATGATTCAATTACCTTTTCTGAAGCAATATTGTGATGTACAATACTGTGCAAGCTATGCTATTTAACTCAATGTGGTGCAATGTGGTGATTTTTGCCTTTCACCGAATGGGTAAATTAAATAAATGTTTGGATTAACAAATGGGGGGGGATGTTGTTTGAAATTACAATGACAATTTAATTATTTACCTGGATGAGACCATTTTTCCAGCTTATCCAGAATGCTCGAAACTCATCCCAGGATAAGATAGCAGGAGTTTTTTCACTGGATATAGGTTCTCCCATCTTGCTGGTTGCTATCCAAGTTCTAGAGTTCTGTTGACCACCAATAACAATCTCTATCATCTCAGCCATGTCATGGGGTCCTGATGAGAGCGCTATATGGGCATCATTATGTGCTTTAACAGTCAAGTCAAAGTGGGTCATTCGCTGTGGCTTCTGTACATATTGATAATCAAACTTGTTGGGAGTAGAAATTTGAATTTTCTCTAGGCCAAAAAAGACACTGCATAAATTCACAAAGAAGTACATAAAAGATGATGGCATTGGTATTAAATTGCATTTTTCAGGCAAACGAAATGCAAACAGCATCTAAATAGACTCTTGCTACTTTTATTAGTTGCTCCTTTATCTTTTGTAATGCTAGCAACAATACCCACAAAGCTTTAAAGCACTTACCGCATATGCATTTTACCTTTCATGCAGTTGCCCTCTTCAAGAGCTATTCAGATGATTATCATTGACTGCACTGTGGCCTATCACCATAAGCATGGAAGACAGTGTCTGTCCTACAGCTTAGGGTACTATTACACAGAACGATAATCGGCCAAATCGGCCCGATTTGGCCAATTATCGCTCCATGTAATAAATACAACGATCAGCCGATGACAACCATCATCGGCTGATCGTTGATATAGGTTCTGACCTATTTTCGTCGGGCGACGACCACGCACCGCTACGTGTAATAGCGATATACATTACCTATCCACGTTCCAGGGCTGCTCCTGCGGTCTTCTCCCCGGGTCCCGCTCGCTCTGGCTTCAACCACAGGCCATGGCGGCCCCAGCCTGTGATTGGCTGAGCGGCCTGTCAGCTGACAGGCCACTCTGAAGCTAGAACGAGCAAAACCTGTGGAGAAGAGGAAAGCAGAAGCAGCCCTGGAGCGTGGATAGGTAATGTATGTAGTTTAAACAAGGGCTGCAAGGACATCGGTAACGATGTCCTTGCAGCCCTTGTTAAACGATTATCGAGCCGTCTAGCAGATTGCTGCTCGTTTACAGGTATTATCGGGCCCCCATCGGCCCGTGTAATACCACCTTTAATCTAGCCCCCCATAAATGACTTATTTGAAGCAAAATCATCAATCATATTTGTAATGGGTATTTCACAGCAAAACTTTAGCTTGGGTTTGTTTGGTTTTATTATAATTTTAAAAATACCTGAGATTTTCAAAAGATTTTAACTTTAGCATAATATTTATTAAAATTACAGCAAACTCTACATGTTACTTTATACTTATTGTACATATAGTGTACTTACCATTTGGGCATAAGAAGACGCTGTATGTGTATTCTCGGGCTAAACCCTCTGGCTGGAACAGAAGACAATTAAAATTCTTAATAAAGGAACAAGACAAAAAAGTAAATATGGGATTTTATAGTACTTTTCAGACAAACGTTCAAATGATCAGGAGATGCCCCAGATTCTTAATCCAGTTATAGTAGTAACTAGTAACACCTGGTAATAAATTAGTCCAACTACCATGCTAATATGCTTAAGTCTTTCACTACTTTTCACTAGTACCAAACAAATTGGCCGAACCCAAGCGCTTTACATTTGACTTCCACTGCCTGGAGAAATTGGATGCAACTTCTCAAGCCACCGGTAGTCAAATGCCAAGCATTCAGGTTTGGACAGTTTACTAAATACCAGTGAAAAGTAATGAAAGAACCATTTTAAAACAGTTATAAAAGTCACCTGCGGTGCCCTGGGAAGAAGGAATAAGCTCTCCTGTGTACTGTACACAATCGGGGGGGGGGGGGGGGGAGGAAATGGAGGCCTTAGAGACTCATCAAGTATTGAAAGCCAAAACCAGGAGTGGGTCCTAATAGGGATAGTCATTTCCATTATACTTTTCTCTGTTTATTCCCCTTCTGGCCTTTGTTTATACTGATGTTAAACTAGAAATGCACTGCGTTTTTTTCTTCCTGTTGGATCCACTTCTAATTTTGGCACAAAAACTGCTGTGTGTGTTTCCAGCCTTAATAAAGACCAAAATGTTGCCATTAAAGTGGCCTTAAAAGTGGCCACCATCTGCTAATAATAAGATACAAATTACAAACTTAATTTAACTTAATTAATTTACAACAAAATATACAACTGCGCAAAAAGAAATTACATTCTGAAAGTTATAAATAGTAAACAAGAAACAAGAAGCTCACCTCAACAACCACACTTCTTCGGACAAAATCAACCCCAGATGGGGATTTCCTCTCACCGTATACATCTTCTGAATATTTGGTGTTCTTAAGACTAACGCTTCCTTCTCCAAGACAGTTAATTCCTGCATATGCCAGACCTCTAGCTGAGAATTATTAAATAACATATTGTGTTAGCCATAATACTAAATTGCTACTTAGTGTATCAAAAGATGTGTAATCCAGATGTTTAACCCCTTGCCTCTGCAGCCTGTTTTGGTCTTAATGCCCAGGGCCTATTTTTCAAATCTGACCTGTCTCTCTTTATGTAGTGATAACTCTGCAAAGATTCTAATTATCGTGGTTATTCTGAGTTTTTTCGTGACATATTCCTCGTTATGTTTGTGATATACTTTAGTTGATACATTCAGTAGTTTTTTTTGTAAAAAACACATTTGCACAAAAGCTTTCAAAAATTTACGTTTCTTTATATTCAAAATTCTCTTGTTCTAAGAAAAATAGTCATGCCACATGAACTAATTATTAATGCAACATCTACAACATGTCTTCTTTATGGTGATGTTGTTTGGTGAATGTCCTTTTAGTTGTTAGGATGTTAGAGGGCTTCGAAATTTTACAGCGATTTTTCACATTTTCAGGAAAATTTCAAATTCTGATTTTATTAAGGACCAGTTCAGTTCTGAAGTGGATTTGTGGAGCCTGTATGTTAGTTATCCCCTTAAATCTCTTTACTGTAAAAACTGCACCCCTCAAAGTATTCAAAGTAACATTTCATAAGTTTATTTACCCTTTAGGTGTTTCATAGAAATTTAAGCAGGTTGAAGGAGAAATTTTGGCAGATATTCCATCTTAAGACATTTTTTCCTCTAATACAGTAAATACTAACTGAGAAATGGAACTTAATATTTAGTCCGCTTTTTCAAATGCTTCTAGAAACCCCCCATATGTGGCCACAGTGAGTCACCTGACCCAACCACAGGCCACAGGCATGACAGAGGCCTGGGGAATTTTGGGGCCTTTTTTTAATTTCAGGTTTTTTTTAGCCATTATACCATGTCACAGAGGCCTTGCTGTGCCAAAATATTTGTATAAGACAAGTTGACGTTTCCATCGGTACCATTCTGGTGGACAAGTGACACCCTGATCATTTTTATTACATTTTTTATGAGGAGGTATGAATAAAAAACACAATTTAGCAGCTATTTTTCATAATTTTGTGTACGCCATTTACTATACGTAACATATGACATGTTGTCGTTATTTTTCAGGTCGGTACGATTACAGTGATATCCATTTTATATAGCTTTTGTTATAGTTTATGACATTTATACTACAAACACTATTTGTGTCTTGCAAATTGTAAGAGCAGCAATATTTTTATTTTTTCGACAATGGAGTTATGTGAGGCATAAGCTGACGTTTTTAGTGGTACACCTTTTGGGTACATGTGACGTTTTGATTCTATATTTTTTAAGGGGAGGGATTAACAAAAAAAAATGTATTCGTTTTTTTACGGCGTTAATCGGGTGGGATAATTAATGTAAGGGGTTAATAGATGGGGTCATTACGGACGCAGCGATACCAAGTATGTGTATTTTATTCATAGGGGATCATTTATAAAGGGGGTGGGGAATGTGTATATGTATTTATTTATTTATTTAACTTATTTGTTTGTTTATTTATTTATGTATGTATGTATTTATTTATTTGTGTGTGTGTTTAACTGTAACTTTTGTAGGTACCTCTATAATACATTACAGCACATAATCAGTGCTGTAATGTATTATAGAGTGAACACTGACAGCTCATTCAAATGATCAGACCCCTGCCTCAGTGCATTTAGACAGTCTCTAAACTGCAGGGGCTGCTTGCCTGCTCTTCCTGCTCACCCCCCCCCCCTCCTTTACTGTTAGGCAGTTTTTATTTATTCCCCCAAATGATACCCCTAGGAACAGTGCAACTATTTAACATGACCACATGACCTAAGACTGGCATTGCAGTTCAGCATTAGGAGGGTTTCCACTAATCCCCATCAAAAATAACGCTGCCTAAATATTTGAATTACAAGCAAAATTGGACGAACTATGCCATTGTAAGTGTTTTTAAGTATTTTATTTATAGTTTGCATTTTTTTTTCAAGAGAATGTCCAATGTACATAGAAAGATTATCTGCCAAAGATTTGAAGCCAAAGCGAGGAATAAATTTGAAAAGAGGAGAAATCTCAGGCTTTCCTTTATGACCTAATCTCTCTGTTTATAGTCTGTTTCTGGCTTTGGCTTTGAATCTTTGGCAGATAATCTGTCAGATAATCTTTCAGTGTACATGGACCCTAAACTACAGTCATGGCCAAAGGTTTGTAGATTGACACAAATATTATATTTTCACATTAAGGCAAGACTGTGAGAGAGCCGATTCTCTTGGCTGAAAAGCAACCCCACACATGAATGGATTCAGGATGCTTTACAGTTGGCATGAGACAAGACTGGTGGTAGCGCTCACCTCGTCTTCTCCGAACAAGCTGTTTTCCAGATGTCCCAAACAATCGGAAAGGGGATTCATCAGGGAAAATGACTTTACCCCAGTCCTCAGCAGTCCACTCCCTGTAACTTTTGCAGAATATCAGTCTGTCCATGATGGTTTTTCTGGAGAGAAGTGGCTTCTTTGCTGCCCTCCTTGAGACCAGGCCTTGCTCCAAGAGTCTCCGGCTTATAGTGCGTGCAGATGCACTCATACCTGCCTGCTGCCATTCCTGAGCAAGCTCTGCACTGCTGGTAGCCCGATCCTGCAGCTATAACACTTTTAAGAGATGGTCCTGGCACTTGCTGGTCTTTCTTGGGCGCCCTGGAGCCTTTTTGGCAACAATAGAACCTCTCTCCTTGAAGTTCTTGATGATGCAATAGATTGTTGACTGAGGTGCAATCTTTCTAGCTGCGATACTCTTCCCTGTTAGGGCATTTTTGTCAGTGCAATGATGACGGTTCTTTAGCGATAACCATGGTTAACAGAAGAGAAACAATGAAGCCAAGCACCAGCCTCCTTTTAAAGTGTCCAGTGGTGTCATTCTTACTTAATCATGACAGATTGATCTCCAGCCCTGTCCTCATCAACACCCACACCTGTGTTAATGGAGCAATCACTGAAACGATGTTAGCTGGTCCTTTTACGGCAGGGCTGCAATGATGTCGAAATGTGTTTTGTGGGATAAAGTTCATTTTCTAGGCAAATATTGTCACGGCCGCGGCGGCGTCCCATGCTCCGGGCCGCCGCCGCGACCTCCCCCCATCTCATGCAGCTGCCGGGGTCCCGGTGCAGGGACCCGGCGCTGCTACACGTTCGGCCCCGGGGGGCGCCTCACCTCTCCACGCTCCTGTCTCTCGCTGTGCCGGCCGGCGCGCGCGTCCCCGCCTCCTAGGGCGCGCGCGCGCCGGCTGTCTCAGATTTAAAGGGGCAGTGCGCTCCTAATTGGTAGTTGCACCAATCACTCCCCTATAAATCCCAGCATGCCCTGTCCCCTGTGTTGGAGCCTCTACTTGCTTCCCATAGCGTTTGGCCCAGCTCCCTGTTGTTCCTGTGTCCTGTCCGTTACCTGGTCCCTAGTCCCTGTTCCTGAGTCCTGTCCGTTACCTGGTCCCTAGTCCCTGTTCCTGGTTCCTGTTCCCCTGTCACTCCATCTGTTCCTGTGTCCCGCCTGTCACGTGCTCCCTCATCTGCAGACTATTGCCTGTGCCATCTCCTGCCACGCCTCGCCTGCCGACACCAGCAACCAAGCCAGGGGTAGCGACCTGGGGGTCGCCTGCCGCAGCAAGTCCATCCCGCCTTGCGGCGGGCTCTGGTGAAAACCAGCGGCCCCTTAGACTCCGCTCCCTGGTGAGGTTTGTGCCATCGCTGGTGCCGGTCCAGTGGATCCACTACTCCGGGCGTTACAGTAGGCTCCAACCATGGATCCCGGCGAGGTGCCTGATATCCGCGAGGTAGCCCGAGTGGTCGCCCTACAGGCTCAACAGATTCAGCAACAGTCACAGCTGATTCAACAACTGACTGCAGCCGTTCAACAGCATACCACAGCTCAGCAGGCATCACCTCCGGCAGCCTCTTCTAAACTACGACTGGCTCTCCCAAGTAAATATGGAGGTGACCCCAAGTTGTGCAGAGGGTTCCTGACCCAATGCACTATGTACATCGAACTTTTAAGCAGTCAGTTTGCCACCGAGCGCTCTAAAGTGGCTTTCATTATCAGCCTATTGGAGGGAAGAGCTCTGGCCTGGGCCACGCCACTATGGGACCGTAATGATCCGGTTGCTGCCAATTTTCGAATCTTCCTGGACGAGTTCCACTCTGTCTTTGAGGAACCTGCCCGTGCGTCTTCGGCTGAGACTGCTCTCCTCAATTTATCCCAAGGGACTTCCTCCGTTGGTGACTACGCCATCCAGTTCCGCACCCTGGCTGCGGAACTAGACTGGAATGAGGCCGCTCTGATTGCCACCTTTAAAAAGGGCCTGTCCAGCCAAGTGAAGGATGTGCTCGCTGCCCGGGATCTGCCTACCTCCTTGAACGATCTTATTCTACTGGCTACCAGAGTCTACACCAGGTTTTCCGAGAGAGAGGAGGAGGTCCGGCAAGGACGGCGTCTGAGTCTGCCCCGTCGCCATCCTCGGCTGGCACCGGTGTTCCAGAATCCTGTTGCTCCTATGTCCCAGTCGCTTCCAGAGGTTCCTATGCAGGTGGAACGTGTTCGCCTGACGACTGATGAGAGGAACCGTCGACTGGACCAGAATCTCTGCCTCTATTGCGGTGGCGCGGATCACTATCGGCAGAGATGTCCCCAACGCCCTCAGCGTCCGGGAAACGCCCGCACCTAGGTCCGGTGGGAGAGGCCTCCCTAGGTGTGAATGCCACCTCTCCAAGGTTGACTATGCCCGTCTCCATCCAGACACCCTCTGGGCAAGTTTTCCAGACTACTGCCCTCATCGACTCTGGCTCTGCTGGCAGTTTCATCTCTGCTTCGTTGGTCCAAAGATGGCGGCTACCCGTGATCCAGCTAGCCCAACCCCGGTCTATCTCTTCGGTTACGGGGGAGGTTCTTACCGAAGCGGTGTACAGCCAGACGGCACCCCTAGTCCTCCAGGTGGGAGCCTTACATCAGGAGAAGATCTCCTTCTATGTCTTGCGCCATTCCTCTTCCAACCTCCTGCTGGGGCTTCCTTGGCTGCAAATCCATACCCCTAAGCTGGACTGGAGAACTGGGGAGGTTCTCAGCTGGGGTCAGGACTGTCATAACCGGTGTCTGAGATCTCCTCAACCCAAGTGCTCTACAAGGTCACCTGCTTGTGTCAAGCCTCTATCCGGGCTACCGGAGGACTACCAAGACTTTGTCGATGTTTTCTCGGCCAAGGAGGCGGACTCACTACCACCTCATCGGGCCTATGATTGCCCTATAGACCTCCTTCCTGGGGCTTCTCCTCCACGTGGTCGAGTATACCCTCTCTCTGTGCCCGAGACTGAGGCCATGTCCTCCTACATCCAGGAGAACTTACTAAAGGGCTTCATCCGCAAATCCACGTCTCCAGCTGGCGCCGGATTTTTCTTTGTTCAGAAGAAGGACGGTTCCCTCCGCCCATGCATAGACTATCGGGGTTTAAATAAGGTGACCGTTAAAAACCGCTATCCTCTTCCGCTTATTCCGGAACTATTCGACCGTCTTCGTGGAGCAAAGATCTTCTCCAAGCTGGATCTCAGGGGAGCGTATAACTTGGTCCGAATTCGTAAGGGAGACGAATGGAAGACCGCTTTCAACACCAGGGATGGGCACTACGAATATCTGGTCATGCCATTCGGCCTATGCAATGCCCCAGCGGTCTTCCAGGAATTCGTGAACGATATCTTCCGAGACCTCCTCTATGTCTGCGTCATTGTTTATTTGGACGACATTTTGGTCTTCTCCCCGGACCAGCAGACTCATGTGGCACAAGTGCGTCAGGTTCTACGAAGACTACGGGCCAATCATCTATACGCCAAGCTTGAGAAGTGTGTTTTCCATCAGCGCAGTCTTCCATTTCTTGGCTATATCGTCTCCGATCAGGGCCTACAAATGGATCCAGCCAAGCTCACAGCTGTCCTTCAATGGCCACGCCCGGTGGGACTTAGAGCTATCCAACGTTTCCTGGGCTTCGCCAACTATTACCGGCAATTCATCCCTCACTTCTCTACCCTGGTCGCACCCATTGTGGCTCTCACTAAAAAGAAGGCGGACCCCAGACGTTGGCCTCCAGAGGCCGAACAAGCCTTCAATAGCCTCAAGTCTGCCTTTGCCTCCGCTCCTGCCCTAGTCCGCCCGGATGTCTCCAGGCCGTTTTCTCTCGAGGTCGATGCTTCTTCTGTGGGCGCAGGAGCTGTTCTCTCGCAAAGGGACACATCAGGCAAGACCAGAACCTGTGGGTTCTTCTCTAAGACTTTCTCCCCTGCCGAGAGGAACTATACCATTGGGGACCGTGAACTCCTGGCCATTAAGTTGGCACTGGAGGAGTGGCGTCATCTATTAGAGGGGGCTAAACACCCGGTTAACATCTACACGGACCACAAGAACCTCCTCTACCTCCAATCGGCTCAACGCCTCAATCCCAGGCAGGCTCGGTGGTCCCTCTTCTTCTCTCGGTTCAACTATACCATCCACTTCCGTCCAGCCGAGAAGAATCTAAAGGCTGATGCATTATCCCGAGCATCCGATGTCATGGGGCAAGAGGAATCTCCTCGTCACATAATACCTCCCGACCGCCTAGTACCAGTTGCCACTTCTGCTCTGCAGAGTCTGCCTCCCGGGAAGACTTATGTGCGCCCCGCACTCCGTAAACGCATCTTGAAGTGGGGGCATTCCTCTTTGGTAGCCGGGCATCCAGGAGCCCAAAAGACCGGGCAATTGATCTCCCGTCACTACTGGTGGCCCAATCTACTCCAGGATGTCAAGGATTTTGTGGCTTCCTGTGCAGTCTGTGCCAGGAATAAATCTCCCCGTCTAAGACCTGCCGGCCTACTATTGCCCTTGCCAGTCCCGGATCATCCCTGGCACCACATTGGGATGGATTTCATCACTGACCTACCTCCATCTGCGGGCAATACAGTTATTTGGGTGGTGACGGACCGCTTTTCTAAAATGGCTCACTTCGTGGCCCTTCCTGGTCTGCCCTCTGCTCCTCGTCTGGCTCAGTTGTTCTTCCGACACATCTTTCGCCTGCATGGTCTTCCTCTTCACATTGTGTCCGACCGAGGCTCTCAATTTGTCTCTAAATTTTGGCGTGCCCTATGCTCGCAACTCCAAGTGAAGCTGGACTTCTCATCGGCCTATCATCCTCAAACCAACGGGCAAGTGGAGAGAGTCAATCAGATTCTGGGCAACTACCTACGCCATTTTGTTTCAAGCCGCCAAGACAACTGGTCCGATCTACTCCCATGGGCAGAATTCTCTTATAACCACTTGGACTCGACTTCCACAGGCAAGTCCCCTTTCTATGTGGTCTACGGACATCATCCTCGTCCTCCTCTGCCTCTCTCTCCATCCTCTGAAGTCCCAGCCGTGGAGGAGTTGTTATCTGACCTGCAATCGATCTGGGAACAAACTCGACAGTCCTTACTCAAAGCCTCTGAACGCATGAAGGACCAGGCTGATAAGAAGAGGAGACCTGCCACGAATTTTCTCCCAGGTGACAAAGTCTGGCTCTCGGCCAAATATGTCAGACTCAAGATCCCCAGCTACAAGTTGGGCCCTCGATTCCTCGGTCCTTTCTCGGTGCTAAGACGCATCAACCCTGTCACCTACAAACTCCGCCTACCCCCCACTATGCGGATTCCGAACTCCTTCCATGTTTCCCTCTTAAAACCAGTGGTCCTGAACCGGTTCTCCGATAGATCTTCGTTCTCTGCTCCTCAAGCCGTCTCTGACGACGTCTACGCTGTTAAGGACATTCTGGCCATGAAGACTGTCAGAGGGAGAAGGTTCTTCCTGGTGGACTGGAAAGGATTTGGTCCTGAGGAGAGGTCCTGGGAACCCGAGGCTAACATCCTGGACCAAGATCTCATCAAAAGGTTCCTGCAGGTTAGAAAGAGGGGGAGGCCAAAGGGGGGGGGTACTGTCACGGCCGCGGCGGCGTCCCATGCTCCGGGCCGCCGCCGCGACCTCCCCCCATCTCATGCAGCTGCCGGGGTCCCGGTGCAGGGACCCGGCGCTGCTACACGTTCGGCCCCGGGGGGCGCCTCACCTCTCCACGCTCCTGTCTCTCGCTGTGCCGGCCGGCGCGCGCGTCCCCGCCTCCTAGGGCGCGCGCGCCGGCTGTCTCAGATTTAAAGGGGCAGTGCGCTCCTAATTGGTAGTTGCACCAATCACTCCCCTATAAATCCCAGCATGCCCTGTCCCCTGTGTTGGAGCCTCTACTTGCTTCCCATAGCGTTTGGCCCAGCTCCCTGTTGTTCCTGTGTCCTGTCCGTTACCTGGTCCCTAGTCCCTGTTCCTGAGTCCTGTCCGTTACCTGGTCCCTAGTCCCTGTTCCTGGTTCCTGTTCCCCTGTCACTCCATCTGTTCCTGTGTCCCGCCTGTCACGTGCTCCCTCATCTGCAGACTATTGCCTGTGCCATCTCCTGCCACGCCTCGCCTGCCGACACCAGCAACCAAGCCAGGGGTAGCGACCTGGGGGTCGCCTGCCGCAGCAAGTCCATCCCGCCTTGCGGCGGGCTCTGGTGAAAACCAGCGGCCCCTTAGACTCCGCTCCCTGGTGAGGTTTGTGCCATCGCTGGTGCCGGTCCAGTGGATCCACTACTCCGGGCGTTACAAATATTGACTTTGCAAGTAATTGCTGTTAAGCTGATCATTCTTTATAACATTCTGGAGTATATGCAAATTGCCATTTTAAAAACTGAAGCAGTAGACTTTGTAAAAATTATGATTTGTATCATTCTCAAAACTTTTGGCCATGACTGTAGAATAATGTACAAACAGCTGTCATTGCAGTGACTGATGCCCAAACTGCAAAATGATGGACGTCATGTTTTTTTTGTTTTTTTTTTAAATAAAAATGGAGAGGAAAAAATGTTGTGGGAACATAGCCATACAGTGACAAACTTTTACATTAGTCTTACAATCTGAACTATAATATAATAGGATCACCTGAAATGTTTGCAGTTCCTAATTCAGAAAATGAGAACACTGCTGATGTGGGTTTTGTCTCTCCAGAAGCTACACATAGCTTCCGAATCAAATGCTGTCTTCCAGGATATCCTACAAATTTCACACCCTTCGTTATCATGATCTTTATATGTACCTAGAAGGAAACATCGTTCGTTAAAGAAACAATATGGTAAATTAATATTGACAGTGGATTGTATGTGTGACACCCTTGTATAATCTATCAACTGAACTGCAACATGTTTATTAGTAAATAAAATCAATAACTTCAATTAAAAAATAACTATTGGAATCATTAACATCAATATGGAATTCAGTGGAAAATAACAGACGTCTCACCTCAACATTCATCGGAAGGTAATTGTAAACGGTAAGTGGAATCTTAACCTGCTCTCCTCTTATCACAAAGTATGGCAATGTAAAATCAATGAAAAATGCTTTCATTGTCTTTAGACTGGTTGCTTTAGCCACTCCCAATCCTGTTTCTTCAGATACACCGATCGCTTCACTTATCCACGTTGTTATAGAGTCTGGGACTTCTACGTGCAATTCTCCCTCCCCAGTTATATCACTATGAATTTTAAAAAAAATCAGAGATACCAACATAAACAAAGTAACAGTTTATTTCACAAAAACATATGAGGTATGTTCTACTTGTAACTTATCAAAGATCCCAATGATAAATAGGTTGTGCCACACCAACACATAAGAAAATATTTGTTTGAAAAAGCTAAATATAAATATCTGTCATTCTTAACCACTTTTTGACCAGATTTACTTTAACTTTTGAGTTAAATTTTTTTGCTTCTAGTGTTTTTAAAAACAGTGTTTTTTTTTTATAAACAGAGCCATATAAGAACTTGTATTTGCCGGGACTAATTATACTTTCTTACAGCAAAACTGAAAAAGAGTATTTGTTGGATCAAGTGAGACGTTATCTGTATTCTATGGGTCAGTGTAATAACAGCGATATCCAATCAATATAGCTTTTGTTTCATTTTACTACTTTCAAAATAATGAAAATTTTGGTATTAATATTTTTAAAATTGCTCTGTTCTGACCCCTTTAACTTTTATTTATTCTTCCATCTATAGGGATGTATTAGGGATTATTTTGTGCACCATGATCCATCATTTTTGTTATTTTTGTTATTTTTCTGATGTATAATGTGACCAAAATTAGATATTCTAGCATGTGGTATTTTTATTTTTGTTTATGCTGCTTACTTTGCAGGATTAATACCATTATATTTAAATACATTGGACAGTTCCACATGTGGCAATGCCAGATATGCTTATTTTTATGTTTGTTTACATTTTTTACTTTGAAAAATGTGAAAAGAGGGGGGAGTTTGAAATTGTATGGGAGATTTTACTTTATTTTATACGCTTTTTAAGTCCCCTTGGGGAACTTTCATAATCAATCATTATTTTGCTTTAACATTGCATTGATCAGTGAGATTGGGGGTCTGCTAATAGAGTCTTCCTGAGCCAGACTTTATTAGCAAAGTTGTTATGAGACTAATGGAGGTAAATTAAAGGCCTTTGGCTGTTGTTGTAACCGATTGGCACCAAACAATCACATTATGCCAGTGGGACTCCTGACAGGTATGGCACCTGTCATTTAGCCATTTAAATTCAGCAATCGCTTTACATTGCGGCATTGAAATAGTTAAATGACTGACATCGGCTGGGGTCGCTTATATACTGCAGACACCCACTGTGTATGAAGCAGGTTGTATAGCTGAAATAAAGGGGTTAATACTTCCTAAGTGTGAAGCATAACATCAAGCTAAAAATGCTGACTGATATTTCTGACCCATACTGCAGGACAATTTGTAAAGTAAGAGACAATTACCTGACATTAAAGCAGTGCCATATCCAGGTTTCAGGAAAAAAGGTCCTCTTCCTTTTCTCAAATCTTAAAAAGAAAATCAAATAAAAAGTTAAAAACAATAACACAACCCCCCCCCTCCCATACATAATTATTATTATAGGAATATCATATACACAGTAGACACTATGCACAGGAAAGTATTTATAGTAGTAGTTTTTTTATGTGGGAACTAAAAAAGGCATTACTCATTTGACTCCATTGCTGTGGTGATCACCAGGTCCATGCTGATCACCTACTTCCCCATCTCAATACTAATTAGTCAGATACTGGAACCTGCCAGTTTCTATTTTCTGGCTCCTATGGACAAAGACGGCATGGACATTTCCAGACCCAAGCATGCTCAGTATTTCTGAGACCCGTGGAAAGGTCATTCCACTTGAAAGGAGAAGCAAAGTTGCTTTTGGTTTTGCCATTTAGTTGTGTCACCTTTCACTAAACTGCTGTTCAGATAGATCACTTTCCAGCAGCCCTTTACTGATCCTAGACAGAACAGGAAGTCTTAGCTTTGTTTTAGTCCTTGTATCTTAAATTCCTGTGGAAAGGTCATTCCGGTGGGGGGTGGGGGGCCAGCATTCATTTCCCACAGCACCTGAGTTACGTCACTTGTGCGTTTGGGAGTCGGGAGAACAGAACTGCTGTGGGTGCGCTGGCTGAGTATATGTGTATGCTGGTGCGGGCCAACGGCTGTCGGGTGGGGGGTGCGGGCATGTGTATGCTGGTGCGGGCCAGCAGCTTTTGGGTAGGGGGTGCAGGCCAGCGTCTATTTGGGGGGAGTGGATTTGCGATCCAGTGGCTGTCCGGGGGGAGGGTGGCGATGATTCCCTGCCAAGGGCTAACCGGGGGGGGTGTTGCGGTTTGGTGTGGGCCAGTGGCTGTCGGGGGAGGGGCATACAGGATGCCTTGTAATGGAGAATATGACAAAATAGTTACGCACCATGAAGGGGGCTCGCAGGGGTTCCCTGTACCTGTCTTTTCAGGATAAGCTGTCCTTTATGTGTATGTGTGTGATAATTATAACTAGGGACAATATAAGTCTTCTAGCAGCTTTCTCTTCTGCAAGTTGTTTTTAGTGGTCTTTCTTTATCTTTCTCTCTCTAGACTTCCCCTCCCATGTTTCTTCTCCCTCCTCCCCCTTGTTGCTAGCTCAGGGATTAGATTACAAATCTTAACCAGTAAACAAAAGTCCTTTTCACACGTACTCTATCTGCAGCGTATTTTATGCTGTGAGTTCGCCCATTCACTTCAATGGGATGACATACTCGCAGCAGGATGACAGTCCCACTGTTAGTATGCCAAAGTCAGCGCCCTAAACCCCCGCGGGGTCACCACCTTTAGCCCCAGTGCCCCACCACAGCGCACTGACTGGCTAAGCGCTGGGACACGCAGGGAGCCCCCGAAGCAAGCCGGAGCTGGGACCCGGTAACGTATGTATGCTATATAGATAAAGGAGTTGTTATTATATTTTTTCATCTGATAGAATATATTACAAAGTTTCTTTCATAGACATTACAGGGTGTGAGAGTGTGATAACTTACCGAGGAGTAATTCTGGTATGGGATGAAGCAATCAATGTTCCTGTATGTGGCTGGAAAGCTGGGACTGCTTCATCTGTGTACATGCCATCACTCTGCCGGTGGTTAAGACTGACAGTGTCTGTCATTACAACCAGTCCTGTCTCCTGCAAAATTAACCCAAAGTACAAAATATAATATTATTGGGAGCAAAACGTTTGAACAGATTTTAAACATACTGGGAACATCCCTTCTTTAAAAAGTTTAACTAAAGGAAGACATCGCAAGTTAGGCATATGTTAATGGTCTATGGTTATACACCCTTCTAACTTTGGTAACATCAATAAAAAGCTTTGTGATACTTGTATTTGCTTCACAGTAGCAAGTGCACAAAATGTTTTGGTTCCCCTTATTAAGTGTTAGTAATGATATATTCCCTTGAATTGTCTGCTTCACGATATCCAATTCTTTCAGCCATTTTTCATCTTTAATTTCCAAACGAGTCTGAAGAGTCAAATTTTGTCTGAATGAGTCTAAAGGCTGGAGCTCAACTAAGGGCTCTGACCAGATAGATTCAGCAGGGTATGCTATCATCCTGTACTGACATTGAATATTTAATGGCAACCATTTTGTTAAGATACAAAGATATAATTTAGGACAGTTGCCGTGTGTAAAGAAATAACAGTCAAATAATCTTACCATGTGACACTGCAATCTACACTATTTAATTAATTTCCATCCATTTCCATGGGAGTTATGTGCTTGGCTGCTTCCATAATTCCAGTCACCTCTTGCCACTACATTTGAATGTGTAAAGTTTACCCAGAATTGTTATAGATTGGAATACCCCTTTAATTTCTGGGTTAGCCACTTACTGTAAAAGCAAAGCGTGCATCTTTAGTAATGTCCCAGTGCCATGGAAAAACTGATGAACGCCGCCGCCTCCTCTGGGATCCCAGTCCTGGCCACCAAAAATGTCCTTCTTCCTTCCCTGTCCCAAAAGCATCAGAGACATCAAAGGAAGCCAGTTCCTGGAATATCTGTAGGAGCCAAATTATACAATTTAAATAAATGAGCTTCATGATGTCTAATGCTGCAGAATGTGCCAGGGTATTTTTATTTTGACAGTCTCGGAATGCATTAATAGACAATGGCTGTTTTTACAGAATCTCTTCTAGGCTGCTTCCTGTAGATGATGTGAGCCTCATTCCAGCTAAACAGCCATCTCTCTACCTCTATGCAGTTATATTGAAACTGCACCCTGCCTTGGCAGAGCATCATGGAATATATAGTTACCAGAGCTACTGTCTGTAGACAGGGATTCCTACAATCAAGGGGGTGGACAAAGCTGAATTCTCCTCTACTAAAATGTACATTAGCGATTATATGTGCAGTTCTCTGTCAGCATAAAGGACCGTAAAGTTTTGCTAGGGGTGATTGGAATGATTTCAAGAATGTTCCAGTTTTTCTTTAATTACTATACTAGGCACTATTAATATACATGGGTGACAGATGCCACCCATTGCCTATAATAGCATTGGTTTAACTGTTGTGTCACGTAAAGCTATTGATAACTTAATGATGCACCAATTGAAAGTATGCCTGTGACCAGGGCTGGCCACATCAATCAAAAGGGGAACCAGCTCCCAGCTAACCTGGGCAAGAGTCGGGGGTTAATGCTGCACCACCCCCTTTTACCTTTAAGCATGTCTAATATGATTCCTATAGTTAACTAGGGCGCCCTGATTGACAAAGCGAGAAGCCATTGTTAGTGTGTTGTGCCTGAGGTCACAAGAGGCTTCTCTGTATAGAGGGGGTCAGTTGATCAGGAAGCATATGCTTTAGTTCTTTAAAAGCCATTGGTATCAGATGTGCCGTGCCTAGGCACATCTGCTACAATATGTGGCTGTTGTCACCCTCCAGAGCCTAGTGAGGGGACTGTATTATGGGGATTGCTGGCCTGGGGTATTCTATACTATATGGGGTCTGCTGCACATTAGGGGGCCTATACTGTATGGGGACTGCACAAAGGGGCCCAATACTATATGTGGGCTACATTGAGGGCCAGAAGCAAAATCTGGCCCTCAATGCAGCTGGCCCTGTCTGTGACACATACCATAGAATATATGTAAGAAGAGAAAAAAGAAGGCAGAGGGCAACGCTTTGTGTAATCCTGTTAACAAAAAAAGGTTAAAAGGGAAGTCACAATGGACTCTCACCTTTCAGCCCCTTGGGCTTGATGCATATCACCCCTTGCTGGTGTGGTGAAAGTGGGCTGTTGGCATGGAGATCTTTGGTCTGGGATACTCCTCCAAAAAATGGGGATCATCACAGTAGGTGCAGAGAGGTACAGAAAGAAGAGGTTTGATCCTGTGTAACATCACAATACAAGGTGATTCAACTAAGTGTTTCTATACATAAATAAAGAGCATTGGTTTCTATCAGTGCACCTTGGATTGTGTTGTGGAGCAGCACCGTTACATGGGATCAAACCGATTCTTTTTGTACCTCTCTGCACATACCATAAAATGGCATCTGTCAACTATAGGCTAACATACCATATCTTTACAACAGAATACAACATTTTTCTACAGAATACACTCTATGAAAAAAAGAAGCATGCTACAATATTCCATACTTAATCTTTTGTTACATACGTCCTGAAGACACAGCAGGACAGAAGCTGATAGTGGTGGAGTACATAGCAGTGCTGATGGTAAGTATGCACTGCGTGCAGCACTGATATATGCATACATGTGCTTTTGCTATCAGCTGCACATTTTTTGCTTACACAGGAAAATGTGCAGTCAATAAAAAAAAAGTTTTAAAGCAGTGCAAAAGATGCGATCAGCCAAGGATTGGATGTTTTATACTCCTCGACTGATCACTTTTTACTTTTACACAGGCTGATTATTGTTTCTGGCAACGCTGCTTGCTTATAATAGGCCTGTGTTAAAGGCCCTTTAGGGTTATAATTGATAGTGAGCAAAAAAACAAGGAAATTACTTCTTCAGACAGCATTCTCAGTTTCCATAATACAATAAACCTAATAATGTGTACTAACCTGCTCAGGAGTTACTTGAAAACCATTGCGCAAGAGGTAGAGACTTTTATCCACAGTGGCCACGCACACACAGCTTCCCTTAGTAGCTTTAACTCTAATATCGATCACATCACCCGGCTTAGTGTCATTGGAAGAAAGAGCCATGGAGACCTGTATAGCAATGGAAATAAGTACATACGTCTTTATAGAAGAGTTCACCAAAAACTGTTATGTAAAGGAATGAGTAGAAAAAATTTGAAAGAATGCTAGGTTTAAGATGCATATGGGATCCTGTAAAGCAGGTGATTATGTATTTATATACTAAAGCTTTTGAAGACCCTTCTTCCCACATTAAATGGACACTGTTTCCAGTTTACAAATATTGAAATTACCTGGTTTTCAAACGTTGGTTTTATCAGAAGTTGGGTGCTGTCAGTAACTCCTTCTCCATTCTCCCTTACATAATAAACTAATAAACGGCTCAGAGGGGCCATAACATGAGTTATAGGAAAGCGAACATGTGTCATCCACACCTCAGAGTCCGTAGATGAGAGATCTGTTGGTGCTGGAAGAAACCATAACAGCTAAAACATTTCTAATAGATATTACATAACCACCCAGCAAAACATCATGTCCTGATGACTGAAATGTAATACAAACCGCAATGCTGAATGACATCAAATGGAAAACCAACAAGTGTGTTACTAGAATGGATCAGAAGGAAAGACCTTTTAGAATCCAGACTTCAATTGTGAGGGCAGAGGCGAATCAGCCTTTAGCATCATCTTTTTATTTAGGTGTAGAATACTGAAATGTTACAACTAATATATATATATATATGAAGAGTAACAACGACTTCACAAATTAAAGGGGCATTCTAATGTCCTAGCCCCCTTCCCCCATATTCACTGCAAAGAATAAATGTAGCGCAGGCCACGATGTCCACACAAGTGCTGTGAGCACTCAATTATTTGCGGGACTGTGTCTCCTTTCTTAGAATTGGGAGGGGTCCGAGCAGTTGGATCCCCCAGTAATAGGCCATGACACCCCATTTATGGCCTTATAGTTTTATCAAGAAAAACAGTGTGCAAAACGTATGCAATTGTATGGCATCTGCCATATATCTTATTCTATACCAAAGTCGGTTTTTATACTAAACTGTAGCCCAGCAGCTTACAATATTCCATAGAAATGTTTAAGAAGAAAACATTATAGAGGTGCTTATCTATGAAAAGCATCCCAAAATGAAACCACTTTGGCATAAGTTTGGCTCATTGAGGCCTTTGGATACTTCACACTATAGATGTGGATTACATCTAGCTAGGCAAATATAACTTTCGTGGCTCACTAATACATTATGGGGAAATAATAAATTGCATGATGATACTGAAACATAATCATTAAAGGGAACCTGTCACCATAAAAATGCTACCTAAAATATTAATATCATGTTATAGAGCAGAAGGAACTGAGCCGATCGATATGAATCTTTATAGTAAAAAGATTCAGGATAACTTGTAATTTATTGGTTAGCATGGAAACAATGGAGATTTCAGAGAGTCCAGTCTGTTGAGTGACACTCTTGACTGGACTCTTTAGCATGGAAAGATCAGGGATTTCATTGAACAATTTATAAAGTTATGCTAGATCTTTTCCGACAAAGATATATATCAATCTGCTCAGTTCTTTCTGCTCTATAACATGATGTCTATAGATTAGATAGCATAGTCTTGATGACAGGTTCCCTTTAAGATGTTGTCTGTCCATGCACAGGACTACCTTGAACAGATTATAAAGGTCAGAGGCAATCACTACATTGCAATACCTGACACAGCAATGTCCATGCACATGAAGCCCATTTAGGTAAATAGGGCTGCAGAACACAAATCACCTTAATGGTATGAGAATTGCTGCTGCAGTAAAGGGTCTATTGAACCAGTATCATTGCCTCCTGAAAAAAAAAAAGACTTTAAAAAGCGGTTGTCCGCCTTTGGCCATTTTTTGTAAATGAGTACCAATATAGTTACTGTGCCTTTGTCATAGGCAGCTATCTCATAGATAGAGGTGCCGATCGGTTGCACAGGAGGCGGGATAAGCACGGGGTGGAGCTACAGAACCAAAGAACGGGGCTGCAGTGGGTCATCATTGTAACAGTAAGTAACTGACTGGAATAATTAGTACTCATTTATAAAAGATGCCTAAAAGTGGGCACACTCTTTAAAGGGTTTAAAAAAGGCAAGTGTTTAGTAGTGTTAAAGTAACTTAAGCCAACATTTGTCCATACGTATTTTATCTTATTCAAAGGATACCTGTCTGCCTTAATCCAAAGTTAAGTGATTATATGACCCCAATTACACTGTCCATAATAACTGTGTATGTCCTGAAGTTGCTATGTAGTTATAGGTATACCTAGGTATTCCAGTGGTAATTCTTATAGAAAACAACAATAAATAAACTAGCAGACATGTTGGCTGCAGAGGATCTAAACTGCTATTCAGCAGCTATTTCAGCACTCACGCTTCCTTCTATTTTCTTTTGCAAAAGACCCAGCACACATCCTCTGTTTGTTTTTTTATGCATAAATTAAGAAGAAGAAAACAAATTAGAAGAGTGAAGGCCAGCATATTTTTTTCTTTTACACTGCCCTTAAGAGCTTTGGCTCTTTGTTCCATGTAACGCCAACTACATGTACTCCATGACTGCAGGGGATCTGCACAGCATCATGAAACAAAGGCAGGGAGCTGTAACACAATAATGTATGATTAACTTGGAAACACTTGTGAGTTTCAGAGAAGTCATAGGTTAAAAAAGCTGCCATGGTAGTAAGTCTGGAGCAATCTCGGCAACGGCTCTCCAACCTGTCAACCTTGAGTGATACCTCTCCATATGTGTGCATAGCAAGAGACCTGGTAATTAAGGTCGATGATACAGCAAGCAGCTGCAAGGACTGCCCCCCCCCCCCCCATGACGAGTTGCTCCATTCTTGGTGGGTCCCAATCTTATGATTTTACTAAAATGATCAAGTGTTTCAGAGTTAATCATAGCTTGTTGTCTTAAAGGGGTTATCCAGCGCTACAAAAACATTGCCACTTTCTTCCAGAGACAGCTCCACTCTTGTCTCCAGCTTGGGCGGGGTTTTGCTGCTCAGTTCCATTGAAGTGAATGGAGCCTAATTGCAAACCCCACCTGAACTGGAGACAAGAGTCGTGTTGTCTCTGAAAGAAAGTGGCCATGTTTTTGTAGCACTGGATAACCCCTTTAAGTGAGCCTGTCTCTGTTTGATGCTGACCATTGTTCAAGCAGCAGGAAACCACGGACAGGTTCCCCTTAAAAAAAAGGTCCTGTGAATCATTAACAGTATAGAAAGCTATTAAGGCCTTAGATCTAATATTTACAGAATTAGGCTAGGATCACACTCTGTATCTGTGCGGCTGTATTGCGGGCGGTAAATCATCGGCCGGATTTTTCCAGTTCATTCGTACGCTGGAAAGTACACGATATACGGCTGCACAGTGCACACTATGTATGAATCTACGGCCCGATCGTAAACGGACCCGTAAAAAATGAACAAGACCATTGTTTGCGGCTGGAAATGCGGCCGTGGATTGACAGGCGGTCCGTACGGAGTACTTCAAAAATAGCCGGCAATGATGCTGAATGCCGATGCCTCTAATAGTTAATATATTAAATTAATAAAACACATTTTCTTCGTAATAAAGTCCCTTTCGTTGTTCAATAATTTAATTCTAACGAATCCATCATTGTGCAATTAAATATACTGTTAAAATAAATATATATATAAATAAATGTATATTTATATATATATTTATTTTTCGACAGTATATTTAATTGCACAATGATGGATTCGTTTAAATTAAATTATTGAACAACGAAACTGATTTTATTTCAACGAAAATGTGTTTTATTAATTAAATATTAATTAGTACAGGAAGCTCCAGTAAGCCGTTAATTCATATTGCCGGAAATAGAGCATTCTGTACTAATCATCACTTTACTTCAATTAAAACATCAAATGTTTCTTCTAATTATGTTATCACAATAGCATTATTAGAAGAAACATTTAGAATTATATGTGCGCTCAGCTGATTGGCTGATCGGCTGAGCGCACATATAATTAGCGGGTCCGCAGTGACTTCATTGTGCTGCGGACCAGCGAAGAGGCAACATCGGGGTGAGTATAGAGCTCTCCCCACCCTCTCCCAAGCACTGCACCCCTCCCAGCAAGGAAGGGGGGTTACTCAAACCCTTCCTTGCTGGGATGGGTGCAGTCTGACATCAGTCTGGCCCCCAAGGGGTTAAGGGGGATGCAATACATCCTCCCTTAACCCCTTGGGGGCCAGACTGTAAGCAGCGATCTGTAAAGATGCTGCATACTGTAAGGTGCACAACACCGCTCACAATGATGGGTGTTGTGCTCCTGTTTGTGTGTTTTTTGTGTGTTTCTCCCTTTTTGTTTTTCAGATATCGGTATCCTGTGGATTACGTCGGATTCCGTGGACTACGTCGATGACCAGCGGTTGTTTTTTTTTTTTTTTAATAAAATGGTCAATGAAGGGTGTGGGGGTGTTTTCATTTGAATAAAATATTTTTTTAACTTGTGTCTTGTCTTTATTTCTTTACTTTATAGACTTAGTAGTGGAAGCCGTCTAATAGACGGAATCCATTACTAAGTCGGGGCCTAGTGTTAGCCGGTATAAAATGGCTAACACTAACCCCCCATTATTACCCCAGTACCCAATGCCACCAGGGGTACTGGGAAGAGCCGGGTGCCAGTGGTCCCGGAGTGTCAAAATTGGCGCTCCTGGACCAGGCGGCAGCAGGCTGGTAAGATTTAGGCTGGGAAGGGCCTAAACCAATGGCTCTTCCCACCCTGGTGTTACCAGGCTGCTGTCGTTTGGTTTTTAACCCGGCTGGTTATAAAAATAGGGGGGACCCTATGCGGGTTTTTTTTTAAATAAATAAATAATTAAAAAAAACCTGCATAGGGTCCCCCCTATTTTTATAACCAGCCGGGTTAAAAACCAAACGACAGCAGCCTGGTAACACCAGGGTGGGAAGAGCCATTGTTTTAGGCCCTCCCCAGCCTAAATCTTACCAGCCTGCTGCCGCCCGGTCCAGGAGCGTCAATTCTGACGCTCCGGGACCACTGGCACCCGGCTCTTTCCAGTACCCCTGGTGGCATTGGGTACTGGGGTAATAATGGGGGGTTAGTGTTAGCCATTTTATACCGGCTAACACTAGGCCCCGACTTAGTAATGGATTCCGTCTATTAGACGGCTTCCACTACTAAGTCTATAAAGTAAAGAAATAAAGACAAGACACAAGTTAAAAAAATATTTTATTAAAATAAAAACACCCCCACACCCCTCATTGACCATTTTATTAAAAAAACAACAACAAACAACCGCTGGTCATCGACGTAGTCCACCGAATCCGACGTAATCCACAGGATACCGATATCTGAAAAACAAAAAGGGAGAAACACACAAAAAACACACAAACAGGAGCACAACACCCATCATTGTGAGCGGTGTTGTGCACCTTACAGTATGCAGCATCTTTACAGATCGCCGCTTACAGTCTGGCCCCCAAGGGGTTAAGGGAGGATGTATTGCATCCCCCTTAACCCCTTGGGGGCCAGACTGATGTCAGACTGCACCCATCCCAGCAAGGAAGGGGTTAAGTGACCCCCCTTCCTTGCTGGGAGGGGTGCAGTGCAGGGGAGGGGGTGGGGAGAGCTCTATACTCACCTCGATGTGTCCTCTTTGCTGGTCCGCAGCACAATGAAGTCACTGTGCTGCGGACCCGCTAATTATATGTCCGCTGAGCCGATCAGCCAATCAGCTGAGCGCACATATAATTCTAAATGTTTCTTCTAATAATGCTATTGTGATAACATAATTAGAAGAAACATTTGATGTTTTAATTAAAGTAAAGTGATAATTAGTACAGAATGCTCTATTGCCGGCAATATGAATTAACGGCTTACTGGAGCTTCCTGTACTAATTAATATTTAATTAATAAAACACATCTTCGTTGGCATCGGCATACTGCAGAGGATCGCAAACCCCGGTAATAGCAATTCAGGAAAACTGTTTCCCTGCTTTCCCAGAGGTGTTTGCATCACTTTCTTAAGATTTTATTTGTTATTTTTAGTTGAACCAGATTTCCAAGTAAATGACCGTATGTTTTCAGCCGCATGTCTATTTTTTCCCACGGCCGCAGTTTCAGCCGCACATTTCCAGACGCATAAAAATTACAGCCGCACACATACAGAGTGTGAACATAGCCTAAAGGAGAAGAAATTTGTTACACTAAGAAAGCTTACCCGCCTCATTCTCTGCTGTTTTGTTGAAATCCTTGTCAAACGTAATAGATGATGATCTCTTTGCCCGCTGTAGTGTGATATTTAGCGACTGTTTCCCAGAAAGCACTAGGTTTCCACGAGATGCCACCTCGTAATGCAAAGTGAAATTACACGGACAGGTGGACTTCAGAGCAATCAGGGCATCCTCACCCACCTGCCATTAAGAGACGTGAAATAAATGACAATACTCATAATGCAAAATCCTTTACATTCCCAATGTCAATATACAACGAAGTAGGTTTACAAGAGAGTCAAATAAAAAACAACATAACTCAAATACACCAGAAATAAATATAATGGATAAGGAGGATTTAAGTGATTATTAGAGACTTCAATATAGATTTTGCAAAGATCAGAAGATTTAGGCGATGTTCATACAACGTAAAATAAAATAAAAATACAGTCGTAATCTTGAGGTAAAATACAGCTGTATTTTTAATGTGTTAATGTGCTAAATTGAAGTTGAAAGAAAATGGTCTGGAGGTGCATACACCATATAGAATTAGGACTTATTCACACACTCCGCAATTTACGGACCCTATGGTGCATGATGCTGTGTAGTAAAATAATAGACCTTCAGGCTTAAATATTCACTGGACTTCACTTCACTGTTATTCTACTTCACAGCTTCATACTCCGTAGGGTCCATAAATCACAGAACTTGTGAATGACCTCCAACAGCCGTAATTTCAACTAGTGAATATGCTCATTATTTTTTCATCTGTTCACACATTGTTTTATTTTCACTCAGAATTACGGTTTATTTTACTGTATGTGAACCTAGGCTAAAAATATAGACACATCCCATTTAGAGGATGGCCTCACAACATTTTTACTTTATGCAAATTACAAGCCGAATCCAGATTTTTTTTCCACTACTTGAACTGGAAAAACATTTGCTGTTAAATAAAATAATTTACTTGTATTTGTTTAAGGTTATGTTTCACTGACAAATAATGTTC
The DNA here is from genome assembly GCF_027789765.1 of Dendropsophus ebraccatus. Classification (NCBI taxonomy): domain Eukaryota; kingdom Metazoa; phylum Chordata; class Amphibia; order Anura; family Hylidae; genus Dendropsophus; species Dendropsophus ebraccatus. The sequence goes on from NC_091456.1 coordinate 96,864,362, forward strand.
AGCTATCAAAGGCTGATATACTTCTTTAGGCAGCAAATTGGCAAAAGTGGGAAGTGGAATAGGCAGGGTAGAGGGACTAGGACTATGATGTAAAAAGACTCCCCCCCCCAAAAAAAAAAAAATAAATAAATATAATAGATTTTAGATTTTTTCTGGTTTCAGGACTAGGACAGACTAATAAGCAATGTGGTATTCTTCTGCAGGATGTTCATTTTTTTTAAGTTTCAGCACCTGCTGTGGTCATTCCCTGTCTGCTTCAGAATAAGGCAGCATTCTTTAAACACACTTCACACACTATAACACATTGAAACAGAATAAACTACACATCTCTCTGTCAGGGGTGAATCATGCAAAAGCTTGCTGAAGCCAGTACAATTTGTGATAACACTATAATAATAAAACATATGTTGGGGTGATAGCCTTATTTAAATCAAATTTTCTGATACCCGAGTACCCCTTTAACATCTTAAATTCTACTCTAATATTGTTTTTCTGAAATTCAAACCATAGTGGAAAATAATGATGATGTTTTAATAAATGATGAAGCATTCCCTATTCTCACCAGCAGTGGTTTATCAGGTGGCTGAATAAGAAGGTGGCACTTGCTTGGAGAATACCAGCTACTTATAGATAAGTAGTTTGGCAAATATTGATCTTCTGTAGTTTTCCCTTCAATGGCTATAACCTTTGACTTTGAAAAAGAAAAAATAGGATCAGCAGGACATACATATAGCAGACAGGAAACCAAATGAATAATATATATTTTGGTTTCTCTGGTTAACCAGAATTACCCAATAATACAGTAACATATAGTCTTACCTCAAGCCATACATACTGAGCTGCCACTGGGATAGAAGGTATCTGAAACTCTACCAAGCCATTTTTGGATACAAGCTCACTGGTATATACATTGTCCTTTGGGGTAAGTTCAGCTTTCATTCGCACAGTCACTCCATCTGCAGGACTTCCATCTGGATATGTTACCTCAACCTAACCAAGAAGGAATTTTAGAGCTAAAATTATCCTTTTTTATGTGCAATTAGTCTGCTAGTAATGATGTACAGAGCAAAAGTGGATAGGATTTGTCTAAATGCTGCATAAATTTCAATGTATGGATACATGAGGCAAGTGTCTAATTTATATCCCTTTGTCATAACTTACTTTGCCTTGGTAAGGAAGGCCTGGTTTGAACTGTTTGCGTGTGTCCTTGGTATATTTTATATCAATCAGTTGCTTCTGAACTGGAGTGTTGTCATCAAAAGTGACTTGCTTGCTCCCATCCACAGCAGTCACCGTGGCCCAAATATTCACTGTCCCACGGAAATGTTCGGAGTAGTCAACCGGCATCATATCTTTTGCACAAATTTCGAATGTTGCTGAACCATAAATCTGAATGATAGAAAATATAAAATAGTTAGATACAATCTTGTTGTATATATGGGGAATACATGTAGTGTAATTATAGTTTAATCAATGTAGTCTTTTTTTTCTGTGAAATTCTAGATGTCATAAACACTGATAATTTTCAGGCTGCTCAGATGTAACAATCCAAAAATAAAATTCTGAACATTTCAATAGAAAATAGCTTCAATACTTTTCATGTGGATAAAAATTATGTTTATATAGTAGGTTCCCTTTAACCCCTTAAGGACGGAGCCAGTTTTAATTTTTGTGCCTTAGTTTTTTCCTCCTTATGTTTAAAAGGCCACTGCGCTTGCATATTTCCCCCTACAGACCCACATGAGCCCTAATTTTTTGCAACACCAATTATACTTTACAAATACAGACTTAATTTTTCTATAAAATATGCTGAAAAAAAGAGAAAAAAAATTATATGTGCAGTGAAATTTGAAAAAAATGCGCAATTCCTTTTATTTCGAGGGGTTTCGTATTTATGCCATTCGCTCGATGGTATAACTGACATGTTACCTATGTTCCTCAAGTCAGTACCATTACAACGATATGTAACTTGTATAACTTTTTAACCTTTAAAAATAAAACTAAATGTGTTTAAAATTGCTCTATTCCCTTCCTTATAACGCTTTTATTGTTTGGTCTATGGGGCTGTGTACAGTGTCATTTTTTGCGCCACAATCTGTTCTTTCTTTCAGTACCTTATAGACAAAACATAAGTCTCGCAGATCTCCCCCAACCCAGAAAAAACCCTCATACTATGGATGGAGGACTTAGTATTTAGTGCTTACACAAAAGTATAGGGTTCTAATGACAGACTAGCAAACCGATAAGGGAGAAACTGAACCTCTAAATAATCAATGTACAGAAAGAGTCATTAGGAAAATATATCTTTATTGATTTAAAACACATGATCAAATTAATGCAAAGGGAAACAGTGAATCACGACTGGAAAGATGTTTAAAAACAACAACAACAAAGAACATACAAGCGGGGGGTAGTGCAGGTGGACCAAGGACATAGCCGAAACGTACGTCGGGGTGGGGGCTGCCTGTGGACATCTTTACTATTTCCACTCTGGTAATATATTGTCTGTTACTATTTTGTATTGTTATATTTATCATCTTTAGAAGAAACACACATGGGTGTGTGTCATTGGTCCACCTGCACTACCCCCTGTTTGTATGTTCGTTGTTGTTGTTTTTAAACATCTTTCCAGTCGTAATTCACTGTTTCCCTTTGCATTAATTTGATCATGTGTTTTAAATCAATAAAGAGGTGGTGTGGTTTAGCCGCCGAGGAGAGAGGATGTGTTCCGCAGAGCTCCTGCTTCAGCTTCTACTCAGCTATTACTCCACCGATTGGACTTACTACTTTTACAGCCTGACAGACTAACTTTCTACCTCTCCCGCAAGAGGACTCTTATATCCCGGAAAGCAACGGCAGCCGGCCGGAGAAGACAACAAGCCTCTCTCTACGTCGCGACGGCTCCACAGCATGGCACGGGCCTCTTCGCTGCACCATTCCTGGACTTGCTAAGCGCGGCTGCCGGAGCGGTGTGGCAGACCTCTCCGGCAGAGGCTGAGACGGCAGAGCGGCTCCCGGAGGAGGCCTTGCCGGCGTCAGCCGACACTTCTCAACGCCCGAGACATAGTACATTGGGGCGGTCAACTGTAAGTTCTTCTCTTGCCATCAACCAGCAGTCCCCATCTTCTGCTACAGGGGCCTCCACACGGCGCTGCAGGCGGAAACTCTCCTCTAAGACTGGTCCAGGGCCAGCGCCTTCTAGCCCCTCTATTACCCCTAGACCCTCCATAGTCCCGGTTGCTGACAAGGCCGCTTACATTCAACCACCAAGAGCCCCAGCCGTATGCTTTCCATCTGTTGCCATTGACAATGCGACGATTAGGTGGCTTGATGTTTTGTGTGACACTTCGGTTCCCTCGGAACCAGACTCTCTGAGAAGAATACTCCTTACGCTGATCTCCTCCATTAACGAGGGTCTTGCGTGAACTGTGGCTGCTATTGAGGGCGCTATTCATACCATAGCCCAAAAAGTTCAAAAATTGGAAGACAATATGGTTACAGTTGTTGACAATTACAATGCTTTACGGGATGATTACCAGGAATTGGATACAGAAGTGAAACACCTGCATACTATACTAAGCCAAGTGGATGACCGTTCTAGAATTAATAACATAAAAATAAGGGGGATACTGGAATCTGTGCTGGCTCCTGAACTGCCTAAAGTTGTCCAGACTCTTATCAAAGATCTCTTACCTACCTACTCTCCTGAGGAGCTTACTATTGACTCGATACGACGCATACCCCGACCTAAACAACTGCCTACTGCTGCCCCTAGAGACACGATTGTCAGATTGCACCACTTTAATGCTAGGAAGCGATTCTTGCAGCTAACAGGCAGCGTCGCGGCTTTGCAAATAAACAGGAGACAATTTCGGTTTACCCTGATCTGTCAGCGGCCACGCTTGGGTGGCGCAAATCATTGACCCCTTTTACGTCGGTTCTGAGAGACAATCCCATTCGCTATAAATGGGCCTCCCTGGGACGATTGCAGGTCTTTAAAGGAGCTGACACATTTATCGTAGATGACTTGCGGATGGGTCTTTCTCTTCTGGACGACCGGAATCTAGCATACCGTCAACATCGGGTTTCTACACCATCACTGGCTGAGAAAAGTGGCTCTTCTGATTGAACTCCCATATGATTGTGACTATGACTTTGCCTTTCAATCTACAGCGACCCACAAGCTGGCGGAACTTATTATACCATCTCCTTATATTTCCTCCTCGGTTTTGAACTGGACTCAGTGCCCCCACGCATATAACTCTTTTTCCATCTAGAGTTGGCATTGTCTGTTTGTGTTGCGTCATAAAGACGCTTGAGTAGATGTTTGTCATTTCTGTGTTACTGTTCTAGTCAATATTTGCTGTGTTGATGCCCATAATTTTAGCCTTGTTTTCTTCTTTGTTCTCTGTGGTGTGTCCCTCTCTTTAGCTGGTCGCTTCCTAACTAGCTTGTTCGGTGGATCATATCACTGTGCTTATACTTTTATTGGGCTAATAGCGCACGTCTTGTGCCCTTCTGTCTACTGTTTGCATTATGTTATGTGTTTGAAAACCTCTATTGTTTATCTCTTTTTATTTTATACTGTGTTCTTTCTAGAGCATATCTCAGCTTCTGTTATGATAACTTTTCATCTCAAACTTGTTGTATTGTCTAAAAACTGAAAAAAAACCTTTTGTCAATAAAAATTTATTGAAACATTAAATCAATAAAGATATATTTTCCTAATGATTCTTTCTGTACATTGATTATTTAGAGGTTCAGTTTCTCCCTTATCGTTTTTCTATTATAATGGTCTGCTGCAGACCATCTACATGGATTGCCGAGTCGGGATCAGTGTCATTCCGACGCTGAGTCCCGTCCGTCTCAATACTGTGGTTCCTGGCCACACACAGCAACTGGGGACCGCGGGCTTCAGAGAGGGCTTACACTGGGAGTCCTCTCTGATCACCCTTAACGGCCACATGACGCGTATACCAGTAATGCGTCGTTAAAGGGTTTAATTGATGCAAATGCATGTGTAAGTGCCTGAGATGGAGAATTTAGACTCTGTGCCCACATAAGGACAGGTATGTTGTGAATGACAAAAGCCTATATCAGTAATATCGATATAGAAATAGAATACAATGTTGCAAAGTAAATATTAATTGAAAATCAAAGCAGTGTATGAGATGCCACTTCTAATAAATTCCCCCCTCAGTGTAAAGGATATCTTAAAGTGTCACTGTTGCTATAACTTTCAAAATATAAAATCAACAGTAGATGTGATGTAAAGCAAGTTTGCAATTAACATAATTTTTTTCTTTTTAAGTTATCATTGAAAACACAGCACTTCCTGTTTTCTGATTTTTTTTTCTCAAAAAAACAGGAAACTGTCAGAAAACAGGAAGTCCTGTGTTTCCCAGGACATTTGAGCGACATGACACTGACACTTTAATGTTAATTAATTAAATAAGAAAACCAGCCTAGACACAGACATTAGAGAACTACCAGCAGAAACTAGTTTGTGTGGCTGTTTTGATCTTTGACCCACCCTCTAGGGCAGGGCTTCTCAAACTGTGAGGCACCCCCTAGTTGTTGGTGAGGCCCAGCTGGTAAGCCAGTTTTCACAAAGTAACTATGATATGCACAGTCCTTTTGCTGTTTGCAAAAATCTCCATTTTAGCAACATTATTAATTTATTTTGTACTTGGTTTATTAGTATATAGAGCTTGGGGGACGGGTAAAAAGCTAGCCCTAGCAGTATTTCAGCTTTTAAATGGACTTCCACCACAGATGGTGAGGCCCAGACACCCTCATGGTCAGTTTGGTAAGGCCCAGGCATTTCCTTGGTCTGTTGGGTGAGGCTCCAGTAGAAAAAGTTTGAGAAGCACTGCTCTAGGGTGCCCTCACACAGCACTTTTGTTTGAAGTTTTTACGCCCCCCAAAAAACACCAGTGCAGTGCATGGTGTTTTTGTTTATGCGGTTGCGTTTTTCTTTCATTTTTAACTTTATGTGTGGATGTCTTTTTTTTGTACTTTGGGTGTTTTTCAGGTCAGCGTTTTTACCCAAACATGGACTTCACTACTGAAGTTCGTGTTAAGGTCAAAATGCCAACCCAAGTGCACTCGCTCCAGAAAGGAAAGGGTTAGGTAAAACCTTCCTTGCTGGAGCGGGTGGCAGACAGAGAGTGCCCTTTTTACCTGGTTCTTGGGGAGGCAGAATGGCAGTTAAATGAACCCCTTGTGAGCCAGACTGTTCTCTGTTGCGGGGGGGGGGGGGTTAACTCACACCGGTCTTCATTCACTCAGTGGCTTATCAGGGACAATGCTTCACCCACTGATTGGCTGAAATGACACTTGTGCCTTGTCGTGTCAGTGTCATGCAGCTGGAACCAGAACCTCATGCGGTAACCAATAGGCGTATGGCCAATAATCCTGGTAACAGCACATGACTACTAGGGACTACCATACCCCCCTACCCCCCTCAAAAAGTCTGAAAGGGAGGTGGGAGACTAAAAAAATAAAAACAAAAAAAGTTGTTTCCTTCCCCCTGCTCCCTTTCGCTGCCCCCCTGCAAGGTGTTGCCCTAGGCACTGGACCATGGGTGCCTAGTGGTAAATACAGCCCTTGTCAGGGTGAGTATCAATAGGGTCCCCCTTCTCCCCCCAGCTCTGCACCCATCCCAGCAAGGAAGGGGGGTTACTTAACCCCCTACCTTGCTGGGATTGTAGTGTCACAGCACAGGTGTGCCACTAAGTCTTTATGCACCTGGGCAAAGTAACTCATTCTCACAAAGGGAATCCAGTGACTGTATTATGTGTTTTTCCCCACTAGGTCATGGTCTGTCTTTCCTATTTATTATACTATGCACAGCTGGAAGAAGCATTGGGTGAAAATGTATTTGTCACATGTTTGTTCCTATCCCATCATAGGTGCAGGTATTTCCCTTCCTTTCTTTCTCCTATCTTAGCTCCTCTTTCTCTTACACGCACAGCCCCACCAGTCACCGGTAGGTTTAGTTTCCCCCGATAAAAGGAGGTTAGTTCCTGGTGGGTGGTCTTCTTGTTCAGTCAGTGGTGAGAAACACACACAGAGAGACAGTTCCTGCTGCAGTGAAGCCAGGGCCTGGCTCAGGCCAGGACCCTTGACAGGGACCAAGAGACTTATTCTTTTTATACAGTTAAACACCGCTAGCATGCAGTGCTAGTCTCCTCAGGAGGAAGGACATCCTCTTAGGATCACCTTGTCTATGCCAGGGATACTCTCTACACAACACAGGACCCCAGTAGGACAAAGCTGCAGATAACGCCTATGTATCCTACTGCAACGCTCTGCTATTCTGAGAAATCCTGGGAAGTCTTGTCAACCCAGTGCAGGGAACTGGGACCTCGTATTACCCTAACAGAATGGGTACCCCGACAGTATATGGCATAAGGCGGTCAGATCAAGGGTATTTATACGTGAATATGAGTATCTTCTTCTTCTCCGTTGTTCACTACACTATAACGGCACTGTACACTGCTGCATTTGACAGCGTCCGTAAGATGCTCCTCTACTCCACTTTCCTCTTGCCTACATGCTACTTCTACTACCTCTTACCTGCACCTACAGTTGCCAAAGTACTATTGTATTGCACAGAAGATTTTTTTTTTGTATTCAACAAGTTTTATTGAAAGATAGAAGTTTACACAAGCATATCACAGAATGTAATAAGAGAAAAGGGGGTAGCAATAAAATTACAAATACAGTATGAGTTAGAGTACAAAACAAAATCACCTGGGACCTAATGGATGTCCCCTACACTCAGTGAGCAACCAACTCAGGGGCTGTAATTTGACAACGAGATCCTCCAAAATAGCAATGCAATCAATTACATCCACACAGGATCCCTTTAAGAACACAACATCACAGCTGCTTGAACATGAAAAACAGAAAAAAAAAACAGAATGCAAGGAAAAGAAAATATGAAGAGAAACAAGAAGAAAGAAAGAAAGAAAGAAAGAAAGAAAGAGAGAAAGAAAGAAAGAAAGAAAGAAAGAAAGAAAGAAAGAAAGAAAGAAAGAAAGAAAGAAAGAAAGAAAGAAAGAAAAGAAAAGAAAAGATTGCCAATGTGAACACAATTTTGGACTGGGGTGATCCAGAAGATAGCGGGCAGTACGGGAGTAGAGATGGATGTAGACCTCCGATTAGCTATATTGGGCGACACCTCCAGTTTATCATATAATCACTCGGGGAAGACAAGAGAGAGAGTGTTGAGGTTGTTTTTCTATGCAAAATTGCTAATTATGAGAAAATGGATATCAGCTCAGCCCCCAAGTCTGGCCGAATGGGAGCAACTGGTGAAATATTATGAAGGTGTTTAGGGATGTGGATATATAGGTAATATTCTTTATGGGTTTGGCATTGTTCCCCTTTTTTTTTCTTTTCTCTTCCTCCCTCGCTTAGGAGTCCATACGTGCTTGGTCCGGGGTTGGGAAAGGGGGTGGGTGGGATTGTGGAGAGATTATGGTGATTGTAATATTATGTATACTTTTTCTTAAATGTTTTATATTTTGGAATTGAAATAAAATAAAATAAATAATTAAAAAAAAAAAAGATTGCCAATGTGGTCCTCCGTAACCCCAAAAGAGGACAGAAAACTACTAAAGCTCAAATTAAAATGTCACTGTTGTGAATTTTTTTTTGCAGAAATCAATAGTCCAGGCGATTTTAAAGGGAACCAATCACTGGAAAAAAGCATATAGAGCTTTTGAAATGTGCTGTTAGAGCACACAGCACACTTGCCACACGTGTTTACATAGCCTCCGTGCCTTCCCCGTGTAAGCCGCAAAGTAACTTTATAAAACTGGCGCCCTGTATGCTAATTACCTGAGGTAGTCACCTGGGCGGTGTTCGGCTAGCAGGTAGTCACGGTCCCCTGGGCATTCTACCGCTGTAATCACGCCCCTCTGGGCGTGATTCAAATGTCAGAGTGGCTGTGGCGTCACTCGGGAGCGCGCCGTGCCCAACGTCGGCGCGCTTACGTACTGATGCCGGCCGCCGCCGCACATGCGCAGTGCAGCTGCTTCCATTCCGGTTGGACTGCGCCTGTGCAGAATAGCCTCGAACTCCGGCTAACAGGCTATTCGAGGCTATTCTGCAGAGGCGCAGTACCGCCGGAATGGAAGCGGCTGCACTGCGCATGTGCGGCGGCGTCCGGCATCAGAATGTCACAGCTACTCGGCCATTTGAATCACGCCCAGAGGGGCGTGATTACAGCGGTAGAACGCCCAGGGGACTGTGACTACCTGCTAGCCGAACACCGCCCAGGTGACTACCTCAGGTAATTAGCATACAGGGCGCCAGTTTTATAAAGTTACTTTGCGGCTTACACGGGGAAGGCACGAAGGCTATGGAAACACGTGTGGCAAGTGTGCTGTGTGCTCTAACAGCACATTTCAAAAGCTCTATATACGTTTTTCCGGTGATTGGTTCCCTTTAAGAAACTTTGTAATTGGGTTTATTAGCCGAAAAATGCATTTTTATCATGAAAAAGCAGTTTGAAACTCTCCCCCATCTTCATTGTTCTCCTATGGAGAGAGTTAAATAAAAGACCAAAACAGGACAACAAAGAGTTAATCTACAAATACCTCACCCTCTATCTCCCCTGACAGTCACCACTGACTTCTCTGAGCTCTGATTACAGCATTCACCCAGCTCCCTGCCTGTAATCCTCTGTTATCTGCTTTCTGCTATCTGCTTTCTGCTGTCAGCTAACTCCCTCCTCCCTCCTCCCCCCTCCCCTCTCCCTAGAACAGACTGGGTACGTCTGATGCAACAAGTCAATATTTCCTGATTTTTTGAAGTGGATGGAAAAGAGGAGGGAGAAACTTTGTAATTGGGTTTATTATCCAAATATGCCATTATCTGCATTCAAAAAGCCTTTTCCCAGGTCCCCCCCGGACCTGGGAAAAGGCTTTTTAAATGCAGATAATGGCATATTTGGATAATAAACCCAAATACAAAGTTTCTTAAAATCGCCTGGACTATTGATTCTGCAAAAAAAAAAAAAAAAAAAATACGACAGTGAAGGAGCAATCACACATGCAAGTTCTTTCTCCCAGCCACTCTGGAACGCTGGAGGCAGGGGGTTAGAGGAGGAGAGCAATATAGCATATATCAAAGACACTGTGTGTGTAGGGAATGTAGCCACCACACACAGATCCTCAAAATAAGTCAACGATCTGTGAAACTGCACGGGAGCCTTATTGACGCTATAGTAGTGCAATAGCTGATTATATTGCAGCGCCAGGGCACTAGATCTATCACCTTCGGGAACAATAGCCTTGTAACTCTTAAGAGCACAAGCAGTCAGAAAATGTTTAATAAGGATAGGCTTATCAGAGCTAACACCCAAAAAGGTGGAGGAAGAACCCCCCAGAAAAAAATCTGGATTATGCAAGAGGGGGGATAATGGCCCCCCCAACAGTGAATAATGGCACCTTCCGAAACTGTGAGTAGAAGGCGGACACCTAATGGAAGAGACAAAAGGAAATAATGCCACACGTGTACGTGGCCATCTAGCAGGATACATCCACAGAATGGACGAGAGCGGCGTGTCTGCCACCACCGACTTCACCACCACCCACAGCTTCACCGAACCATTATGGAACCAGTCCAGTACTCTAGTGGCCACAGCAGCAAGGTAGTATAGGAAAGGATCCGGCAATGCCAGCCTGCCCGCAAGTTTAGACCTTGTCAAGGTGGACCTAGCAATGCGGGGTCGTGAACATTTCCAGACAAATCTGGAAAAGACCTTTGTGAGTGCTGCAAAAAATTTCATGGGAATAAGGACAGGAATTGTCTAGAATAAATAGAGCAAGCGTGGAAGCAAGTTCATCTTTAATATATTTATCTGTCCTATCCATGAAAATTCCTTCCTATCCCATTTTAAAAGGTCACCCTTGAAACGCTCCAATAGGGGTTCAAAATTAAGCAAAAACGTTTGGGACAATACCCACACCCAGGTACTTAAACGCCTTATCCGTCCACAAGAGGGGGAAGGCATCCTAAAGAACTCTGAGAGCAGGTCGGGAAATATTCAAGTTAAGAGCTACACTTTTAGTGAAGTTAATCTTGTAATTACTGAGATCACTGAAATGCTGCAAAGTGGGCAACAAGGCAGGGGTGGACGTGGTTGGGTCAGTGAGATAGAGGAGCAAATCATCAGCAAATGCCGAACATTTGAAATGATGAGATCCGATCCGAACCCCTTTAATGTCACCATTCGCCCTAATGGCCTGTAAAAGGTGCTCCATAACCAGAACGTATAACAGGGGAGATAAAGGGCACCCTAAAACCTCAGTATACAGCCACAGTAATGCAGTCTGTCTGAGAAAAGCAGCAACAGAATCAGTCGTCGCTTTCGAAGATTTAGGGAGAGAGTATAGTCCCATATAATAATCTCTAAAAGTAGTTAGAATATCGGATGTCAGGTGGGTCAGATCCCCATTAGAGCGCTTCACGGACGCCATGTGTATGGCCGCTGGCTTATCACGCAGGGCTCTAGCCAACATCCGACCGGACTTATTGCCCCATTCATAGTACATGCTAGAGCATACCTGTCTAAATGTATTTTGTTTACGGTCTAAAAGAGTCCGTATATCCTGTCCGTATATCCTGTCTTCTTTTTGTAAGTGCTCTGAAAGTATCATTGTCCAAGGAAACTTTATGCTTAATCTCCAGGTCATGTAGCTCAGAGAGCAGCTTCTTCAGCTTAGATGCAGCATCCCTTTTCAGCCCTGCGCCGTGCTTGATCAGGATGCCTCTCAACACGCACTTTAATACTTCCCATTGTGTTTGAAGGGAACAGGTGTCATCAACATGGTCAGCAGTAAAATGGTGAATAGCAGATTTGAGGTCAGCCAAACAAACAACATCATGTAATAGAGACTCATTGAGCCGCCACGGGCATTGGCTGGAAAGGAAAGGATACAATGAACTGGAGCATGATCTGAATTTACTATGTTTCCTATGGACGACGACACAACACGTAGAAGAATATGATGACTTGTAAAAACATAGTCTAAGCGACTGTACATGTGAATAGAACGCGTAATATTAGTCCTCTGCGTGTAGAAGACAATTGCATGGCATGAAGAGCTCTACGAGTTTCGTTCATTTTCTGGTAAGACAGCGGCCTGAGAAAGTATCTAACAGCAGGTTTAATGCCGCATTTATGTCACCACAGAGAATAATATGGCCTTGAGCGAACACATTCAGCTCATCTAAAATTTTTACCAAACAGGTATGCTGACCTTGATTGGGCAAATAAATCGTGGCGACTGTGAACAATTAACCCATGATAGTACATCGGACAAACAAATAATGAGCATCCATATCCACTCGAGTATCCAACACCTCACATGCAAGCGACTTATGAAAGAATATAGCCACACCTTTCGTTTTCGCTACGGTGTTACAACTATGGCACCAAGTAGGGGAATATCTACTTCTAAAAGAGGGTTATTTAGAATGCAGGAAATGGAATTCCTGTAGACACAATATCTGCGTCCTCAACTTGCGCATGGCATATAAAATTTGAGACCTTTTTTCGGGTTTATTAAATCCCTGAACATTCAGGGACGACACCTTAAGTGACGCCATCATAATATCCAAAGCACAAGGTGTGGGCGTCAGGGACTAGGTGAAGGACCACATTGGCAAGGGAAAGTAAAAGAGAAAAAGAAGTAGAATAACAGAAAAAGCATCGCCAAGATAGAGGCGGCAAACAATCTAGAAGCACAATCAATGATTGCATCAAACCAATGGTGGACAACCAACAACTTCCTATTGGGGGGTAAGGTAAAAAGAATCAGCAAAAATTATGCTAACATCAGGGGTTCCGCTATTCGGACCATGTGCCTTAAATAACTGATAACATGATATATGGAGGGGAAAACTAGTAAGAGAACATATGGACACAAAAATACACATGTATGGGGTATTTTGCATAAAGAAAACAGGAGCTAGGAGACCTAGCTGACTACTCGTTCAAAATCTTACACAAACAACTGAGCAATAACTCATGGTTCTGATTCAGATCTAGAGTCCTGTCTAGGACATTGTCTGGATCGCTGTGATCTCGGAGACAGGCGAGGGTGGGCTCCAGCTGGGCCACCTGAGGCAAAGGAAGTGCTTAGGAAGGCATAAGGGTCACACAATATGGCCTCCCATTCCAGTAATGCAAGTATAGGTAAATCCAGTGCTTCCAATAAGCTCAGCAGGTCAGAAGAGTGTCGAAGCGTCACAGTCTTGCCATCCAGGGTTACAATGAGGGAAAAAGGAAAACCCCAGCAATCTGGGATGTTCCTTGACTACAGCATGCCCAGCAGCGGTTTCAGTGAGGCACGGAGGAGCAGGGTTCGCCTAGCCTAGTCAGGAAAAAACTTTAATTTTGCACCGTCAAAGTCTATTTCCGGCATAGATCTGGCCTTTTGCATAATACTTTCTTTGATAGCATAATAATGAATCCTGCATATTACATCCCTCGGCTTGGCAGGATCAGTGCTCTGCGGGCGCAGAGCTCTATGGGCCCGGTCTATTTCAATATGTGAAAATATCTGTCAAAGTAGGTATAAGATCAGGGGTGCAAGTAGCTTCCGGAAGTCCTCGAATTCTTATATTGTTCCTCCGATTTCGGTTTCCTAAGTCATCCAAATGGGATGAGAGATGCTGCTGCTGCGTTTGGGAGGAAATGGTGTCTTACACATGTGACATAGTCTGCTGCATAGAGGTCTTAAATGCTTCCAATTCTTGGACCTTAGATTGTAGAGAGGCGATATCAGTTTGCACTACCCCTAAGTCCTGCTGCCATGCACTTTTGAGATCAGCTCCAGATTTGCTTTAGTGGCAAGGAAAGTGAGAAGGGCCTGAAATTCCGGATGACCCTGAAGTATTGCGGCCGCATCTGAGCTAGGTAAGGGTCCTGGTGGTCTGAGGGCAGCAGGAGAGGTGGTGATGGAAGACATTGCAGGGCCTGAGTCCATTTGTGAGTAGAGAGGGGGGATGGGGTGGGTGAGGTACACAGAGGAGGCCTATCAGGCCTTGTTGCCATAGGAACCAGTGGTGCAGAAGAGGCCCACACATCTAGAGCCTGAGGATGGTAGGCGACTTGAACACAGGGGCCAGCGTCTATTCCAGGAAGGGCCACTGCAGGTGAGTCTGCTGTCAGTCCCTGGGATGACAGGTGTAGTTGGGGCCTCCGCTATGTCCTGGGACACTGGTATGTGAGGTAGTGCAGGCCGGCTCACACGTGGCCAAGATGGCGCCCCCCGCGTGTTTTCTCCCCTGCTCCTTACCGCCTCCCTTCACCGCTGACCAAGAGTGCCACTCACAGCTACTAGAGAGCGGGGATGCTGGTCCTCCGATCCCGTCCTGCGGCTCTGCACTGCGCCCATTGTCTCCTCTCAGTGCGGCTCCAGATGCCGAGGGACGCTCGCCCTCCCGCTCACTATCAGCGTCCTGTCCGCTGCCCGGTGTATGATCACGGCACACTCCCAGGGGATCCCGCAGCAGCACAGGCGCCCCTCCTTTCTCCACGCCCGCACTCTCCTGTTGCCGGGCAGGCGTCTGGCGGGTCCTCCGTACAGCGTGCTGTGGTAGTGGGAGGGAAGATGGTGCCGCCGGAAGTCCCCCCTCTCCTCGGTCCCCTATTAGCTCCGACAGAAGAGCAAAAAAGTAAAAAATCGGTGTCCCTGGCATCTTAGGGGGCACAGCTTGCTAGACTTTTTGGCATTCTTCACCCCCATATGAAGCGGCGTTTTCCACTCAGAAACGATGGTTTGGAGCGGAGCTCACTCTAGACACATCCGGCTCCCTGCATGGCTAGGGCACGCCCTGCACAGAAGATCTTAAGTAAACGGACCTCACACCTGCACAAACACACCAGGTTTACACTTGGGTTATCTGAAGTCTTGGAAACAGTGCCTGTTTGTGCAGGGATGGGTGTCAACACCACTCTGGGCTACCGTGACAAGTGCCCAAGTGATCTACAAAGCTGCCCCAACACCTCACCAGCTACCCCGGCATACGGCTGCTCGGCCTTCTGTAGTATGGGTACATTGTGACATCAATGTGGCCTCCACCTGGTAGTCAATAGAAGTTTATGATTTGCCTTACACACAGCAAAAAAAAAAAAGGCAATGTGAAGCCAGCCTTAAGCTGTTGAGAAACAAATATAGCTGAAAATAGGAACTGGAAGTTGAAAGTACAACAAAGGAATGAGCCAAACATAACATTTCGACAACTCTCGCCAGAACTGTACAAATTAGCTTTTATCCAAAAAGATGAGAACTGTATTTTGAGTGCCTCCTTGGTAGCAAACCTGTTATTTCTGAAATGATCAATTCTTGAAATTAATGAAAGTGGACGTTTTCAACCAAAACAAAAGTATTTTTACAGCAAATCAATATACTACTGTATCTACTGGTGTCACTTTTTCCTGTAATGCTGTACAGATCACTTTACGGCAGTTCCCTACCTTACAGATTGAACAGGAAGTTTCACTTTAGTTTTAAGCCTAGTTGCCAAAATAACAACTGCAAGATTACTGGATTATTACAGATTAATTACGGCTATGTTCACACTGTAAGTTCCGCAGAAATCACGTCCATAGTGGGGCAGGCTGAGGGAATCCCGGCCGGAGTGTATACACATAGCATACATTCCGGCCGGGAACCCTAGAGGCGCTGTAGAAAACTGACATGTCAGTTTTCTGCGGCTGCTATTCAGTAAATAGCGGACGCAGAAAACCCTGTCAGCTCACACAATAGAGCAGCTCCGACCGCATGCTCCAATATGTGCTGTGGGGAGTTCTAATGCTGGCGCGCACTGATGCGTTCTCATCAGAACTCAGCGGCGCTAAAGATCATCCTGCTGGTACTGCAGTACCGGCCAGGTCACGGAACGGCCGGTCTATTACCAAGTGTTAACATAGCCTAATACAGATAAAAAAATGTGAAAAAACATCACCTAAAATTATTTTGAAGTATATTTAATATAAATACTTTAAACAAGTCTTCACTTACAGTACAGGAGTGCAGAAGATGGTGTTGCCATGCTATAATAGAATGCGCTCTGACCAGTGTAGGAGGAACCACAATACAAACAACTAATTCCTTAGGCCTGAATGAAAATATGAATTTTGGTTGTTTCCTGGCAATATATAATGCATCTATTACTTTGTGATATATTTATTATCATCTTATTTATTGATAATTTTGGTATTTGCAGCATACAGTACATACATGTACTGTAGTTTACGCATGTTGTAGTATTTTTTAAAAAGGAATTTACAGAATTTTAGATTTATTATTTAATACAAGTGGTTTTCATATTGCAGTAATACCTTATAGTAAAAGGAATCTAAAAATAATAAATAAATAATCTTTTTTTAAGTTTTATTTGTTTTGGTACATAGACACTTAGGAGGACATTTATGAAGTCTGGCTTTTTTTACGCCGGGCTTACAAATGTCCCAGCAGCTCCGGAGCTCAGAGCATTATGTAGAGGCGCATTGCCTCTACATTAATCCGGATCACACGGAGCCCGTCCGTGCGAAGATTTTGAAATCTACACCAGCTCAGAGCTGGCGTAGGTTTCAGTGTCATTTTTTCACCAGAAAAATGATAAATGCAGCGCCCCCTCTGGGTGCTGCCGCACCCCCTCTCCGCCCCACTGGCGAAGGTGGTACAGATGGGGCAGATGCGAACAAAATATTCGCAAAAATACCCTTTATGAATATTTTGATGCCAATGTGCCCCATATGCGCCAAAAAAGGCATTCGCCTTTTCATACATGTCCCCCTTACTGTATACTGTATCCCAGAATATTCCCAGAAAGACTGTTTGTCCTTTGCTATGTGCCATTGATCATGTATGGGCCAATTTGAACAAACCAAATAAAAGCATGGTAAAACTCATGTCCACCAGACCTGCTGTTTAAAATTAGCAACAGCATTTATAAAATGTATCCAGTCTTACCTCCATGGATTTAAGCACTTGGTGTCCTATCTCGTGCCGGTAGTACCCAACACCCATAACTGTCATGTTGATTGTTAGGAATCCATTCACAGGCTTCCCAAATGTATATCTAGAATATGAGATTAAATAATAATATGACAGATATTATGTGGACTTCAAAAACTTATACCAGAAGACATTTTTGTTCTTGGTCCCTATTGTTGCAATAGATATTGGAATCAAGGATTTTAAGGGGTATTCTAGCATGTAAAAACTTTTGATATTGTGCTGCCCTTATATAAAACATAATGAAGATCTTATTCTAACCTCACCATGCCTCCCCTCTGACCACTACTGCTACCACTTCTGCAGACAGGAACTTGTCTTGGCAGTGACAGCCCACTCAGCCTATTACTGCAGGGGACCTAATGACGCTGCAGGGGGACACCAGGGTAGTGTGAAGAGGGAAATACAATATAAAAAGATTTTTTTGGAGTACCTCTTTAATGAAACTTATAAGAGCAATAAGGGACATTCCATTAAAAACATTAAACATAAGAAAGAGGATTTTTGAGATATTCTATTACTAAGACTGTCACTTACTGTACCTTGCCAGGATTTTTCCTTTTTCGCAAATATTTATATCCCTAATAAAGGAGGGAGGACTTATAACCAGCTCGAACTTTGGAAGCACTAAAAAAGTAAAAATATACTTCTAAGTTAGTATATATGTGTAAAATAAACATAGAAATATGTAGATGCAGTCATTAATATATCTTAATTATTGTTGAGTGGCCTGCCGAATTGTTTGGGTTAGGCAACGTTCTTCAAACATGAACACTTGGCATTTAACTTGTGACATCTGGAGAAGTTGGATGCCACCCTAGGGAGTGCTGAAAAGCATGTTTACCTAGATTCTCCCGATTCCAGAAGTCAAATGCAGAGGGTTCAGGTTCTGGGAACATTGTCCTGAACAGTTCAACATTATCATTAATCTATTAATTGGAGCAAGTTTAGAGCTGTATTTTATGTAACACATGACGGAAAAAGGGACATTTGGTGTATGGAATTAATTCATCATAGTCAAGCTCATGTTCTTTTATTTTGTACAGGGATAAAGGGGTACAAATCTTCTAAGTATTGGGTCATGTAACATAATTCTGTATTTTGTGGACAAATTCTCACATCAGTTCTGTATATTTGCATGTCTGAAAAGCTCTGCTTCGGAAAGTGTTTTTTTTCCCCCTACAGGATCCAAACATTAAAGCGACTCTGTACCCACAATCTGACTCCCCCAAACCGCTTGTACCTTTAGATAGCTGCTTTTAATCCAAGCTCTGTCCTGGGGTTCATTCGGCAGGGGATGCAGTTATTGTCATAAAAACAACTTTTAATCCGGCAGCGCTGTATCTAACGGCCGGGGCTTACATTTGTATATGAATTAGGCTGGCACACCCTCTCTGTCCTTCCTCCCCACCCTCCTCATCATTAGGAATGCTCCAGGCAGATTGCTTCCTATTCCCTACCTGTGTGTATAATGAACATGGGCTGGATCGTTAATACACCTGTGCAAAGCTCAAACAGCAGTAAATGTTCCTGGATCATTAATAATGATGAGGAGGGTGGGAAGGAAGGTCGGAGAGGTGGTGCCAGCCTAATGCATATACAAATGTAAGCCCCGGCCGTTAGACACAGCGCTGCAGGATTAAAAGTTGTTTTTATGACAATAACTGCATCACCTGCCAAACGGACCGCAGGGCAGATCTTGGATTAAAAGCAGCTATCAGAAGGTAAAAGTGGTTGGGGGGGACAGATTGTGGGTACAGAGTCGCTTTAAATACGGTCAGAAAATAAAGTACAGACCACAAAAATAGTTGCGTGAGGGAACATTATACACTCCTAAATGTGATGCACTGGGTTGCCCACTACTAGTTTAAATATAACATGTCAGTGATTGCCATCAGTAATACACCAACAAAAAATGTTTCTCACCAT
The DNA here is from genome assembly GCF_027789765.1 of Dendropsophus ebraccatus. NCBI lineage: Eukaryota > Metazoa > Chordata > Amphibia > Anura > Hylidae > Dendropsophus > Dendropsophus ebraccatus. Next base: position 96,883,339 of record NC_091456.1, read on the forward strand.
ATTTCTGCACAGCAAAAGATTTGTTAAACACATGGCCTTGCGTTTCAGCAAAAATCAGCCACTCCCCAAACACAGGCTGATCAGATAGAGGAAAACTCATGTTGATAATTCCTGTTAAATGAAGAAACAGAAAAGTAGTAATATTTTATGACAATAAAATGCATCCCTATTGCGAATGAATACGCTTTTGGAGGAATGTATCATTGTGTATTTGAAGTGCTTCTTCACACTTTTTTTCATACACGTTTCTATAAAGGTATAAGTTAGGACATACGCATCTCTTTGATGATAGACCAATGTGGCAGACACAGAATGTGACTTAGAATGCCATCTACTTATTTGTTTTTGTAAGGCTGGGTTCACACTGCGTTTGTGCAGTGTAAAAAGAATAAAAAAGACTGATAAAAATGCATACATATTTAACATACACATAAACGTGGGTGAGCATGTTTTATTGTACGCTAATAAACAGATGCATTTTGATAATTTTTTAAATGCTTTTTTATCATGGAAGTGTGAAACCACCCTAAGGTCTAGATATCTTTATACTGTTTTGCTAATACTGGAGATCTAACTCACCACAGCAGATTGGATTTAGATCTGTCCACTGAGTAATCCTAGATCCACGTGGATCCTGAAACCAAAACATACAACACAGTTCTGTACACTATATAGGTGTGGAGAAAAAAAAAAGTCAGAAACAAGAAGAGGTATCCGAAGCTGCATGGTGTTGTGCCAGGGCTCTACCTGGAGCAGGGGAACATTACATACTATGGTGTTGTCACTGCCTTGCTTGCCTGATTTGATCTGAAGGTATCAACCTTTGGTCGGGCTTCCTGACCTGATACCAACCAACCTGTTACCAACTTGGAACTTATTGACCATAACCCTGTGCAAAGTGTACCTCAAGTGTTTTACCCCCCTAGAAATGACTATTGTGCATGATAGTCATTTCTCTAATGTAAATGTATTTTCAATTTGACACATATTTTCTATTCCGAGGCCAAATTCAAAATACATTTAGATTGTATAGCTACATGATGAAGAAAAAACACTGCAGGTACAACTAGACTTCAAAAAATTCAAATAGCAAGGTCCTTATAACTTTGCAGTTTAAGTGTAAGGATACCCTAATCTTTGCATATTAAATTATTGGGTACCAGCTCAATAAAGATCTATGGATCTTCCTTTTTGCTTGTTATTGGGCTTTTCCTCTAAGGGAACAAAGTTTGGAAACATTGTGCAACTCTACTTTATCACTCTGACAGTTTGTTCGAAATCTAGTAGGAGTGTATTACATGGAGAGTGTAAGGCTGCAATTGCATGTCCGCAATATATGCTCCGTAAGCTGACTGTATATCACGGACTGAACTCTAACGGAACTCCTGGCATCATAATTTTGTTTTGATGCAGGGAGCTTTGTAACAGCTAAAGATCTTTGCTGCTGAACTGACACAGCTGTGTCAATAGAGTAGCACAGTTTTTTTTACCTTTTACAGAGCTCCCGGAATCATAATAAAATGTGAGCCTGGGAGTTCCGTAAGAGTTCAAGAGATCAGTCTGTGATATACAGTCAGCTTATGGACCATATATCATTTATTACGGATGTGTCACTGTAGCCTAAGGATACATTCACACATTCTGTGTTCTGCACAGAACACGGATGTGGTAAGCATGTAACAGACTTCTCCCCCCGCCCGGACAGTATCTGTGATAAGATGCTGGGAGTGTGGGAACTGTACAGATATGCGCCGCGCTGTAATGAATCAGCCGCATGGCGCTGTCATTGCAGCGCGGCACATTTGAATACAGTTCCCCTGCTCCCAGCATCTTATCACAGATGCTGCCCAGGTGGGGGAGAAGTGTGTTACATGCATACCACATCCGTGTTCCATCTTACATCCGTCTTACGTGTGAATGCAGCCTCATAGGGTAAAAGGGAAACAAAAAAAAAACATGGGAGGCATTTGAGTATTCTCATAGTCATTCATGGGAGATCATGAGAGCAGGTGGCAATATTATGAAGCAAAATGCTGAGAAAGGTTAGGGGAGTACTTATGGGTGAATGTCCCATGTAGATGAAATAGATGAGATACAAGGAATGTAGTGATTTTATAGGTGGCATATACCAGTATGAACTTTGGTGGACTTTATCATTTGCGACATTTATGATGTTGTTCATATGTCTGTGACTGGTTTCAGCTTGCTAACATGCAACAAATTCAGCACACAAAAAATGATAGGTTACGTCTGCTCCATACTGATGTCCACACACAAAAAAAGGTTGCGTTTCATAAATCTTTCATAAATATGGAGATATGTTCACACACCATTTCCTTTTTGGCTGTTTAATGGTTGATTTTTAGGACGGCCGGCATTTCAAGGCCAAATGACGGATGGTATTTTATACTTTTTATTCTAAAGAATTGCTGTCAAACATCCAAAAGAAAAAAAGACAGTGTGTGAACATAGGCTTATACTAAAAGGTGATGAATCTAAACTGCTAATATGTCGGTAAGACCATTTGGAACACTGGGGTGCCATTAGGAGCACTGCCCCGCTCCTTGGATGATTATTACAAGAGCCGGTGCTATGGGGCGAGGCAGTGCTTCTTCCAGCACCTCAGTGCTCCAAATGGTCTTACCAAACCGTGGAGTGAACGACTAAGTGCACAGTAATGGAGGCGAGGATGAAGGTAAGAGACATACCTTCCTCCTTGGCAGCCCCTATGCAATTGGGATATATTAGCAAATTAGTTCCCCTTTTAAAAATAAGGAGCACTCATGGGAGATGGATTGATGACAAATGTTGCACAATTTTTTCAAAAATTTGCGAAAGTTACATGTCTGACCTTGATTGTTTAGCATTGATATATTCCCTGCTTTATTTTTCAGTTGACTGAAAGGCACTCGAAAGACAGACCAAGCAAGGAGCAAAAGAGAAGTTGTGGGATTAGTCTAACAATGAGGTGAACAAGGATCTCAGGGTTACTGCTATGAGTGGATACCTCACAACTTACCATTATGTAAGCTTCAACCTAAAATGAAAACAAAATTCACATGTGAACTACAGGTGTATATATTGCTTTATTGTTTGTATAATGTAAAAGCAAACAAAACAGGGCAAGGAGCCATATGGGCCTTACCTTCTCCTTGGCTGGACGCAAATCAGGTGTCACCATGTACAAATTGATAAGTACTACAGACAGATTGAAGGAATACCGTGGGTGAGGATACATTCATTAAAGAAAGGCCAATGCAGAACATATACATATCATTCTTACCCTTTTGTTTCGGCTTATACACTGGTTTATCAGTCTGTATAAATAAAGATAGACCTTTGCTATCCACAGTAACAGTGGTAGAGTTATGAAATATGAATCCACCATCATTTAAATGACGATTGCCCCAAACTTTTAGATGAGCTTGTCCTCTTAGACCTGGTGGCACCTATCATAGGAGGAAAATAATTTTAAAATTACCAAAAATAATTTACATAATAATTACTTTATTTAATAATTTACAAATCTTCAGGATATTTGTTCCCTAATAATCTTTATCTGCTGCCATTAACAGTGGAGGGCGGTGGATGTGGCCCACGGCATGGTGGTTAGTCCTGATAAATGTCTGCAGGAAAAAGGAAGGTCCAGCATATATCCATGAATATCAATCAATGTGCTAATAGCCTGAAACCTGCAGGATTTATTGAATACCCTGTACATGTGATGATATCAGTTATCTATATGAATTAAGACATTTTTAATGGACTTTTTAATGGACCTTTTTTGAAATATGCCTGGGAATGGGTTATTTGAAAAAAAAAAAACATGCTTACGTGCCTAGCTCCCGCACCACCACCACTATCTTACCGATCTGTCCCCCTGTGTGGCCGCTTCCTGGTTCTGGGGCTGTGAAGCTGCAGGCTCAACAAGCCAATCAGCAACTGAAGTGGGACACTGCTGCAGCAGCTGATTGGCTGAGGAGGCCTACATCACAGCCACAGATCCAGGAAATAGCCACATAGAGGAACAGGTTGGTACAATACCAGTGGTGGAGCGGGGGACCAGGCACATAAGTGTGCTTTATTATTTTCAAACAAACCATCCTTGGGCATCTTTTGTTCAAGACCTATGTCACTAATGTCAGATTGGTTTTGCTTCTGCAGGTGACAGAAGAGCTTTAAACATGTAATGTATTTAGTTTTAAGGAACACACGATATAAGAAGTTTCTACGTAGAGCATTCTGTAGTTCAGACAGGGAAACATTACAGTAGGGCCCAATAATGTAGTAATTATACATTACTACAATATAATAAAGTTAATATTTTAGAGCAGTGGGAGCAAATGGGTTAATAAGGCTCAATATGTAATCCTAGGAAGTGTAAAAATCTTCACATGGGAAGTTGACAAGCATCCATTTCTCTCCTTTAATGACTAATATGTGTTTAAGGCGTCCCCTTGCTTTCACAGATTCCCTTATGGCTTATTCTGCCAAAGGCATTAATGTGTCCTTTCCCCCTAGCTTTCCATCTCTTTACAGAAAAGGCTTTGCACAATGAAAGAAGCAAAGACATGGAAAACCTTGAATATTCATGTGTTTATTTTTTATTGATACCATTACTCTTAATTAATTCAGCACTGAGGAATAAATTAATAATGCATACAATATTAAATCTAGAGACCAATTGCTAAATCAAAGAAATGAGTCATAAATATCATTTATTTATGAAGGAAAGTGATCAAAACATCAAAAAAAGTATGTGAACCCTTTACTTTCAGTATCTGGTAAGACCCCCTTGGGCAGCAATAACTAAATCTAAACGTTTGTAGTAATTGTCAATTAGTCCTGCACATCAGCTTGGAGGACTTTTATCCCATTCCCCCATACAAAAGAGCTTAAAGGCGTACTCCAGTATGAGATAATGATATAATGTTATTACCAATAGTCCTCACTTCAGTGGCTTTTCACCACTGACAGGAAATGGAAAATGGAAGGACTACAAAACTTGTATTAATCCCAGCTTCTATCCCCGGTGTCAATGCTTTATCTTTGAAGTCACAGGTGGCTTGGCTGGATAGCTCCCCCCCCCCCCCCCCCCCCTTAATGATTCACCAGTTCACCATCTCTGACCAGCCCCTCCAGTCTACACTTGTGAAGGCAAGAAGTGACAGAAGCAGCTGCTGCAACTTCACTATAGAGGGCTTTGTTCACACATGTTGGAGTTTCATTGCAGTACTGCAGCGTCTTCACAAAAATGATGCAGTAACACAAGCATGCTGTGTGGTGTTACATGCAGAGGATACAGTGTGCTGTGTGGTGTTACAGGTAGATAATACAGCGTGCTATGTGGTGTTACAGGTAGAGAATACAGCGTGCTGTGTGGTGTTACAGGTAGAGAATACAGCGTGCTATGTGGTGTTACATGCAGAGGATACAGTGTGCTGTGTGGTGTTACAGGTAGATAATACAGCGTGCTATGTGGTGTTACAGGTAGAGAATACAGCGTGCTGTGTGGTGTTACAGGTAGAGAATACAATGTGCTGTGTGGTGTTACAGGTAGAGAATACAGCGTGCTGTGTGGTGTTACAGGTAGAGAATACAGCGTGCTGTATGGTATTACAGGTAGAGAATACAGCATGATGTGTGGTGTTACAGGTGGAGAATACAGTGTGCTGTGTGGTGTTACAGGTAGAGAATACAGTGTGTTGTGTGGTGTTACAGGTAGAAAATAGTGTGCTTTGTGGTGTTACAGGTAGAGAATACAGTGTGTTGTGTGGTGTTACAGGTAGAGAATACAGCGTGCTGTTAGGTGTTACAGGTAGAGAATACAGTGTGCTGTTACAGGTAGAGAATGCAGCTCGCTGTGTGGTGTAACAGAAAGAGAATACAGTGTGCTGTGTGGTGTTACAAGTAGAGAATACAGTGTGCTGTGTGGTGTTACAGGTAGAGAATACAGTGTGCTGTGTGGTGTTACAGGTAGAGAATACAGAGTGCTGTGTGGTGTTACAGGTAGAGAATACAGTGTGCTGTGATGTGTTACAGGTAGAGAATACAGCGTGCTGTGTAGTGTTACAGGTAGAGAATACAGCGTGCGGTGTGGTGTTACAGGTAGAGAATACAGTGTGCTGTGTGGTGTTACAGATAAAGAATACAGCGTGCTGTGTGGTGTTACAGGTAGAGAATACAGCGTACTGTGTGGTGTTACAGGTAGAGAATACAGCGTACTGTGTGGTGTTACAGGTAGAGAATACAGCGTGCTGTGTGGTGTTACAGGTAGAGAATACAGCCTGCTGTGTGGTGTTACAGGTAGAGAATACAGCGTGCTGTGTGGTGTTACAGGTAGAGAATACAGCGTGCTGTGTGGTGTTACAGGTAGAGAATACAGCGTGCTGTGTGGTGTTACAGGTAGAGAATACAGCGTGCTGTGTGGTGTTACAGGTAGAGAATACAGCATGCTGTGTGGTGTTACAGGTAGAGAATACAGCGTGCTGTGATGTGTTACAGATAGAGAATACAGTGTGCTGTGTGGTGTTACAGGTAGAGAATACAGTATGCTGTGATGTGTTACAGGTAGAGAATACAGTGTGCTGTTACAGGTAGGAATTACAGTGTGCTGTGTGGTGTTACAAGTAAAAGAAAATAGAACAGCGCTCCATAGCACAGATCAGAGCACACTGGTAGGTAATAGCAATAATTAAGAAGTTGTTACCTGGTGGGGTTGTGCAAGGGGAGGCACAACACTCAACAATAGCATGTATCAGGACCGCAGCCACTCCCCAGATTCTCCATAAAATGAATTGCAATATCAACAAAAAAAACTCCCTCCAACTAGGGTTTAAAAGGTACACAAAATAAATGGTAAAAAATTTATTATAAAAACATTCATGGCGACACATGTTTCTAAACCGATACGGTTTCGTTCTCAAGTGTCATGAGATGCCACTTGAGAACGAAACTGGATTGGTTTAGAAACGCGCTGTGTCGCCATGAATGTTTTTATAATACATTTTAAACCATTTATTTTGTGTACCTTTTGGACCTGCGAGCGAACAAACCCTAGTTGGAGGGAGGTTTTTTTTGTCATGTGGTGTTACAGGTAGAGAATACAGTGTGCAGTGTGGGTGGGACCACAATAAAATGATAAATTACTGCAATTAATTCAGTAACACAATGAAACTGCAATGTGTGAACACAGCCTAGATGTTCTGCAACAGCTTTGGGTGGGGAATGGGCAGGGTGCAGCAGGTTTATTTTTTTTTTACCTTTAGCTGGAGTACCCCTTTGATTTCTGTTCTGTTGGTGGGTTTCTTCCCACAAACTGCTAGCTTTAGGTTCTTTCATAACTTTCCTGATGGATTAAGGTCAGGACTTTGATTTGGCCATTTCAAAACTTTAACTTTACTGTTCTTTAAAGCATACCCCTTTATTAATAAAATCTATTGACATGTCAAAGGGACATGTCCAAAATTTTGATTGGTGGGTGTTAAACAAGTCCACCCACTGATCAGAACAAGCAGGAAGAACTGTAATTGCCGCAATCTCCATCTAGTAAGTTCTGGTAAATGTCAGCAGTGAGACCCCAAAAAATCTAAACTTTTGAAATGTCCCTGTCACATGTCCTATTTAACCATTTTTGGTAGAACAACTTCAGGGTTGTTGTCTTGCTGCATGACCCATGTTTTATTAAGGTTCAGTTCACAGACAGATGCTCTGACATTCTCCTTGCTAAAATTTAAAATTCATTATTCCAACAATGATGACAATTTGTCCAAATCTAGATGCAGCAAAACAGGCCCAAATCGTGATAGTACCACCATTGTGTTTCGCAGATGGTACAAGTTTTTTTTTTGCTGGAATGCAGCATTTTTCTTCTAAAAATAACACTCATTTAAACCAAACGGCTCTTTTGTTCTCATCTATCCACAAAACTTTGTTCTACTACCTTTATGGTTTGTCGAGGTGATCTTTAGCAAACTGCACACAGGCAGAAATGCTCTTTTTAGAGATTAGCGGCATATTATTTAATGCACATGAAATTAGAGCTATTTTGCAACAAATTGCCCAATTCACAACAAAATATCAAAATTTTTGACGTATTCATCTGATTTAGTTCTCTTTATCAACTGTGTGAAAAGCTGATGTAGTTTTAGGTCAAACTTATGCAAAAATATATGGAAAATTCACTAACATTCCTGCACAGCTATATATATTGAAGATGTCTGGGCTCTCAAAGCTGAATTCGTCAAAGTAAAATTCCATTCAGAGACAGTGGTCATTTTTCTTTTATTATCGTTTTTTAATTGAAAGCATCACTCACCTTAATTTTTACTGTGCCTTTATCTGAGAAAAGAAAAAAAAAACGTTTATATGTGATATGAAGTACTTGAGATTGCTTAGCATTTTGTACAGAACTCTAAAGTAGTCACACAGTCTCCAATGCCAAAATCATCCTAATTTGTTCTTCCTTTGCATATTTTGGTCCTCTTTTCTCAGTGTATACAGCTTCATTTACAGAACAAATTGGGTGGTCCCCACTATTATCCCCTACTTGAAGTAAACTACAGCACTAAAATGCCTGTGATATTTTCTTTCTAAATACCCAAAGTTATACATCTATATCTTTAACCATTTGTTACTTCAGTTTTTACAGTTTAAACAGTGCTAAAGCTAAACCAGCAGTTAGTAGCTATTGCATAGATTTCCGCTAAGAAAACTGAGTAAATTTTAAGTATATACTCCAAGTGGCACTTACAGAAGCAGGTGCAGCTGGAAAAGCCAGGGAAGCACATAGAGGATCATGATAATATAAAAAATCAGTATACCTCACAGTAAACACAGTTATAACTTCATTCTATCATAAAAGTTCTTCTTTTAACAGTGCTAATAACATTTCACATGCATGCTCAATTTTCTTTACTATTCTATTTAAAAATCCGCAAATACTGTATATTGCAATTAAATTCAGTTGCCGGGGGAGGGGGGAGTGGGGGAGGAGTAAGTACATGTATTTTCTCTAATGAGGATTGCTCAGTATCTTGCCACTTATCAGATTTTTTCATATATATGAATAATTACTAGTGTATATAGGAGCATAAAGTTTCAGATGGCATTTTCGTAAAGGTTATACTCAGGGCCGGCCTTAGGGGTGTGAGAGCAGGGCGCTGTGCACACCCAGCAGGAAGGGGGCGCCACCTGCGTCCCCCTGAGGCCATATATCCATCCCCCGCCTGGCACAGCAGCCTTGCTGAGAGTCAGCAAGGAGAAATCTCCTCTCCCTCGAACACTTGACTGAAGCCTGGCCCCATCCCCCACCCCAACAGCGTCTCCCAGCTCACAGATGCCCATAACCCTGCCCCCTCTCCAGACGGAGACACATCAGTAGTATGATCCTCCGCTCCTCCTTCTCCTCATGGGCAGAGACATCCTCCATTGCTAATTCTGTGTGGGTGAGTATGTGTATCTATTAGAGTAGAGCGAACCGGGTTCCAAGTTCAGCAGCCACCGCTAATCAAATGCCGAAAGTTGGGGTTCGGATCGACTCGAGCATGCTCGAGGTTCGTTCATCTCTAGTATCTATTAGAGATGAGCAAACCGGGTTCAGGTTCGAGTTGATCTGAACCCAAACGATCGGCATTTGATAAGCGGGGGCTGCTGAACTTGGATAAAGCTCTAAAGTTGTCTGGAAAACATGGATACAGCCAATGACTATATCTATGATTTCCACATAGCCTTAGGGCTTTATCCAACTTCAGCAGCCACCGCTAATCAAATGCCGAACGCTCGGGTTCGGATGGACTCGAGCATGCTCAAGGTTCGCTCATCTCTAGTATCTATCTGTCTGTGTGTATGTCTGTGTGTTAGTGGAGTGTGTGTGTGTGTGTGTGTTAGTGCTCATGTGTGCCTGAGTATAACTACAGCTCCCAGAATGCTCTGAAAGCCTGTGTAGAACTACTACTCCCAGCATGCCCTGACAGCCTGTGTAGAACTACTACTCCAAGCATGCCCTGGCAGCCTGTGCAGGACTACTACTACCAGCATGCCCTGACAGCCTGTGTATAACTACAGCTCCCAGCATGCCCTGACAGCTTGTGTATAACTACAGCTCCCAGCATGCCCTGACAGCCTGTGTATAACTACTACTCCCAGCATGCCCTGACAGCCTGTGTAGAACTACTACTCCAAGCATGCCCTGGCAGCCTGTGCAGGACTACTACTACCAGCATGCCCTGACAGCCTGTGTATAACTACAGCTCCCAGCATGCCCTGACAGCTTGTGTATAACTACAGCTCCCAGCATGCCCTGACAGCCTGTGTATAACTACTACTCCCAGCATGCCCTGACAGCCTGTGTAGAACTACTACTCCAAGCATGCCCTGGCAGCCTGTGCAGGACTACTACTACCAGCATGCCCTGGCAGCCTGTGTATAACTACTACTCCAAGCATGTCCTGACAGCCTGTATGTGTATAGCTACTACCCCCGAGCCTGTGTGGGTATATATGTCTGTAAGCCCTCTTCAGCTTCCTCGTCCCCCCCCCCCCCCACCCAGCCCTTCCCCAGCCCAGCTCTTGAAGCCCATGTGCCATGAGATGCGATGGTGGCACACATGTAAACTTCACAGCTTCTCTGGCGACTTCTCTTCACAGTTTTTCTGGCAATCTGTCATGTCCTCTCTCCGCAGTTCTACTGTACATCAGTAATACTTAAATATTGTAATAAAATATTGTCGGGAATGCTGGAGACATCTTTGGGATGTGACACATAGTAGTAGTGAGTGGCTGCAGTCTAAGAGTTTAGGATCCTATAAATCAGTGCTGAGAGAAGAGATGACAGATCCTGTGTGGTGAGACACAGAAGTAGCTGGAGAAACAATGAAGGTTACCATACTTTCACTGCCGTATCTCACAGCACATCGGCTCCAGGAGGCTGGGGATGGGATGGGCAATCAGCTTGGGGAGGGGGGGCGCCAAAAGAATATCCTGCACAGGGCAACATCTACCCTAAGGCCGTCCCTGGTTATACTGATGTGTGTATCTTGGTGCAAAACATGTGAGTGTTACTGGTCTGCACCATTGTATGTATAGTTCTTAACATAGGAAGTTCAGCGAAAGTAATAAAACTTTGAGAAAGTTCGTAACGAATCTGGTTAAAATAACAATAACAAATAAAATTACAAAATAGACAAGTCCAAGACATGCAAAGAGATGCAAACACCTCTGGAATGCATCTGGGAAAGCAGGGAAGCAGTATTGCAGGGAACGGTATCACCAGGGTTAGCGATCCCCGGCAATAATACCGCACCCTGTAATAATTAATATTTAATTAATTAATAAAGCAAATTTTGCTTCAAAAAAGCTTTTTTCGTTGTTCAATAGCATAATTAAAACGAATCAATGCTTTATATATGTATGTATGTATATATATATATATATATATATATATATATATATATATATATATATACATTGAGCTCGGCGAAGAAAGAAAATAGAAGAGAGAAGATAGAAGACCTGGAAGGTTGAGTAGAAAGCTCTCCCCCCCCCCTCCTGCACTGCACCCATCCCAGCAAGAAAGGGGGGGTCACTTTACCCCTTCCTTGCTGGTATGGGTGCAGTCTGGCCCCCAAGGGGTTAAGTGAGGACCCTTACTTAACCCCCTGGGGGCCAGACTGTTCAGTATGGCACCCAAAGGGTTAAGGGGGATGCAATGCATCCTCCTTTTAACCCTTTGGGTGCCACACTGTAAGCAGTGATCTGTAAAGATGCTGCATACTGTAAGGTGCACAACACCGCTCACAACGATGGGTGTTGTGCTTCTGTTTGTGTGTTTTTTGTGTGTTTCTCCCTTTTTGTTTTTCAGATATCGGTATCCTGTGGATTATGGCGGATTCGGAGGACTACGTCGATGACCAGCGGTTGTTGGGATTTTTTTTTTAAATAAAATAGTCAACAAGGGGTGTGGGGGGTGTCTTTATTTGAATAAAAAATGTTTTCCCTTGTGTCTTGTCTTTATTTCTTTACTATATAGACTTAGGAGTGGAAGCCGTCTAATAGACGTAATCCATTACTAAGTTGGGGCTTAGTGTTAGCCGGTATAAAATAGCTAACACTAACCCCCCCATTATTACCCCAGTACCCAATGCCACCAGGGGTACTGGGAAGAACCGGGTGCCAGTGACTCCCACTATTGTAGCTGCAATTATTCAGCCGTTATAGCAAGGTTCATTTAAGGTTCGGTTTCTACGAATCCGAACTTCACGAAAGTTTGCCAGATCAAACCGAACCGAACTTTTCAAAAGTTTGCTCATCCCTACTTTTAACCTAGTCCAATCCACCGGGGAACATGTCCAAGACAAACAACAAGGGTAAGAACCGGCTTACCCAAACGATGTCGCAGTCTATCCCGGATATCTTCCGCACTATGCAGGGCCTGCAGGATGATGGTGGCGCCATCTTGGCTCCTTCACAAACCTCAGAGGAGACAAAAAAACAGAAGGTGCAACAGCAACCAACAGATGCAGGGGCTCCCCGTATATACTCCTCCCAGTGTACACACGGTAAACACCTGCTCTGTAGATATTATAAAGTGAGGATCTTAGCAAACTATTTAATCAGAGTGTAAAATGTGAAGGCGTAGTGTAGTTATTGTACACCACCCAATGTCAATAAGACCTTCGCTATTATACATATATGATGAATGGAAGGATTAGCTTAAAACATAACTTTTATTCCATTACTAATAAAATAGATATCCACACAATGTTTCCAAAATCAAATGAATAAATAACAATCTCCAAACAAAAATAATAATAATAATGCCACAATAAATTATCCCACCGGTATAATTGTGGGAAGTCCTGACTCCAGCACCCTGTCACCATTGGTCTCAGTTGGTCAGATAAATATTGCGTGCAGTCGCATCACAACTGTATGGTAGATACGGTACCCAAATGCCCAATCGTACCAGCCAGGCACATCGCCTACTGAGGGTATAGGTAACGGCAATTCATATTTGTACCGTTCTTCACCAGGAAAGACAAAAACGTCACAAGCCCATGCCAATGGTTATAGGTCTGTAACTGTTATACTCACGTCATGTCTGCATATACAAATATACCTATTGGCATGGGCTTGTGACGTTCTTGTCTTTCCTGGTGGAGAACGGTACAATTCTGAATTGGCGGTACCTATACCCTCAGTAGGCGATGTGCCAGGCTGGTATGATTGGGCATTTGGGTACCGTATCTTCCATACAGTTGTGATGCTACTGCACGCAATATTTATCTGACCAACGGAGACCAATGGTGACAGGGTCCTGGAGTCAGGACTTCCCACAATTATACCGGTGGGATCATTTATTGTGGCAGCATTATTATTATTTTTGTTTGGAGATTGTTATTTATTCATTTGATTTTGGAAACATTGTGTGGATATCTATTTTATTAGTAATAGAATAAAAGTTATGTTTTAAGCTAATCCGTCCTTTCATCATATATATTAAACAGAGTGTACCATGTCGCCATGTTAAGGCGTCCTCGAGACATGGTCCCTACTCTAGCATTTTCACACTAGCAATGGCCTCTCCTGGGCTGAATAAGCCTACAACTGGGCAGAAAGTAGCCAAATGATCTCTTTTTATAGCACCCTTGGGACATGGGTGGAGTGCAAGCCAACAGGAGGTAGCCACGCATGCAACCGGCAGTGTAAACAGAGTCATAGAGTCATGCTGCCCATTTTTTCATTTTCTCTGCTAAATTGGGGGGGGGGGGGCTACCTCCTGTTGGCTTGCACTCTACCCATGTCCTAAGGGTGCTATAAAAAGAGATCATTTAGCTCCTATCTGCCCAGTTGTAGGCTTATTTAGCCCTGGAGAGGCCATTGCTAGTGTGAAAATGCTAGAGTAGGGACCATGTCTCGAGGACGCCTTAACGTGGCGACATGGTACACTCTGATCAAATAGTTTGCTAAGATCCTCACTTTTTAATATCTACAGAGCAGGTGTTTACCATGTGTACGCTAGGAGGAGTATATACGGTGAGCCCATGCACCTGTCGGTTGCTGTTGCACCTTATGTCTGTACTTAAGCCACAAGCAGTGTGCAACCTGCAGTGTAAACAGAGTCATAGATGTGCTGCCAATTTTTTCTTTTTTTTCTGTTAAACCTCAGAGGAGGAGACATCGCTGTTTCGGTCCATCCAAAGCATGTTCCGGAGAAAGTTACATAAGGTACTGACCAAATTTACTACACAGGTGCAAGAGATGGGCCAGCGGGTCTCTGACGCTAAACATAAGATGGATGAACTGACCAATACGCTTGAATCAGACAGGCTGGACATTATAGAAGATAGCGACCGCCTAGATCACATCGAGCTCAAATTAGAAGATCTTGAGAACCGGTCTCGCAGGGCCAACATTAGAATTCGAGGACTGGAAGAGTCCCATACAGATATAAAAGCTACTGTGACTACCAGATCTTATCTGGTTCGCACTTTGCTGGAGACGAGGGAGGCCCTAAAAAAAGAAGACGTACCATGTGATGACCTCGATTCCTTATTAAAACAACAGAGGTCTGCAAGATCCCAGAGAACCTGGACTGTGGTTAGGTAGAGAAATTCGGCAAAAAAGAAAAATGACCTGTAGATTGCGCTCACCACCAAATTCCAATATTCACACTATAAGATGATTTATTAAGTCCAAATTACGCGTTTCGGAGCTATAGCACCCCTTCATCAGATTCAGGACAGACTAAATCCTTTCTGCCCTGATTCTGATGAAGGGGCGCTATAGCTCCGAAACGCGTAATTTGGACTTAATAAATCATCTTATAGGGTGAATATTGGCATCCCTATTATCCTTTGGAAGTGAGCGCAATCTCCAGGTCATTTGTTTTTTGGCTGAATTTCTCTACCTGAATATTATGGGTCCTTGTTTGTGGAGCCCGGTTTGGACCTGTTCTGAGGACTGCAGCTTCCCCGAATTGCTGGGAGGTGTGTTATACACATCATTTTACGTCTTGATGGGTTTAGTGGCTCTTTCTCCACAACCCCAGAAGGTGAGCAGTGATTTTATACCCATTACCCTACCATTTGTTCAGCCTAGAGATACTACTCTATGAGGCACTCTGCCTTTGTTTTATTTTCTGTTTCTATGGACTGTGGTTAGGTCCAGTACCCGCCAACAGGCGGATTAAATGTACCCTGGGCCCCGGGCTGTCCACCCAACCTGCCCCCCCCCCATAATCCACTACTGCCCCCCCCCCCCCATGCTGTCCCCGATAAACACTGCCTGGCTCCCCTCCCTGCTGGCCCCAATAAACATAATGTTTGGTCCCTTGCTGCACAGAGGATGTCAGGAAAGGAGGGGGCTGATCTTATAAGGCAGGTCACAGCGTCCCAGCAGCACAGAGGATGTCAGGAGAGGAGGGTGCTGATCTTAAAGGGGAGGTCACAGCAGCACAGAGGATGTCAGGAGAGGAGGGTGCTAATCCTATAGGAGAGGTCCCAGCAGCACAGAGGATGTCAGGAGAGGAGGGTGCTGATCTATAGAAGAAGTCCAAGCAGCACAGAGGATGTCAGGAGAGGAGGGTGCTAATCCTATAGGGGAGGTCCCAGCAGCACAGAGGATGTCAGGAGAGGAGGGTGCTGATCTATAGGGGAGGTCACAGCAGCACAGAGGATGTCAGGAGAGGAGGGTGCTGATCTATAGGAGAAGTCCAAGCAGCACAGAGGATGTCAGGAGAGGAGGGTGTTGATCTTATAGGGGAGGTCACAGCAGCACAGAGGATGTCAGGAGAGGAGGGTGCTAATCCTATAGGAGATGGTCCCCCTCTTTCCCCCTTATAGATGGTCCCCCTCTTCTCTCCTTATAGATGGTCCCCCTCTTCCCCCCTTATAGATGGTCCCCCTCTTCCCCTCCTTATAGATGGTCCCCCTCTTCCCCCCCTTATAGATGGTCCCCATCTTCCTCCCTTATAGATGGTCCCCCTCTTCCCCCCCTTATAGATGGTCCCCCTCTTCCCCCACTTATAGATGGTCCCCCTCTTCCCCTCCTTATAGATGGTCCCCCTCTTCCCCCCCTCATAGATGGTCCCCCTCTTCCTCCCTTATAGATGGTCCCCCTCTTCCCCCCTTATAGATGGTCCCCATCTTCCTCCCTTATAGATGTCCCCCTCTTCCCCCCCTTATAGATGGTCCCCCTCTTCCCCGCCTTATAGATGGTCCCCCTCTTCCCCCACTTATAGATGGTCCCCCTCTTCCCCCCTTATAGATGGTCCCCCTCTTCCCCCCCTTATAGATTGTCCCCCTCTTCCCCCCTTATAGATGGTCCCCCTCTTCACCCCCCTTATAGATGCCCCCCCTCTTCCCTCCTTATAGATGATCCCCCTCTACCCTCCTTATAGATGGTCCCCCTCTTCCCTCCTTATAGATGTCCCCCTCTTCCTCCCTTATAGATGGTCCCCCTCTTCCCCCCTTATAGATGGTCCCCCTCTTCCCCCCTTATAGATGTCCCCCTCTTCCCCCCCTTATAGATGGTCCCCCTCTTCCCCCCCTTATAGATGGTCCCCCTCTTTCCCCCCCTTATAGATGGTCCCCCTCTTCCCCCACTTATAGATGGTCCCCCTTTCCCCCCCTTATAGATGGTCCCCCTCTTCCCCCCTTATAGATGGTCCCCCTCTTCCCCCCTTATAGATGGTCCCCCTCATCCCCCTCTTCCCTCCTTATAGATGGTCACCCTCTTCCCCCCCTTATAGATGGTCACCCTCTTCCCCCTCTGTGCACAGCAGTCAGCAGATAACACAAAAAAAAAAAAACACAACTCACCTGCCATCCGTTCCCCTGTCGAGCCTCTCGGTTCCTGGTCTGTCCCTGGCTGATGCGTGGCTGCCAGGGGGGTCCCGTCCTATCCCCAGCAGCGCGCACATCAGAGAGCTCCCCGTGCGCTGGAAGTCACAGCCACAGGTGCACAGGGAGCTCTCTGGTACGCGTGCTGCCGGGAATAGGACGGGACACCCCCGGCAGCCGCGCACCAGCCGGGGGGGGGGGGGGGGCGTTCAAGAGAGTCAGTGGGGGATTATAATGTGGTCGGCGTGGCATGGCCCCTCCTGGAGCCCCGGGCCCCGGCGGCAGCCCAAACTGCGCACATTATAATCCGCCACTGCCCACCGACCATCACTCCGTGCTGATGAGGACCCTGCACCTCCATGAGTGTTTTGTATGAATACCGGGATACCTGCGATGCCTTGCATTACTGTTTACCATGTTTAATCATTTTTTCTTTATACTTCTGCTGGTTTGATTGACTGGTTCTGTTGCCGATTGCAGATAGTTACCCATGCTGCCTACCATACCTCAGGGTATGACGGGAAGCTGCTGGCTGGATGGACTTCCAGCTTTCCTTCCACCACAATTCTGTTTGTCGTTTCTGTTTTGTTTCTTTGTCTTTTGGGTCTTTTTTAATTGTCTGTCAGAGTGCAATGTATTGTTTTGTGCCCACCATGTTTTTTTATGTTTATTATCATTAATGTGATGTCACTATGTTTGAGGACACCCACAGATTACCACCGCCCACCTCTGGAAGGGTAAGGGGATGTACACAGCAGATTACAACTATGATTTACCAACTCCCCAGTCAAGAGGACAGCCTTTAGGGATTATGTACGCCATAAGCCTGACATAATAGCACTGCAAGAATGTCATTTTACTCCACAGTCACAACCCAACATTTTCATCCCCACTACTATTATGTAGCTCCCTATAGCTCCAAATCTAGAGAAGTGATGCTACTTTTCCATAATTCTTTTCCCTTTACCCTACAGTCACAGATCGTTGACTCAGAAGGACGTTTCCTCATACTAATGGAGCAGCTGTATGGTAAACAGGTTTGCATTGTTCTTTGCATAATTCTTATGCGCCTACTGATAATCCGTTTTTTTTTACCACGCTATGTTCTACACTATCTACCTTCTCTTATGAAACGCTGATTTGGTCTACAATGGTAAACTGGATAGGCCTAATAATCAGGGGCGGTCTTGGCTTTTCTGGGGCCCCAATTGAAGTTATTTCTGGGGCCCCCCCTCGACACGCGTTCCAAAACAATAGACCGCTGTGTGTTGCCCCCAGTAGTATATACCCCTTGTGCGCTACTGCCAGTAATATATACTCCTTGTGTGCTGCCCCCAATAGTATATACCCCTTGTGTCCTGCCCCCAGTAGTATATACCCCTTGTTTGCTTCCCCCAGTAGTATATAGACCCCTGTGTGTTCCCCCAGTTATATATAGCCCCCCCGTGTGCTCCCCCAGAAGTATATAGACCTCCTGTGTGCTGCCCCAGTTGTATATAGACCCCCTGTGTACTGCCCCCAGTTGTATATACCCCCTGTGTGCTCCCCCACAAGTATATAGGACCCCTGTGTGCTCCCTCGGGGGTATTTAGCCCCCCTGTGTGCTCCCCCACTTGGATATAGACCTCCTGTGTGCTCCCCCACTTGGATATAGACCCCTGTGTGCTCCTCCAGCAGTATATAAACCCCCTGTGTGGTTCCCCCAGTAGTATATAGACCCCCTGTGTGCCCCACCAGTATTGTATAGACCCCTTGTGTGCTGCCCCAGTAGTATATAGACCCCCTGTATGTTCCCCCAGTAGTATATAGACCCCTGTGTGCCCAACCAGTAGTATATAGACCCCTGTGTGCTCCCCCAGTAGTATATAGCCCCCCTGTGTGCTCCCCCACTTGGATATAGACCTCCTGTGTGCTCTCCAAGTTGTTTATAGACCCCATTCTGCTGCCCCCAGTAGTATATAGACCCCTCTGTGAAGCCCCAGTTATATATAGCCCCCTGTGTGCTCCCCCTGTTATATAGCCCCCCTGTGTGCTCCCCCCCATTTATATACCCCCGATGTGCGCTCCCCTCGTTAAACAGACCCCTGTGTGCTCCCCCTCCCATATAGTATATAACACAATAAAACAAACACTTATACTCACCTGGGTCCGGGCGTCTCCTCTTCTCTTCACTCTTGTGGCCGCAGGAAGGATTTTCCCTGCGATCACAAGAGGCCGCACTCCCCTTGTCCTGGCGCCGATGCTCCAGTGATGTCACTGGAGGGCCGGCACCACAAGGACAAAGCTGCCACTTGTCACCGCAGGGAAAACCCTTCCTGCGGCCACAAGAGTGACTGACAGGAAGGGAGCCAATGTCTCCCGCCCTGTCAGTGCTGCTGCATGTAACTGTGAGCGCTCATTACGAGTGCTCATAGTTACATAGTTACATAGTTAATACGGTTGAAAAAAGACATGTCAAGTTCAACCAAGGAGGGGATGGATACAGGGAAGGGGGAGGGGTGATAGGCTCTATACATACAGGGAAGGGGGAGGGGTGATAGGTTCTATACATATGCATTTATATTATTTTGCTCTAAGAACTTGTCTAGCCCTGTTTTGAAGCCCTCTACTGTTGTTGCTGTTCAGATGGCAGCAGGGAGAGGGGCAGCAGCCCTGTCCAGCGGTCTTGAGCACAAGAGCGGGGCGTGGAGGCCCCCCTGGATGTTGGGGGCCCCAAGCGATTGCTTGGGGTGCTTGGTGCCAAAGACCGCCACTGCTAATAATGCCCCACTAAGGAGGACGGGCACTAATCAACCATATAGACCCAATCTTTTCAGGAACTAGGCGTTGCTGACACATGGCAGGAGTTTATTGGTATGGCCAAAGGTTACTCCTATTACTCTCCCTCTCACCATCACTACACACGGATTGATTGGATCCTGACCAATGCCATGACCCTCAAATCTGTACTATATTGTCACAGCCGCGGCGGCTTCCCACGTTCCGGGTCGCCGCCGCGACCGCCTCCTGTCCCATGCAGCCGCCGGGGTCCTTGTGTAGGGACCCGGCGCTGCTGCTAGTTCGGCCCCTGGGGCGCCTCACCTCTCCTCCGTTCCTGTCTCGGTCTGTGCCGGCCGGCGCGTACGTCCCCGCCTCCTAGGGCGCGCGCGCGCCGGCTGTCTCAGATTTAAAGGGCCAGTCCGCCCTTAATTGGTTAGTCGCACCAATCACTCCCCTATAAATCCCAGCATGCCCTGTCCCTTGTGTTGGAGCCTCTACATGCTTCCCATAGCGTTTGGCCCAGCTCCCTGTTGTTCCTGACCTTAGTCCTTGTCCCTGGTTCCTGTCCTTAGTCCTTGTCCCTATCCTTGCCCGCTGCCTTCCCATTGTTCCTGTGTCCTGTCCGCCACCTGCGAGCACGCCTTCTGTCCTCTGCCTGCACGATCTCCTGCCTACTGCTCCTGCCACGCCTCGCCTGCCGTCACCAGCAACCAAGCCAGGGGTAGCGACCTGGGGGTCGCCTGCCGCAGCAAGCCCATCCCGCCTTGCGGCGGGCTCTGGTGAAAACCAGCGGCCCCTTAGACTCCGCTCCCTGGTGAGGTTAGTGCCATCGCTGGTGACGGTCCAGTGGATCCACTACTCCAGGCGTTACAGTAGGCTCCAACCATGGATCCCGGCGAGGTGCCTGATCTCCGTGACGTCGCCAGAGTGGTCGCTCAACAGGCTCAACAGATCCAGCAACAGTCGCAGCAAATCCAGCAATTGACTGCCGCCCTACAGCAGCATACTACAGCCCAGCGCCTATCACCACCTGCAACTACCTCGAGACTTCTACTGGCTCTCCCAAGCAAATACTCTGGTGACTCCAAGTTGTGCAGAGGATTCCTGACTCAATGCACTATGTATATCGAACTTCTAAGCAATCAGTTTCCCACTGAGCGCTCTAAAGTGGCTTTCATCATCAGCCTATTAGAGGGTAGAGCTCTGGCCTGGGCCACGCCGCTGTGGGACCGAGATGACCCTGCTGCTGCCAATCTCCGAACCTTCTTATTCGAGTTTCGCTCCGTCTTTGAGGAACCTGCCCGTGCTTCTTCAGCTGAAACTGCTCTCCTCAACCTCTCTCAAGGGAGCTCCTCTGTTGGTGATTACGCCATCTAGTTCCGTACCCTGGCGGCTGAATTGGACTGGCTCTAATAGGACTGGCTCTAATAGCCACCTTCAAGAAGGGCCTGTCTAGTCGGGTGAGAGACGTGCTTTCCGCCCGAGACCTACCCACCTCCCTGAACGAACTCATCCTACTGGCCACCAGAGTTGATACTCGTTTTTCGGAGAGGGAGGAGGAGGTTCGGCATGAACATCTACTAGGCTTGCCCCGTCGCCATCACCAGCTGGCGCCGGTTTTCCAGAATCCTGACTTTCCGGTGCCCCAGCCCTCTCCTGAGATTCCCATGCAGGTGGAACGGGCTCACCTGACGCCTGATGAAAGAATTCGTCGTCTGGAGCTGAATCTCTGCCTCTACTGCGGTGGTTCGGATCACTTTCGGATGAGATGTCCCCTACGTCCTCAAACGTCCGGGAAATGCTCGCACCTAGGTCCGGTGGGACAGGTGTCCCTAGGTGTGAATGCTACCTTTCCTAGTTTGTCTATGCCGGTTTCCATCCAGTCACCCTCAGGACAAAATCACCAGTCTACTGCCTTTCTCGATTCGGGGTCAGCAGGCAGTTTTATTGCGGCAACATTGGTCCAAAGATGGCGGCTACCCGTGATCCAACTAGCCAGGCCCCTGACTATCTCCTCGGTCACGGGCGAGATTCTTGCCGACCAGGTATATTTCCAGACCGCACCTCTGGTCCTCCAGGTGGGTCCTTTACATCAGGAAAAGATATCCTTCTACGTCCTGCCCCATTCTTCCCCCGCCATCCTCCTGGGACTCCCTTGGCTGCAATTACATGCTCCTAAGCTGGACTGGAGAACCGGGGAGATTATCAGTTGGGGTCAGGACTGTTCCAACCAGTGTCTCAAGTCACCTCAGACCAAGTACTCGGTGTCGTCACCTGACCCCGCCAAGCCTCTATCCGGCCTACCGGCAGAAGACCAAGACTTGGCGGATGCCTTCTCTGCCGAGAAGGATCTCATCCACAAACACACATCCCCTCGCCACAGTATACCTCCTGATCGCCTAGTATCAGTCGTCACCTCTACTCTTCAGAGAATACCCCCCGGAAAGACCCATGTTCACCCTGCGCTTCGAAGAGGGATTTTGAAGTGGGGACATTCCTCATTGGAGGCCGGGCACCCTGGAGTCCGAAAGACCGGGCAATGGATCTCCCGCCACTACTGGTGGCCCAGTTTGTTCCAAGATGTCAAAAACTTTGTGGCTTCCTGTGCCATTTGCAGGCAAGAAAGAGGGGGAGGCCAAAGGGGGAGGGTACTGTCACGGCCGCGGCGGCTTCCCGCGTTCCGGGTCGCCGCCGCGACCGCCTCCTGTCCCATGCAGCCACCGGGGTCCTTTCGTAGGGACCCGGCGCTGCTGCTAGTTCGGCCCCTGGGGTGCCTCACCTCTCCTCCGTTCCTGTCTCGGTCTGTGCCGGCCGGCGCGCGCGTCCCCGCCTCCTAGGGCACGGGCGCGCCGGCTGTCTCAGATTTAAAGGGCCAGTCCGCCCTTAATTGGTTAGTCGCACCAATCACTCCCCTATAAATCCCAGCATGCCCTGTCCCTTGTGTTGGAGCCTCTACATGCTTCCCATAGCGTTTGGCCCAGCTCCCTGTTGTTCCTGACCTTAGTCCTTGTCCCTGGTTCCTGTCCTTAGTCCTTGTCCCTATCCTTGCCCGCTGCCTTCCCATTGTTCCTGTGTCCTGTCCGCCACCTGCGAGCACGCCTTCTGTCCTCTGCCTGCACGATCTCCTGCCTACTGCTCCTGCCACGCCTCGCCTGCCGTCACCAGCAACCAAGCCAGGGGTAGCGACCTGGGGGTCGCCTGCCGCAGCAAGCCCATCCCGCCTTGCGGCGGGCTCTGGTGAAAACCAGCGGCCCCTTAGACTCCGCTCCCTGGTGAGGTTAGTGCCATCGCTGGTGACGGTCCAGTGGATCCACTACTCCAGGCGTTACATATATGCCCGACATGTCCTATCGGCAAGGTGCGATCTGACCTTAAAAGCCTACAGCGAGATGTTCTGAAATTTATTTGGAATGGGAAACAACCCCGCATAGCACAAAAGATTATGTTAATTCATAAAAGTGATGGCTGTCTCTCGGTACCCCATCTTAGCCACTACTACACAGCCGCTTGATTTGCTCAACTACTATTGGTACACTCTAACGACTATCAGCCACGGTGGGTTCAACTCGAGTCTGATTTGGTGAGACCCTATACACTAACTGCCGTAATGTGGTCCTGTTTGCCTCAGCCCAGATATTACTGTATTCATTAGCCCCATGGCGGAAGGTTCATTTGAAGAAAAATTTACAATCTACTATCACCCCCCCTACTACCTATATTGGGGAACCCTTTGTTCTCCCCTGATCTCTCACCTACCTAGTTCCAATGGTGGTCTTCTAAATACCTCACCAGACTACATAACTTTCTAAGTTACAAACGTCTACTTACCTTGGAAGCCTTTACCCGACAACATGAGCACCCTGTAGCTGAATTCTTACGATTACGGAAAATTTTTTCCATTCCTACAATCTTATTGCCCTTTGGGTACCAATTTCTCGCCTACTGATTTTGAGCGCATGGCACTTTATTCTCTTGCCAGGAAAGGAATGTTGTCACTATTGTACTCGATGTTAGCATCCCCACTTGGAGACCAAAAACTCCCTTATATGGTCCAATGGGAAACCGATCTACATTTTACATTGTCCCCACTGCAATGGAAAATTAGTAGTGAGGTTCTTAGCAAAGGTAGTTGGCAGGTCTCCCTGACTGAAACAGCCCTAAAGGATCTACACCGTGCATACTATGTTCCATGTCGGTTGCATGCCATCTATCCTGGAGTCTCTCTGCTATGTTTAAGGGGTTGTTCGGCCACTAGCTCGATGCACCACATTTGGTGCTCTTGCCCAATTGTCCAGACTTTTTGGACTTCGATAGTCCACTTGATCACAAACGTTATTGGCCGACCATATCCTAAAACCCCTCAGGCTTGCCTTTTTGGGATTAAACCTTCCAGACTTCCCTTTCAGACCTGGCCCAATATATCCTACTGGCAGCTAGAATACATATTGCTTCAAGCTGGAAACAGCCTCTGTTGCAGTTACATAAGGTTGTTGACCGTATTAATAGTATATTGTTGTCTGAAAAAAATCTGCTATAAGGGGTTACACAGTGACTACATTTGAGAAACTCTGGGCACTCTGGGCACCTTGTTACAGGTAGGGGTAAACTGCAGCTAAATTAATAAAACAACAAACAGTTAACTCACCTGGGCCTGTTCCCGGCCTCCGCCCATATTCTTCTTCGCTCCTGGCGCAGCCAGTGTGACGTACACTGACTGCGCTGGGGATGCCCGAAGCTCTCCCGAGCAGCCAAGTGTCTAATCGGAGACGCTCGGGAGAGCTTCGATAAAATGACAGAGGCTTCCGGAGGCTCCGGAAGTACCCGAAGCCTCTTTCATTCTTCCAAAGCTCTCCTGAGCAGCCAAGCGTCTCCCATTAGACGCCCGGCTGCTCGGCAGAGCTTCGGGCATCCCCGACGCAGTCAGTGTACGTTACACTGGCTGCGCCGGGAACGGGAGCGGAGAAGAAGACGCACGGAGGCCGGGAACGGGCCCAGGTTAGTTAACTTTTTTTTTTTAAATGGTCGCCCCATACCGTGGGGATGCGGGCCACTTTTGAGCCCGCCCACCCTATAGGGTGACCATACCTAGCGTATAAGACGACTTCTGACAAGATTTTTCGGGGTTAAAAAGTCGTCTTATACGCCGGAAAATATGGTACTTGTGCATATAAAGCTCAAATATATTTTCCTATTTGAGCTTTATATGCACTTGTATATTGTTTTGTCTGTATGAGCTGCCTCTACTTTCTATTGTTCTGGTGTATGGTATGGTGTACTGTTCTTGTATAGGACTTTGCTGTGCCCGCCTTTATGTCTGTATTGACATCGAGTTCAGAGTTTATCACAACTGTAACCTGGTTGATGGATTGATCGCTCAGCCAATCAATGACTGGAGCGGTGTCCTACTCTAGTCACTGACTGGCTGAACAGACAATCCATCAGCCAAGTTGCGACAACGCTAGAGAAGGAGATCCAGCAGCCCAGCAGGAGTCCGGGAGCGGTAAGGCAGTGGGGCAGAGGCACAGGGAGAGGTAGGTAGAGGTTGTTTAATATGTTCCTCCCTCACTGGACTTCTTTTAAAGTACCCAGTGGCTATGTGTACACAGTATTTTGGCCCTCACTGTGGGTCAGTATTTTTACCAAAATCAGGGATGGAACTGATATAGAGAAAGGAAAACAATCACTACTTTCCTCTCCCCATGGGGACCCCGCTGGAAAGCATTTTCTCCCTAGTTCTGATGACATTATAACTCAGGGGAAAATGCCAGACCTGGCTGTACCACCCCAGTCACTGACTGGCTGAATGGGCACTCCATCATCGGTCGTGACATGGGTTGTGCAGGTGGGGGTCCTGGAGTTGCAATCCAGCAAAGCAGAAGCATGCGGAGGGGTGAGTAATGATTGTTTATTATGTTCCCCTCTGCACCTGCCATTTGAAAAAAAATTTAGATCCCCAGACTTCTTTAATGGAAAAGTTTGCACCCCTTTCTGTGTTTTGGTAAAAATACTGACCAAAACAAGGACCAATGTCTGCAAAATGCAATGTACATTTTATTCCTTTACCATGCCATTTATTGAACTTTCATGGAAATCTTGTATGGCATCAAAAACAAACATTTGTAGGGTGCCAATATATGTTAATCTATAGCTCTCTGTACAGTTTTTTGTTGTTAAAAGAAAAAAAGAGTTTTACTATTCTGTACAGAGTCAGACATCATGCTGATTCTGGAAATTCCAGGTCATTATTTGTAGAAATCTTGTTGTCCATGGCAGCAGATTATAACCCATGCTGTTCAAGGAATTCCCTTGAATTGGAAAAGTCAAAACATGTTGTTTAAAATTTAATAAAATCTTATTTGCACTTAATCGCAGGAATAATGCAAGCAGTCGTTGGCTAAGTTTGGATTTGGAGAACAATTACATTGGTTTTAAAGGTAAATTGACAATTAGAAAAGCAGCTTTATTGTAGTTTTATTATGAAGAATTGTATATCTCAGCATACATGGTAATTGACAAAATTGTTTGAGATTAAAAAAAAACATAGTTGAATCACCAGATGCATTCCATGGAAAGGAATAACATCTATTTTGAGAAAAAACGGCTATACTTATTTTAATCTCATATGCCCTTATCTAGGTAAGCACAAGGGGTTAAAGAAGCATTCCGCTTTATTTTTTTAAATTTGTCCCTCGGCGGCAGGCTGGCTCATATACTTACCACTGATGATCGGTGTGCCACGGCGCAGCTTCATTTTAGTCCTGCAGTGCCGTTCAAATCCCATGGGTGCCCACGTGACCTCTCCACCAACTGACTAGCTGCTAAGGAGGCCAGAAGTCAGGGTCTCCAATAAATCCCTATGAGAGTGCTCTCATAGAGATGCTTTTGAGACCCCCACTTTCTGCCTTTAATAGCCTTGGAGAAAGAAGAAGGGTCAGAAAAGCTGTGACGTCTCCATGCGTAGGATTTGAACGCTGATGTACAGGGCCGTACTGGCCATAGGGCACTTCTGGCATATTCCAGAAGGGCCAGTGGCTTCTGGGGGGCCGGTCCTGTGCTCCTCCTGACCCGGCGACTCCTTTCCCTACTGTAGGGAAAAGGCAGAGCAAGGAGGAGCAAGGGACCAGTCCATAACACAACGCTCCAGTCAGGCCCCAGATGATGCGCAACACACCCAGCGGTCGCATCATCCGAGACCAGACGAAAGACTGCAGAAAAAGAGAGGCTTGACGGGGGAGCTCGTTGTAAGGTGAGTTGTGTGTGTGTGGGGGGGGGTTTCTTCATTTTTTTTAATCTGCTTTGCACAAGGGAGGGGGAGGAGAAGGGGCCATCTATAAGGGGGGGGAGAGAAGAAGGGGCCATATATAAGGGGAAGAGGAGAAGGGGCCATCTATAAGGGGGGAGAGGAGAAGGGGCCATCTATAAGGGGGGGGAAAGGGCTATCTATAAGGAGAGGGGGGAGAGAGGAGAAGAGGCCATCTATAAGGAGTGGGGAGGGGAGAGAAGGGGCCATCTATAAGGGGGAGGGAGAGAAAAAGGAGCCATCTATAAGGGAAGGGGGAGAGAAGGGGCCATGTATAAGGGGTAGGAGGAGAAGGGGCCATCTATAAGGGGAGGGGGAGAGGAGAAGGCGCCATATATAAGGGGGAGGAGAAGGGGCCATCTGTAAGAGGGGGAGAGGAGAAGGGGCCATCTATAAGAGGGGGAGAGGAGAAGGGGCCATCTATAAGGGGAGGGGGAGGAGAAGGGGCCATCTATAAGGGGAGGGGGAGGAGAAGGGGCAATCTATAAGGGGAGGAGGGAGAGGAGAAGGGGCCATTTATAAGGGGGGGAGAAGGGGCCATCTAGAAGGGGGGAGAGGAGAAGGGGCCATCGAGAAGGGGAGGGGGAAAGGAGAAGGGGCCCTCTATAAGGGGGAGAAGGGGCCATCTATAAGGGGAGGGGGAGGAGAAGGGGCAATCTATAAGGGGAGGAGGGAGAGGAGAAGGGGCCATTTATAAGGGGGGGAGAAGGGGCCATCTAGAAGGGGGGAGAGGAGAAGGGGCCATCTAGAAGGGGAGGGGGAGAGGAGAAGGGGCCATCTATAAGGGGAGGGGGAAGAGAAGGGGCCATCTATAAGGGGAGGGGGAGAGGAGAAGGGGCCATCTATAAGGGGAGGGGGAAGAGAAGGGGCCATCTATAAGGGGAGGGGGAGAGGAGAAAGGGTCATCTATAAGGGAGGGAGAAGGGGCCATCTAGAAGAGGGGGAGAGGAGAAGGGACCATCTATAAGGGGAGGGGGGAGAGAAGGGGCCATCTATAAGGGGAGGGGGAAGAGAAGGGGCCATCTATAAGGGGAGGGGGAGAGGAGAAAGGGTCATCTATAAGGGGGGGAGAAGGGGCCATCTAGAAGAGGGGGAGAGGAGAAGGGACCATCTATAAGGGGAGGGGGGAGAGAAGGGGCCATCTATAAGGGGAGGGGGGAGAGAAGGGGCCATCTATAAGGGGGAGAGGAGAAGGGGCCATCCATAAGGTGAGGGGGGAAATAAGGGGCCATCTATAAGGGGGGAGAAGGGTCCATCTATAAGGGGGAGATGAGAAGGGGCCATCTATAAAGGAGGGGGAGAGAAGGGGCCATCTATAAGGGAGGGGGGATAAGGGGCCATCTATAAGGGGGGCAACATAGGAGGAGAAGGGGCCATCTATAAGGGGGTACAGAGAATGGGTCATCTATAAAAGGGGACAACATAGGGGAAGAGGGGAACATCTACAAGGGAGGGAGAGAATAGACCATCTATTAGGGGGGAGAGGAGAAGGGGCCATCTATTGGGGTGAGGAGAAGGGGCCATCTATAAGGGGAGGAGGGAGAGGAGAAGGGGCCATATAAAATGGGGAGGAGAAGGGGCCATCTATAAGGGGAGGGGGAGAGGAGAAGGGGCCATATAAAAGGGGGAGGAGAAGGGGCCATCTATAAGGGGAGGGGGGAGAGAAGGGGCCATCTATAAGGGGAGGGGGGAGAGAATGGGCCATCTAGAAGAGGGGGAGAGGAGAAGGGGTCATCTATAAGGGGGAGAGGAGAACGGCCATCTATAAGGGGAGGGGGAGAGGAGAAGGGGCCATCTATAAGGGGAGGGGGGAGAGGAGTAGGGGCCATCTATAAGGGGAGGGGGAGAGAAGGGGCCATCTATAAGGGGGGAGAGGAGAAGGGGCCATCCATAAGGTAAGGGGGAGAAGGGGCCATCTATAAGGGGGGACAACATAGGAGGAGAGGGGAACATCTATAAGGGGGGGAAAGAAGGGGCCATCTATAAGAGGGGACAACATAGGGGAGAGGGGAACATCTATAGGGGGGAAGAAGGGGCCGTCTATAAGGGGGGACAACACAGGGTGAGAGGGGGCCATCTATAAGGGGGGACAACATGGGGGAAGAGGGGCCATCTATAAGGCAGGACAACATGGGGGAGGGGGCCATCTAAAAGGGGGATCAACATAGGGGGCCTATAAGGGGAGAGGGGGCCTATATGGGGACAACATAGGGGAGAGGGGGCCTATAAGGGAACAACATAGGGAGAGAGGAGGCCTATAAGGGGACAACATAGAGAGGGGGCTTATAAGGGGAAAACATCGGGGAGAGAGGGACAACATAAGGGAAGAGGGGGACTATAACGGGACAACATTGGGGGAGAGGGGGCAATCTATAAGAGGACAATATAGGGGAGAGGGGGCCATCTATAAGGGGACAACATAGGACGAGAGGGAGCCATCTATAAGGGGACAAAATAAAGGGAGAGAACGACATCTATAAGGGGACAACATAGGGGGAGAGGGGGCCATCTATAAGGGGACAAAATAGGGGGAGAGAACGACATCTATAAGGGGACAAAATAGGGGGGCATCTATAAGGGGGGCAACATAGGGAGCCATCTATAAGGGGACAATATCGGGGCATCTATAAGGGGGACAGCATGGGGGGGCCTTCTTTAAGGGGGACAACACAAGGTAGCCATCTATAAGGGGGAAAACATAAGGGGGCCATCGAGGGGCTACAGAAAGGAAGGCCATATACTATAGGGGATGCCCAGAGGGTGTAATCTACTATAGGGGGACTACACAGAGGGGGGGCTCTCACATAGATGCACATGGGGACATCTATATGGAAGACTGAACAAGGGGCCACCTATAAGGTGGCAACATAAAGGGGGCATATACTATAGGGGATACACAGAGGGGGGACATCTATAAGAAGGCTACATAGAGGGGGGTATACACTATAAGGGGGTCACATATAGAGTTGAGCAAACCTGCCGAGGTTCGGGTTCGTATGAACCTGAACTCTCGGCTTCTCACTGCCGCTGTCTGCCCGCTCCGTGAAGAGGGTGGATACAGCCGGAGGATCGTCTGGAAAACTGGGATACAGCCATAGCCATAGGCTGTCTCCCAGTTTTCCAGGCGGTCATCCGGCTGTATCCACCCTTGCCACAGAGTGGGCAGACAGCGGCAGTCAGAAGCAGAGAGTTCAGGTTCATACGAACCCGAACCTCGGCAGGTTCGCTAATCTCTAGCCTACCCACTAAATGAGGGTGTAAAGGGGCCATTACAGATGTGCAGTTTGTAGAGAGATGAGGATGGTGCCAGAGTGAGGACCCTAATATGTTTGTCTGGCAGATTCTGTGGATTCATGACTGAGAAAAGTTCTCATAATGGCCCAGGACAGATGGAGAAGAAAATAAAAAGGAAAGAACTCCAATCAGAGAAGACGTCGCCTGTGAGTCACCTGATATAACTGTACTGTAATGTATATGGTGTATAGAGCCTGTGTAGAGCTGGGGCTACCTCTATATGACTGGATGAGGTGATAGTGATCTGTGTACAGTTGATGTTATTCAGTAGCAGCGGTGGTGTTAGTCAGTATGTGATGGTATTAGTAAGTATGTGGTGGTGTTAGTCAGTATGTGGCGGTATTGGTCAGTATGGGGTGGTATTAGTCAGTATGCAGTGGTATTAGTGACCGGGGCCAAAAACAGAAGTCTCTGTACACTGTGTAGTGGTGACGACCTGTAACTGCAGTACCGCTACACAGTACAGAGACAGAAGCTTCTGACCCCATTTACTGTGTTATTATCTAAGTCCAGTCATGGCCGTGATGATACAACATGTAGCCATGCTGCACTCAAAACATTGTCTCATAACTTTTCACCGCATGGCGAGAGGGCCTGTGGGCTCTGAAATGCCAGGGCTTATTTTCAGTCCCAGTCCGGCCCTGCTGATGTAGGACCAGAATGAAGCCGCGCCGTGGGACACTGATCATCACTGGTAAGTATATGCGCCAGCCTGCTGCCAGGGTACAAAATAATGTGGAATGCTTCTTTAACATTAGGATAGATAAAGAAAAGAACCATTAACGTACAGCAAAAACTAGTAACTATACATTTTCTATACATAAATAATGTATTGCACAAAAACTTTTACATACCTAATACTGATCCATAACCTGAGGCTACAGTCTCACCCTTCACCACCAGCTTCACCTGGACCTTGGTTTCCAAAAGTGTGTTGAAGATGGTAACACTCACTGCTTCTTCAACCCCTGAGCGGAAAACTGATGGAGCAGCTATCAGGTACCCCCTAGTATGCAGAGAATAAGTCAAATTTGTGCAAATAAGCAGAGATAAGAATGGGATCAGTTCTACAACATATGGTACAGTAGCCAATAGACAAAAGAAGGGGGAAAAGCTAAATGGGTAAAGAAAAAAAATAGTACTCTTAAATTACTGGAAAAAGCATTAAGTCATCCAACAAAAAAAAAAAGTTCTCCGTTTTGTTTTTTGTTACCTTAAATTTTTTCACTATTAACAATAAACATTCCATAACAACGAGGTACCTGGAGGCATGCTATGTCAATTATCTTTGTGGATTTTCTTCTCCTCAACCGATATCCACATAAAAGAACAGGACAAATTCTAATTACTGTAATTAACTATGGAGAAGGTTCACTTCAAAGCATAGTAATGGTTAGTATTGAACTTTGGGCTGTCTAGAAGGCAAAGAAGGGGGAGAACACAGATAATTTGCAGCCTGTAGGCTTAGCATTAGAGGGAAAGGAGAATATATTTACATTTAACTTGAGTAAGAACAATTTATTAATGTAAAACTATAGGACATTCACCAATTAGTGTACTGTACATATAGGCAGCCTTGGAAAAAATGTTGCAAAGTAGGATAATCTTAATCAAGCAATATTTGGTGTGACTATGCTTTGCCTTAAAGAGTCACTGTCGTATTTTTTTTTTTTTTTGCAGAAATCAATAGTCCAGGCGATTTTAAGAAACTTTGTAATTGGGTTTATTAGCCAAATCTGCCATTCTCTGCATGTAAAAAGCCTTTTCCCAGGTCCCCCCCTCCTTCCTCTTTTTCATCCACTCTGAAAAATCTGAAAATTGTGACTTGTTGCAGGAGTCGTACCCTGTCTGTTCTAGGGAGAGGGGAGGGGGGAGGAGGAAGGAGGGAGTTAGCCGGCAGCAGAAAGCAGATAACAGAGAATTACAGGGAGCTGGGTGACAGCTGTAATCCGAGCTCAGACAGGTCACTGGTGACTGTCACAGGAGATATCCCGTGAGGGATTTGTAGATTAACTCTTTGTTGTCCTGTTTTGGTCTTTTCTTTAGCTCTCTCCATAGGAGAACAATGAAGACAGGGGGGAGAGCTTCAAACTGCTTTTTCATGATAAAAATGCATTTTTCGGATAATAAACCCAATTACAAAGTTTCTTAAAATCGCCTGGACTATTGATTTCTGCAAAAAAAAATTTCACGACAGTGACACTTTAAAAACCATATCAATTCTTACAGATAGACTCAAGGATTCTTACAGATAAATCAAGGATTTTGTGGGATTATAGTCAGGTGTATGATTAACCAGCTATACCAGCACAATGAAAACTACAGTTTATTGATTCCAAATATGAAATATTGTTATATATGTTCCTCAAGTCGTTGCGATTACAACGATATGTAACATGTATAACTTTTCTTTTATGTGGCTTGTAAAAATTTCAAACCATTGTTAACAAATATATGTTCCATAAAATCGCCCTATTCCCAGGCTTATAGCGCTTTTATCCTTTGGTCTATGGGGCTGTGTGAGGTGTAATTTTTTGCGTCATGATGTGTTCTTTCTATCGGTACCTTGATTGCGCATATGCATTTTTGATCGATTGATTTTTTTATGCTTACACGGTTTACCGTGCGAGATCAGGAATGAAATAAATTAATAATTCAGGTGATTACGCACGTGGTGATAACAAACATTTTTTTTTTTTATTTATAACATGGGAAAAGGGGGGTGATTCAAACTTTTATTAGGGGAGGGGGCTTTTTATTAATAACACTTTATTTATTTTACACATATATTAGAAGCCCCCTGGGGGGACTTCTAGTATATGCACACTGATCTCTCATTGAGATCTATGCTGTATAATTATACAGCATAGATCAATGAGATAGGCACTCGATTGCTTCCTGCTACTGCAGCCGGAAGCAATCGAGTGCCAAGCCCGGATCAGCGCCATTACAGCGCAGACCCTGGCCCAGGCAGGATGTGTGGATCGCTCCTCCAGGACAACGTCCGGGGGGGGGGGGGGCGATCCACCCCACTAGACACCAGGGAATCGGCTGCATAAAGGATTCAGATGCAGCTGTCAACTTTGACGGCTGCATCTGAACCCTTAATTGGCGGGCACGGCGATTGGACCATGCCCGCTAATTGCCACAGTCCCGAGCTACATGTGGCACCCAGAGGCGGCCGCAGGGCGTAAATATACACTCGCGGTCGTTAAGGGGTTATGGGCAGAAAGAGCCCGGGACTGACTGCTGCTTCACGGTTCTTTTTTAAAAAGAATTTAAATCACTCCCCTCCTTACTACCTATTATAAGAGCATCTTCCCCGATTGTCCCTTTCCCCAATAGGCATTGGAGACTCATGTGGTGATTCTGCCCAAAGCCAAAAAAGATTCTGTACACTTTTTCAGCTATCATCCAATATCGCTTAATAATTGTGATATAAAAATATTCTCCAAGCTACTAGAATCACGCTTAAAGTGACTGTACCATCAGGCCTGGGATGAAGCACTAGAGACGGGCCAACCCACCCCCAGTGGGAGCAAAACCCTGCCCCTTGATGACACTACTTCATTAGAATCAATGAAGCGGAATCATAGAGGGGCGGGGGTTTCCTCCCACTAGGGGTGGGTCAGCCCGCTTCTAGCGCTTTAGCCCGGGCCTGATGGTACAGTCACTTTAAGCGTGTTATATCAGATATTATTCACAAGGACCAGATGGGATTCATGCCAAGTAGGGAGGCAAAGGACAATACCCTCCAAACCATTTCTTTGATCTCTCATGCTGGTTGAACAGGAATTCCCCTGTACCTACTTTCTGTAGGTGCTTAAAAGGCTTTTTATAGGGTACATTGGCAAATTCTGTTGGCCACCATAAAACAAAACAGACTTGGTTACCACTTCTTGGACCAGGGGATGTCTCTCTATCTTCAACTGCAAGAGACAGAGCAAATGGCATTCTATTGGATCCATTTGCTATACACAATGGTACACACCAGGTGTGTCCCTTGTCTCCTTTACTCTACATTCTCATGATGGAACATTTGGCTAACACCTTTAGGCAAAACCTGAATATTTTAGGCATCCAGATCTTCTTTATTGCTGTATATGAACATATAAACATATCACCATATAAAACGGTACAGTGTGGACATATTGGCAGATGCCGGACTAGGCTGGGCGCCAGTCTGTTTCTTGCTACTATTTCGCGTCCATAGAAGCGGAAGTAGCATGAAACAGACTGTCACCCAGCCTAGTACAGCGTCTGCCAATATGTCCACACTGTGTGTTGATTGATATACCAGTGGTGAGTGCCATTCGCTTTTTTTATTAATTGTTATAACTAATTTCCCTTTACTTAAATGAGCACCACGGGGTCACCCTCAGCTATATGAACTCATTGTTACATTTATTACCTAGCACTGCCGTTCACACTTCTGTGTATTAGCTCTGTAGCTCTACTGATGATCTCTTATTATATATGTTTCAGCCCCAAACATCCTTACTCTTCATTCTGTGAGAATTTGCCCATTTTGGTGATCCTAGTAATTTTAAAGTCAATTAAACAAAATCTGAGAGGTTCAATATCACTCCTCCTGATTCTTTCTTTCTTTCATGTGGAGAGTATTTCCTACCTAGGCATCCAGATTTTTGCAGAACCACATTTACTTCTTCTGACCTTTATTGTTGGTGTCATGAAGAGGTAGGTAGCTTTCTTAATACCTGGTGAGGTTGCCCCAATATCAAGACTTTTGGGTTGCACTCTTTCGACTATATGGGATTTACTTGGGTAAACCTGTTGCCAACACCCAACAGGCTACACTTCTCTCCTTACTATTATTAACATTTGGCTGTAACAGAAGACAGTTTGCTGTGGGCCTTGACATCGATACAATAATAAATGCCTGCAGGCAATATTTAAAGTGTACCTGTCATGACAGCCTGCTGCCAGATCATCAAAGAGTAACATTCACAAAAAATCTATGGTTAGTTCTCCAAGATGTCTGGAGTTGTATTGAAGCCACAGGATGGTCACACCAAAAATTTATTTGACTTAGAATTCTCTTCTGTTTATGCACCTTGCACTTTGTCAATTGATAAAAACTTCTATTCTAATTTTGTAAGCATTCTTACTTTGCAACATTGTTTCACATCTGCCCAAAACTTTTGGAAAGTACTGTATATATTTATATACACAATCACATACAATCTTCAGCCATAAGTCCCCAAAGTTACAAAGTAGTTTGGACATGCCTTTCCACCACATGCCACAAATGCTTGGTTAGATTAAGAACTGGAGGCTAAGTCAACTTCTTGAACCCTTTTTCATGTTCCTCAAACCATTCTTAAATATATTTGCAGTGTGGCAGGGAGCATTATTCTGCCGAAAGAGGCCACTTCCATTAGGGAATGTTGTTGCTATAAAAGGTTGCACTTGGTGCTGCTTACCTACGTTATTCCTAGAGTGAACATGGATGGATTCTGTCCTGGCCCAACTTATTACATTCAATGCCTGTGCATTTTCTGGAGTCATTTCTACTTGCACCTTAATGGTTAATAATACCTTGCCTTTTTAAAAAAAAAAAACAAAAAAAAAAACAGAGAATCTCATTGTATGATTTTAAATAATAAATTAGCATTTTATTCCATGAAATATGTATTTGATCACCTACCACCCAACAAGAATACTGGTTTATGTAGACCTGTTAGAAGAGATGAATTAATTTACAGTAAAAATGAAGCAAATCGCTTTGTTAGGTTGGCAGTCGGCTTAACAGTCTGCTGCCTTTTAACTTAGTGGCGCTCCTTCCCAAGTGCCTGGAAAGCTAGATCCAGTCCTGGGAAACTTCTCCCATTTTTCCAGGACGGGATCCAGCCTACAGGAAGCGTCTGACCTCTGTAATTGCAAACAAAGCTTTCTGGTTTTGGTATATTAAATATTTATTTCATGCAATAAAATGCAAAATAAGTAAACATTTAAATAAATTATTTAAAACGCAATTTTCTGGAATTGTTTTCTATAGATTCAGTTAAAGTATACCTTTGATATAAATTACAGACTACAGCCCCCTGAGGAAGCCCCCTGAGGAAGCATCAATTAAGCAGTGTTGGAAAGAAGCTTTGGCACAACATAACATGGGTATTTAAGTTATTTAACTTTGACTAGTATTTGGGAAGCCGGACTCAACTCCTTTTAGCAGTGGAGAGAAGAAAAAAAGTACCTGGGTAGGTATCCTGTCGCTGCCAAAAATTCCTTCACAACGAGTGGAGTATGAAAATAAAATGGCTGATTTATTGGATAAAATCTGTAAAAATGTACATAAAATAAGCAATTGCATGTTTAATTTTTCTTCATTAGAATACATGCAATGTGATGAAGGGAGATAGAACTCTTGAAACGCGTAACTGCTTATTTTATGTAGATTTTTACAGATTTTATCCAATAAATTAGCCATTTTATTTTTTATACTCCATTAATTCTGAAAGAATTTTTGACAGCTACAGGATACCTACCTAGGTACTTTTTTCTTCTTTACCATGCATGAAACAATGGGCCCAGACACTGGGAAAGCACAGTTCCCTGGATCATTCGGCTGGCAGCCATCATCCGACCCTACGAGCTACCCCAAAGCAGAGTGATACACATAAAGCCCAAGGGGCTCAAAGGTGAGAGTCCACCTATATTTTCATTTCATAAATCTGCATGTAAAAGAATTACGTGAGGTGCCATTCTCCCATCAATTTTTTCTCTTGTCGTATTTCAACTCCTTTTTGATAGCACAGTTTATGGACTGGCTATTATGTATTGTGCATAACTGATTGAGCATGGTATAGTGTATTGTTATTTTGTGTCAACATTATGAGTAGGGATCCTATAGCACTATGAACTCTATTTTATTAAGGCTATGTTCACACTGCGTATAAGTCCGGCCGTAGTGCGAACCGCGAATATACGCATGTAGTTTTGAGGTTGATGCGTTCGCTTGAAAGTATACGATATACGGCCACACAATGCACACTACGTATGAGCTTAAGGCCGGATCGTATGCGGCGCTGTGAAAAATGAACAAGACCATTGTTTGAGGATGGAAATGTTGAAACTCACGGCCGTGGATTTCCATGCGGTCCCGTATGAAGTACTTATTTCAGCCAAATTTAACTTGATTTTTCGATCCAAAAGGTTCTGTGAGTTTTATTGGGCTGGGCGAAGATTTCCAAGTAAATGACCTGTTTCAGATCGCTTCGAAACAAGCTAGGGAAGCATAACTGTACTACGGACGTATGTTCGCGGTTCGTACGCATCCGGCCGCATGTCGATTTTTCCCACGCCCGTAGTTTCAGCCGCAAATGTACGATCTACGGACGGATTCATACGTAGTGTGAACATAGCCTAAATATGTAAAATTGTATCTGGTTGTTTTATGGTGTATGAATATGAGGTACTGTATGTCTTAGCTACAAGCACTAGTTGCTAGAGCTTGAATAGTAACCGGTGATAACCGGTGACAGTAAGAGATGAAATTATGTAAGCTGGAAGCTTGAAGAAAATTTATATATTGTAATTTCAATAACTGGAACGTTTGTTCTAGCAAGGGGGTCAATGAGGAAAGGATATTTAAAATAATTAAAAAAAAAAGATATAAAAAAGAGCATACCACTTGCCATCACTTTATAATCAATGGGGGCCTGACCTCTGGGACCCCAAATAATTCTAATAATAAAGGGGTTCTCTCTCCAACGGGCCCCATAGCAACTGCATGGACTGCCTTTAGAGTATGTCGCCTTTGGTTATATGCTGTGTTAAGCCTTGAGAGGAGGCAATGCATGACCGGTATTAAAAAAACACCAAAGACAGATCTGTGTGTCATGCACTATACCTTAGTAAAACAAAGTGTATCAGTTTGGCCTGGAGTGTTCTAAAGTAATAAGTAAACTCAATATAAATACATGCAGGGAGATGGTCTATTCAGACTTCTTAAAGAGGATGTACCACCTGGTACATCCTCTTTAACCTAAACCCACTGATCGAACAGCGCCGGCACGGGGAAGCCGGTGCCGCGGTCCGTTTTTGTGTGCATGGCGCCATTCTATGCACCGGAACCGGCCGATGCTCAAGCACTGGAGGCCGGCCAGGCCGCCCACAGTTGTAGGGAATTCCCTCCCCTGGATGACGCAGCTCCATTCATTCTAAGGCCGGTTCCGGTGCATAGAACGGCGCCGTGCACGGGAACCGGGCCTAGGTCCGAAAAAGGGACTGCGGCACCGGCTTCCCCGTGCCGGCGCCGTTCGATCAGTGGGTTTAGGTTAAAGAGGATGTACCAGGTGGTACATCCTCTTTAAAAAATGCTAAAGACATATTCCTTACATATTAAAGAAAAGCTTGAATAATAGCAGTGCCACAATATCTACATAACCTTCTAACCTTATTTCTACCAGTTTCTCATCTCCATTGAGAGGGTATGTGCACACTAGGAATCCCGAAGAAATACCCACCGCAGATTCGACAGCTCGTGGCTGCGCGCATCTCCACTGTTCCCATAGACTCAATTCTATGGTTTGCCAGATCACGCCATCTGCCCAAAGAATGAACCCGCTCATTCTTCGGGCGGACAGCAGAATCTGGCACAACATAGAATGATGCCTATGTGAGCAGCGGAGATGCGGGTGAGTGGGGGTGAGCTGCGGAATCCGCTGTGGTGTTTTGTCGGGATTCTTTAGTGTGCACATATCCTTTATTAGTAGGCCATGCTTATAACATTATGGTGTGTTTACACAGAGAGATTTGTCTGACAGATTTTTGAAGCCAAAGCCAGGAGCAGACTATAAACCGAGAACAGGTCATAAAGGAAAGACTAACATTTCTCCTCTTTTAAAATCCATTCCTGGCTTTGGCTTCAAGAATATGTCAGATAATCTGTCTGTGTAAATGCCCTATTATGATGGTTTCACACATGCCAGTTTTTTATTTTTTGGAAAGCTGCCACTGCAGTTCTTGTGCCAAAACCATAAATGGATTATATAGGTAGGGAAATATAAAGGAAGGACTTGTACTGCTCTTTCCTGTTGGATCCATTTCTGGTTTTGACACAAAAACTGCAATGGCAATTTTCAAAAAAAGTGCCATGTGTGAAACCAGCACTAAACTATAAAACTCAGTGTCATGTTCATGAGAAGGTTACTCCCACTCTTCCTTTAAAGTTACTTATAAGTCTGTAATACCACCCCAATAGTCTAAAGAGCACCATTTTGTCTCTGTTTACCTCATTGTATACAGACATTACTATGGGCAAAGCAGACTCATTTTTGTTTCATGCAGAGTTATAAATCTGGAGCATTGTTTCTAACTGCATGTTTACATGGCTAATAGTCAAATGTTTTTTTTCCAAAGAAACTACAAAATATTGCAGCATACAGAGAGCTTAAAGAGGATGTCCAAGGACATAATATTTTTATATATGGCAGGGGATGGTATAGATAAAAAAAAATTCTGGAGCCATTTTGTGTATATACATATTGGAATAAAATAAGAGCATGAGTAAATGAAAGAAAATTGTTCTATGGTGTGCAATTAATATTTCAAAATGGTGTAGAAAAAAATACTTCATACTTACGTGCCCAAATCCCCCGCAGCTCTTAGTCTGATGTCATCTGATTCTTTTTTTATCTCCATTATTCTTGCTTTTGAGAAGGGTCATCTCAACAGAAACTGCTCACTCATCAGTAGTGTCCTGCCTTAAGGCCCTATTACACAAAGCGATTATCGCCTGTTTTTGGGGTTACAGCTGAAAGTCACTTTGTGTAAGATGAAACACAAATGATCAACCTGGCAACAATCGGCTGCCGCTGTGCGTAACGGCAGCAGACCGCCATTATCTTCTATGGGCTGCCTGGACAATTTAACAATCACCTGGGCAGCCTGCAACCCCCCCCCCCCCTCGCAGCTCCCCCTTCTCTTACTCATTTGCTGATGGCGCATGTAATATCTCCAGCAGCGAGCAGGGAACCTGACAGGCTGGCGCTTGTTTGCTCCTTTGAGTTGCACTGTGTAATAGAGGCTTCAGATGAGTGGGAAGTTCCTGCTGGGATGACTCACCTCAAAAGAAGAAAGAATCAGTGACAAGCAGGTATCGGTTGATGTCAGACTAGTGCAGTGTATTGGGACAGGTGAGCATTGCTTATTTTAGATTTTTCTTTTACCCCCAGCCACACACAAAAAATTTTCAGACCATTGGACAGCCCCTTTAAATGACCACTGTGTGGAGCTGAAAGGCGCTTCATGGAAGGTGGGGGGCGGCTACAGTCAGTAGCCAGGCCCCTGCCGTTAATGACAGGCTGCAAATACCCCAAAGCCCCTCCCCCAATAAAAGTTAAAATCCCCTCCCTATGCCATAATACCGTAGCGTGCGTAATTGTCCAATCCATTAAAATATGACAATCAACAACCCGCACAGCAAACGGCGTAAACGAAAAGTGGGGAAAAAGCACCAGAATTGCAAATTTTTGTTACATTATACATATGAAAACAATTAATAAAAAGCGATCAAAACATCCGATCTACACAAATATGGTATTATTAAAAACTAGAGATCATGGCGCAAAAAATTCCACCCCATACAGCCTCATAGGTGAAAAACTAAAACGTTATAAGAGTCACAATAGAGCCATTTAATTAATACTTAATTGCAAAAAAAAAAAAGGCTTTCATAAAAATATATAACATTAGATAATCTGTGTTAACCTGCATATGGTTGCGTTCAGACTGACCTATAGAATAATGGTATCATGTCGCTTTTATCATATAGTGCATTCCGAACCCCCCAAAAGATATACTATTGCATTCTTGCTTCCAATTTCAAGTGGTAAGCCCAACCTTGAGGTATGTGGATCACTTGGTATATGTGTGTGTGTGTATATATATATATATATATATATATATATATATATATATATATATATATTATATACATACATATATATATATATATATATATATATATATAAACTTTAAGTGCACTACCTATATCTACACCTAATAAAACCTGTCAATAATGTGATTGTAGTATTAATAATAATGGTAGGCTCTCCAGAAGTTATATATTTTGTTTATATAATAATAAAATACAAGAAAATATAGAACACAGTATCAATTATGTAAACAGTATAAAGAATTTTTATAAAAAATACATATAGTATATTAAAAACATAAAAGACATAAGACTATCTGTATCTTATTTACAGCAATGCAGGGCCCTTGCATGCTGTGTATACAGTTTCTGAGTTCTTGATTTCAGATATTAATTGAAATTGCCGCTCTTAGTGTTTATGTAATGGACCAGAACGGTATTTATTGTCAGGTGTCTGGAGATGTATTGTTGCTATTGGCAACCTTAGACAGTCTGTATTAGGACCTATGTATTTGCTGCTCTTCCTTAGCCCTCTTGTAGTGGTATTGTTTTCTGCTATATTTTATTCCCTAATTAGATGAAAATCATAATTTTATTGACATTTGCAAATATAATTAATTATTTTTATTGTCACGTTTTTTAATTATTCCCTTTTTACTTTCCTGTCTCGAGCCGGCTCTTTTCAAAAGAGACAGGAAACTCCCGTCATGCAGAGTGGCGGGAAAGGTTCCCATGATCCTTTGCCTGCCGCTCTGTTAATACACAGTGATCTCGCGCTATACAGCGCAAGATCGCTGTGTATTATCTAAAGTCCCTCTTCTCTAATCTATTTATGAAGATACAAACTGCCTCTGCAGTCTGTATCTTTATACTTTACCTAATCCTCTTCTTCGGTGCAGCAAGGCCGGCGCCGCCATCTTGATTACGTCACTTGCGTTCCAGCGGTGGAACGCAAGTGACGTAATCAAGATGGCGGCGCCGGCCTTGCTGCACCGAAGAAGAGGATTAGGTAAAGTATAAAGCTACAGACCGCAAATGCAGTCCGTATCCTCATGAAGTCTATCTATGAAGATACAGACTGCTTTGCAGTCTGTATCTTTATACTTTACCAGATCCTCTGTTCCCTGGCTGTTCCGGCGGCGCCGCCATCTTGATGACGTCACGCTGGAACGCACAGCTGGAACGCAAGTGACGTCATCAAGATGGCGGCGCCCACCGGAACAGCCAGGGAACAGAGGATCAGGTAAAGTATAAAGATACAGACTGCAAATGCAGTCTGTATCTTCATGAATAGACTTAGGGAGAGATGTACTTTCATAATAGGGATAGTTACATTTAGGTGATAGGTTCTCTTTAATTGCTAATAATACAAGTGTTGAGCTTGATCAGTGCTCCTCCCCTGCAACCTATCACACTCTAGTGATTGGCCAAGGGAAAGCTAGCTCCACCCACCTTCTACCCATAAGGGCTGTGCGGTCTCCTCAGTGACAGTTGGTAGTCTGGTATTGCCAGAGTCACATCTAACCTCCCTGCATCACCTCAGTAATCCTGTCAGACTCCATCTTCAACCCCCTAACCTGTTTCCAGTCAGCCATAAGGACTAATACTTGTCTTCAAAGTCTCAGCAGGACATCCTCTGTATTTATTAGTGCCTGCTGTCGGATTGGTGAAGTGATAGAGGGTCTCCCATTCACCGTCCACATCTTCCTGGCTGCCAAGTCAGTGTGCCCTTGCGTCTTCCTCCTACATGATAGCGAGTGTCGACAGCGTCAAGTCTCTTCAGTAACTTCAAGTACCTATTCACACGTACCTTATAAAGGCGGAAAGCTATAAAGTCTCTGGAACAGGTCTGTCTCTTTGAAATCCTATTTATCCACCAAGTCTAAGCTATAGTAACCAAGGTAACCCTCCCCCTGAAGCAAAGGACTCTGACTCTGATCAAGCCAACAGTTTGCCACCATCAGATGCCCCTGTATTGGATTATATACAATTATCCTTCAAGTAAAGTCTTGATATACTTTCACCGCTAGTGTGACGACTTTTATTAAAAATTATATGTCCCTGTGTGTATGCTGAGAAAGACAAGGGCCCCAGCACCCTCGGACCCCACCGTGACAGGAAGGTTTCAGAAGGTGAGCCCTAAGGTTGCATTACACCACCCAGCAATACAATACCCTTAGCATATTACCATGACACCACCAAAGGGACATGATAATTTTTCTTGGCGTCACGCATAGGACATGATATGATATGTATATATATATATATATATATATATATATATATACTTATATCTGTTGGGAATAAAACAGGAGGTGTCTCTATTATTTGGACCAAGTCCTATTAGTAGGCGATATTACAGGTGATACATATCTTCATAGTATAGTGTGGTTATCATATGGTACATGACCACCGCTCACCGCTCCTGTTGTCCTCACAGGGTATGGGTAGTTGTGGACTCTGTAATAAATGCTAGAGCCGGCCTTGTCTCTGCGTCCGCAGGTGTTGGCTGTTTATGTGCAGCAGGATCATGCGCTTTAAGGTAGCGTTCACCTCGCTAGCGCGCAGCGTCCATGTAGGCTGATCGGCAATTTACAGGACTCTCCCCCTTTCACTGTCTGGTAAGCTTTCATTGTGAGGCCTGTATCCGGCACAAGCGCTATGATGTTGCATAAAAGATCAACTGTTTCTGGATAGCGGCATATATATCAGGATACAAATAGCTTATGTTTTAACACTGCAACTTCTTTAGACGTGTTTCAGGATAGCACTATATATCCTTTCCTCAGTAAAAAATGTTGCCTGAAAAAAAAAGCCCTTGCATGGCCCTGTAGATAGAAAAAAGAAAGTGCTAGAGCTCTTAGAAGGGGAGGAGGAAAAAATGAAAATTGTCGCGGTCCACTGTGTCATTTTATGTTCAGAAACCACAAAGACTAAAAAATTATATGTACTTGAGGCCTTAGAGAACTTTTTTTCATTTTAAAAAATGTTTAACAAATCAGGTACAAAGACCCAGGGGAAAAATTAGACCTTTACACTAAACACTGGGTTGTCTGAGGACAACTGATCAGAAACAAAGGGGTCCACACAGTTGGGGTGAATATATTAAGCAGCACGTGAGCACTTAGATCTTGCAGTTGATGTGTAAGAAGCAACATAAATTGATAAAAGTAGGAATCTAAGTGACTTTCCCAAGTGCCAAATTGTGATGGCTAGATGACTTGGCCAAAACACGTCCAAAACATTGGGCCTTGTGTGGTATTACTAGTAGATACTATAGTTAGTACCTATAAAATGTGGTCTAAGGAAGGAAAACAGGTGAACTGGTGATGTGGTCCTGCATGCCAAAGTTCAATGATCTAAATAGGAAGTGATGGCTACCCTGTCTAGTTTGGTCCTACAGAAGAATTACTGTTGCACAAGTTTATTAAAAAAGTTTAAGAGACTGTCAGTAGGTCTATGCTGTCCTATCTAAGGGTGCCATAAACTAGTGACAGAGAAGCTGAACAAAATGATGCATAGCTTGCATTGTTCCCTGCATTTGATTTGGAGATATAATAACGAAGACTCTAAACACCACACACTAAACCTTTCCATAATGTGTCTGTGCT
This sequence comes from Dendropsophus ebraccatus, assembly GCF_027789765.1. Lineage (NCBI taxonomy): Eukaryota > Metazoa > Chordata > Amphibia > Anura > Hylidae > Dendropsophus > Dendropsophus ebraccatus. The sequence continues at coordinate 96,928,044 of NC_091456.1, forward strand.
CAGTAATACTCAATATTCATGAGCATCCACTCTCTCTGCCCTCTGGCCACTGATTGGCAGTTGTCTATCTATACTGTGAATATATACTGTGTATAGGCAGACAGCTGTTGGAGGAAGAGAGAGTGGCACAGCAGGAATCCCATTTTCCTGCATATTAGGGGAATGGCTAAACAGAATAAAGTAATACATTGTTTTGTTCAGAATTTCTGTCACCAGGTTATGCTGGCTTAATTTAGGGCAGTATAAACCTATAGACATATTCCTGTTAAAGGGTTTCTTTACCATGACACATTACTTATCTGTAGGCTATTTTAGAATGGTGTAAGAAAAAACATTGCACTGCAATTAAATAAAGATTCTGACACTTGTTCTGTACGTGTAATGTGTCCAGACCAGTGAAGTACTGACCTTTCTACCTTCTTTAAAATGCAATGCATGGGACTGCCTAACTGCAAAATACTCATGCTAACCCCTGAGAGCCATCAATAGGTAACTGCAGCGCAGTTCAGGTGTATGGCAACTGAGCTGTAATACAGGTCATGACTGCTACACATTGAACAGAAACAACTGCTTCTAGCCCCATTTACTATGTAGTGTGAGTGCCGAACAGCTGATCGTCAGGGATGGCTCATCAGTCTATTTTGCAGTCCATCAGGTTCAACTTACAACTCTACTGTGTTGATCCAGAGAAAGGCAAAAACCCTCATGAGGAATACAACAATTGCTCCATCACAGGGAGAAATTTTCCTTCCAGACTCCAATATGGCAATCAGGATAAATCCTATGTTTTTTTTTTTTTTTTTTTTTTTGATGGCCTGATACGTTGTATAACTGAGGAATAGATGGTACCTGGATGTACCATGGAAAGAAGGCACATCAACAAAGGTAGTGTGATGCCATCTATGTAAGCAATGCAGCAAACCAAGTACAACCCTTCATGATAAAAATATTCCTTAGGTTACAAACACACTTGGCGGGTCTGCAGCGAGTCTCCATGCTGCGTTTTTGCAGCGAGACTCGCTGCAGATCCCGGCCCTATGCTTTTAATGGCAGAAACACGCAGCAGGGATGTACATCCCTGCTGCGAGTTTGTTTGCAGCCCGCCCCATTAACCTCCCGGCCGCGGGATCTGATACTTCACCTGACCCCGGCTCCGGCGGTTCCCGATGTCTTCAGCAAGCCGGAGCAGGGACCAGGTGAAGTATATGCAGGGGGGCGTGCGAGCGATCGGTGCTGCGGGGGGGCGAGTGATCGGTGCTGCGGGGGGGGGGGGCGATTGGGGGGGGCGTGCGATCGGTGCTGCGGGGGGGGGGGCGTGCGATCGGTGCTGCGGGGGGGGGGGGGCGTGCGATCGGGGCGGGCGGGGCTGCGGGCGGCTGGCTGGAGCATATACTTCACCTGGGCCCCGCTCCGGCTTGCTGAAGACATCGGGAACCGCCGGAGCCGGGATCAGGTGAAGTATCAGCTCCGGCGGCCGGGGGGTTAATGGGGTTTGTCTGCCATTAAAAGTATAGGGCCGGGATCTGCAGCGAGTCTCGCTGCAAAAACGCAGCATGGAGACTCGCTGCAGACCCGCCAAGTGTGTTTGTAACCTTAATGTCAATCTGCGAAAATTGCTCAGGAATGGTTTGAGAAACATGACAAAGAGTTGACTTGTTATTCAAATTCTCCAGGTCTAAATCCAATGGAACAGCCATGTGATCAACTAGAAAAGAAAAGTCTGAGCCAAGAAACCTGCACCTAATAATTTACAGGATTTAAAGGATTTCATGCTAAAGGCTCAACACCAGATACAATAGGACAGATAGCTTTAGAGATTTTGTGGAGTCCATGCCTTAATGAGTCATGGCTGTTTTGAGGATGAGGGGTACCTGCATAATTTAGGCAGGTAGATTACACTAACAAGTGTTCTTTCAAGTGAACCTGTCACCTGTTTCAAATGTCAGCTTGTTTATATATGGATGATAATTTCATAACTTATGCAGCATGATTCCTGATAAGTAGTATATTTCCGATTAAAGGAATTCTATTAACAGGCATCATAACCTGCTCATTGGTACTACTAGGAGCTGTTACAAAGAGGTACAGGATGCCTGTTCCATGGCACTCCTGTGCACCTTTTTTATGTTAAAGACGTTCTATTGATAAGTCCATTTGGTGCACCAGGGGTGGTTCTTTACTCCTCAGTGCACTAAAAAGGGCAACCACTCACTCCAGCTGTTTCGAAGTATAACTGAGTGACAAATATAGCTGCACCATTTAGCTAAAGGTTGTATGGGTCCTTTAAGAATGCACCCAGATAGAAACCAAGGTCACAATCATTTTTTATTTGTTTATGAAGAAGGGACTAGTTCAGCACTGTAACACAAGCAGATAGAAATTAAGACTGGACTTATCTTGCATGAGGGTGCGTTCTGCAGCAGATTTGATGCTGTGTTCAGTTATTTAAATGAAATCTGCTGCAGAAAATCAGCTGCAGATCCTGTAGGTGTGAACGCACCATGAAAGTAATTTTAGTTTGAGTCTCCATAGTTGCAGAGCTCTAAGGGCCCTAATACATTGGATGATTATCGTGCGAAAAATCATAGCATTCAAATTTAAGCGATAATTGTTTTGTGTAAATGCAGGCAATGGTCAAACTACCAATGAGAAGTCGTTCATGTGTTGTGGATCATTGAATTTGAACTGACACTGAAATCATTGTTAATTATTCGCTAATCAGTCAGTGCGATTCCACATCGTTCGCTCTTTTGCTGGGATCAGATCGATCGTAGTAATGATCGTATTAACGATCATAACTAACAACTATCGTTCTGTGTAATATGGTTAATGGTTTCAAATAGTTCTTGTTTACGATCGTTTATAGTTAAAAATTGCTTTGTCTAATAGGACCCTAGGCCTCCTATTACCTTCGATCCACTTCTATGTCAATCAGACATGTCATAGAAATAAAACCATTAGGCTGGAAACACAAAGCAGTTTTTGTGACAAAACTAGAAATGGATGCATCACAAAAACACAAAATCCCTTTATATTTTCCATCTCATTTGTCTGCCTTTGGCACAAAAAAACACAATGGGGGAGATTTATCAAAGGGCGTAAAAGTTAGACTGGTGTAAACTCCCCACAGCAACCAATCCCAGCTCCTCTTTCCTTTCACCAGAGCTGGAGGCTGAGCTGTGATTGGTTGCTGTGGGCAGTTTACACCAGTCTAACTTTTACGCCCTTTGATAAATCTCCCCCAATGTGTGAAACTAGCCTTAGGAATCCAAGTACATGTGACCTCCACTGATCTTGGAATTAAGCAGGTGCAAATAACCACATGTGATCATTTAACATGGAATAGAATGGAGGCTATGGGCCCTTGCACACTGAGTAAAAGAGGCAAAATTTATGAGCGGAGTCCCTGCGGCGGATTCCACTCGGAATTCAGCCTGTCCGATTGCTTCAATGGGATTTCTCTTGCACCTCCCCTCTCCACTAAAAGAATTAACATTTTCATTCTTTAAACAGAGAAGAGAGGTGCCAGGACAGGCTGAATTTCGAGCGGAATCCGCAGCATGGGCTCCTCTTGTGAACTCAGCCTCTTTTAATCAGTGTGCAATGGCCCTTAGTTGCCAAATAACTAATACATAGACTCCCGGTCATGTGGCGGTCGTAAGAACATATTCAGAAGACTAATGGTCACATGACACCAAGTCCATGCACAGAAGAGTTTGACACTACTATTAGAGCTCCACAGAAAGCACAGACCATTGGAATGATGACCACCTCTTCTGTGAACAGTGGGGAATAGATCCCTTCATTCATGGGATCAGTTAGGGTCAGCTATTGGGTGAAAACAATTCTGATCAATAAATATGTCAGGCGTTTCATTTTTACAACTTTTTTTTTAAGTTACAGACAAATGGCTAAGAAATAACAAATGTACAATATGGGGAAAATAAATGAATGAGAAATTTAAAGCACTACTCTGATTTCATCAGGTCTGCACCACTGCCTTATTGTGCCTTTCCTTATGCATAGTACACATTATTCTGTGTTAGAAGTTAACCTTATGACTGATAAATTGCTATGATATAGCAACAAAATGTTATGCTCCTGCCTCCTTACATTGCTGTGTCACTTAAATACTGACTGTAATGGTAGAAATATGACTGTGAAATATAATGGTTAAGCGAGTTGTATACTGGAAATATAAAACATAATGAATGGAAACAATTATTATATACATGAGTAATGTGAACAGTGGTTAACAAGTCTACTTCCCTTCCTATTTGAAGTTGTATCCAAGCCCATAACTTCTTGACCCCACACAGTTTTGAGCATTAGCTTTTCAGGGCATACATATTTTGCACTGTAAAAATATTCCTTACAAAGTATCTGTATATTTCTATATGGCTGTATTGCTCATATAAGTCAGCAAAGATAGTCCTGGAGTACAGAATTGGTCATCAAGATGAAAAAGTGTTATCAGGCGTGTCATATTGCCATGCTGTTCAAACCTATTCATGTGGGTTATTAATACAGCTAATGTTCTAACAGTGTATAAGTAATGTCCACTCTCTTTACAAATACAACATTGTCCTTTTAGTGAACGTGCGCTCACCAGAGCCCCAAAAAGATAAATATTTATCACAAGCATTTAAATGAAAAGACATGCATGAATTAATAAAAGTTCAGGAATACTTACGGACTGTTCTGCGCTATGGACAGGCTGCAAAGAATTCCCAAAATCCACAATAGAAACATGTTGGGAAACAAGCACAGGTCAATCCACACACAGGACTTCACCCAGTGCCCCTACAGGGGTAACTGTCTTCCTTTCCAAGCACACAGCACAGGAGGGGTGAGTGTGCCCTGGGGGTGGAAGGAGCAGTGTGTGCTCTGCTCTCACTCTCCCCCCTCCTCAGTTTGTGAAAGGATTTAACCCTTGTTCCGACTTGCCTTTATGCAATGCTTGCAACTGTAAATATCCCTGTCATCCTCTTCCCAAAGCAATCTTGAAGTTATTCCTCTTTCATCTGCTTTATTTCTGTACTTGTCAGTACAGTATCTTCAGTTGTTATCTACTGCATAGTGTTGCTTTCTGTATGCAGTACATACATATGTGTCCACTTCTCTTCCTATGCCAGAAAAGTTAACTGTCTAAAACTACTTTGCCCCTGTCCCCTTCTCCATTCTCTCTTTGTCTGACTGAAATAAAAAGCCAAAGTAGGCATAATAAAGTATGGCAACCAGTCTACTCTTTCTGGAAGTATGTCAGCTCTCTACTGTAGCCAGTCTAAAGGGAGTGTGAGTTTTACCAGCCAAGCCCCAAATTGAGGAGGGCTGGGCACTCAAGGAGGGAAAAGAAGGAGGGGGCTTGGACCTATAAATCACTAGTAACAGACCTTTTAAAACAAGATATACAGCATGTTCCCCTTTCCCTCCTCCCTCACTGCTAATTAAATGAATGACCTTAAGCTGGAAGAGGTAGAATGGGAAAGGGAGGGGGGATATTAAATCAGCCCCTAAGGGAATTCCCTTTCATCCCCCTGGTATTCTTTTCTGCCAGGTCCTACTAATGTGCTCTTCTAGCAGTGCATGTTTACCATGGGATACTGATAATGTTGGATTTTGCTTGCTTACAATAAGAGGTGTATGTGTCCTTCCTTCTTTTCAAATCAGCCCCTCACTTTGGGTAAACGAGGGTATCATAAACAGCCAAAAAACCACATATGGTTTTTCACAGTTTTTTTTTTTTTTTTTTTAAATCATCATTGGATATGGTGTTTACTTATGGTTTTCCTAGTGCTATAATAGTGCTATTATAGGGGAGAAAAGATAAATAAATACCTTAAATAGAGCAAAACACTCAAAAATCACAACAATACAACAGGAAAACTCAAAAAATATATACATATATATGATATATACATTATTTGACTATATTAGCCAAAAACAGCATAAATACTGGGCCACCCCTATTACATGTGAAACCACTAAATTGGTATAAATAAGTGGGTAAAGGCCTGAGCCGTAATGCTACCTCAATATAGCTAAACTATACCACCAAAGAAAAACAAAATTGAGTACTGTAGCAATAATTTTATTCGGATGATATTAAAATACAAAAAGGCAAAATAAAAAATGAATCAACACTATAAAAACAGGGTGGCAATCCTTGAGAGATATCACATATTACATAACTGTGCAACAGCAATTTATACCAAAGAACACTGGGACCGGACATAAAGTGCTAAGTGCAAAGCTGTCACATGGGGAACCAACCCCTATGCTTACTGTAGAGACCCTACCCACCCCATATATGAACTGCCCATATTACCAAAAATCACAAAGTCAGCTCGCTCTCCAGGATGCCCCCAACCCGACGCGTGTTTCGTGTCCTTCGTCCGGGGGTGATGGTGTCCTAGCAGGGGGGCCTTATATACCCCAATCCTCCAATAGTATTTCAATATTTAACAATCACCACTGGGTGAGCGGCGTTCATGTGCCACCGCGCCACAGGTAATTGTTAAATATTGAAATATCATCCTTTAATATCATCCGAATAAAATTATTGCTACAGTACTCAATTTTGTTTTTCTTTGGTGGTATTATTTGACTATAGTCTGGCTGTATTTTTTGGCAAAAAAACCCCAAACATTTACATTTAGAAAAAAATGACATTAAAATCCACTCCGCTGTCAGTTTGAATTGAATTGGAACAGACATACAGTCAGGCTGTCAGTTTGGGTCATCAAACCCAGAATCAGGCCAGTGACAGTAACACGGATGCAAAAATGTGACCGTATTACACCCATGTGAAACTGGCCTTAAGGCCCTATTACACGGGCTGATACGGGCCCAATGAATACTGTAAACGAGCGCCGATCTGCTAGATCAGTGCTCGTTTACTGGGCCTATTACACGTTACCGATGTCCTTGTGGCCCTTGCCCAAACAGAATATATTACCCATCCACGCTCCAGGGCTCCTCCTGCGCTCTGCTTCCTCCTCGGTCCCCCACGCTGCAGCTTCAGAGCGACCAGTCTGAGCTGACAGGCCACTCAACCAGTCACTGGGTAATGAATACTGTTTACGCAAGGGCTGCAAGGACATCGCTAATAATGTCCATGCAGCCCTTGCTAAACGATTATTGGGCCATGTTATAGGTCCAGTAAACGAGCGCTGATCTAGAAGATAGGAGCTCATTTGCAGTATTCATTGGGCCCCCATAGGCCTGTGTAATAGGGCCCTAAGGCCAGTTTCACATGGGTGTAATATGGCCACATTTTTGCATCCGTATTACTGTCACAAGTTCTGGCCTGACTCTGAGTTTGATGACCCAAACTGACGGCTGGACTGTATGTCTGATGATTAAAACTGACAGCTGAGAGTTGTGTGAGTGGATTTTACAGTCATTTTTACAAAGTGTAATGTGATGTAATGTAAATGTTTGGGGTTTTTTCCTGCATTTTTTTGCCTAAAACACAGCCACACTGCAGCTGCCAGTCACTGGCTGAGCAGCCTGTCAGCTCAGACGGGCCGCTCTGAAGACTGCCAACACAGTTTTTGCTGCATTTTTTGTTAAAGCCAGTGAATACACGAATAGGGTGAATTGTATTTGTGTCTTTAGGACAAAATAACTGAATAAAAATATGCCACAAAAATCACAATAAAAAGCTATGTGTGAAAGCCCCTTATAACAAAGCTGCAATGGATGAACACAGCCTAAAAGCTAAAGGGGTATTAAAGTACAATTTGAATTAAACTATTATCCTAAGACATACAGTGAAGGAAATATTTATTTCATCCCTTGCTCATTTTGTACGTTTGTCCACTGACAAAGATATGAACAGTCTATAAATTCAAGGGTAGGTTAATTTTAACAGTGAGAGATGGAATTTCGAAAATAAAATTCTGAAAATCACATTGCATAATATAAACAAATTTATTCACATTTTGCAGAAAAGTCAGACGCTCCTAATCAACTTGTTACCTGCATTAAAGACGGCCATTTTAAATTTTCACGTGTGTAAAAGATTCCACTGACTTAAGTCAAACTCTAATCGCTACAACATAGGCAAGATGAAAAAGCTTTCTAAGGATGTCAGGACAAGATCATAGACATGCACAAGGCCGGAATGGGCTACAAAACTATAAGTAAGACACTAGATGAGAAGGAAAAAACTGTTGGTGCAATAGTAAAAAAAGGAAGAAATACAAAATGACTGTCAATTGACATCCATCTGGGGCTCCATGCAAAATCTCACCTCCTGGGATATACTGGATCATAAGGAAGGTGGAAGATCAGCCTAAAACTACACAGGATGAAATTATCTCAAGGCAGCTGGGACCACTGTCACCAAGACAAACATTGGTAACACATTACACTGTAATGGACTAAAATCTTGCAGTGCCAGCAAAAGTCACACTGCTCAAGAAGGCACATGTGCAGGCCCGTCTGAAGTTTGGTAGTGAACACTACTTCCTGCTCAGTGGTGATGCAGTGTTGTCGGCTCCACTCTGAAGGTACCAGCGGGAAGCTGGGGATCTGTGGGTACAGTGCACCTGACACCTGCTGCCTTCCTAACATAGCAGAGCCCACCAGAGCCTTATGGGAATAACATGTATAATCAATGTGCACACTGTTGCTGCTATCACTGCCCCCTAACCAAAACAGCCCTGCCCTACACTACATATGGGTTTGGGGGGATGAATTACAGTGTGAGGGCTGCCTGATATGTCCTTGCTTTCTGAGAATCCGTACATAGCTCAGCCAGAGTACGGATCTCCAGGGGGCGTGGCCAGCAGGAATGGAGAAATAATGCAGAGGCAGACAGAAGGCTGAGAGCACATTCAGCCACATGTATTAGAAACACTGTACAATTTAGCTTATTATTGTATATTGCAAAAATTCTTAACATGGCCTTAACTAACTAAAACTAAATGGTCAAAATTTTTTACAGTTACGCTTTAAGTCTTTCCTGATATGTTTTATGCCTGACACCCTACACCATTTTTGTAGCCCATCTTTGGATCTGTTCTAGTTTATCAATATCTTTTTTTATTCCCACTGTCAAGCATGGAGGTGGAAACATTGGTCCAGATTTATCAAAGGGTGTGAAATATACCCTGATGTAAACTGCCCACAGCAACCAATCACTCCTCTTTCACTTACCTGAGCTGATTGTTGTGACGTTTACACAAGTGTATATTTTACAGTCTTTGATAAATCAGGGCCATTATGTTTTGCTTTTGTTTGTCTACTAGGGCCACAGGCAGGGCCGTTTCTAGGACCGGGTGGGCCAGGCCACCGCACGGGGCGCCCAACACCACCCAGCTCCTGCCATGACCATGTAATCAGTACTCCCTCCGCCTCCCCTTCCCTACAGACCTCACTGACATATTCTAAGCTGCCGGCGGCAGCCCCCTCTCCCCCTGCGCGGATCTGCATATCTCTCAGACAGATCCTGCAGCAGGTCAGTGATGACGTCATCGGGCCTGCTGGAGGATCCGTGCGGCAGCTGACAGGCTGGAGAGGAGAGAAGAGAGGAAGATCGGGGCCAGGATTAGGTGAGTATATTGGTTTTTTTTTTTTTGTGTGTTGAGGCAATGCAGGGGGGCTCTTACTATGTAATACAAGCTGTCCCCTATACTGTGCCCCTGTATCTATATACTGTGCCCCTGTCCCCATATACTATGCCCCTGTATCTATATACTGTACCCCTGTATCTATATACTGTACCCCTGTACCCATATACTGTGGCCCTGTATCTATATACTGTGCCCCTGTGCTTATATACTGTCTCTATAACATCTCCTACATTATCTGTACTCAGAGAGATATCACTGCGTTATCTGTGGTGTTACATAAGACTGAAGGTGACAGCTACTACATTATCCGTACTCAGAGACATATAACTGTGTTATCTGTGGTGTTACATAGGACTGTAGGTGACAGCTACTACATTATCTGTACTCAGAGATATCACTGTGTTATCTGTGGTGTTACATAGGACTGTAGGTGACATCTACTACATTATCTGTACTCAGAGAGATATCACTGTGTTATCTGTGGTGTTACATAGGACTGCAGGTGACACCTACTACATTATCCGTACTCAGAGATATATCACTGTGTTATCTGTGGTGTTACATAGGACTACAGGATACCTGTACTACATTATCTGTACTCAGAGATATCACTGTGTTATCTGTGCTGTTACATAGGACTGCAGGGGACATCTACTACATTATCTGTACTCAGAGATATCACTGTGTTATCCGTGCTGCTACATAGGACTGCAGGTCTCAGGGAGTTGAGCTCTGCTACAGACGTGACCCATAGCCGTTTCTAGGACCTGGCGGCCAGGCTGTTGGGGTAGTGTTTCTGTTGGGATGGCGGCCAGGTGGGGTAGTGTGTGTGTGGGGGGGGGGGGGGTTAGGTGGGATGCTGTGTGTAAGGGGGGGGGGGGTCAGGTGGGATAGTGTTTGAAGGGGGGGGTCAGGTGGGATAGTGTTTGAAGGGGGGGTCAAGTAGGAGAGTGTAATTGTCGGTATGGGGGGGTAAGGTGGGATATATGTGTGTAGGGGGGGTAAGGTGGGGGTAGTGTGTTTGTGGGGGGGTAGTTTTATTAAAGGCAGAGGGGGGAACTTTATTACTATGGTGGGTACAGCAGGCGCATTATTACTATATAGGCATAGGGCACAGCAGTGAAGGCATTTTTACTATGGGAAACACACAGCAGGAGGCATCATTACTATATGGAGGCACAGCAGGTTGCATTATTACTATATGGAGGCAGAGCAGGTGGCATTATTACTACATGAAAGGACAGTGGGAAACATTATTGCTATATGGGGACACATCAGGGGCTCCTACATACAGGGGGAAACCCACATACCTACTGACTTTACTGCAGCTAACAGAGCAATTACTACAATTTGGGAGTCTATAGGTGGGAAAAGGGAAGGAAGTTGCTGGAAATGTGCGGAGCCTAAGATGTTTGTCTGGCAGGTTCTGAAGAGATGAATTGTAGCTGCAAGAAATCATCACGGTGGCCTGGGCCGGATGAAGAGGAAAAGGAAAGTGACGCCTCAGATGAAGGAAGACGTCACCTGTGAGCAGGGGCGTAGCTAATGTCTCTTGGGCCCTAGTGCAAGAGGTTAACTTGGGCCCCCCCTTTCTCAATGCTATTGGTATATATATCAAGACTGATATTACCAATAATATTATCACCATACATATTACCGCCATACTGTTACTAACCAAATCCTGTTTACTGAGACCAATATTGCCAATATTACCAGTACACAAGGGGAAATATTACCGCCAGACCACAACCATCACCACCATATTGTTACTGACCAAATCCAGTATACTAAATCCAATAAAACCCAGTACCAGATAACAAGTAACAAATAATTCCAACACATGCTGACTAATACCACCACATACTAACTAACACCCCGCTGCTACTGACTAATACCACCACATACTGACTAACACCACCGCTGCTACTGAATAAAATCCTCTGTACATAGACCAATATCCCTTCATACAGTCATATAGAAGTGGATGCACTGTACACAGAATCTATACACCATATACATTACAGTGCAGTTATATCAAGTGACTCACAGGGGACGTCTTCTCTGATCAGAGTTCTTCCCTTTTCATCTTCTCCATCTGCCCTGGGCCATTATGAGAACTTCGCCGAGCCATGGATCCACAGAATCTGCCAGACTGACATATTAGGCTTCTCACTCTGGCACCATCCTCATCTCTCTACACACTGCACATCTGTACTGGCCCCTTTACACCCTCATTTAGTAGGTAGACCTGACACTATGTGACTCCCCTTACAGTACATGTCCCCCTCTGTGCATGCCCTATTGTATACACCCCCGTGTAGTCCACCTTATAGATGGCCCCCCTGTGTTGTCCCTCTTATAGATGCCCCCCATGTTATCCCCCATATAGATGGCCCCCCATTTTATCCCCCTTACAGATGCCCCCCATGTTGTCCCCTCCTTCTGCCCCTTCATCACCATACTACTACCCCTTTCATCCTCCTGCCCCTCCATCATAATACTACTACACCTTTCATCCTCCTGCCCCTCCATCATACTACTACCCCTTCATCCTCCTGCCCTTTCATCATCATACCACTACACCCTTCATCATCCTCTTGTTCCTTAATTATCATACCACTACACCCCCCATCATCCTTGTGTTCCTTCATCATCATACCACTATACCCCCCATCATCCTCTTGTTTCTTCATCATCATACCACTACACCCCTCATCATTTTCTTGTTCCTTCATCATCATACCACTATACCCCCCATCATCCTCTCGTTTCTTCATCATCATACCTCTACACCCCCCACAGTCCTCTTGTTCTATCATCATCATACCTCTACACCCATCATCCTCTTGTTCCATCATCATCATACCACTACACCCCTCATCATCCTCTTGTTCCATCATCATACCACTACACCCCCCATAGTCCTCTTGTTCCTTCATCATCATACCACTACACCCCCATCATCCTTGTGTTCCTTCATCATCATACCACTACACCCCCCATAATCCTCTTGTTCCTTCATCATACTGCAGTGTCCCAGAACATGCAGACTACTACTCCTATTATGCCCATTTTTATTTCTGTGTCAATGCCTGTTCTGGTAAGTGTTTGCACTGCAACTGCTGCTGGTTTTCCCCTAGTATTCTCTGGTATGGTGCATTTTCATGTGTATTCTCATGTGTTCCTGTGTATTACAGTGTACAGTGGTATGCAAGGCTGTTGATCACGTGACCGTGCCAGTGCCCTGTAACCATGGTTCCTCCAATGGCTGACTAGCTCTGGCCAAGAGCAACCATGTGACCTCCCACTTCCTGCTAACAAGTTAGTCTTCCCCCTGCTTCCAAGCAAGGAGGTTGTGTGGTTCTATCCTCTCCCACAGAAGAGTGACTAAGTCTGCTGCTATATACCAGTCTTCGGCTGTTTCTGCCTGCTCAAGTGACCGGATTCTTTTCTCTCATCTGGGTGTCATTCCGTTATCTCTCCTCATCGCTGCAAGGATTCACAGCAAGTATTATTCTCAAGCTAATCCACCCAGCAACGCTATTCCTCTCATACTCCTACTCCCATCATCCGGCACGTATTCTCACAGCCTATGCAGCACCACTCCTGCCTTATTTGTCAAAGCCTGCTATATACCCGGTTGCATCCGGACAGAACTGTTGCTACTAGTTACCTTATCTATAATAAAACCGCTGTTACTGAACCCTGGCATTGGTGTCCACTAACTGGTGCCCTGACTAAGTGCAGCGAAGAATCGCATGCCCATCATCACCCGCAGATTCCACAGACCGGATCTACAGCTGTGCCGCCCTCAGGCCTATACCGTGACAAGTATACACCCTGCAGCGACCCCGGTCATTGCCCGCTCATAACACCAGCACTGCGGAAGTGGCCCCCAGGGGCCAGGGCATCGCAATACCACTACACCCCCCATCATCCTTGTGTTCCTTCATCATCATACCACTACACCCCCCATCATCCTCTTGTTACTTCATCATCATACCACTACACCCCCATCATCCTCTTGTTCCATCATCATACCACTACACCACCCCTCATCATCCTCTTGTTCCTTCATCATCATACCACTACACCCCGCATCATCCTCTTGTTCCATCATACCACTTCACTCCCATCATCCTCTTGTTCCTTCATCATCATACCACTACACCCCCCATCATCCTCTTGTTACTTCATCATCATACCACTACACCCCCCATCATCCTCTTGTTCCTTCATCATCATACCTCTACACCCCCATAATCCTCTTGTTCCTTCGTCATACCACTACACCCCCCATCATCCTCTTGTTCCTTCATCATCATACCTCTACACCCCCATAATCCTCTTGTTCCACCATCATACCACTACACCCCCATCATCCTCTTGTTCCATCATCATAACACTACACCCCCATCATCCTCTTGTTTCATCATCATACCACTACACCCCCCATCATCCTCTTGTTCCTTCATCATCATACCACTACACCCCCCATCATCCTCTTGTTCCTTCATCATCATACCACTACACCCCCATCATCCTCTTGTTCCTTCATCATCATACCTCTACACCCCCCATAATCCTCTTGTTCCTTCATTATACCACTACACCCCCCCATCATCCTCTTGTTCCTTCATCATACCTCTACACCCCCATCATCCTCTTGTTCCATCATCATACCACTACACCCCTCATCATCCTCTTGTTCCATCATCATACCACTACACCCCTCATCATCCTCTTGTTCCTTCATCATACCACTACACCCCCATCATCCTCTTGTTCCTTCATCATCATACCACAACTCCCCTCATCATCCTCATCACGTCCTTTAAAACAAAACAATCTATACTCACTTGAATGGTTTCTCTAGTCTTCTAGTCATGCGCGCTGGCGGGCTTCCCGCGGCAGGGGGCGGGGCTTTCAGAGGCAGGGGGCGGAGCTTTGTGGGACCTTTTTTGCCCACGAGATGCTCCCAGCCCCACAAGTCAGCCGGGGCCCGTCCCAGCCAGCCTCTTGTGATCGCAGGCAAAACATTGCTTGCAGTCACAAGAGGGAGTGGGAGGGGAGCAGAACAGTGGCAAGGGGGTGCCTCGCGGGCCCCTCCCTTGGTAGCTGCCCGGTCGCAGAGGCGACTGTTGCGACCGCGGTAGCTACGTCACTACCTGTGAGTCACTGTATGACATTTTTGTATTCAGTAGAACATTATCTGTTAGGGGTGAAACACCACCTCTATGCCGTAATATTCACACTGCTTCTTCCTAGTAACCCCCCTTCTCTCCCAGGGCTGAACTGACCGAGGGGGGGGGGCGCTTTTATCAATATTCAGTGACTACCACCAGGCCCAGGCTGAAGCATTGGAGGCGGGCCGACCCACCCTTATTGGGAAGAAACCCCAGCCCCTCCATGATGTGACTCCATTAGAATCAATAGAACCCTATCATAGAGGGGCGGGGGTTTCTTTCCACTAAGGGTGAATCGGCCCGCCTCCAGTGCTTCAGCCTGCGCCTATTGGTACAGTCACTTTAAGGTCATGGAGTGGCCTAGCCAGTCTCCAGACCTTAATCCCTTTAAAAAAAAACTTATGAAGGGAGCTGAAGCTTTGAGTTGCCAAGCAACAGCCTAAAAATCTTAATGATTTAGAGGTGATCTGCAAAAAGGAGTGGACCAAAATTCCTTCTGACATGGGCACAAACCTCCTCATCAACTACAAAAAACATCTGACTGCTGTGCTTGCAAACAAGGGTTTTTGGTCCGGTCTGAGTTGAGTGTTTCAAACCTTAAGTCTTCTCCCGGCAGGTAGAGCCGGAAGAAGACTGTGCTAAGCTCCATTATAAATCCGACTGATCACATGACACAGAGCTGGGAGAGGACAACGCTTAGATCTATCTCCTGATCGGTATGAGTCTGAACACTCAGAACAAAACCTTTGACATATCTCTATTACATGTCATCAGTTTTGTGAAACGACACTTTAAGTCTTGTTTGCTTAAAGGGATAACATTTCTCTTATTTCTCTATGAAAAATGCAAATACATTTATATACAACTTTATGCAATGTGATTTCTGGATTTTATTTTTGATATTTTACCTCTCACTGTTAAAATTAACCTACTCATAAAATTACAGACTGTTCATGTCTTTGTCAGTAGGCAAACTTACAAAACCAGCAAGGGATCAAATAATAATTTCCTTCATTGTATAACTTAGATGAGATGAGATGAGCGGACCCAAGCATGGGTCATTTGATTATTGGTGGCTAAAGAAGTTGAATGCAGCCTTACGAGTTGTGAAGAACATGTAAACAGCCACAGCAATCTCTAGGGCTGCATCTAACTTCTTCAGCAACCAGCAATTGAATGCGGCACGCTTAGGTTTGGATCAACCCAAGCATGCTCGAGGTTCACTTCTAATAGTACTGGCTTCAGAGGCTTTTGTGTGATCCACTGCTAACACGAATTTGAAAATAAAAACACTACAAAATGTGTATTGTCTACAGCAGTGCTTCTCAATCCCAGTCCTCATAGCCCACCAACAGGTAGGTAGGAGAAAAACAGGCAGTTTACAGTTCTACAAATCTCAGTGTTTATTCACACACAAAAACATCCAGCATTACCTTCATGCTGGCACAGCACATAAGCGTACAGTCTTGGCTTGGCCTTTTTGCATAGTAGCAGAGGTCCCACAAACAGTTCAAGTTGTTGGTGTTTGTTCTCACCTTACAGCAGCTGCTGCGTTGTACAAAATCCTAAAGCAAGATAAGAAAATACTTCCCATCCAGCAACAAACACCTGACTGTCAATACATATATATATATATATATATATATATATATATGTAGGGGGATATATATATATATATATATATACTAGAAAATGTACCCGGCGCTGCCCGGGTATAAAGTGTCAGTGTTTTAATTAGATTTGTTCTAAGGTGCCCAAGAGGCCAAGCTAAAGGTATTGTTTCATCTGAGTTAATCAGTGGAATTAGTGTATACATGTAGTGCATAGTTGGAGGGGTTCTGTATACCCACAATGTATAGTTTTTAGGGGTCTCCCATATCTGTAGTGCATAGTTGGGGGGGCTGTATACCTAAAGTGTATAGTTGGGGGGGGGGGGTCCTGTATACCTGTAGTGTGTAGTTGGGTAGCTGTATACCTGTAGTGTATAGTTGAGGGAGGTCCTGTATACCTGCAGTGTACAGTTGGTGAAGGTCCTGTATACCTGTACTGGTATAGTTCGGGGGTCCTGTATACCTGTAATGTATAGTTGGTGGAGGTCTTGTATACCTGTAGTTTATAGTTTGAGGGTCCTGGATACCTGTAGTGTATAATTGGTGGAGGTTTTGTATACCTGTAGTATATAGTTCGGGGGTCCAGTATACCTGTAGTGCATAGTTTGAGGGTCCTGTATAACTGTAGTATAGAGTTGGTGGAGGTCCTGTATACCTGTAGTGTATAGTTTGGGGTCCTATATACCTGTAGTAAGTATATAGTTGGTGGAGTTCCTGTATACCTGTAGTATATAGCTTTGGGGTCCTGTATACCTGTAGTATAGAGTTGGTGAAGGTGCAGTATATCTGTATTATAGAGTTGGTGTAGGTCCTGTATACCTGTAGTGTATAGTTGGTGGAGGTCCTGTGTACCTGAAGTATATAGTTGGTGGAGGTCCTGTATACCTGTAGTGTATAGTTTTGGGGTCCTGTATACCTGTAGTGTAAAGTTTGGGGTCCTGTATACCTGTAGTATATAGTTTGTGGAGGTCCCGTGCACCTGTAGTGTATAGTTTTGGGGTCCTGTATACCTGTAGTGTCCTGTATACCTGCAGGGTCGTATTTACCCGTATGGCAGTGTTATTCAGTCACAGTGTGTCGGTATTGGTCAGGTCTGGTATAGTGGTGTTATCCAGTCACAGTATGGCGGTATTGGTCAGGTGTGGTATGGCAGTGTTATCCAGTCACAGTATGGCAGTATTGGTCAGGTCTGGTATGGCAGTGTTATCCAGTCATAGTATGGCGGTATTGGTCAGGTCTGGTATGGCAGTGTTATCCAGTCACAGTATGGTGGTATTGGTCAGGTGTGTTATGACAGTGTTACCCAGTCACAGTATGGTGGTATTGGTCAGGTCTGGTATAGCGGTGTTATCCAGTCACAGTATGGTGGTATTGGTCAGGTCTGATATGATGGTGTTATCCAGTCACAGTATGGCGGTATTGGTCAGGTCTGGTGTGGTGGTGTTACTCAGTCACAGTTTGGCGGTATTGGTCAGGTCTGGTATGGCAGTGCTATCCAGTCACAGTATAGCGGTATTGGTCAGGTCTGGTATGACCGTGTTATCCAGCACATTATGGTGGTATTGGTCAGGTCTGGTATGACAGTGTTATCCAGCACAGTATGGCGGTATTGGTCAGGTCTGGTATGGCAGTGTTATCCAGTCACAGTATGGTGGTATTGGTCAGGTCTGGTATGGCAGTGCTATCCAGTCACAGTATAGCGGTATTGGTCAGGTCTGGTATGACCGTGTTATCCAGCACATTATGGTAGTATTGGTCAGGTCTGGTATGACAGTGTTATCCAGCACAGTATGGCGGTATTGGTCAGGTCTGGTATGGCAGTGTTATCCAGTCACAGTATGGTGGTATTGGTCAGGTCTGGTATGGCAGTGTTATCCAGCACAGTATGGCGGTATTGGTCAGGTCTGGTATGACAGCGTTATCCAGCAGAGTATGGCAGTATTGGTCAGGTCTGGTATGGCGGTGTTATCCAGTCACAGTATGGTGGTATTGGTCAGGTCTGGTATGACAGTGTTATCCAGCACTGTATGGCGGTATTGGTCAGGTCTGGTATGACAGTGTTATCCAGCACTGTATGGCGGTATTGGTCAGGTCTGGTGTGGCAGTGTTACCCAGCACAGTATGGCGGTATTGGTCAGGTCTGGTGTGGCAGTGTTACCCAGTCACAGTTTGGTATACCTGTAGTGCCCTGTATATACATGTACTGTATAGATGGAGTAGGGGGCCCTGTATATACATTTACTGTATAGATGGAGTAGGGGGCCCTGTATATACATGTCCTGTATAGATGGAGTAGGGGGTCCTGTATATACATGTACTGTATAGATGGAGTAGGGGGCCCTGTATATACATGTACTGTATAGATGGAGTAGGGGGCCCTGTATATACATGTACTGTATAGATGGAGTAGGGGGTCCTGTATATACATGTCCTGTATAGATGGAGTAGGGGGTCCTGTATATACATGTACTGTATAGATGGAGTAGGGGGTCCTGTATATACATGTACTGTATAGATGGATTAGGGGGTCCTGTGTATACATTTACTGTATAGATGGAGTAGGGGGTCCTGTATATATATGTCCTGTATAGATGGAGTAGGGGGTCCTGTATATATGTACTGTATAGATGGAGTAGGGGGTCCTGTATATACATGTACTGTATAGATGGAGTAGGGGGTCCTGTATATACATATACTGTATAGATGGAGTAGGGGGCCCTGTATATACATATACTGTATAGATGGAGTAGGGGGCCCTGTATATACATGTCCTGTATAGATGGAGTAGGAGGTCCTGTGTATATATATGTACTGTATAGATGGAGTAGGGGGTCCTGTATATACATGTCCTGTATAGATGGAGTAGGGGGTCCTGTATATACATGTCCTGTATAGATGGAGTAGGGGGTCCTGTATATACATGTACTGTATAGATGGATTAGGGGGTCCTGTGTATACATGTACTGTATAGATGGAGTAGGGGGTCCTGTATATATATGTCCTGTATAGATGGAGTAGGGGGTACTGTATATATGTACTGTATAGATGGAGTAGGGGGTCCTGTATATACATGTACTGTATAGATGGAGTAGGGGGTCCTGTATATACATATACTGTATAGATGGAGTAGGGGGCCCTGTATATACATATACTGTATAGATGGAGTAGGGGGCCCTGTATATACATGTCCTGTATAGATGGAGTAGGAGGTCCTGTGTATATATATGTACTGTATAGATGGAGTAGGGGGTCCTATATATACATGTCCTGTATAGATGGAGTAGGGGGTCCTGTATATATGTACTGTATAGATGGAGTAGGGGGTCCTGTATATACATGTACTGTATAGATGGAGTAGGGGGCCCTGTATATACATGTACTGTATAGATGGAGTAGGGGGTCCTGTATATACATGTACTGTATAGATGGAGTAGGGGCTCCTGTATATACATGTACTGTATAGATGGAGTAGGGGGTCCTGTATATACATGTACTGTATAGATGGAGTAGGGGGCCCTGTATATACATGTACTGTATAGATGGAGTAGGGGCTCCTGTGTATACATGTACTGTATAGATGGAGTAGGGGGTCCTGTATACATGTACTGTATAGATGGAGTAGGGGGTCCTGTATATACATGTACTGTATAGATGGAGTAGGGGGTCCTGTATATACATGTACTGTATGGATGGAGTAGGGGGTCCTGTATATACATGTACTGTATAGATGGAGTAGGGGGTCCTGTATATACATGTACTGTATAGATGGAGTAGGGGGTCCTGTATATACATGTACTGTATAGATGGAGTAGGGGGTCCTGTATACATGTACTGTATAGTTGGAGTAGGGGGTCTACCAGTTATTACTGTGGATGTTGTGAGGCAGCTTCCCTAGCAACCATTGCTCCCTGTGAAAATGAAAGCAGTAATCCTATTGGTTGCTAAGGCTCCAACTGCCGTGTCTGCTGCAGCTAATTATATCACCTGTGTTTGCAGTGAGGAGATTTTCCCATTCATCTCTATGGGGCGCCGCTCTTTCCCCTCCCCCTCCCCTCCTGTACATCTGGCGGGGACGGGACCTTCGCAATAACCTTCCCGGGCACCCAATGTATCTGTGTGCCAAATTTGGGGTCAAACGGTTCAGGTGTTTGGAAGTCTATAGAGGACAGACAGACAGAAGGACAGACAGACAGACAGACTTTGTTTTTTATGATATATATATATATATATATATATATATATATATATATATATATATATATATATATATATATATATATATATATGTAGGGGGAGATTTATCAAACATAGTGTAAAGTGAAACTGGCTCAGTTGCCCCTAGCAACCAATCAGATTCCACCTTTATTTTCTAAAGAGTGCGGAATGAAACGTGGAATCTGATTGGGGCAACTGAGCCAGTTTAACTTTACACCATGTTTGATAAATCTCCCTCATAATCTTTTTAGGACATTTAGGGAGAGTAAGGTGTATTTACCACATGATGCCTTGTGATGACTGATGCTAATAAAAGAGCAGACAGGGACTAGTTGTTGTAACCTTACTGATTATGCATTAGTCTGCAGTGTTACCGCCATATAGTTACTGTCCAAATCCTGTATACCGAGACCAGTATTACCAGTATACAACTGCCACCACTGCTACTCTGCTTCTCTCATCAGAGTTGTTCCCTTTTCATTTTCTGCTTCATCTGGCTTGGGCTGTTATAAGAACTTCTCCCAGCCATGACTCATCTCAGCAGAATCTGCCAGACAAACAAATTAAGCTCCTCAGAGAGATTTGTCTGACAGATGTTTGAAGCCAAAGCCAGGAATGCATTTGAAAAGAGGAGAAATCTCAGTCATTCCTGTATGACCTGTTCCCTGTTTATAGTCTGTTCCTGGCTTTGGCTTAAAAAAATCTGTCAGATAAATCTCTCTGTGTGAAGGGACCCTCACTCTCCCACCATCCTCTAACTGCACATCCGTATTGGCACTGTGCCCTCACTTGTGGGTAGGCCCGACTCTGTGTAGTCCCCCTTATAGTATATGCCCCCCCTCTGTGTAGCCACCTTATAAATGGCCCCCTTTGTTCAATCTTCCACATAGATGGCCCCATATGCATCCCCTATAGTTGAGGAACCCCCTGTGGAGTCCCACCACGGGTGTTACTCGTAGTCACACCCTTCGCAAAAGCCTGTACTTTATGTATATGTACTTAGTTGATGCACAGCTGTAGAACTGTAAGGGTTATTATTTATTGATATGTCACATGGATCTGTAGACCAATGAGCGTGTTCTCTTCTCCTGACCTATCACTTCAATCTTTACTTGTTCTGTATGCACTCTTCACCCATTCACAGCGCATCATATAGGGAGCTGTAGATAGGAAGTCACATGGGTAGAGGAAGTGTAGTAGTCTTTGTCACTAGGCTCTGTAGAGGAAGGACACAAGCCAGAACGCTCTCTACAGCAGTCTGGCCCTCTGCCAGGTAACCAGTCTCGGTGTGCAGTCCAAAGGCAAACTCGGGCACATAAAGTTAAAGCGTAAATATAAAATATTTTGACCTTTCAGTTTTAGTTAGCTTAGGGCATGATTTTTGCAATATACATTAATAACCTAAAATAAACAGTTTTTTAAATACATAAGGCTGATTGTCCCCTAAAAGCTCTCTCTGCCTCTGAGTTATTTCTGCATTCCTGCTGGACACGCCCCCTCCCTGGAGATCCGTACCTAGTGTACGGACTCTGACAGGAGGATCAGATAACAGCCCTGACACAGAGAGAAACATAACTCCCCCCCCCCCCCCTCCTAGCAGCACGTTCTCCCTCCTCCCCTCACAGAGGTGACTTAGCAGAGCTGAGGGTGTTGTATGTGAGGAGCAGCGCAGGGGAAGAGCTGGATGGTGGGACAAGTGTATCCAGTGCCACCATGACTCCAATGTATTGCATGAGGGAGAGTGGGTGAGTCACTGAGGGGAGGACTACAAGTCCCAGCACAACACAGCTGTAGTCTTCTATAGTACATATAACATTCACTATCAGATGTCTAGCAGGTGCCCCCACCTCCATGGCTGACATTATCCTACAGTGTGAGAGCAGATGACTGTATCTAATTCCACTGTGTGTGATACTGCGATGCCCAAGCCCCTAGGGGCCTCTCCACTGATAGGGATTGTTACTGGCAGGAACCGGGGCAGCTGCTGAGCAGAGGATTGTCACGGTTTTCACACGAGGGCAACACAGCTGAGAACCGGGCTCCTGACCATGTGGAGGCTGGGCATGCGATTCTTCGTTGTCCTTAGTCAGGGCACCAATAATTACACCAATGCCAAGGTTCAGAAACAACGATAGTTGTATATTTATTGTAACGGTGGTAACTAGTAGCAACAGTCTCTCCGGATGCAACCGGGTATAAGGCAGACTTGAATAAAGCAGAGCAATGGGTGATGCTGCAATAGGCTTTGCTGATAGCGTGCTGAATGATAGGAGTAGTAGTGATACTGAGGATAAGATGCTGGGTGGAATGAGACTGAGATGAATACTTGCTGTTGATGATCAGAGAAGATAATGAGAGGAATGACTGAAGAACGGCACCCAGATCTGGAGAATAGATGAGAATGTTGAGGACTTGAGAATAGCACACAGCCAGGAACACTTCTGGTGGAATTGGAGCAGCAGAGCACACGTATCTCTCTCCTTATGGATAGCCCCTTTTTAAAAATGACCCTTCTTTTTAGTCCCCCTTATAGGTGACCTCCTCATATGTTCCCCCTTATAGATGGCCCCTCTGTGTTGTCCCTGTTATAGATGTCCACCCTTGTGTAGCTTCCTTATAGGTTGCCCCAGGCCCGGACTGGCAATCTGGCAGATCTGGCAAATGCCCGGTGGGCTGCCCTGATTGCCAGTCCGTGGGGGCCGCCCAACTAACAGGCAGTGCCACGGCCCTCTGCCACAACGTTGCTAATTAGGGACTGGGGCCGCTGTCTGACACTTGTTATCCTCACTCAGACAGACTACTAACAGGCATCGCTGTGACCACCTGCAGACACGCTGCTAATCAGGGTCTGAAAGCCGTCACCGGCCTGAGGGGGCCGCCCGCTGCCACACACTGATTACCAGTTACCCATCACAGGAAACAGGCAGGCAGCATTGCTAACCAGCTTTCCCCGCCACAGGACTGAGGCCCCTGCACTGTGACATAGTCGGCTGTGGTCACTGGAGGCTGCACTCCGCACTGACAGTCTCCAGCCCCACTAGAGGAGCAGGCAGCCTCCAATGAGGAAGGGGAACAGCTCCTTATTCCGCCCACCAGATGAGGATGAAGAAGGACCCCCACCCAGACAAGAGGAGCGTCTCATGCCCAACCGGTATGGGGGAGGGGAGACCTTACTCAAGCTAAGCAAGTTACTAGAAAGGGGTTAAGTTGGGATACAGTGTATCTCTACCTAACCCCTTTGGAGCCAGAGAGTCCCTACCTGCTGTGCTGAGTGCTTTGCCCAGCCCAGCAAGGAAGGGGTTCAATGATTTAGTGCAGTGTGCTCAGCACAACAGGTGGGCAGCACTACATTTGGCCCAGCAACAAAAGGTTAAGTTACTTGACCCCTTTCCTGTCAGAGCCGTGTATAGTGCCGCCCACCTATACCGGAGAGAAGATCTGACAGTGAGCAGAGGGCAGGAGACTATGCAGCACTGCTGTGGTTGTCCAGCATAGTGTGCAGCACACACAGTCCTCCTGCTCACACAGGAATACTAACAGCACCACAGTGTGAGCAGGAGCTCCTGGGCAGGGCCGGTGTCAGCACCTGGTATACTCGGGCAAATGCCGGGGGCCCCGACACTTGCCCAAGCAGTGAGACAGACGCCCGCCGCATCACCGACCCCCGGGGGAGCGGGTGCTGCCGACCCCAAGTCCGGGGGAGGGCTGGAGGGGCTGGGGAAGGACCTGCCGTGTTTGCTGCACTGGGGAAGGACCTGTGGTGACGTCATAAGGGGGCGGGGCTGAGAACGGGAGAGGCTGCATATGGATGAAGGACCGGTGATCACTGTCATGTGACATGAGGAGGCGGGGCTCACTAATACCTTCCCTCTGTATGCTGTGAGTTGTAGTTCTCCTCATATCTCCTCCTGTAATGGCCTCTGATCTCCCATAATAACAGGCTGTCCATGCTGGGAGTTGTAGTCCTCTTATATCTCCTTCTGTAATGTCCTCTGATCTCCCATAATAACAGGCTGGACATGCTGGGAGTTGTAGTACTCCTCTTAAATCTCCTCCTGTAATGTCCTCTGATATCCCATAATAACAGGCTGAACTTGCTGGGAGTTATAGTTCCCCCTGGTATACCTCATGTAATGTCTCTTATTGTAACTCCATTCTCTATGGTGAAGAAGCTAGAATACAGACTCCAGGGGGACGACCTTCTTCTAGCACCTCCATTCTAGTCCATTCTAGCATGGATCCGATCTCACCAACAGGCGCAGAGCGATGACATCATCACGCCTGCTGGTGGATCCACAAGGTGCACACAAGGGAGAAGAGGACCCGTCCCCCGCCCGGATTAGTGAGTATGTTTTATTTTTTTATTTTCTTGTGCTGAGGGAGATCAGGGGGCATTTCTATGGGGCAGAGCAGGGGGCATTACTATGGGGCAGAGCAGGGGACAATACTATGGGGACAGAGCAGGGGGCATTACTATGGGGACAGAGGGCATTAGTACTATATGGGGGGCACAGCACGGGACCTTCAAACCTCCTTACTTTACTGCACATGACACCAAACAGTGGAGTTACTACTGTATGGGAGTCTATGGGTGGGAAAAAGGGAAGGAAGTTGCTGGAAAAGTGTGGAGCCTGAGATGTTTGTCTGACAGGTCCCGAAGAGATGAATTTTAGCTGGAAAATATCATCATGGAGGTCTGGGCCAGATGGAGAGGAAACGGAGAGCGATCGCCTCAGATCAAAGAAGACGTCAGCTGTGAGTTACTGAATTATGGGTTTTTTTCGGTATTTTGTCAAACTTTATTTGGTAGGTGTGCCCCGCTGAGGCTCTCTCGCCCAAGGGCCCACAAAAACCTGGAGCCGGCCCTGCTCCTGGGACAAGTCTGCAGGCAGCACTGCAGCACATTGCACCCACAACAAGCTCTGATAGTTACTGTATTGCTCCTGTGCTGACCTGGCTGCATGGGACTGTATGCTGAAGAGAGGGGAGGGAGGTATTTACATGGGACTGTATGCTGAAGAGAGGGGAGGGAGGTATTTACATGGGACTGTATGCTGAAGAGAGGGGTGGGAGGTATTTACACGGGACTGTATGCTGAAGGGAGGGAGGTATTTACATGGGACTGTATGCTGAAGAGAGAGAGTATATATCTGGGTCTAAATGATGAAGTGAGTGATAGTATTTACATGGGGCTGTATGCTGAACAGAGGGAGTTGTATACCTGGGACTGTATATTGAGCGAGAGATATGGCGGTATGATAAATGGGGGGATGTCATTTTCATAAGACTGTAATGAAGCTGAGGAGAGGGGATTGCGGAATTTATTTGGCCTCCCCCTTTTAGGTTGTTCTGATGCTGAGCACCTTTAGGCCATGTTCATATGGCGTAAGACACCGGCCATTCTGTAACTTGGCCAGATCACAGAACGGCCGGTGTAGCACTATTATATCCTGGTGATACACTGTGTGGTGGTATTATGTCCGGGGGCACAGTGTGTGGTGGTATTATGTCCTGGGGGCACAGTGTGTGGTGGTATTATGTCCTGGGGGCACAGTGTGTGGTGGTAATACATCCTGGGGGCACAGTGTGTGGTGGTATTATGTCCTGGGGGCACAGTGTGTGGTGGTAATACATCCTGGGGGCACAGTGTGTGGTGGTATTATGTCCTGGGGGCACAGTGTGTGGTAGTATACCATCATGGGGGCACAGTGTGTGGTGGTATTCCATCCTGGGGGCACAGTGTGTGGTGGTATTCCATCCTGGGGGCACAGTGTGTGGTGGTATTCCATCCTGGGGGCACAGTGTGTGGTGGTATTCCATCCTGGGGGCACAGTGTGTGGTGGTATTCCATCCTGGGGGCACAGTGTGTGGTGGTAACCCGGAGGGCAAATCTAAAGGGGTTTCTGTTGCTTTCCACAGATCATTTACTCCTGATGTCCTTTCTTCTCTTGTAGATCCCGCTGGCAGATTTCTCTTCCTCAGGGTGTCCTGGCAGGACCGCCATTATGTACTGGCAAGTGTCTACTTTCCTAATCAGGGACAGGTGACTTTTGCCATAACGTTGTCTGACCTGCTTGGCACAGTTTGCAGAATCTCTTCCTATAATAATGGGCGGAGATTTTAACTTAGTGCTCGATCCCAAAATTGATTCTTCGTCTGGTAAGTCCGCTCTCTCCTACCTGGCAACACGTAAGATTCCTTCATAAACTGCGGTTAGTAGATATGTGGCGCGCCTTACATCCAAAAGATAAAGATTATAGTTTCTATTCCCCGGTGCACTCCACGTATAGTAGGATTGACTTACTTTTTCTTTCTCAATCCCTTCAGATTATCCCCCCACAGCCACCATAGAGGGAATATTGTGGTCAGATCATTCCCCGGTGGGTGGTTCCCTTGTACTGCAATGTGGGATAAGGAGATCATTCACTTGGAGACTTAATGAAAACCTCCTGTCAGATGTCCTGTGTCTGGCTGACCTAAAAAAAGCTATTTCAGACTTTAAGGACACTCATGCCACGGATGACACCCCAGCCCCGGTAAAATGGGAGGCCCTCAAGGCGGTGTTGCGGGGGATTATTATCTCACATGGATCGCGCCTTAAGAAGGAATGGGGGGAAGGTATCCGTAAGCTCCTAGAGAAGATAGCAGACTTGGAGTTAAGACATAAATGCTCTTTGTCTCCAGGAACATATACAGACCTGGCCGTGCAGAGAGCCAAACTGCTCCAAATTTTAGATAAAAAATCAGCATGCTTTAGATCTAAACTTCAGGCCCGTTAATATATGTTCGGAGACAAAAGTGGTCGATTACTCTCAAGGGCTCTTCACCCTAGGCTGTGTATTCCCCACGTTCCTTTTTTGCGCGATCGACAGGGTAATAAGAAGCATGCCATGAAAGATATCCTGGGCATGTTTCGGGATTATTATGCCACCCTATATTCCATACAAAGCAAGTTTGCCACGTTATCTAAATCAGCCCTGCAGGCCAAGATCCAAACATACATGGAATCACACCTGATACCTAAACTCCCCCCTGACATTAGGGAAACAATGGAGAAAGATATCTCAGCTGTGGAGCTTGCTGAAGTTATCAAAGCCTCTAAAAATGGGAAAAGCCCGGGCCCGGATGGGTATTCGGCTGGGTTCTATAAGATCCTTGGGGATTTGTTTTCTCCCGTGCTTCTCTCTGCCTTTAATGATGTGCTAAATGGAGGTGATTTTCCCCCTTTAGCCCTTTTGGCATATATAACAGTCCTCCCTAAACCTGGGAAACCTCCAGATGTGTGTAGCAATTTCAGGCCCATTTCCTTGATTAACTGTCAGGAACCGGACAGCAGGACAAGACAACACAGTGAGCCCTAAGCTCAGCCCCGCCCACTGTCCTCTACCTATTTGCCACAATCCGCCCTAAGATGGCGGCGAGCAACTGGGCGTCAGTCCCTGCACTGGCTAGGTGGGACACAAGGACAAGACAGACAGACAAAACACAATAAAGAATGGTCGACAGTCCGGGTCACAACAATCGGGCAGCAAAAGTACAAAATCACAATCCAAAGGCAAGGTCAAAAAACAGGCAGTATGGTCAGGGGCCGGCAGCAAGCAGGAAAGGTCAGAAATACAAAGCAGATTTAGAATAAACAGAGCAAGAATAGCAATCACAGAACCAGGCAGAGACAAGCTCAATATCTGGCAAAGATATCCCAGACTGAGGTAGTTATATAGGAGGCCAGGGTTCTGATCCAGAACATAATTGGACCATCCCCCTGAACTCCAAGCACAGACAGCTGAGAACAAAACAGATCCACTGGCAGGAAGACCTGTCAGTCACAGCAGAACCAAAACACAGATTAACCCTGACATGCCAGACAGAACTCAGCAGGTAAAGTCAGGTGTGTCTCTCAAGGTGAGCAAATAACCAGTGTTCACACACTACAAAACAAAACACAGAAACAGAATGCAAGAAAATCAGCACCTTCTCGGCCGCACAGCATGAGCAGAGGGACGCATGACGCTCCGCAAAGATACCATCCTGACATTAACCTTGACGTTAAAATATATTCAAAAATTTTTGCCCAAAGACTAAGCCCTTTTATGCATTTACTTATCTCTAATGACCAGGTAGGATTTGTGAGGCAGAGGGAGGCACGGGACAATACGATACGTGCACTTACTATAGTGGAGAGGGCTAGACATGCTGGTATTCCCCTGTGCATCCTGTCCCTCGATGCTGAGAAAGCTTTTGACAGGGTGCACTGGGGATTCCTAGAGTCTGCCTTGAGGTTTGTGGGCTTGGGCCCTGTTATGCAGAAGGGGGTCATGGCCCTATACTCCAGGCCATCCGCCCAAGTTAAGGTAAATGGGTCCCTTTCCTCTCCTTTCCCGATACTAAATGGGACACGGCAGGGATGCCCCCTATCCCCTCTTCTCTATATCCTGGCAATGGAATTTTTTGCAGTGGCCATTCGAGACAATGATAACATACGAGGACCAATGGTGGGAGGGAGGGAGCATAAACTGGCCATGTTTGCGAACGATGTCTTATTGTTTGTCTCACAACCGTTAGTTAGTATCCCTAACATTCTAGCTGAAATAGGATCATATGGCGCTGTTAGTAATTTTAAAATAAACACAACTAAATCTGAATTTCTTAATATATCTTCCTGACTCTGCCGTGTCCCATTTACGTACTGCTTTCTCCTTTAAGTGGCAACTGAGCTCCTTAAAATATCTAGGTATTCATATAAACCAAGACCCAACCTCCCTTTTTTCCACTAATTTTCTACCCTTACTCCGTGATATAGAACGGGACCTGGGTAAATGGCGCCAAGTGAACCTCTCGTGGTTTGGAAGAATTGCAGCTGTAAAGATGGATATACTTCCACGGGTGCTGTACTTTTTCCAAACTCTACCCATGGTTCCGATAGGCTCCTTTCTGAAGAGACTTAGGACCATTGCTTTGAGGTTTATCTGGGGACACAAAAAAGCCAGGCTGCCCTATAGGCTACTTGCAAGGCCTAAATTGAAGGGGGGGACAGGCGCCCCTGACTTCAAAATATACCACCAAGCAGTATTGGGCACATGCCTATTAGATTTATTCCACAATACAACCTCTAAGCAATGGGTCTCATTACTGAATAATCTTTCCATAGGCCCGCCCCTAACCTTATTGTGGTGTGCACAGGGACATAGACCTTCACTGGGTAACTCTCCATCTCTAGTCAAAACCCTGGCAGGGTTTAGCGATAGATTTGCACTAACACATAAGCTTTTCCTTAGACCGGGCCCTCTAACCCCCATGGTAGGCACAGGGATTCTGACTCCTGAGTTAACCACTAGATTTCTGTGCCTGGCAGTGAATGCTAATAATCTCCACTTGAGGCATGTATGCACGATTGAGGGCATTCGCCTGTTTGCAGAATTTATAGAAACGGGCATTCTGCAACCCTCTGAATGGTTACTATATGAACAACTACGCAGTCTTTTTCTTACCCTTAAAGACAGCTGGGGCTTGATTCATACCCTAACTGATTTTGAACAGCTATGCATAGCTACTGAAGTCCCTGAACACACCATCTCTTTACTGTATAACATGTTTCTGAGTCTTAAGGACCACACATATACACTCCCATATGTTGCCAGGTGGGAGACAGCCTTAGGAAGAGTTTTGCGTGAAGAAGACTGGACTTCTGTCTTCCAACTCGTCCATAAATCATCCTTATCCAGCTACGCCCAAGAGAAGAATTATAAAATTCTTTCCCATTGGTATTATTATCCGGAGAGATTACACAAAATGTTCCCCGCAGTCGACCCCTGTTGTTGGCAGTGTGCAGGTGAAAGGGGTAATATGGAACATATATGGTGGTCCTGCCAGGCAATAAGGCCCTTCTGGCAACTAGTCTTTGCCTTATATGATAAAATCTGCTTGGTTTCTACCCGACCCTCCATGGAGTTAGCTCTTCTGTCTCTACGAGAGGGTTCCCTGCAAAAATTCAAAATAGGTTTACTGCGATATTTTCTGCATGCCGCTCGGCAGGCCATTCCTCGCAAATGGAAATCCACAGTGCCTCCCTCTCTTGGGGATTTTCTAGATTGCCTACTTTCTATTAGGCGCATGGAAGAGTTGTCGGCGTCTGATGACCGAGATAGGTCATTGTTTACCAAAACTTGGTTCTCCTGGGACTCCTTTAGTGATTCTGGAGACTTGGCTTTATGGATCTCTCATCATAGTAATTAGTTTTCTCTGACTAATATTTTTTTTTCACTCTTTTATTATATCTTTTCCTTTTTGCTGTGGTGTATTGCAGGTAGAACACAGTTCACCCCTTGTCTTGTTCCCTCTCCCCATTCATGTGCCCTTATGTAGTCTTGTCTCTTTCTGTTACCCCTCCCCACCCTGGGTTTTCCCCACCCAGATTCACACTTGTCCTGTCTTCTCTTTCTCTCCCTTTTTCCTTTTTTTCGCATCTTTTTTACTGTTTTTCTTATTTTATACCTCTTTTGTGTCCTAATCCTCCATGGATCTTTACGGGACCATTTCTTTACCAAACATAGGAAAAGTTTTATCATTTTACCTACATGGCTCTTAAACATTTTCTTATGAGGTTTTGACTTATCGTTTTTTGTGCCAATGGTGGTATTCCATCCTGGGGGCACAGTGTGTGGTAGTATTCCATGCTGGGGGCACAGTGTGTGGTGGTATTCCATCCTGGGGGCACAGTGTGTGGTGGTATTATGTCCTGGGGGCACAGTGTGTGGTAGTATACCATCCTGGGGGCACGGTGTGTGGTGGTATTCCATCCTGGGGGCACAGTGTGTGGTGGTATTCCATCCTGGGGGCACAGTGTGTGGTGGTATTCCATCCTGGGGGCACAGTGTGTGGTGGTATTCCATCCTGGGGGCACAGTGTGTGGTAGTATTCCATCCTGGGGGCACAGCCTGTGGTGGTATTCCATCCTGGGGGCACAGTGTGTGGTGGTATTCCATCCTGGGGGCACAGTTTGTGGTGGTATTCCATCCTGGGGGCACAGTGTGTGGTAGTATTCCATCCTGGGGGCACAGTGTGTGGTGGTATTCCATCCTGGGGGCACAGTGTGAGGTGGTATTCCATCCTGGGGGCACAGTGTGTGGTGGTATTCCATCCTGGGGGCACAGTGTGTGGTGGTATTCCATCCTGGGGGCACAGTGTGTGGTGGTATTCCATCCTGGGGGCACAGTGTGTGGTAGTATTCCATCCTGGGGGCACAGTGTGTGGTGGTATTCCATCCTGGGGGCACAGTGTGAGGTGGTATTACATCCTGGGGGCAGAGTGTGTGGTGGTATTACATCCTGGGGGCAGAGTGTGTAGTGGTATTACATCCTGGGGGCACAGTGTGTGGTGGTATTCAATCCTGGGGGCAGAGTGTGTGGTGGTATTACATCCTGGGGGCACAGTGTGTGGTGGTATTACATCCTGGGGGCAGAGTGTGTGGTGGTATTACATCCTGGGGGCACAGTGTGTGGTGGTATTACATCCTGGGGGCAGAGTGTGTGGTGGTATTACATCCTGGGGGCACAGTGTGTGGTGGTATTACATCCTAGGGGCACAGTGTGTGGTAGTATTACATCCTGGGGGCAGAGTGTGTGGTATTATTACATCCTGGGGGCACAGTCTGTTGTGGTAATACATCCTGGGGGCAGAGTGTGTGGTATTATTACATCCTGGGGGCACAGTGTGAGGAGAGCTCCGCCGCGGAATTGCACCATGTTTCCTCAGTGTGAACTGGCCCATACAGTATACTATGTGGGCTGGAGGCGTTAATGTGCCAGGGCTGCTTTTAAGTCCCAGTCCGGCCCTGGGTTGCCCCCTAGTGCATTTCTCCTTCTCCACCTCTGTGTTGTCCCCATTATAGACTGCCCCCTTTGTGTAGTCCCCCTTGCAGATGGCCTTTTCATCTGTGCAAAGCAGAGGGGAAAAAAACAACAACTTGTGTCAGGACTGTGCCTTTTCGCTCGTCAGTTCGGGCTGTGCAGCAGAGAAGGCGCTGATTCCTCAACCTGGTCTGAACAGGGATCTGTCTTATTTGTTCAGCCCCACCCGTCTTGTATGTCAGAGTTCTGGCAGTGAAGGAGTTACTCATCTGCTAGATTCTTTGCTACTCAGGATTCCTTCAGCTGCTCAGTATTGTGTTCTCTTGACTGACAGATGTGTGGTGTACCCCTCCGGTGGTGTGGAGGAGGTGCGGCTGGTTACTTGTGACGCCACTTCTGTGGTGGTTGGCCGAGATATAGCCGGGCCCAGAGATGTTATGTCGTGATGCCAGTGCCGGTTGGGCATACAGGTATGGTGCCACACCTGCTTTTAGTTTAAAGGGCCGGTTATACCTTGTTCCCCTGTGGACAGTGACCTGTCGGATTGTTGGATTGTTGCGGGATCCCTTGGGCTGTTGTCACGGTGGAGTAGTGACCCACCCGGACTATAGGTACTGCCACCCACAGAAAGGGGAGATGACCCAAGGAATGTGTGTTTACTGTGTTGGTGCTTGGCGAGGAATCACAGAGTCTCTTTATCATAAATAAAATCTGTTCTACTCTAATCTACTCTAAAGATACTGGTATGCAGCAGATCATACAGCTTTGCATTGATAGAACACTTTACACCTGACAAGACACTTGATGACAAGACACTTTGCACCACCTATTGCCCTACCAGTGTCGGGGGACCCATCCTAGTGGGTGACACAAGCCCCAGACCTTGTTACCTAGGATGAGCGGAATGCTGAGGGTTTCCTGCTTACACCCGCGCTGTGAGATAGAGTTCATAGGCTTCTAGCAACTTTGCTCTATCCGGATCAGTTTCTTTTCTTTTTCTCATGGATACTGTCCTGCACTGTGACTCTCCTTTCCACGGCATGGGTTGAGATGATCTCTGACTTGTCCTATTTAGTGATGGGCTTAACACTGCATAGTGTTGAGTGGAGTTACTTGAGGAGAAACTGTAGGTTGCCTGTGCCTGTTGTCCCTGACAGGGGACCTGGCAGAGGGTCAGGGCCCAACTTGGCTGCTGCTGGGACTGTCCTGTCTTGCTTCCTCAGTGCACAGTAACCTGACTAAGACTACGCTACACTTCCTCTACCTATGTGACTTCCTATCTACAGCCCCTATAAGGTGTGCTGTGAATGGGTGAATAGTGCATATGTGCGAAGTAAAGAGAAAAATTATAGTGTCAGGACAGGGAGGGAAGAGTCCAGACAGTGGGCCCTAGGTCTGAGCCCACCCACTATCTCTACGTTCAGGAAGAGACAGACAAATAAACACAACAAAGGGAAGTCAACAAGCCAAGTGAGAACCAAACGGACAACGCAGTACAAAATCAAAGAACAATTGGATAGTCAAATGTCAGGCGGGAGGTCAGGTATCAAGTCTAACCAGCAGAGGAATTAGGAATAGGGATCGCAGGAATAGACAGGGGGAGCTGGGATCAGGGTATGAACCTTAATAGCCAGCAGAGAAGGACTGGCTCTGCTTTCTTTTATGAGGATCAAGAGCCCAGTCCGGATCCCCATTGGACCGACGCTCTGATCCTCAAGGTTCCGGACAGGCAGAGGAATATGTTATTCAAAAGACTTGCTCAACTGCAGCCATCAAGTCAAGCAGAGCTTAGTGTAACTCCTGCATTGCCGGAAGCTGAGAAGCAACCAGGTGTGTCATACAAGAGAAAAACAGGCCCAGTTCTCACCAGGCTACTGCACATTCCTGACAGATAGGATGAAAGAAGAAAGTACTCTCATTGGTTTACAGATCCATCTGACATATAAACAAAAAATAACCCTTTCAATACTACAGTTGTTTAATACGGTATACACACACACTTATAATAACGACATTTTGTGGCTTTAACACTACTACATCACCACTTACTTCCAAAAAGTACAGGCTTTTTTGTTTACGAAGGGTATAATTAATAGCAACACCCGGGGTGGGGCACGACAGATGCCTCTGCCAGCCAGAGTTTACTTGCACAGGTGGATTCAGGTGGCCGGTCCAATGAGTTTATGGACTTGGCTCCTGGTCTATTATAAAAGCCTGACACTCCAGCAGTTTAATGCTGGCTATTGAGTTATTCTCTGCTACAGCTTTTCCCTCTGCTATTGTGTATTTCTGACCTTTGGCTGGGTGTTTCTGACTTCCCTGTTTTGCAGCCTGCCCTGACCTTACCGCCTGACTTCGACTACTCTTTTGGATCTTGATTTTGTACTTTTGCTGCCTGACGTTGCTGACCTGGATTGTCTACTCTGGCCCATTGTGTTTGTTTTGTCTGTCACTTTTCTGTATTACACTTTATCAGTGTAGGGACTGCCATCGTAGTTGTCCGCAGACACCTAGGGCTGTCCGTGGCAAGTAGAGGGACAGTTGGCGGGTTCAGCTAGGGCTCACTGTCTGTGTCATGTCTGACTGCCTTTTGCCATACCTGACGCTGACAGAATAGCAAGCCCAAAAAATATTTTTTGGGGTCACCTCGCATCATGGAAACAATGAAGGTTCTAGTGAACCAGATGAAAAGTTCTGAACACGCTGGTTCAGAACCATGCAGAGCGCGTCCAGGAACAAGAGACTGCATCCTGACAGGTGACCATGACCACCCCTCTACCTCCAGAACCTCATGTGCAGCTCCACCGAAAATTTTAAGGTAGACAGGAAGAGTTTCCGAACCTTTAGAGAGGGTTGCAAGTTGTTTTTTTCGTTTGCACACCCACTCCTCTGGAGACGAGGACCAAAGGGTGGGCATTATTATGTCCCTCTTGCAGGGTCCTCCTCAGGCTTTTTCATAGCCCTCAGTATCCATAGAGTAGCAGAGCATCAGCTTACTTCTCTGAGATAGGGCAAGAGACCTGTAGAATAATACTGTGCTGAGTTCCAGCAGTGGTGTGTACCATCTGGCTTGAACGATCCAGCTCTGTGGTGCCAGTCCCAGATGGGGTTGACGGATAAGCTTAAAGACCTATTGGTAGTGTACCCTACCCCTGATACTTTAGAGGAGACAATGACACTAGTCATATGGTTGGACAGATGACTCAGAGACAGACATAGAGAGAAAGGTACCCCTGAACCTTCTAAAACTCTTTCTTCTGCTAAGTCAAGTCCTTCTGTTCCTCTATCGCAAGATGAACCCATGCAACTCGGGGCTGCGGATGCCACAATCAGACGGGCCTACCTCCTACAACATAATCTCTGCTTGTACTGTGGCCAGGCCAGGCAACGGGAGAGGGAATGTACCTCCAGACCAGAAAAAACGCCGGAAAAACTTCAGTGCCTGTGTGACTATCGACGGGGTCACTTAGGCGCACAGGTATCTCTCGAAAAGAAAAACAAATTAATGTTGCCTATTTCTTTGTTTTTGGGAGACAAATATGTTTCCGGTTATGCTCATATGGATTCGGGGGCCTCGGCCAACTTCATTAACTCTGCTTTCTGGTCAGCTCTGGGAATATGCCCGCTTCAGCTTAGGTGTCCGTTGACTATTACTGGTGTTGATTTTACACCTCTGGCCAAGGGTAAAATTCGGTTGAAAATAGAGAAACTACAAAATATATTGTGTATTGTATACAGCTCCCTAGCTCCACAGAGAATTTGCTGTATCCACTACCCTTAAGTAATGTGACCATCTCTGACCAGCCCCTCCAACCTACATCACCATCTCCTTGTAATACACACACACATGCATGCATTATATTTATTGGGACATTTAGGGAAAGTGAGGTGTGTTTACAACGTATTGCCTTGTGATTAAAGGGGTTATCCAGCGCTACAAAAACATGGCCACTTTCTTCCAGAGACAGCTCCACTCTTGTCTCCAGCTTGGGCAGGGTTTTGCTGATTAGTTCTATTGAAGTGAATGGATCTTAATTGCAAACCGCACCTGAACTGGAGACAAGAGTCGTGTTGTCTCTGAAAGAAAGTGTCCCTGGTTTTGTAGAACTGGATAACCCATTTAATGATACTAGTTGAGACACGGCTAACAAACAAACACACATGAGCACACACACACATCGTTAACACATACGTAATATTGACATACACACACAAAGATACATACATATATACACAC
Source organism: Dendropsophus ebraccatus (assembly GCF_027789765.1). Classification (NCBI taxonomy): domain Eukaryota; kingdom Metazoa; phylum Chordata; class Amphibia; order Anura; family Hylidae; genus Dendropsophus; species Dendropsophus ebraccatus. The sequence continues at coordinate 96,964,719 of NC_091456.1, forward strand.
AGCAATTAGAGCTCTCACTCTTCTTCCTCTCTGTAGTTGGGCTGATCTCCACTGTTAAAAATGAGGACCTGCTGGTCATGTGATCCAGGTCCTTCAACACTCTCCTTTTTTAACGCAAATTTATGGTTTAACAATAATTGTTAAATTGCGAAATTGCTCTAAAAAAACATACAAAAAAGCTATTTCTGTGTAGGACGCTGGCAGGTCCTGCCCCTCTGTTCAGATCCTTTTGGTGTTTTGCCTGCTCAATCTGCACTACAGTGAGCAGACTGAACATTACAGTGGTGGGCCCCTCTCCTGGCCCCTGTGCAGCCGAACTGCCTGCACATGCAGTTTGTTCAAAGTCTTAACAACATCAGCATCAAGAATGAAAAAACCTGTACCAATGATCTCAAAACTCTTTGATAGGATGTGAGGAAACAAGATCTTCCTCAAAATTTATTTTAATTTAATAGATGTCAGGGAGAACACAGCCTTCAAAACGCACTATGGTCACTATGTTATAATACCCAGCAGTTTTCCAGGAATGTTAATGAAATCTAACTAAACCTGCTCTCTGTCTGCGGACCTAGATGACATACTGATTTAATTTTGCATTAGAAGCATATCTTGCAGCTGTTAAGGGAGAACACGCTGTACACAAAACAAGGGCATCTTTGAGAAGTTGTCCGTGCAATTCTTAGGATTTATGATAAAGGGTTACCGGTGGTTTAGAATAAACTGACAGCCATCATAAAATGGACACACCTCCAAGACCACTGTGCCATGCAAAGATTCCCAGATATAAAATTAAAAAAAATAGAGATTGCCACTATCACCACATAATTACAGTCTTTCACTGCTACGGGATGCAGCCTCCCACAAAACAAAGATGTGTATACAAACCAGGTATCAGATGTAGAGGGCACTCACCGTTAAACATGGCATTCAAATCTTTATTAGCTTCAATTAAATCCACAGGCTATATGATGCAGACGGCGAGGACGCCAGCAACCTAGGAAATGTGTGACAGCTGTTTCTCATGCTACTAGGTGCCTCTTGCATCATGTAGCATGTGGACTTTATTGAAGCTAATAAAGATTTGAATGCTATGTTTACTGGTGAGTGCCCTCTGCTTCTTCCGATACCTGGCAAAGATTCTTAGTGCTCCTGTGCACCACTTTTTTTGCCAGAATTCTGGAAGAGACACATAAGTATATCTAGACCATTCTTAGAGCTACTGTGCACCACTTTTTTGGCCAGAATTCTGAAAGAGACACATTAGTATATTTGGACCATTGCACATTATATAAGTTGTACGTTTTAGTCGATACACGTGATGATTTGTGAAAATTTTTGGAAATGTAAAATTTTCTGCTAGTAAAATAAAAAAAATAGTCCTACCACATAAATAAGTTAATAATTTACATTTTTTTGCTCAAAATTTTAAATTTTTGCAATGAACACATGAGCATAAGCACCCCAAAAATTGTTATGCAATTTCTTCTGAGTATGGCTGTACCCTGCATGTAGTCATAAATTGCTACCTGAGAAGAATTTTTCTAAGGCCTCATTCACACGTCTACAAAATGTTTATACCACTGGTTTCTATGTGCTTATGCACACATCTGCAAATTTTGCGGATCTGTGTCTCAGAAAAGAGGATGTCATACTACTGTAATGTCCACAAAAAATATGAATCCAAAATTTTTGACTATTCCTTAGACTATGGACTAATTTTGTGGACGTGTGCATGAGGCCTTAGGGTGTAAAATGTATTTGAACCCCATAGGTGCCAGAGGGAAGTTTTAGCATTGGGCCATAAAAATGAAAAAAAAAAATTTTTTCCGTACATTTACTTCAAAATGACACTACCCTATATGTGATCATATACTGCGGTTAGGGCACACAGCAGGGCTCAGGAGGGAAGCAGCACCATTGTTACTGCAGATTTTGCTGAAATTATTTTAGGGTGCCATGTCACATATGTCTGCCCCTGAGGTACTATAAAGATTTAGATCCTGTCACTGTCACCCCCATTTTTCATTTTTTCATCTTTAAAAACGTTTAAATCACTAATTTTGCTCTATCCATACCTTTTTTCACATGTTTAATCATGGTGCTGGTTGATGAGAAAACTGAACTTTGATGAGCTTGTTATTGCGCCACTGGGCGGGGCTTAGCCTCTGAAGCGCCACATCCCTCCGCCCACTACACCGATGTTGACCCCGCCCCCTTGGCTAAATCATCTCTCCTGGCCGCCGCTCCTACTTCACCTGGATGTCGGGACGTGCGCGGCCACATCACCCAGCGTAATGTGCATGTGTCATTTCTCACGCAGGCGCACTGGGTGAGTGCCGGGTCCGTCCACAGCCGGGCTGTGCGTGCGGCCGCACAGCCCTCGGATTTTAGCAGGCGCCGACATGGTGGGTTTTGTTTTGTTAATGCAATGCTTTTGCAAAATTGCCTTCTTTGGCAAACTTTGTTAGGTGTTTGTGAGGGAATAGTGAGGTGTTTGTGAGGGAATAGTGTCCAAAATCAGATAAAGTGTTAGGGTAGAACACAATAAGGCTATTCAGCCACGTTGCAACCCACTCTCACTGCAATGTGTGTACTGGGGCTTGTCAGTCCAGTCCTGGTATCCAATCAATAATTACACAACACCATAAGTACTTTCCTGTTACTTTATCTCAATATGTAGTATATTCACACAAGTCTATTTTGCAAATTGCATATACATCACCACATTGCACGAAACATGTTCAGCGTGAGAGAGGCAGGTATACGCTTCACCCACATAGGGCTAATAGATTTAAGTCCACGTTGGGAGACACCAGCTGCACATCACGGATAGGCTGGAATTAGACAACGTCCACATGTCTGAGACGTTTCAAGATTCACGTCCTCTTTCTCAAGCATGTAGTGACATCACCCACCACCAAACAAAAAGACTAGGAAGTCCCGCGAGAGTTCTTCCCTGACTAATCAAAGGGAAACACAAATTAAATGTCAAACATAGTACTGCGGCTAATCAATATAATATCTACTACTTTATCTACTCTAACCTCCAAGGTGATATTTTCCAAAATATTACCTGTACCACGAGCCACACCTGAGAGACAGCGGGAAATTAGGGAGGTAAATAAGTGGCTCAAGAGCTGGAGTAGGGTAGAGGGATTTGAGTTCATGGAGAACTGGGCCGACTTCTCAGTCAGTTACAGGCTCCACGGTAGGGACGGGCTGCATCTCAATGGGGAGGGTGCAGCCATGCTGGGGGAGAAGATGGCTAAGAGGTTGGAGGAATGTTTAAACTAGGCACCGGGGGGGAGGGCAACTACAATATAGTAAGTGAAGACAGAGTAGAAGGAGAGCTGGGCCTAGATTATGGAACTGGGGGTGGAGTGGCGGGAGGGGATAGAACAGTCACTAGTGACAAGAGGAAAGGGAATATGGACAAATATATTAAATGTATGTATACTAATGCTCAAAACCTCACTAATAAAGCTGAGGAATTAGAATTCATAATGGTGGAAGAGAAATATGATATAGTGGGGATAAGCGAGACATGGCTGGATGACAGCTATGACTGGGCTGTTAATATCCAGGGTTATAGTCTATTCAGAAATGACCGTAAAAATAAGAAAGGGGGAGGGGTCTGTCTATATGTTAAATCCTGCCTTAAGCCCATTCTGCGGGAGGATATAAGTGATGATAATGTGGAGTCTCTTTGGGTACAAATAAGGGGAGGGGCGAAGAATAATAAAATTCTTATAGGAGTGAGTTATAAACCTCCAAGTATAGTGGAAGAGTCAGAAAATCTTCTTATAAGACAAATAGATGTGGCAGCGAAACAGGGGGAAGTCATTATTATGGGGGACTTTAACTACTCAAATATAAACTTAAAAGCAGAAACCTGCAGCTCCAGGAAGGGAAGTGGGTTTTTGGAAATAGTAAAAGATAATTACCTTTCCCAACTAGTACAGGAACCAACAAGAGGGGGGGCACTCCTGGACCTAATTTCAACCGATAGGCCAGACAGAATATCAAAAATAGAGGTGGGGGTCACCTAGGTAATAGTGACCATAACATAGTAAGTTTTCAATTGTCTTTCAATACAATTATTAGTAGAGGGGCTACAAAAACATAAAATTTCAGGAAGGCTAATTTCCAAAAACTAAGAGAGGACCTTGGGAACATAGACTGGGACAATGCCTTCAGAAATAAAAGTACACAAGAGAAATGGGACATATTTAAGGGCATCCTGGGTAAATCGTGTGAACGACACATAGCATATGGGAATAAAAGTAGTAGAAATAAGAGAAATCCAATGTGGTTAACTTCAGCTGTAAGGTGTGCAATAAATGATAAGAAACAAGCATTCAGACTACTAAAACTAAAAGGTAGTGGGGAAGCATTGATCAACTATAGACAGAAGAATAGAATGTGTAAAAAAACAAATAAAAGAAGCAAAAATAGCAACAGAAAGAAGGATAGCCACAGAAAGTAAAACGAATCCCAAAATGTTCTTCACCTATGTAAACAACAAAAGACTTAAAAGCGAAAATGGTGGTCTCCTCAAAAATAACCTGGGTGTAATGGTGGAGGGGGAAGAGGAAAAGGCCAATCTATTAAATACATTCTTCTCTACTGTGTTCACAGGGGAGAATCCCATAACAGACGACATCACTAGGGACAATGTAAATCCACCCATAAATCTCACCTGCCTAACACAGCAAGAAGTGGGGAGACGCCTTAAAAACATTAAAATCCATAAGTCACCGGGCCCAGAAGTTATCCATCCTAGTGTTTTGCAAGAATTAAATACTGTGTTGGACAGACCGTTATTCCTAATATTTAAAGATTCTATAACAACAGGAATTGTTCCACAGGACTGGTGCGTAGCTAATGTGTTACCAATATTCAAAAGGGGTCAAAGAGTGATCCTGGAAACTACAGGCCCGTAAGTCTAACATCTATAGTAGGTAAAGTATTTGAGGGGTTTGTAAGAGATGCTATACTGGAGTATCTTAATGAAAATAATCTTATGACGCAGCACCAGCATGGGATCGATCCTGTCATACTAATCTGATCAGCTTCTATGAAGAGGTAAGTTATAGACTGGACCGGGGGGAGGCTGTGGAAGTTGTGTATCTGGATTTTTCAAAGGCATTAAATACTGTGCCGCATGAAAGGTTGACTTGAAGATGCTGGGACTTGGGGAAAACATATGCAAATGGGTAAGTAACTGGTTGTGTGATAGAAAACAGAGGGTGGTCATTGATGGAACATATTCAGATTGGGTTTAGTTACTAGTGGGGTACCACAGGGGTCAGTGTTGGGTCCATTTCTTTTTAATATTTTTATTAATGATCTTGTAGAGGGGCTACAGAGTAGAATCTCCATTTTTACAGATGATACTAAACTGGGTAGAGTAATCAGCACAGAGGAGGATAATATCATATTATAGAGGGATTTGGAGAAGCTAGAGGCTTGGGCAGTGAAATGGCAAATGAAGTTTAATGTGGATAAATGTAAGGTTATGTACTTGGGCCGTAGAAATAATAAGTACAGTTATGTGCTAAATAATAAAACACTGGGTAAAACTACTTCCGAAAAGGACCTGGGAGTATTGGTGGACAGTAAACTAAACTTTAGTGATCAGTGCCAGGCAGCAGCTGCCAAGTCTAATAAAATAATGGGATGCATCAAAAGAGGTATAGATGCTAAAGATGAGAACATAGTTTTGCCTCTTTATAAATCACTGGTCAGACCACATATGCAATACTGTGTACAGTTTTGGGCACCGGTATATAAGGACACAGCTGAACTTGAGTGGGTGCAGAGGAGGGCCACAAAGGTCATTAAGGGAATGGGTGGGTTACAGTACCAAGACAGGTTATCAAGCTTGGGGTTATTTACGCTAGAAAAAAATACGTCTTAGGGGCGATCTGATCACAATGTACAAATATATGAATGAACAGTACAGAGATCTTTGTAGTGGTCTTTTTACTCCTAGGTCTTTAACCATGACAAGGGGGCGTCCTCTACGTCTAGAGGAAAGAAGATTTCATCATTAGCATCAACGCGGGTTCTTTACTGTACGAGCGGTAAGACTGTGGAACTCTCTGCCACATGATGTTGTCATGGCCGATTCATTAAATAAGTTCAAGGAAGGCCTGATGGACTCTTGTCTTCTTTCAACCTTATTTACTATGTTACTATGTAATTTAGCACATATTACACATAATAATAGTACATACTATATTGCACATTTGATCTTATTGCACATAATTGGTACTGCACATTAGCATATTGCACTAAAATTTTATCATATTGCACTAATACTGCCCATTAGCATATTGCACTAAAATTTAATCATATTGCACTAATGTTCATAATATTAAATATTAAAAACCGCTGTCTAAGATAAGTGTTTCAAATCATATTTGGACAAGCTACTTCATTCATGCCTTTTGGATACACCGTACCCAGGGTTTGGATCCAAAAAACTTCCTTTTGCAATAATCTCCTACGAATTTCAACATCATTATCACCATAGATCTCTTCTAGTGGGCGAAGCGTATACCTGTTTCGTGCACCGAGGTGATGTATATGCAATTTGCAAAATAGACTTGTGTGAATATACTACATATTGAGATAAAGTAACAGGAAAGTACTTATGGTGTTGTGTAATTATTGATTGGATACCAAAGTGTTAGGGTAGCACACACCGTATTGCAGCAGAATTTATGCTGCGGATCTGCAGCGGATTCGCAGCAGATTTGATCTAAACATGCATCAAATCGAATCTGCTGCAGATCCTGTACAAATAATAGAGTCTTTCTTATCTAGCTGTAGAAATATGCCACTTAATGATGTAAAACAGAGCACTTGGGCTCATTAATGGGTTAAATAGGATCTCAAAGTCCTTTACTCAAGTGTGCTGTGTTGTGAATTTTTGTTGCTAGGAGGTGCATTGAGGGCATTTAAATGTGTTTGTTAAAACCCAGGAGAACTTTTTTTTATATAAAGCAGGGACATCACCCCAGACCATCAGGAAACCACATTTGTTAAAGCTTTATGCATGTTTACAATTACATGCTACAGATGAAAACAATTTCTTTTGAATAGAAGAGTCATTTCCGAGCTTCAAATTAGAGAGATTGTGGCGTATCCCCCGTATTGTTTCTTCTTAATCCACTTTATAGGGGAATTTAATCCGTAGCTGCCAAGTCTTAAATATTTATGTCATACCTCATAGCGCCACACCTTTTGACTTCATTCTGTTCAGAGAATTGGGTGGTGTGGAGCAGACCATCCCCGTTAACACATGTGGGCATCATGAAAAATCTGAATTACAAAAATAAATCATTTCTTTATGTCATTTACAATATTTTCTACTATATCCTCTATTTCTACTAAACATGTTTTTTTTTATTACAAAAACATGAAATCATCAAAACATTTATAGGTGCAGAAAAGCACAGATATGAAATTAATGTAGAATAAAATAGACCATTTGAAAGACAAAAAAGTAAGCCTGATTCACATTTACCATCTATATAGAAGTGATGGGAAGCTACAGGTGGGTAAATATGAAGAGCATCAAACACATACAGGACATAAAAGGAAAAGCCCTAGCACCATATGACATGGTTGCTTTCCACTGACTGCAGAAGTATCCAGATGAAAGGACCGATTCTGTATGCTTTGGCAAGTATTTTGCTATGGATACTATGGACATAGTGAGTAACAGCAATTCAATGGCCCTTTCATTGGGCAACACATAAAATATTGCTACTATTTCTGTAATGAAAAAAGAGACAGAAGATAAATAGATACACAGTTAGGGTCTGGGCTACACCGTGACTTTTGGTACCATAGTGAAATGATTTATTTTAACTATCGAGCTCCCGCTGCATATCAACGAAGTACATTAGGATGCATGCAATCCTGTGGAAATTATCAGTCATACAATAAAATCAAATTAGAAGCACTACACTTCAGACTGGTTCCTAAGATGCAGTTTAGAGAAAATGTGACATTTTGAGTGTTTTTCAACATGGCATTTTTCCATAAAAATAGGGGAGGGGAATAACACCACAGGCAATGTATAGCATTTGTTTAGTTTTTCTTTGTTGGCAGTGATGTTAGCAGTGTAATATTAAACACCATACCTACACCGAGTTTTGGTGTTCCTCAGGGATTTTCATTTTTTTTTTTTTTTAAGCCTTGAATGCTATGGCATTTTTGTTAAGCACAAAGACATCATGTAAAATGTATATACGAGGGAAGCCTTATTAGTCCATTAACCTTATATGTACTTTCTTTCAGCCTCATTAAGTACAATATATGTTATATAGAGTAAAATCACATTTCCAAGTGAAAAAGGTCAACAGCGGCATCTGGTGTCCATATACATCAAGTGCATTAGTAATCTAAATTAAACTGGCTCAAAAATAGAGCAGAAACCTGGTCACATTTTGTCATTTACTTACATATACTTTACTGGTGAGACATTTCCTAAAATACACATACTAAAATTTCCTTGAGGGTGGGTTCACACATAACATATCCAAAAAAGATTTCACCCTACAAATTTGCAGCGAAATCCACTGCGGATACCTTTGCAGTCACTTCACTTTCAAATGGCTGCAAGTAATAAATCTGTTTTTGTGGCTGCCTCTAAGGGTCCATTTACAAGGAAGGATTATCTGACAGATTATCTGCCAAAGATTTGAAGCCAAGGCCAGAAACAGACTATAAACAGAGATCAGGTCACAAAGGAAAGACTGAAATTTCTCCTCTTTTCAAATCCATTCCTGGCTTTGGCTTCAAATATTTGGCAGATAATCTGTCAGATAATCTTTCTGTGTAAATGGACCCTAAAGCCCCTATTCCACTGGTCGACATAGAGGAGCAAACGAGCGCTGTCAATGCTCGTTACCTGCTTGCTGCCACCATGCGCGGGGAGGCTGCCCGGGTGATTGCTAGATCGTCTGGGAAGCCCATAGAAGATACCGGTGGTCTGCTGCCGCCGCACCTGTTCCGCGGAGTGACGGCAGCAGATCGCTGCTTTCACAGTCGTTTGTTTTTCAACATGTTTGAAAGACAAACGACGCAACAATCAGCCGACAAGAACGATGTCGGCTGATTTTTGCCTTCTATTCCACGGGACGATTATCAGCCATGATGGCCGATATCGTCCGAATACGGCCAATAATCGTTCCGTGAAATAGGGCCTTTAGTCTTATCCATATATTTCCATCATGTGTGCTCTGTTTGGAAGAAAAAGGGCTAGTGGATAACATGGATGGCAACAAGAAACCTCTTCTAGCAACTGTCTGCACCCCATCCTCTACAATTTTTTTCCAGAACAGGGTCTTGTCGTATTTTTACCCTTTCCATGCAGCTATCAAATCATGAAAGCGGGATGTAACAGTTCCAATGCTGTTATACTTACCCATCTCTGGCTTCTTAATGGCGTTCTGAAGGCCCCCAGGCCTGTTGTGCATATGCCTGTGTAGATTACCTGTCAGTATAATAGTAGTGCAGTGTATTTTACTAGTAATCAGCAGATAACTAGTGATAATGACATTTTATTACCAATACAAAATGAATTAATACATAAACCATAAAACCTTCACCCCCCAAAAAAATATATGCATGTTTGGTATTGCCATGTCCGTAACAAAATTATACGGAGATATAAAAATGATGTTATTTATACAGCATGGTGAACACTAAAAGACAATAAAAAAATTAAAAAAATATTTTCCTGCAAAAAATGAGCCCACACCAAGCTCACATCCAAGAAAGAACCCTTTGAATCTTGGAATGTGGTGAGCTTTTTTTATTACGTTTCCTTACGTGGTAATACTTAATAAATTAATACATACATATTTACAAGTTAACAAAATGTAACAAGTTTACAAAATGTAATAAATAAGTTAGTTTATTTTCCGGCGTATAACCCTGAAAAATCTTCTTAGAAGTCAGGGGTCGTCCTATATGCCAGGTATGGTCACCCACTACTGTGGGGGAGCTCAAAAATGGCTGCAACCACTATAAAAAAAAACAACAAAAAAAAACAGTTAACTCACCTGGGGCCCGTTCCCGGCACAGGCAGTGTGCAGTCAGGCAGGGGTTAACATTTTTTTGGCGTATAAGGCCAACCCCTGACAATCTTCTCAAAAGTCAGGGGTCGTTTTATACTCTGGAAAATACTGTACATGAATCCACAAAGACATGATGAAAAAAGTAAGAGGATTGCTTTCACTAAGGGCCAAAATAGGCCTGTCACTAAGGGGTTAAAGGGATTATCCAGCTAAAAAAACATGGCCACTTTTCCCCCTCTCTTGTCTCCAGCTTGGGTGGGGTTTTGAAACTCAGTTCCATTAAAGTAAATGGAGCTTAATTGCGAACTGCACCTGAACTAGAGACAAGAGTAGGGGGAAAGTGGCCATGTTTTTGTAGTGCTGGATAACCCCTTTAGGTTACAAACACACTTGGCGGGTCTGCAGCGAGTCTCCATGCTGCGTTTTTGCAGCGAGACTCGCTGCAGATCCCGGCCCTATGCTTTTAATGGCAGACAAACACGCAGCAGGGATGTACATCCCTGCTGCGAGTTTGTTTGCAGCCCACCCCATTAACCCCCCGGCCGCGGGAGCTGATACTTCACCTGATCCCGGCTCCGGCGGTTCCCGATGTCTTCAGCAAGCCGGAGCAGGGACCAGGTGAAGTATATGCTCCAGCCAGCCGCCCACAGCCCCGGCCGCCCGATCGACCCCCCCCCCCCCCGCGCAGCACCGAACGGGGGGGGGGGGCGATCGGGCGGCTGGGGCTGCAGGGGGGCGTGCGAGCGACCGGTGCTGCGGGGGGGGGGGGGGCGTGCGATCGGTGCTGCGGGGGGAGTGTGCGATCGGGCGGCCGGGGCTGCGGGCGGCTGGCTGGAGCATATACTTCACCTGGTCCCCGCTCCAGCTTGCTGAAGACATCGGGAACCGCCGGAGCCGGGATCAGGTGAAGTATCAGCTCCGGCGGCCGGGGGGTTAATGGGGTGGGCTGCAGACAAACTCGCAGCAGGGATGTACATCCCTGCTGCGTGTTTGTCTGCCATTAAAAGTATAGGGCCGGGATCTGCAGCGAGTCTCGCTGCAAAAACGCAGCATGGAGACTCGCTGCAGACCCGCCAAGTGTGTTTGTAACCTTAAGGTTACAAACCAACTTGCCGGATCTGCAGCGAGTCTCCTTGCTGCGTTTTTGCAGCGAGACTCGCTGCAGATCCTGGCCCTATACTTTCAATAGCAGAGAAACTCGCAGCAGGGATGTACATCCCTGCTGCGATTTTGTCTGCAGCCCGCCCCATTAACCCCCCGGCCGCCGGACATTATACATTACCGGGTCCCCGTTCCTGCTTGCTTCGGGGCTCCCGGTGTCTTCACGGCCCGCCCGGCCAATCAGTGCGCTGCGGCGGGGCAGCGCACTGATTGGCCGGGCGGAACGTGCCTGGAGCCGCCGAAGCAAGCAGGAGCGGGGACCTGGTAATGTATATCCTGCCCGCCCCCCTGCAGCCCCGATCGCCCCGCAGCCCCCGGCTGCACGATCGCCTGCAGCCCCGCAGCCCCCGGCCGCACGATCGCCTGCAGCCCCCGGCCGCATGATCGCCCGCAGCCCCCGGCTGCACGATCGCCCGCTGTGGGCGATCGTGCGTCCGGGGGCTGCGATGCTGGGGGCGATCGTGAGGTCGGGGGCTGCAGGGCTGGGGGCGATCGTGCGGCCGGGGGCTGCGGGCGATGGTGCGGTCGGGGGCTGGGGGCGATCGTGCGTCCGGGGGCTGGGGGCGATATACATTACCAGGTCCCCGCTCCTGCTTGCTTCAGCGGCTCCCGGCACGTTCCGCCCGGCCAATCAGTGCGCTGCCCCGCCGCAGCGCACTGATTGGCCGGGCGGGCCGTGAAGACACGCTGCAGATCCGGCAAGTGGGTTTGTAACCTAAAGGTACAAACACACAGGACGTATATGCAGCGAGTTTCTCGCTGCATAAACGCAGTGAAACTCGCTGCGTATCCTGTCCTGGTTTAGTCAATGGCAGACAAAATCGCAGCAGGGATGAAGATCCCTGCTGCTATTTTGTCTGCAGTCCGCCCCGTTAACCCCCCGGCCGCCGGAGCCTATACTTTACCTGATCCCGGCTTGCTCCAGGGGTCCCAGTGTCTTCAGCAAGCCGGAGCGGGGACCAGGTAAAGTATAAGCTCCAGCCAGCCCCCCCCCCCCCCCCGCAGCCCCGATCAGCCCCCCCACCGCAGCTCTGATCAGCCGGCCGCACCGATCGCCCCCCCCCCGCAACCTGACAATGGGAGCTGCGGGGGGGGTGGGCTGCCGGGGCTGCGGGGGGCGTTCGGAGCGGCCCGGGACTGCGGGCGGTCGGCTGATCGGGGCTGCGGGGGGGGGCATCGGGGCGGCCGACTGATCAGGGCTGCGGGGGGCCATCGGAGCAGCCTGGGGCTGCGGGCGATGTGCGGCCGGGGGCTGGGGGCGATGTGCGGCCGGGGGCGATCGGGGCTGCAGGGGGCCGGGCATACATTACCTAAGCCGGCTCCTGCTTGCTTCGGCGGCTCCCGACACGTCCCGCCCGGCCAAGCAGTGCGCTGCCCCGCCGCAGTGCACTGATTGGCCGGGCGGGCCGTGAAGACTCCGGGAGCCCCAAAGCAAGCAGCAGGAACGGGGACCCGGTAATGTATAATGTCCGGCGGCCGGGGGGTTAATGGGGCGGGCTGCAGACAAACTCGCAGCAGGGATGTACATCCCTGCTGCGATTTTGTCTGCCATTGAATACACAGGCACAGGAGAAACTCGCTGCGAATACGCTGTGTGTGTTTGTACCATAACACTACATCACAAGTGTTTGGAAAAATTTACACAGGACTAGACATTACACAAAACAACCTACTGGAACTTTTATTAATGCCATTTTCTGTCAGGTATACTGCCAATGCATTTAACATTGATATGATTTCATTCATATCTTGCATACAGCAGATCTCTCAGTACCTTTTTATGACTCTGTAACACCTAATGTAAATATGTTTGTTCTTTAAAGGCCGCTAATAAATAATTCCTCTATTTGAAATGGAAATGTTAACCTGACAATTATATAAGTACATTAAACCGGATACTCTCTTGTGTATGTGATGTAAAGAGACATTGGAAAACTAAATATTTAAAGAAACAAGACTAGTCCTGTAGGAAGAACATAAAAAATAGTTTTAACAGATAATTAAAAGGAGAGATCAGAGGGCAGAGGTAACACTTGTAATCTAGATAGACAAAAAGCAGCTGTTCTAGGGTATACCCAAACTGTTTATCCACTCATTCATCAAAACCAAGACACCAAGCAAAACATACATTTTACAATTTGAAAATCAGTCTGTATTAACTCTTTCCTTCTGCATTAATTTAATTTTTTTCTTTATTCTCTCTGCCTTCTGAGATCAACTTAACCCCTTCAGGACCAGGCTAATTTTTGTTTTTGCGTTTTCATTTTTTCCTCCTTGTGCTTAAAAGGCCATGGCACTTGCATTTTTACACCTACAGAACCGCATGAGCCCTTATTTTTTGTGTCACTAATTGTACTTTGCAATGACAGGCTGAACTTTTGCATAAAATATGCTGCGAAACCAGAAATATATGTTCCTCAAGTCGTTACGATTACAACGATATATAACATGTATAACTTTCATTGTATCTGATGGCCTGTAAAAAATTCAAATCATTGTTAACAAATATACTTTCCTTAAAATCGCTCTATTCCCAGGCTTATAACGCTTTTATCCTTTGGTCTATGGGGCTGTGTGAGGTGTAATTTTTTGCGCCATGATGTGTTCTTTCTATCGGTACCTTGATTGCGCATATGTGACTTTTTGATCACTTTTTATTACAAGTTTTCTGGATTTAATGCGACCAAAAATGCGCAATTTTGCACTTTGGGATTTTTTTGCGCTTACGCCATTTACCGTGCGAGATCTGGGGGACTTCTAGTATATACACTTTGATCTCTCATTGAGATCATTGCTGTATACTTATACAGCAAAGATCAATGAGATAGCCAAAGACAAACGAGTGCCGAGCTGGGGAGGGCGCCATCTTGGAGCGGTCCCCGGCCGGCAGCAGTAACGGACATCCCGGAGGAGCGATCTCCGCCACTAGACACCAGGGAAGTGCTGCATCTGGTAATCGAATGCAGCTGTCATCTTTGACAGCTGCATCTGATTACCTTATTAGTGGGCACGGCGATCGGACCGTGCCCGCTAATAGCCGCGGCCCCGGGCTACATGAGGCACCCGGGACCGTGGCGGTTCAGAGCTCTGAACGCCCGCACCCGCGCGAGGACGTACAGTTACGTCCTCGTGCGGGAAAGGGTTAAGGCTGCGTTCACACTACGTATATTTCAGTCATTTGTAGTCCTCATATTGCAACCAAAACCAGGAGTGGATTGAATACACAGAAAGGCTTTGTTCACACAATGTTGAAATTGAGTGGATGGCCACCATTTAACAACGGCTGTTGTATTGAACTAATGGCCGTTATTTACTTTTATATGGCGGCCATACACTCAATTTCAACATTGTATGAACAGAGCCTTTCTGTGTTTTCAATCCACTCCTGGTTTTGGTTGCAATATGAGGACCACAATACTGACTGAAATATACATAGTGTGAACGCAGCCGGGACCTGTTAGTGACCACTAACACATCTTTTTATGGTGGTTACCAATGAGCCTAATTTTGAATAAACATAGAATACCCCCCCCCTCCCTCCTTCCCAAAAAACTGTTTGGAATCCCAAACTACCTGTTTGGAATCACCATGTCTGTAACAACCCAAATTATAAAATTAAACTATTGTTTATTAATTTGTTTTATATACTGTAAAAATATTTTTTTAAAAACGCAGCAGAATGTCTGTATTTTTCTGAATCAGCTTCAGAAAAAGAACATAAAAAAAGGAATCAATAAAAACTATACATGTTCCTGCAAAAAAACACTGGCCTGCGCTTGAAAAATAGGAAAGCTATGGATCTTGGAATCTGGCAACAGATTTTGTCTCCCCCCCCCCAAGAAACAAAGGGGAAGATTTATCACTAATTTACACCTTTTATGGCATGAAAAAGTTGCAAAATTCAGCGCAATGACATAGCTGTGCAAAACTTTTCCATGAGGAACACAGATCATGCTCAAAATAGACATAATTAATCATGTGCCACTCATTAAAACAAACAGTCGCACATGGGATGCACACTGACTCCACACTGGAGGTGGTGTATTTCACCTCCTAATGTGGACCCGGTTCACCCTGGGGCCATACACTAAGGTGCGGTGCATAGCGCATTGCTCTTTACTGTACAGGAGCAGGGAATCCCCTCAAAAAGCCAGAATTCTCTGCTCTGTATGGGGTTTCCTGTCCAAGATCTTGTACTGCACCTGTACCAGCAAACCTGCGTCTCACCCAGCAGAAGCTGTGGCTTTCCCAGTTCTTGCAGAACTACAGCTCCCAGCATGCTCAGCCTTCTCTCCATGCATGCAGGGAGTTGTAGTTCTGCCCAAGCCAGGAGAGCGGGCCTGTAAGTGCATGTGATCCCAACCATGTAACCCGGCCGGCCGCATCAACCCCCCACCGAATCTCACCCGGCCGCCCGCATCGCCACCCCCGCACTGGCGTCTCACCCGGCCGCCCGCATCGCCACCCCCGCACTGGCGTCTCACCCGGCCGCCCGCATTGCCACCCCCGCACCAGTGTCTCACCGTGAGACTCCAGTGCGGAAAAATGGAAAGCTACGGGTGGGCAACGTATTAATGCGAAAATAATTTTTTGGGGAAAACCCTGTTAACCTCTTAAGGACATATGACGTACCAGTACATCATATGTCCTCATTAGCATTTCAAAGCGGGGCCGCGCGGCGACCCCGCTTTGAAGCGCCGCGGTCCCGGGTGTCGCGTGTAGCCTGGGACCGCCGCTATTAGCGGGCACGGTCTGATCGCCGTGCCCGCTAATTAGCTAATCGGATTACCGGAGGCAACCTTTCCCTAAGGTCTAGTGGGGGAGATCGCTCCTCCGGGACGTTGTCCCAGAGGAGCGATCTCCGTTACTGATGCCGGCCGGGGACTCATCCAAGATGGCGCCGTCCCCGCCTCGGCACTCGTTCACTTCCGGCTGCTATCTATGCTGCAGAGATCTCTATGAGAGATCAATGCACTTATACTAGAAGTCCCCTAAGGGGGCTTCTAGTATAAGTGTAAAAAAAAAAAAAAAAAGTGTTGTTTACAGTAAAAAGCCCCCTCCCCCAATAAAAGTCTGAATAACCCCTCTTTTCCCAGATTTTAAATAAATAAATAAACATGTTAGGTATCGCCGCGTGCGTAATCGCCCGAACTATTAATTAATCACATTCCTGACCTCGCACGGTAAACGGCGTCAGTGCAAAAAAATCCCACAGTGCAAAATTGCACATTTTTGGTCGCATCAAATCCAGAAAAAATGTAATAAAAAGCGATCAAAAAGTCGCACATCATGGCGCAAAAAATGACACCTGACACAGCCCCATAGACCAAAGGATAAAAGCGCTATAAGCCTAGGAATGGAGCGATTTTAAGTAACGTATATTTGTTAACAATGGTTTGAATTTTTTATAGGCCATCAGATACAATATAAGTTATACATGTGGGGGCGGGGCCTGGCTATGGAGGAGTGAGGACGCGTGTGTTCAGAGCTCCTGCCCGGTCTCCTCACAAACCCACCTAATTCAGCTACCGGAACGACCACCTGCCTTCTTGAACGATGAGGGGGAAGCAGAACACCAGGAAGCACCCCTTCACTGCTCCGGTGCCGGCCAACAAGGACATCGCCAGCTTCTTCCCTCTTTGGGGTTCACAGCCGCCTCCCGCAGTAATGGCGCCGCCAGCCGCCCTAACCGGACTACCCGCTCCTGCCGCAGCACCTCACCCCGATGCCTGGGGTTCACAGCCCGCCTCCGGTATAGCCGGATCACCCGCTTGCAGACTGGAGGCCGTGCGGACACTGCGATCTGCTCCGGTAGGCACCTTAGCCCCCATAGCCTCCTCCCCACGTGGCGTGGCCGCCATCTTGCCCGCACTGTCCTCTGGGGACCCGGCTCCTTCTCCAGCACAATCTGACGCCATCACGCCTCTCCCACCTCCCCCGGGCCACCAGATGAACGTTGGGGGTGAGTGTGTGCGGTGGGCCTCGGATGATGAGGACTATCCCCCCCTCCGGCCTGCGCAATCAGCAGTTACAGGGGCCACCTATGCTAGCGTGGTTAGGGCCCAGGTGCACGCCACAGAGGGTGAGGGTGCATTGCTACTCAGCCAGTGCTCTGGAATGTCTGCGGACATTGCCGCTGAGGAGAATAATTGGGCCCCTCACATTATCCCTCAGGGAGCAGCAGGGGACTCCACATCCCCACAAGGGCAGGCTATCTCCCCCATACCTCACTCAGTGGATGGATTATCTTTCCCTAGGCCACAGGCCTCTACTTCCTCCTCCCCACTGCACTCTGCATCTTCAGTGGAAAGCGTTCTGACACCCCCTCCGGAGTGTAGCCAGGAACTCTTTGGTGACCAGGAAGACCAGGTCCTGTTGTTGGACGTCCTGGTGGGGGACCGTTGCCCTTCATTGCCTGTTTCCCCCCTGACACGACCGCTCGGGCAGGGGCACAGGTATCAGGACAGGCCTGTCCGTCTCAGATGGAGACTTCTTTCCTGGATGTTCTTAGGGAATTAAAGGACCTCCGGGCTCACCTACACACCATACCTACTAAGAATGATATGGAGGCGTTTGTCACCCGCCTTGAGACTTCCTGCAGGGCTGATATCACTACCCTACGGACTGACGTCCAGCTTCTTGAGCAACAGGTGGCCGCTAATGTTACCGTGACGGATGCATTATCCACTAGAGCCACTGACCATGACCACCTTCTCTCTGAACACTCTTACCAATTACAACTCCTCTACGATGCCCTAGATGATCTGGAGAACAGGGGGCGGCGGAATAATTTGAGAGTGCGGGGTTTACCTGAGTCGGTTGAGACACGAGACCTGGACTCTACCTTGCAATCTCTTTTCAACTTCGTTCTAGGCGCTCCACCAGACGCACGATTGGAATTGGATAGAGCCCATAGATCCCTAGGGCCCCGGTCCTCCGACCCAGCCAACCCTAGGGATGTCATATGTAGAGTGCACCGTTACCAGCAGAAGGAGGCTATCCTATTCAAATTGAGAGATGCGGGTCCTATTCGGTATGATGGCCGGGACATACAAATACTCCCTGATCTCTCCCGCCTCACCTTGCAAAAACGCAGAGCGTTCCGCTTCCTGTTGGAGGTTCTTCGCAGCCGCAATATTGCCTACTCTTGGGGATTCCCGTTCCGTCTACAGGTGCGGAGAGATGGTCGGGTTCTCTCTCTAAGCCATCCCAGAGACTTACTACGCTTCCGGGAGGCCCTTGATCTCCCAGAGATTACGATCCAGGATTGGCCGGAACTCCCCTCTGGCCCTCCGATTGCCCTCCCGCCGCGGCCGCAGCGATCCTCGAGGAGAAGAAGAGGAGGCACCAGGAGGAACACTCACCCTCCGCAACAGAGGGGTCCTACCTCTTCACCGAGACAAAGTCCTCCCTCTGCTTAGATGTCTTACATTTGTGCCTTAAGTCTTTTCACTAAATGTCTACGCCCCCCCATACGCTATGCCCTTGGCTGGTTTCCCAGTTAGGTCTTGGTTATATATCTATTATGTTGTATCTATTTTTTGCTGACGCTCCCTCTTCCACGTGCCGACCCTCTACATATATAGCTTATAGAGTATGCCTCCAGGGCCTCCCTCATGTGGGATAGTCTGTGTGAGGGGTCTGGCGCCTGGACGAGGGTGTCGTCACCACCATGTTTTTGTCTTGCTACAATTTGTCATCTGCCAAGGGGACTATATGTCATACTATGCAGCTTAGAGGGGGGGGGACTGGAGTACTGTTATAGGTTTTAGGTTGGTCGTTCTTTCATGTTATGGCATTGGGTTGTGGGGGACCGGGGGGAGCACTCCCACCTGGTCAGTCCCGTTCTCACCGGGATCCGTACCTCTAGGGTACACGAGTAGTTTGGTTCCACTCTACCTTCCCCCTCTGTGGAGCTTACCCTCCTCCTGTTTGGGTTTTTCCACCTACTTTTATCTCTCCACCCTTCCCCCCCCCCCCCACTTTTTCTTTCTCTCTGCTTTTCCTCGACTTTGTTCCTCCCTTCCTTTCCTAACTACCCCCTATCCTTACCTCTCACCCTCCCCTTCCTAAGCCCTCCCCTTGCCCTGACCGAGGATGTCGACCTTAAATATTTGTTCACTAAATGTACGGGGATTCAATACACCCCAGAAAAGGTCACAAATCCTGTATCATATGCATAAGAAGAAAATGCAGGTAATACTGTTACAGGAAACTCACTTCAAATGTTAGCACGTTCCGGCCATTAGGGATAAATACTACACCCAATGGTACCATAGCCCGAATCCGGATGCCCGGGCTCGGGGGGTCTCCATCGCC
Source organism: Dendropsophus ebraccatus (assembly GCF_027789765.1). Classification (NCBI taxonomy): domain Eukaryota; kingdom Metazoa; phylum Chordata; class Amphibia; order Anura; family Hylidae; genus Dendropsophus; species Dendropsophus ebraccatus. The sequence goes on from NC_091456.1 coordinate 96,984,296, forward strand.
CTACATAGATCTTTGCCAGGTACCATCCTTGACTCCCGCATAGATGAACAAAGGAGATATTTGATCCTAAAACTGAGGATAGGCTCTGTCACATACACGATTGCTAATTGGTATTCTCCCAACCAGACTATTGCCTGTCGCACCTTTCTAACCGTTCTTTCTCAATTCACAGAGGGGATTCTGCTCATTGGAGGAGACTTCAATCTCCCCTTGGATCCGATTATGGACACGTCTGCGGGTAGGTGCGCTGTTCCCCCACGACGGCTACGCGCCCTTAAACGCGATCTGCATGGACTTCAGTTGGTAGACGTATGGCGCGCTCTGCATCCTCAAGGTAGAGACTATACATACTACTCCCCTTCGCACATGTCCTATAGTCGCATCGACTATTTCCTGATTAGCCAGCATGCCCTGACCTGGCAACCATCCGCCTCCGTGGGCGACATTCTATTTTCTGACCATGCCCCCATCTATCTTTCTCTTTCTCTCCCTAATCACATCAACCCTTCTTGGTCCTGGAAGCTTAATGAACACCTCCTGAAAGATCTGGCCTGTGTGGCTGACATTGAAAAGACCATTGCCTCTTTTCTCCACACACACGCCTCTGACTCCACTCCACTTCCTACACAGTGGGAGGCTATGAAATGCGTCTTGCGCGGCACTTTCATAAAGCATGGCACAAGACTGAAGCGCGAGAAGGCCTCTAAAATTACCTCCCTTCTCCAACGTATACATACGTTGGAAACTTCACATAAACGCACACTTTCCTCCACCACTTATGCGGAACTGGTCAAACTGAAAGACGATTTGAAGGCACTCCTAGATCAGAAATATACCTACCAACGTCTGCAGTATCGCCGCTTTCTTTATGACCACTCCGATAAGCCTGGACGTCCGTTAGCTCGCCTCATACATCCGCAGCAGGGACATGCCTACATACCGCGTATTCAACGACCCGATGGTACGGACTCCCAAAACCCGGCGGATATTCTCAGTGCTTTCCACGCCTACTACTCTCAGCTCTATAACATTTCCCCCACCAATGTAGCTACTGATGTGGACTCCCCCGACATTCAGGACTATATCTCTGACACGGCCCTCCCTGCGCTGAACTCAGAGGAGGTGGAGACACTAGAGGAGGACATATTGGAACAGGAAATACGGTTTGCCATTAAGAACACCCCAGCCGGTAAATGCCCTGGCCCCGACGGATTTACCCCCTCCTTTTACAAAACCTTTAGTAGTCTTCTTACTCCCTTTATGATGAAAGTATTCAATTCTGTCTCGGATGGCTCTTGCTGGGTGCCTCAATCCTTGGAGGCTCACATTAGTGTCTTGCCTAAACCGGGTAAGGACCACACACAGGTTACCAATTACAGACCCATATCGCTTATTAATGTCGATATTAAATTGTTCTCCAAAACCTTAGCCAATCGCCTGACACCGCTCTTGCCTGGGATTACGCACACGGACCAAGTTGGATTTGTACAGGGGCGGGAGGCGAGGGACAACACCAACAAGATTCTGGCTCTCATAGCAAAGGCCAAATCCCACGCCTTACCATTCTGCCTCCTCTCGGTTGACGCAGAGAAGGCCTTTGATCGTGTTCATTGGGGTTTTCTCCAGGCCGCTTTGCGGCAAGTTGGTGTTGGCCCTCGCTTCCTCAGCAGAATCCTGTCGTTGTACGCGGGTCCCACGGCGAGAGTGCGTGTCAATGGGGCATTATCTGCTCCTATTTCTGTATCCAACGGCACGAGACAGAGGTGCCCCCTCTCCCCCCTCCTGTATGTTTTGGTTATGGAGCACCTAGCGACAGCCATACGAGACAACCCTAACATCCACGGGCTCTCGCTGCAGGGGACCCAGTATAAGGCCGCCCTATATGCGGATGACCTTCTCCTGTGTGTTACCCAACCACATGTCTCCTTCCCGTCTATTATTTCTGAGTTCCAACGTTTTAGTAAGGTATCTAACTTTAAGGTAAACTACACAAAATCTGAAGTGCTGAACATTTCCCTCCCTACCAACACTGCCTCCTCCATTGCACAAAATTTCCCCTTCAAATGGCGCAGGGACCATCTAACGTACCTTGGAGTAAATGTGTCTGCCGACCTTTCCCGCCTGTATTCTCTTAACCACCAACCCCTCTTAGTCCGCACACTAAAAGACCTCCTGACATATAATAAGAGACCCCTATCCTGGTTTGGCAGAATCAGTGTCATAAAAATGGACATCCTTCCCAGGTTCCTATACATATTCCAAACTATCCCTATCATGCCTCCCGCCATTTTCTTTCGCCAATTGCGTACAGCATTCCTTAAGTTTATCTGGAATAGTTCACGCCCAAGGATCAAATATGCCACACTATCTAGGCATAAGTCGGACGGGGGTGTGGGTTTGCCCGACCTTCGCATGTACCATAGGGCTGCGGTCCTTCAGCGCCTGCTGGATTGGCGGTACAATGCTGCTTCAAAGCAATGGGTCAGGCTTGATCAACAAGAGGTCCATTACCCCCTGTCTAATGTCCCTTGGCTCCCCCTTTCCGTCGCCTCTCCGTTCTCTGCGGACTCCCTCTTACCTAGGGTGGCAGTTAACCTATGGCGTCGTCTGGTACGTAGTAACATTTTGTCCAGACCCTTCAGCCTGCTCACTCCTTTATTCCATAATCCTGACTTCCCCCCGGCGTACAGGAAGGACACGTTTTTGCTCTGGAAGGCCAAGGACAACCCTAACCTCGGAGTAGTGCTTGAGGGCAACTCCCTACCCCCCCCCTTGGGGATTTGCAGACGCGTGCCGGCTCCGCCAACCTCTCTTGGCTCGAATATTCTCAGCTTAGCTCTTACCTTGGCCCTCGTGGGGGCCACAGCTCTGTATCATCTACCCCTACTTCCTTTGAATCCCTGTTCCTTTTGGACTCTCCTCCTGAGCACTCCATCTCTGTGATATATCGCCTCCTTCAGCAGGACGGGGGAGACGACCCTCCTGCGTTTTGGGCCGCATGGGAGAAAGACTTGTTGGCCATAATCTCCCTAGAGGACAGGCTGAAAGCATGCATCTTTACACATAAACTGTCCACGGCCTGTTCCGCCCAGGAACGGAACTATAAAGTTCTTTCCCGATGGTACCGGGTCCCAACAAGAGTTCATTCCATGATACCGTCAGTGCCTGATCTTTGTTGGCGGTGCAGCAATGAGAAGGGCACTATGCTACACGTATGGTGGGGGTGTGACAGGCTAACTTCGTTCTGGTCAGGTGTCTTTGATGCTTACCGGGCAATTTCGGGGCAGTCGGCGCCTAGGACGCCCCAGGTGGCGCTTCTCTCTATACTCCCCGGTGCTATAGGCCGACAGAAAAAGAGTATCCTGCGTTTCTGTCTGTCTGCAGCTTGGACAGTTATTCCTCGCCATTGGCGCTCCACGCAGGTCCCCACCCTAGCGGAGTGGCAGGCCGAAATGTCACACCTCCATCGTATGGAGGAATTGTCTGCTGAAGCCTCGGGATGCAACAAACGGTACAAGACGGTATGGTTGTCTTGGCTGTTGTTCCGGGATTCTCCTGCCTTTCAGGCACTGTTTTCTGATGGGGTACCTTCTGAGATGCCTATTTAATTATCCACCGCTCTCTCCTCCGTGGGGAGGTGGCCCCCTTGGTCAGGGCAAACACCCCTTCCCCTCCCCCCCCGCTTCCCGCCTTCCCTTCCTTGACTTCCCTGTTCACCCCTCTAATAGTATACTTCTTTCTATACCTCCTTCTTCTCTCGTTTTCTGATAAGTTTCTTCGCTGGAAGCTGAAATGTTTTTGTTATACGGGATGCTCCTCATGTGAGTCACAGTTCTCAGCGTTCAGCTGTCATGTGGGCTGGGGGACTCATTGGATGCGTTCCTACCCCATAGGCATATCGCTACATATGGACGCTACGCAGTTCTGAGTGAGCCCCTATCACTCCGTCTCTTATCTTCAGCGAATTTTGGTTTATTGTGCTATGTAAACTTTGGGTCCTATGTCTGTTGAGATGGACTCCTCTTTGTACTTATGTTTTATGTTTTTATTGAAAAATGTTGAATAAAAACTGATTATACATAAGTTATACATGTTACATATCGTTTTAATCGTAACGACTTGAGGAACATATATAACAAGTCAGTTTTACCCCAGGGCGAATGGTGTAAAAACACAGTTCCCCCCCCCAAAAAAATGTGTTTTCTATTTCAATTTCACCACACTTTGAATTTTTTTCTGGTTTCGTAGTGTACCAAATGCAAAAATTTAGCCTGTCATTGCAAAGTACAATTAGTGACGCAAAAAATAAGGGCTCATATGGGTTTCTAGGTGGAAAAATGCAAGTGTTATGGCCTTTTAACCCATTAAGGACCGGGCCTAAAATGGCCTTAAGGATCGGAGCAAATTTTATGAATATGACCTGTGTCACTTTATTCATTAATAACTTCTGGATGCTTTTACCTATCCGGCTGATTCTGAGATTGTTTTCTCGTGACATATTGTACTTCACATTTCTTGTAAATTGGAGTCGATACTTATAACGAATCTTTATGAAAAAAAACAAAATAACGTGAAAAATTGTAAAAAAATGCATTTTTCCAACTTTAACAGAAAATGGTTATGCCATACAGAAAATGGTTATGCCACATAAATTATATATTAAATAGCATTAGCAACATGTCTACTTTATGTTGGCAGCATTTATTAAACTATATTTCATTTTTTTTAGACAATAGTAAGCGTAAAACATTAGCAGCAAATTTCCAAATTTTCAGTAAAATTTCAAAATCAGATATTTTTAGGGACCTGTTCAGGTTTAAAGTGTATTTGAGGGGCCTGTATGTTAGAAAGCCCCACAAAGCACCCCATTTCAGAAACTGCACCCCCAAACTCTGCAAAAGCAGATCCAGAAAGTTTTTTAACCCTTTAGGGGAGTCACAGAAATAAAAGATAAGTGTGTAAGAAATTTGAAAATTTTAACCCCTTTGTGCTGCAGCTAGTTTGGGCCTTAATGACCAGGCTAATTTTTCAAAATCTGACCTGTCTCACTTTATGCTCTTATAGCTCAGTGATGCTTTAACGTATGCTAGCGATTCTGAGATTGTTTTTTCGTCACATATGGCACTTTATGTTAGTGGCAAAATTTGGTCACTACTTTGTGTGTTTTTTGTGAAAAACATCAAAATATCATGAAAAATTTAAAAAATTAGCATTTTATGAACTTTGAAATTCTCTGCTTCTAAAAAAAGAAAGTCGTAGCACATAAATTAGTTACTAAGTCACATTACCAATATGTCTTCTTTATTCTGGCATAATTTGGTAAACATATTTTACTTTTTTAGGGTGTTATGGGGCTTAGAAATTTATCAGCAAATTATCACATTTTCGTGAAACTGATTTTTTTAGGGACCAGTTCTTTTTTTAAATGGATTTAGAAGTCTGGTATCCTGAAAACCCCCATAAGTGACCCCATTTTGGAAACTACACACCTTAAAGAATTAATCTAGGGGTATAATGAGCATTTTAACCCTACAGGGGCTGGAGGAAAGTATTCACAATTAGGCAGTAAAAAAATTGAAATTTAAATTTTCCAATAATATATACGTTTAGATTAAAGTTTCTCATTTTCAAAAGGAATATGAGACAAAAAGCACCCCAAAATTTGTAATGCAGGTTCTCTTGAGTACAACGGTACCCCATATGTGGGCGTAAACCACTGTATGGGCACACAGCAGGGCTCAGAAGGAAGGGAGCGCCAATTAGCTTTTCCAATGCAGATTTTGCTGAAGAAGTTTCTGAGCGCCAGGTGCGTTTGTAGTGCCCCTGTAGTGTCAGCAGAGAGAAAACCCCCCATAAGTCACCCCATTTTGGAAAGTACACCCCTCAAAGAATTCATCTTGGTGTGTGGTGACCATTTTGACCCCACAGGTATTACAGGAAAGTATTCAAAAGAAGACAGTAAAAATGAAAAACTCGAATTCTTCCAATAATATGTTCGTTTAGTTTGAAATTTCTCAATTTCACGAGGAACAAGAGGAAAAAAGTACCCCAAAATTTGTAACGCAGGTTCTCCTGAGTACAATGGTACCCCATATGTGGGCATAAACCACTGCATGGGCACACAGCGGGGCTCAGAAGGGAAGGAGCGCCAATTAGCTTTTTCAATGCAGATTTTGCTGCAGAAGTTTCCGAGCGCCAGGTGCGTTTGCAGTGCCCCTGTAGTGCCAGCGGAGTAAAATCTCGCCATAAGTCACTCCATTTTGGAAAGTACACCCCTCAAAGTATTCATCTTGGTGTGTGGTGACCATTTTGACCCCACAGGTATTAGAGGAAAGTATTCAAAAGTAGACAGTAAAAATGAAAAACTCAAAATTTTCCAATATTATGTTCTTTTAGTTTGAAATTTCTCAATTTCACGAGGAACAAGAGGAAAAAAGTACCACAAAATTTGTAACGCAGGTTCTCCTGAGTACAATGGTACCCCATATGTGGGCGTAAACCACTGTATGGGCACACAGGAGGGCTCAAAAGGGAAGGAGCGCCAATTAGCTTTTTCAATGCAGATTTTGCTGAAGAAGTTTCCGAGCGCCAGGTCTGTTTGCAGAGCCCCTGTAGTGTCCACAGAGTAAAATCTCCCAATAAGTCACTCCATTTTGGAAAGTGCACCCCTCAAAGAATTTATTTTGGGGTGTGGTGAGCATTTTGACCCCACAGGTGTTTGAGGAAAATATTCAAAAGTAGACAGTAAAAATGAAAAACTCGAATTTTTCCAATAATATGTTCCTTTAGTTTGAAATTTCTCAATTTCACGAGGAACAGGAGAGAAATGTCACCCCAATATATGTAAAGCAGGTTCTCCTGAGTAGAACAGTACCCCATATGTGGGCATAAACCACTGCATGGGCACACAGCCGGGCTCAGAAGGGAAGGAGCGCCAATTAGCATTTTCAGTGCAGATTTTTCTGAAGAAGTTTCTGAGCGCCAGGTGCGTTTGCAGCGCCCCTGTAGTGTCAGCAGAATAGATTCCCCCCAAAAGTCACCACATTTTGGAAAGAGCACCCCTCAAAGAATTCATCTTGGTGTGTGGTGACCATTTTTACCCCACAGGTATTAGAGGAAAGTATTCAAAATTGGCCAGTAAAAATGAAAAACTCGAATTTTTCCAATAATATGTTGGTTTAGTTTGAAATTTCTCAATTTGACGAGGAACAGGAGAGAAAATTCACCCCAAAATCTGTAACGCAGGTTCTCCTGAGTAAAACGGTACCTCATATGTGGGCATAAACCACTGTATGGGCACACAGCAGGGCTCAGAAGGGAAGGAGCGCCAATTTACAGGAGCAAAACCGCAGCTATTAATGGTTATTAGAATAGCGCAGTTACTAAAATAAAATAAAAAAAATGAGATTACAGGTAATGTGGGGTGGTTACGGGCAACCAGGGGTGGTTATGGGCAACCTGAGGTGGTTACAGGTAATCTGGGGTGGTTACGGACAACATGGGGTGGTCACGGGCAACCTGCTGTGGTTACAGGCAACGTGGGGTGGTTACAGGCAACGCGGGGTGGTTACGGGCAACGTGTGGTGGTCACGGGCAACGTGTGGTGGTCACGGGCAACCTGCTGTGGTTACGGCAACGTGGGGTGGTTACAGGCAACGTGGGCTGGTTACAGGCAACGTGGGCTGGTTACAGGCAACGTGGGCTGGTTACAGGCAACGTGGGCTGGTAACGGGCAACGTGGGCTGGTTACGGGCAACCTGCTGTGCTTACAGACAATCTGGGATGGTTACGGGAAACGTGGGGTGGTTACGGGCAACCTGCAGTGCTTACAGACAATCTGGGGTGGATACGGGCAACGTGGGGTGGTTACGGGCAACCTGCAGTGCTTACAGACAATCTGGGGTGGTTACAGGCAACGTGGGCTGGTTACGGGCAACCTGCTGTGCTTACAGACAATCTGGGGTGGTTACGGGCAACGTGGGGTGGTTACGGGCAATGTGGGGTGGTTATGGATAAACTGAGGTTCTTATAGGCAATCTGGGGTGGGTACCTGTAATCTGACATGGGCACCGCAATCTGGAGGGGGTCATTGGCAATTTGGGGTGGTCAGAGGCGACGTGTGGTGGTCAGAGGCGACGTGTGGTGGTCAGAGGCGACGTGTGGTGGTCAGAGGCGACGTGCGGTGGTCAGAGGCATCGTGGCGTGGTCAGAGGCATCGTGGCGTGGTCAGAGGCATCGTGGCGTGGTCAGAGGCATCGTGGCGTGGTCAGAGGCAACGCGCGGTGGTTACGTGCAATCTGGGGGGGGGTTACATGTAATCTGGCATGATTACGGGGAACCTGGGGGGTTATGTGCAACCTGGAAGGGTTACAGACAATCTGGGATTGTTACTGATAAACTGAAGTGCTTATAGGTAATCTGGGGTGGGTACATGTAATTTGGGGTGGTTACGGGCAATCTGGAGGGGGTCACTGGCAATTTGCGGTGGTTACGGGCAACGTGCGGTGGTTACGGGCAACGTGCGGTGGTTACGGGCAACGTGCGGTGGTTACGGGCAACGTGCGGTGGTTACGGGTAATCTGGGGAGGGGTTAGGGGTAATTTGGGAGTAAACTGCAATTATTACTATAATAAAAAGTGTGTGTTTTATTTTTTTGTATGTTTGTCACTTTTTGTACTTTATACATTCATTTTCACTGTATTACTATGATTACTGTGATATTTTCTATCACAGTAATCATAGTTCAGTGACAGAGACCAAATTGGTCTCTGTCACTTTAAATTTTCAGAGCTTGGCTGGTTGTGAAGCGCATGCGCACTTCATAACCAGCCAGGACGTCGAGGAGGAAGGAGCTCCGTGGATCCGGTGAGTATATGGGGAAGGGAGGGTGACTCGGGGACGGGGGTGACAGGGGGGGTGGGGGGCGACTTGGGGGGTGGGGGGACATCACTTTTTATCCCCTGTCACCAATCATTTATGGTGACAGGGGATAAAAAGTGCCGGGAGCACATGGTACAAGCGATCAGCGGTATATAGTATATACCGCTGATCGCTTGTACCGGGACCCCACAGGGGGGTCCCCGATGACTGCCCCATGCTCTCCGCTACCTCCGGTGGCGGAGAGCATGGGGCTTTCATTCATTTTAACTTTTTAATCGCTGTGAACCGACGTTAGTCGGTTCACAGCGATGGCGGCGGCCATCTTGGAAATGATGGCCGCCGGGGGAGGGGGGTTAGTTATCGGGGCACTAGGGGGGTCTGATCTGGGGTCTGATATACACTTATTTCATCTCCCCCCGCCGTAGATTCACGGCAGGGGGAGATGAAAGGTGACGGCGGCACCGGTAATCCTCTTTACCGACGGCCGCCGCTATAACGTTAATAGCGGCGATCGTCGGTAAGGGGGGGGGCCGGGACGGACCGCACACACTGCCCCAACCCCTCAGCTACCTCCGGTAGCCGGGGGGATGGGGTGGGGGCCGTCCCGGCCCCGCAGCCTTATTCTCTGCCATCGCCGTAAAAAGCTGATGGCAGCAGAATAAGGCCCATTAGTGACCGCCGTAGAAAGCCGTATCGGCGGTCACTAAGGGGTTAATTTTCTGTGCAGAGATTTTATTGTAATCCAATATTTTTCATAATTATAAACTTATTACCAGAGAAATGCACCCCAATATTTATTGCCCCGTTTCTGCAGTTTATATAAATACCCCATATGTGGCCCTATTGCGCTATTTGACGCAACCACAAGCCTCAGATATAAGGGAGCGCCTAGTGCATTTCAATGGCTCCGTTATATTTGGTCATTTCTGATTGTATCACTTCAGCTTGGCAGAGGCTCTGGGGTGCCAAAACCTAAAAAACACCACTAAAGGGACACCATTCAGAAAACTACACCCCTCAAGGAATGTAACTAGGGGTGCGGTGAGCATCTGGACCCCACAGGTGCTTCACAGATTTTCCCAACAATATGGCGTGAAAAAAGACAAAAGTATTTTTTACACTAAAACGTTGTTCTAGACTTCAATTTTTCATTTTCACAAAGGGATAAAAGGAAAAAAAAAACACAAAACATGTAGCGCAGTTTCTCCCGGAAATACCCCACATGTGGACATAAAGTGCCAAGCGGGCGCAGGACGAGCCTCCAAAGGGAAGGAGCGCCAATTGGCTTTTGGAAGCTGGATTTCACTGGAATGGATTTCAAGGGCCACGTCGCATTTACAGAGCCCTCGTGCTGCCAAAACACTGGAAACCTCCCACAAGTGACCCCATTCTGGAAACTACACCCCTCAAGGAATCTAACAATGGGTGCAGTGAGCATATGGACCCCACTGGTGACGGGCAGAAATGTGGAACAATGTGACGTGAAAGTGAAAAATTTCATTTTTTCACTTTCAGGGCACAAATGTGCCCGTCATCAAGGGGTCCATATCCTCACTGCACCCCTTGTTAGATTTCTTAAGGTGTGTAGTTTCCAGAATGGGGTCACTTGTGTTGGGTTTCCACTGTCCTGGCAGCACGAGGGCTCTGTAAATGTGACATGGCGTTCATCATCCATTCTAGCCAAATCCAACCTCCAAAATCCAAATGGCGCTCCTTCCCTTGAGAGGCTTGCCCTGCACCCACATGGCGATTTATGTCCACATGTGGGGTATTGACGGACTCGGGGGAAATTGCTCTAAACATTTTGTGTGTTTTTTTTTATTTTAACCCCTTGTGAAAATGATAAATTCAAGGCTAGACCAACATTATAGTGTAAAAAATGTATTATTTCATTTTCACGCCACATTGTTCCATATTTGTGCCCGTCACCAGTGGGGTCCATATGCTCACTACACCCCTTGTTACATTCCTTGAGGGGTGTAGTTTCCATAATGGGGTCACTTGTGGGGGGTTTCAACTGTCTTGGCAACACAGGGGCCTTTTAAATGCAACATGGCCCCTCGAAATTCATTCTAGCCAAATCCAGCCTCAAAAAACCAAATGGCGCTCCTTCCCTTTGGAGGCTTACCCTGCACCCGCATGGCGCTTTATGTCCACATGTGGGGTATTTCCGTACTCAGGGGAAATTGCTGTACAAATTTTGTGTTTTTTTTATTTTTTAGCCCCTTGTTAAAATGAAAAAAATCAAGACAAGATTAATGTTTAGAGTAAAAATTTAAAACAAATTACACCAAATGTTGGTCTAGCCTTGATTTTTTTCCATTTCGACAAGGGGTTAAAAAGGAAAATAAATGCAAAGCGTGTAGGGTAATTTCCCCTGAGTACAAAAATACCCCACATGTGGACATAATGTGCCATATGGGCACAGGGCAAGCTACCAAAGGGACAGAGCGCCATTTAGAGGCTGGAATGGAGGATGGAGGCAATGTCGCAATTACAAAGCTCCTGTGCTGCCAGGACAGTAGAAACCCCCCACAAGTGACCCCATTCTGGAAACTACACCCCATAAGGAATCTTACCAGGGGTGCAGTGAGCATATGGACCCCACTGGTAACAGGCACATATGTAGAACATGTGCCGTGAAAATAAAAAATACAATTTTTTTCATTTTCACGTCCCAAATGTGGCCGTCACCAGGGGGCCATATCCCCGCTGCCCCCCTTGTTAGATTCCTTATGGGGTGTAGTTTCCAGAATGGGGTCACTTGTCGGGGGGTTTCTACTGTCCTGGCCGCACAGAGGCTTTGTAATTGCATCATGGCATCCTCTAATGGGAATGGCGGCCATACCTACTTAGCTGGGGAAAAGGGACCATTCTAATTTATTTGGGGGTATTAGGCCAATTATTAGTTTGTAAGGTTGAAAATGACAGGTGTCCATCAAATTCAACCTGTGTTGATCCAGAGGAAGGCAAAAAACCCTCGTAAGGCAGACGACAGTAGCCTCATCACAGGGAAAAAATTCCTTCCCGACTCCATAATGGCGATCAGAATAATCCCTGGATCAACGTGACCCCTGAAATAGGAATAAGGGACAGAATTTAGATAATGTAGAACCCCAATGACGTGTGGTGCGCCTTGGAGCGATCCAGTATGCAGAGGCCGGGGTGATCAGGACAGGCGTCACACTGGAAAATGGTGTCCTTCCTGATCCCCCTGTTACACCACACTCTGCACTTCTTCTGGGGTCTCCTGTTTTCCAGTGTGGGGGACGTCACCTGGAAAATGTTGTCCTGGTGCGATACGGGGTCCTTCATATCCAGAAGGGCTGGGTCCGCTCCATGGCTGCTAAATATTAGGGCGCTATTACTACTTCTGATATGTTCGGATCGTGCCGCAAGCTACAGGGCAGCGAGGGACCGGAAGAGGGGGTGCTGGTATAAAAGTTATCCCCGTACAGGTGGTAACCTTTATCCAGCAGTGGGAAGATCAGTTCCCGAATGATCTCCCCACTAACTCCAAGGATGGGGGGGGGGGCATCTGGGGGCTGGATTTGGGTGTCCCTTCCTTCATACACTCTAAGTGCACGTGCACACTGCGGAATGGCGAAGGATAACCCTTTGTGCATTCCGCAGCTGCCACCCACCGGCAGACTGATGCGGGCGCGCGTCTCCGTCCGTGTCATAGACTCCATTCTATGCACGGGCGGATTCCGCTCTCCGTCAAATGTGTTCATTCTTTGGACGGACGATGGAATCCGCCCAAGCATAACATGGAGTCTATGACACGGGCGGAGACGCGCGCCCGCATCAGTCTGCCGGTGGGTGCCAGCTGCGGAATGCACAAAGGGTTATCCTTCTCCATTCCGCAGTGTGCACGTACCCTAAATCTGTAAGTGTACCCTGAGGTACTCTCACAGAGTTTGTAGAATTTCACGCCATACCGTGATCTCTTATTGGGACGGTACTGGCGGAAAAGACGTGTCTGGGAGGCAGCGTACACTACGCTACCCCCAGATACGTCATTGGATGATGAGGATGAGGATGAATGGAGGAACGAAGGACCCCCCATTCATCCTCACTGGCTGTTTCGGTGTCGGAGGCAATAATAGCGTATGCGTCCGACACCGAAAACACCCTGGGGGCCATCTTTATACGGGGATTGGTATATGGGGTATGTAGTGGTGTAGTGTAAAACTTTATTCCGTGTAGTGTAATGGTGTTTTTTACATGTCAAGAAAGGAGTTGCTGATAAATGCCGCACTTATGTGCGGCACTTATAAGCAGACCGTGGCTGTAGGATATAGGAAAAAAACACTCTACGCCAAAAAGGAGGAGTTGCTGATCAGCGGCGCACTTACTCAGCGGCGATAGGGTGCGGAAAATAGAAAAAAAAAATTGGGAAAAAAAAAAAAAAAATCTTTCTTCAACCCTATAGCTACTGATATGTGTATTATATACACTTATCAGCCGCTAGGGGGCAGTAGAACGCCAATTCCGGAAAAAGCCGAAGTTTGACGACGCTGGAGCCGATTATTACCGATGGGGACCGCCGGAAAAAGACGAAGACGAGGACGCGTTCGGAACCCAGAAGACGCGTTCTGAACCCGGAAGACGTGATCGGGACGCTGGATCCGGTGAGTATGGGTCAATACCTGCTCTGGACACCTCAGCTACCTAGGCTAATACTATGCAGTGATGTCTATACATCCCTGCTTAGTGTGTAGGCCCTCCCCCCACTTGCTTGGCTGAGTGCAGTGAGCCCACAACACACAACACACTTGCCAGACATACATCACAGCTTAGTGTTTTGCCCATTTCCCCACTTGCTAACCCCAGCAAGTAAGGGGTTAACACCTTATTTGCTGATGTGAGCGTTTTTTTTTATTTCTTTTAGATACTGTATTCAGGAAGACTATGTTGGATTCATGTTGATGACTGGCAGATTGTGGGGGTGTTTTTATTTGAATAAAAAAATGTTTTTGTGTATTTTACTTTTTTTATTAATTTAGAGGCTTAGTAGCGGAAGAAGGCTAATAGACTGTGTCAGGGCTTAGTGTTAGCCTGTAAAAAAAATGGTGCTGGACTGGGCAGTAGCAGGCCGGTATTAGGCTGGGAAGGGCCAAAATAAATGGCCCTGGACCAATTTCCATCCTGGTATGGAAAAAAAAGGGGGATCCTACACTTTATATATATATATATATATATATATATATTTGAAAAGACATATACCACACACAGGACAATTCCCTGTTGATAATTCAGTCTTAACAAAAAAATAATTGTGAAATTTTGTAGGGTTTTTATTTCTCGTATGTCACCATAAAACCAACGATTACCTTCAAAGCTGGGGGGGGGGGGGGGATAAAGTAGGAAACACTCACCCAAATTAAATGTGTATCCCACAAAAATCCAGCTACTGGACAAAGCTGCTTCTGAGGAAGCAGTGGGGTACAGAAGCTTTTTTCCCCTCCTGGCCCCCTACCTTTTTTCAAACATGGTGATTTATGTATTACCAATGTTTGGATATCATATTATTCTCCATTATGTAGGTTATCATCAGCTATTTGTTAGGCTGTATTCACATATCCCGTGTCCTGTCCGTGAAACATGGACGTTGAATAAAATCCCTGGTCTGTTTCCCCGGATGGTATGATGACAGAGTCATTACAGTGCTTCCGCGATTTAAACAGTTTCCCCACTGACGGAATGATGTTGATACATCATGCCGTCCGTGAAAACAAACTGTCTGTTTCACGGACAGAACACAGGACGTGTGAATGCAGCCTAAGGGACCCATGTTGTGTGTTCACTTGGGCTAGCTGAATGCTTTGGGGGGGTTATCCTTGCTTGGATGCAAGCAGGGTACATTACTTTGTATTTTAAGTGATTTTGTTTGTTGGTGATTTTTCCAGGAAGCTCCACCTGCTACTTCTTAATATTTTGTGTATTATGATTCTCAATAAAGTTTATTTTTAATGTGCATATGCTGTTTCTTTGTTTAGAAATTATAAATATGGTAACAAAACCTTTTTTATGTATAAGCAAACTAGGTTTGTTAGCAATTCATAGTATGGTAACGTGCATAGTCTTTATTTTGTAGCTCAATCCAAATACAGTGATACCAATGGTTACTTCTTTTTTTTTTTTACACAAATTATGTATAAAATTATTGTATTGTTATTCCTTAAAAAGTGTGAAAAGCTAAATTAAACTTTTAAGTCCACCCAGGGGACTTTTATAATTAATGATTAGACTGCTTATACTGGTTAATGCTATGCAATTGCATAGCATTGATCAGTGATAGCCGTGCTCTACTGCTAGATTGTCACGCCTGTGACTGCTAGGACAGCGGTACAGTATATAGCGGAGACTGCGCTCATAGCCATAATTTAGTATTTGCCATCTATGGTTCATTTAATATTTAGGGTACAAACCCACACACCGTATACACAGCAGATACGCAACAAATACGCAGCAAATACGCAGCAGATTTGTTGGTACAGATTTGATGCTGTGTTCAGTTATTTAGATATAATCTGCTGCGTATTTGCTGCGTGTTTGCTGCGTGTTTGCTGCGTATCGCAGCAGTAAATACGCTGCTTATACGGTGTGTGGGTTTATACCCTTAATCTTTTTTTTTTTTTTTTTTAACTTGTGATTGACATCCTGCCTTTCCACCCATTAGACTCGAATTTACTAAGAGGCTCTTAGTAAAACTAGCTGACCATGCGCCCAGCGAAACACATCTACACCTAGAGGCGAGGGAGGCCGCACCCCCGATCCTACCCTTGCTGCCCATTGGGCAAGCAAAGTATATGGCAGGCAAATGACAGGGAGAAGGGGGGCTGTAATTATAAATGTCCCCCTAAGAGTGTACTAAGTGTTCCTGTATCTCTATAACTGGTTATTCTAGTCTTGGCTCTTGTATCTTTGACTACTCTTTTGGATTCTGACTCAAACCTCATAGACTGTTTATTTGACCCCAGCCCATATGACCATCCCTTAGTGCTTGTCTGTCTTGTCTTTGTTTCATGTTTTACACCTCAGATGCAGCTTAGGAATCGTTGCCCAGTTGCCTGCAGCCATCTAGCGATATCTTGAGACAAGTAGGCTGTTTCAGCTAGGCAAGTCCAGGGCTTACAGTCCATGTCCTTCCGTACCCTTCCTGGTCGTCCCGTGGCAGCCTAGCTGACAGAGTCTCATGGCATGAAGGCAAGCATAAGACCTCTGGCCTTCAGGGAAATTAATCAAGATCTTTGCAGTGAGACACTCCTATTACTGACACACTTAAATGCTGTGATCGTTATAGACTGTATGCGATCACTGCTGTCCGTCATTGACCAAGTACTGGCTCCTGATAACAGCCGGTACTCACAGTCTATAAAGCGAACTCTGCTCTTGAATTGCTTCATAGAATAATAGTTAAACATGTCGTAGTTAAAGGAAAGGTTTGGCTGTTTAAAGAATCTCGCAGCCAGCAGAGGAAAATTTCATAGGTTCAAACTCACACCTCCCTGTGCCTGCAGTGAACGGCAGGACCAGCCTCGGAACCCCCGTGGTGTACACTACACAACCTGGCCGCTGGACTGGCTGCTCAGGCAGTCATGACTGTGACGGGACGCCGTTCCAGTCACTAATTGTCTAAGCGGCCAGTCCATCAGCCGGGACAGGCATTTGCCCCTCGAGTTGTGATGTCATCACAATTCGCAAGACTGGTCTCACCTCTTACCGTAGGCATGGAGGGGTGAGTGCTGGATTTTCAAAATTGCCGAACTTCTCCGTTAAGGTAAAATGTAGTAAAGCCGAAGCTGCCATGCTGTAACAGTGCATTTTGGGTTGTTAAGGATCGGCCTTATAATGTTTGTCCAGTAGCTGGATTTTTGTTGTATGCTGATATGATTTAACCATGCGTTACATTAAATGGGTTATCCAGATCTACAAAAACATGGCCACTTTTTCCCCTACTCGTCTTCAGTTTAGGTGTGGTTTGCAATTAAGCTCGATTTACTTTAATGGAACAGAGTTTCAAAACCCCACCCAAACTGGAGAAACGAGTGGGGCAAAAAGTGGCCAGTTTTTGTAGCGCTGGATAACCCCTTTAAAATAACCTTATTTTACAGTACAATATGATACAAGATTTGTACAGTTGTCATTTTTTACTACTAAAAAAAACTTTACTTCAAAAACTACCAGGGCTGTGAAGTCAGAGTCGTGGAGTCGGAAAAAATGTACTCGAGCTTTAAAAAAAAAAGTTTTGATATGAATTTTATAAGTTTTGCTCATCAATATAATAGGACACTGGCCTTTTTTGATAAGGGTGGTCGGGGAATATATCAGTAATAAAGCACTGGCCCTATTAGATAAGGGTGGTCAAGGAAAAGTTGTCGGTCACTATTTGGCAGTTTGTTTCTGAGCTGGAAGAGTCCATTGTGTGTGGGAGATCTGTGCTATTCTCTCCCTGGATGCTGGATGACTGTATATGAACTGTATATATAGTGTAGCAGTAACCTCTGTCCTCAATGTGGTGTTTTTCTTCAGTGTTCTATGGCTGCAGCTATGTGTGTGTGTATGCTATGGCTGCAGTAGGCTGTGTGTGCATGCTATGGCTGCAGCAGGCTGTGTGTGCTATGGCTGCAGCAGGCTGTGTGTGTGTGTGTGCTATAGCTGCAGCAGGCTGTGTGTGTGTTATAGCGTGCCCCCACACCCACAGTGACCCCTCTATATCACTATGTGTGACCCCCTCTGTATCACTATGGCTGACATCTATATTACAAGTATCTTGCATTGTTAGCAGTGTTTCTGTGTGTATGGTGAATATTTAGTTAGAAACATAGAAGACTGTCAGCAGGAAAAGACCACCTGCTCCTTCTAGTCTAGTTGTGAGTAGATCAGGACATGGAGGCTGAAGACTGGCTGCATCCACTGCACACACAGGAGAATCTCCTTGATATCTTTCCTTATTCCCTCAGAAGTCGCCCCAGGATCATGTAGGACATTAGGGAGAAGCTGCTGACCCAATGTGATAAATTACTCCCTTGGTATATGACCGGCCATTTATGAAGGAGTTGGAGCTGCGGCTTACGGACTCCACAGCCCTGAAAATTACTTTGCCCCATCATATTTACCACTATAAACAGCGACCTGCAGTTTTCATTGGGACTATATTGGCGTAGATCAAACTCACAGGCTTGCAGTTGCCTGTCCAGACATGACGGAATTGTAGCTTTGCAACAACTGGAGAACTACGAGTTTTACACCCCTAGTGTAGATGGACCCTTTAAATCACATTTTATTCAATTTTTTTAGGAGGTAAGAGGTGACAAAAAAAAAAGAAACACAGAAATTTTGGCATTTGTTTTGAATTTGTTGTTGGATAATTAACATTATGGCTTATATTTCTCAAACTACACTACCGTTCAAAAGTTTGGGGTCACATTGAAATGTCCTTATTTTTTAAGGAAAAGCACTGTACTTTTCAATGAAGATAACTTTAAACTAGTCTTAACTTTAAACAAATACACTCTATACATTGCTAATGTGGTAAATGACAATTCTAGCTGCAAATGTCTGGTTTTTGGTGCAATATCTACATAGGTGTATAGAGGCCCATTTCCAGCAACTATCACTCCAGTGTTCTAATAGTACAATGTGTTTGCTCATTGGCTCAGAAGGCTAATTGATGATTAGAAAACCCTTGTGCAATCATGTTCACACATCTGAAAACAGTCTAGCTCGTTACAGAAGCTACAAAACTGACCTTCCTTTGAGCAGATTGTGTTTCTGGAGCATCACATTTGTGGGGTCAATTAAACGCTCAAAATGGCCAAAAAAAGAGAACTTTCGTCTGAAACTCGACAGTCTATTCTTGTTCATAGAAATGAAGGCTATTCCATGTGAAAAATTGCTAAGAAATTGAAGATTTCCTACAACAGTGTGTACTACTCCCTTCAGAGGACAGCACAAACAGGCTCTAACAAGAGTAGAAAAAGAAGTGGGAGGCAGCGTTGCACAATTAAGCAAGAAGATAAGCACATTAGAGTCTCTAGTTTGAGAAACAGATGCCTCACAGGTCCCCAACTGGCATCTTCATTACATAGTACCCGCAAAACACCAGTGTCAACATCTACAGTGAAGAGGCGGCTGCGGGATTTTGGGCTTCAGGGCAGAGTGGCAAAGAAAAAGCCATATCTGAGACTGGCCAATAAAAGAAAAAGATTAAGATGGGCAAAAGAACACAGACATTGGACAGAGAAAGACTGGAAAAAAAGTGTTGTGGACGGATGAATCCAAGTTTGAGGTGTTTGGATCACAAAGAAGAACGTTTGTGAGACACAGAACAAATGAAAAGATGCTGGAAGAATGCCTGACGCCATCTGTTAAGCATGGTGGAGGTAATGTGATGATCTGGGGTTGCTTTGGTGCTGGTGGGAGATTTGTACAGAATAAGGAAGGCTATCACTCAATTTTGCAACGCCATGCCATACCCAGTGGACAGCGCTTGATTGGAGCCAATTTCATCCTTCAACAGGACAATGACCCTAAACACACCTCCAAATTGTGCAAGAACTATTTACAGCAGAACTTGGACATCTGGTATTCTATCGGTAATGGAGTGGCCAGCGCAGTCACTAGATCTGAACCCCATTGAGCTGTTGTGGGAGCAGCTTGACCGTATGGTATGCCAGAAGTGCTCATCCAACCAATCCAACTTGTGGGAGCTGCTTCTAGAAGCGTGGGGTGCAATTTCTCCAGCTTACCTCAACAGATTAATAGCTAGAATGCCAAAGGTGTGCAATGCTGTAATTGCTGCAAAAGGTGGATTCTTTGACGAAAGCAAAGTTTGATGTAAAAACAATGTTATTTCAAATACAAAATCATTATTTCTAACCTTGTCAATGTCTTGACTCTATTTTTTATTCATTTCACAACGTATGGTGGTGAATAAGTGTGACCCCAAACTAAGTTGGGTGACCCCAAACTTTTGAACGGTAGTGTATGTAAAACTAAAACTGGTGTAAACTGCCCATAGTAACCAATCCCTGCTCAGTTTACAGCCCTAGTAAAATGAAAGATCATCTGTGAGTGGTTGCAGTGGGCAGTTTACCCCAGTTTTAGTTTTACACATTTGCATAAATCTTGGCCTATAGTTTAAAAGACATGAGTTTGACACAGGGATATACAAATTACATTAATTTTTCATAGTTTTATTAAAAAAAATATGGAAAAGAGATTGATTTCCTTTTTTTATACCTTTTAAAACTTTTTTCACACTCTGGATCAAGTGAATAGGAATAACCAAGCTAGCTACATTCTAAAAAAAAAGTAAAATGTTACTAACTGAGAACAAGCAACAGGGTGTACAGATTATTTTATTTTAGCTTTAGTTAAGTTTTATACACAAATAATAAAGAAAAAAAAGAAAAAATAAAGAGTGACATATATTTTATGTTTTACAGTATATACCCTTGGGAATGACCCTTCATAGAAACACAAGAGAAAACAGACACTTGCAATCATGCACACCAAGAATCAATGTTAGTGAAAATGAAAATTAGACAGCACAAACAAGATTAAAATTATAATTTTTATGTTTGTTAGTGCTGTTTAATTTTCGATAAAGATACAATTTGTTCAATAATGTTATTTGTAGGTGAGCCTCACTGCAAGTGCCTGCTGTTTTGTGACTGTTTAGTTTGGCATTGTTTGCACCTCAGTGTGTACGCAACCGGTGGTGCCCATCTGTGTATTTACATGAAGAGAGAATGATCCCTTCATTTCAGTAGGGAAGTTCCTCAATATCACCATGGTGCAGGCTGAATAAAGACTGTATGGTGTGCACAATAAAATCATATGTTTAATCTTATGCTCAAAGTATGTGTTGAGTATTAAAAATCTATGTAAAAAAGTGCTTGAGATGTTAAGTGAGAATAACTGAGGACTTAAACGTTGGTCTGGTCAAAATACCACTGCCTCACAACTTCCATTTCAGAATTTTTCTCCACCAGTTTCTGGTTTTGTAGGGATACTTCTTTGTTCACTTTAAAAGACAAATCCAGGACTTGGTGCAAACTCCTGTGATGATAAATATGTAGATTTAGAAATTGATACTGCATACATATACCATGGCTTAAAATGCTTGGGTTCTCATCTTGTGGCTTTTCATGAATAAATGCTTCATATTTCACAATGTTGTAAACATTCACCTTCTCATTGAACCCCTGCTAATCGCTCAACTGGAACAGTTGGATGCCTTATTTTATAAATAGAGGATTACTTGGCACATAAAGCAATAAACACAGCTAATACTTAATCCTACCAAACATTCAGGAAACCTAGACAGTAGACAGAACTTTTACAAATACATCTTCAATTATCTTTTTGCTTATTTGGGTTCAATACATTAAACAAAGATTAATAAAACCGGATTACATAAATTAGTAATCCAGGTGTGATTTGTATAAAAACATGTTTAATGACTTTGATTTCTCTTCATAAATATTTGTACTGTACTTAGGAAAATCGGTTGTTACTACAAAGAGAAACAAAATATGTTTTTAAGAAAGACAACTAATGAACAATTCAAAGATTCCTTTACATTACATCAACACAGTTTCAAGGCAAATTTCTTGGCCAAAGCATGTGGTAGAACAATCCTCAACTTCTGGCACTACCATTTTGAAAACATAACATTTCTTCTGCTATCCTGACAGAAGCCACTGCATTCCAAGATAATGCTCTGTTTTATGTCAGATATGTTATACTTTTTTTTTTTTTAATATAGTGCTGGGTCTGCAAAGAAAATAATAAAGAACCTATTCTTAACTAACCACGCTCCCCCAGGGTCCTCCTGTAGCATCTTTGGGTCCTCTGCTAAACGTTCCCCACTGGTACATCTGAAATTGACTTGCCTCCTCAGTGACAGCACTCTCAGCCAATCACTGGTTGTGTCTCTGTCCTGGCTCTGTCAGTGACTGGCAATTCAGTCTTGGAAATAATGGTGGGAGCATTCAGTGGGGGACCCAAAGGCACCACAGGAGCACCCTGGGATAGCAAGGTTAGGCAAGAATAGGATCTTTATAAAAAAAATTTGCAGCCCCAGCATTACTTGAAAGTTTCAATGCCTTGAGTACACCTTTAATGTTGAGAGAGAGAAGGATCAGGAATGTAGTTTAACAGCCAGGGTCTTTTCAGGGAGATAAGTCAGCATTCAGTATACAGTAACCATATTTGTACAGCCAGCTTTATTAAATGGCATTTTAATAATCTCTATAAATTACAAACCGTGAAAGTTCTGAATCTGTCTTGAGCACAGTGTCTTCCAAGTTTTTAATTGTGTCCAGCAAATTCACATTGTCATTAGCGGGACTTGACATAGCCTCTTCAAGCAGAGATTTTGTGTAAGCTAGGTGTTTCTGAATGTCCTCTATAAAAAGAAAAAAAAACACAGAATGAAAATGCATCAAAAAGTTACACAAAATGCATTCCACAATAAAGTACTAGAAAATGCAATAATTTTTTTTAAAACTGTTCAAGGATAGTTAAATAAAAATAAAAGCCCTCAAGGTTTCATCGAGAAGAGCCCTAAATTATATAATTTAGACCAAAAAGTGTTTATTATCCAGTAATTCTAAAAAAAAAAAAGGTTCCCCACCTTTAACAAATCTGTCTTGTGCAGAACAATGAATAGAGCGTAAGGAGTATTTTTAGATTTTCATTCAATCTCCGTATATACGGATGATGCGCAACAGCATGGATTATCAGAACTCCTGGCACCATCTATCATTATGATGCAGGGAGCTCCTAAGCAGTTTTTGGGATTCTGTACTGACACAGCTGTGGGATACAGCCTTTTCCCCTCTGTTGTTCCTGATTACCCCCACTTTTTTTTTTTTTTAAACATTAACTGACTGACTACATTGTATCAATACATACATATACATGAGGCTTAAATAACTTATCAGACAGAGTTTGATGCCAGTTACAGACTGAAAACAATCAACTGCTGCTCGGCATGGAGAGGGAATATTAAAGCTATGGATCCTTAAGGGTGCCTTCACACACACCGAATCCACAGCGGATTTCACGCTGTGGATTTGCAGCGAAATCCGCTACGGATCCAGTGTCAGTGCATCCCTATGAGAATACATACTCACAGCGGGATTGACATCCCGCTGCGTGTATGTTAGTAAACCCCTTGGCGGCTGGAGCATACATCAACTCTTCCACGCTCCAGCTTGCTTCGGGGGTTCTCGGCAGGACGTCCCGCTCAGGCATCAGTGGCTGCGGCGGGTAGCTCACCGATTGGCTGAGCGGGACAAGCAGACGCAGGCTGGAGGAGGTGATGTACAACCGGCGGGGGGTTAACTTAAATACACGCAGCAGGATGTCAATCCCGCTGCGAGTATGTATTCTCATAGGGATGCACTGACACTGGATCCGCAGCGGATCCGGTTTGTTTGAAGGCCCCCTAAGGGTTAACTTCTTGAATCATATAAATTTGTGATTTCTGATAGTTTCTTCTATGGTGCTGCAGTTAACCTGTGCTATATTGTCTGAAGCCTCCTTTTAATAGCAATTTAGACCTACATGTACTTATATTGCAGACAGGTATTGTGGGACCACGAATAGTAAAGATATATACTGTTTGACATCCACAGTATGTAAACCTTTAGAAACAAAGCAGAGAACTATGCCAATTCTTTTTGCTGCTGTGGAGTGTACAGAGGATCATCAAGCAGAGAACTGGCTATGGGAAAAGTGATTCAGCACTAGCACTTAGCTTTTTAGGTGGGCAAGCCTATATACACTGAACACCAGGTGGTGTAGTACTATATACTTAAAACTCATATCTCTTTACTAAATCATTTAATTGCAAATAAATAGCAAACATTATTCACTTTTAGGGTGAATAATCACATGTCCAGAATCCGCAGCAGATTTGATATCAATGTAACTGAAAAACTGAACACCGCATTAAATCTGCTGCAGATCCTATATGTGTAAACGCACCTTTAATAATCTATGCAATATATTTAAAGGGGTACTCCAGTGAAAAGCTTTTTTCCAGTAATTGAAACACATTACAAAGTTATATAACGTTGTAATATGCTTCAATCACCTATCTGCCCCCCTTCCCTATCTTTTCCTCCTTTAACCCCCACCAGGAAGTGAAGTAAACTCATTCTTACCTAATGACTGTAGACCCCAGGCTGTTCTGTGGCAGCCATTTTGTGACAATTACATCATCAAGAGGGAGCTGGGTCTAAGCCCTGTTGGGCCAGCCTCTCTTTGTCAGATGGCTCTGATTGGATGAGCAAGCTGTAAGCCATATAACAGTTTTACAGAGTCAGTTAGACATCGCAGTAGACAAAGGGCATCATGGGAAACCCCAAACCAGGAAGCAAAGGAAAAAAATGAAGACCAACTGGAGCTTCAGGGTCCTGTTTTTTTTTTTATCAGCGCCGGAGTACCCCTTTAATGCTTACTGTTGACTTAGCGTACCTTGAGTTGCTGGTACTGTTGGATAGCATGGCATAAAATAAATATAAAAGTATTTTTATGAGGCTGTAACAGTATCATGAAGGCAGGGTCTAGGGTGCCTTAGAGGCCTATTACAGCAATCAATTATCGGACGTATTTTATTGATTACCGGCTGATATAATCGTTTGGTGCGGTCATGTTAAAGGGCAACAATCAGCTGACATGCATGATTTTTGGCTGCTCAATATCTTTCAACATGTTAGATCATGACGACTGCTACAGTTGACAGGTCACTCTCTTTAATGGGCCACCCGGACAATCTAAGGATCTTCTGGGAGCCCCCCCCCCCCTTCACCATCTCACTGTGCCTTACTCCCGATCCTTTGTATTGTCAGCAGGGCCCAGAGCTTGTTTGACATCACCAAATGCAAAGGGGTGGCATTCAAAGCCTTTTTCATAAACCAGACACATGATTCACAGGTATTACAGCAATACTTTTATTAAGTGCTATGCAATGGTACCAGCAGCTCTGTATGCATGGCAGGGTGGGGGTGTTGACAAGATTCACATTAAATGCAGCTGTTAAAAATCTTGTGATCTATAGTAACATCCATTAAAATATGTTTGTTTTGTGTCTCGGAAACTAATATTTTGTAAGTAGAAAAAAAAAAAAAAAAATTTTATTTTAGTGGGTATGAGATCCTTTAAACTTCATTTGGAGATGAGATATCTTAAGAAAATCTGTTCTAGTTTACTTTTAAAACTAAGTCCAGATTATGTTCATTCTTGCAATGATAGTAGTGTTGTGCAATATTTCAGCATGAAAGGACATTCCCAGCATTGTGTACAAAGTGTGGGAGCCAGAACTAAGCTAAGTTATGTCCAGAATTTCAAGACTTTTACAGCTTCACTCAGGCAGAAAAGCAACAAATTAATGTAAACAGCCTTTGTTTCCTGTCCATGTCATAATAAACTACACTTGTCACAGAAAAGGGCTAACAGCAACTGTAAGACGCAAATGCTTTTAGTATTCTACTACAAGCAGATAGAACCAGGCTACATTAATAAATAGTTATCAGATATAAACTGAGAATAAGGGAAAAGCAGGAAGAGAGACCATTAGAGAAAGAAAGATAATAAAGATAATAAGTGTCAAGATCATATCAAATTGCAAACTCTTTATACCAAGGAATCTCTGTCGCGTGCCAGTGATATGGATATCTTTTATAGGCAGCTGATGCCTTGTGCAGTCCAGAGTTGTGGCAAATGATTTGTAATGTTCTTTGAATTGTGCTGTAGCAGCAGCAGAGGGAGCCAGCGGTTCTGCCTGCAAAATGACAGCAAAGAGATGGCAAAAATATACAATCTTAGAAATTTTCATTAAAAGGGGCCCCAATCACCCATTCTGGGTCAGAGCGGAACAGGCATGACAAGTCCATCAGAAACCACAAATACATTCAGCCCAATTAAAGCTGAGAGAATCTGCTTAGGGCAGAGGGACCGTATTACAATCCAAGATCACCACTATGGAGCCTAAGGGTGCCTTTACACCGAGAGATTTATCTGACAGATTTTTGAAGCCAAAGCCAGGAACAGACCATAATCAGAGAACAGGTCATAAAGGAAAGACTGAGATTTCTCCTCTCTTCAAATCCATTCCTGGCTTTAGCTTCAAAAATCTGTCTAATAAATCTGTCTGTGTAAAGGCACCCTAAGGGTACAAACCCACACACCGTATACACAGCAGATACGCAACAAATACGCAGCAAATACGCAGCAGATTTGTTGGTACAGATTTGATGCTGTGTTCAGTTATTTAGATCTAATCTGCTGCGTTTTTGCTGCGTGTTTGCTGCGTATTTGCTGCGTATCGCAGCAGTAAATACGCTGCATATACGGTGTGTGGGTTTATACCCTAAGGGTACAAACCCACACACCGTATACGCAGCAAATACGCAACAAATACGCAACAAATACGCAACAAATACGC
The DNA here is from genome assembly GCF_027789765.1 of Dendropsophus ebraccatus. Taxonomy (NCBI): domain Eukaryota; kingdom Metazoa; phylum Chordata; class Amphibia; order Anura; family Hylidae; genus Dendropsophus; species Dendropsophus ebraccatus. The sequence goes on from NC_091456.1 coordinate 97,010,646, forward strand.
AGCAGTTTGATGGTGAAGATTTAGGGTATAAACCCACACACCGTATAAGCAGCGTATTTACTGCTGCGATACGCAGCAAATACGCAGCAAACACGCAGCAAATACGCAGCAAAAACGCAGCAGATTATATCTAAATAACTGAACACAGCATCAAATCTGTACGAACAAATCTGCTGCGTATTTGCTGCGTATTTGTTGCGTATCTGCTGTGTAAACGGTGTGTGGGTTTGTACCCTTAATGCTGAGTTCAGTTATTTAGATCTAATCTGCTGCGTTTTTGTTGCGTATTTGTTGCGTTTTTGCTGCGTATTCGCTGCGTATCGCAGCAGTAAATACGCTGTGTATACGGTGTGTGGGTTTATACCCTAATACAAAGTTTGTTAATAGTGCAGGCCTCAATCAGCCAAAGGATATTAAGGGCTCTCTGGCCCCCTCTGGTCTGTTCACAGCCACTAGAGGTGGTTAGGAAGCCGAAAACAGGAAAATCTAGCAAGTTACATAAACGCCCTAACCCCCATTAGCTTGCACATGGGAGTTGCATAAACAGCATAGTGTGAGAGTTAGGCCTGTTCAAATAACTCTGGCAGTTACGCAAATGTCATAATTGTTTTTGACTTGAATTTTTATTGTATGAATATTTTTATAATGCCCAGTCTAGTCACGTCACTGAAAAAGGTGTATTTATTATGTCAAGCGGATAGAGAGGTGAAGTCTAAGCAGGCAGCTGTGACTTGTTAATGGAGGTACTGGCATCTGAGGCCTGTTGGCCATGATTTTATCTTTGAATAAAAAGAATCAGTAAGCTATGTGGGCAAGCGCTATCCTGATTTCTTTGTTTATGGATTAACGTTATGAACTGTGCACAACCCTTAGCAAATAGTTCTTTCTGAGGTCCGCAAAAGCCTACATGTACAGAGGCTAGATACTGAATGTTGTGGTGACAGCGGTGTCTGACTAGGAGACACAATTTAAATACATGCAAGTCAATTCACTTATTATAATGCATCAATACTTCACTTCAGAAGTCTGTCATAGTGACAGATTCTTAATAGAACTTTTTATCAAAATAGAAATACCTGCTTTTCAAGCAAATCATTTAGTTGCTCCTCCCTTCTGTTTATAAACAGATCCCGTTTCAGCTGCTGCACTTTCTCCTGCAGTTGTGTCTTTTCGTCATGTACAAGCAATAAGCTGCGTTCAGCTTTCTCTTCGAGGCGTGTGATATTTTTCTGCATCTGAATAAAAAAAATTGACATAACATATTATTCTTGCCACATAATAATTATAAAAATGGTCACATTGGGGGAGATTTATTAAACATGGTGTAAAGTGAAACTGGCTCAGTTGCCCCTAAAAACCAATCAGATTCCACCTTTCATTTTCCAAAGAGTCTGTGAGGAATGAAAGGTGTAAATCTGATTGGTTGCTGGGGGCGACTGAGCCAATGTCACTTTACCCCATGTTTGATAAATCTCCCCCATTGTGTCTATGACCTCTGTTTAATGTACAGTATATGTTAGGAAACATCCCTAAGGCATGTTAAATGGGGGCTGTGATGGATGCCTAATCACCCACAAGCTAATATAGCATTCGTTTAAAGGGAATGTGTCATTAGAAAATGACATTATTTAAATCAAGTTTTGGTGTTCCATGTTATAAAATAATCCTGAAATCTTGCAGTTTTCTAGAAACAAATTAGAACCCCCCCCCCCCCCCCCACACACACACACACATTAAACATGTTTTTAGTATCTGGCTCTAACTACGTTCTAGCTGGCTCTAACTACGATACGTTCCCTTTAACATATACATCAAGCTCTTCTATGCGAAGTGTAGTCCCGCCCTCAGTGCACCAAAACACCTAATTAGCATAGAACATAAACTGCTAATATCATAGAAATGGCGCAGAGGATGAAGGCAAGAATGTTACCTTCATCCTCAGCGCCTTGTGTGCTATAGGGAGATATCAGCAGATTAGATGCTTCTTAACCTGCTAATTCAATATAAAAATAGATTAAATAATAGAAAACAAAAACAGAATAATTCAGTTAGGCAGCTCACCTTCATAGCAAGATATGTAAATATCAAGGTCTGTGATTCAATCATGTCTATCATGTCCTCAGACATGCCACTAATCTATTGGAGAAAGTAAAAAGTAAGTAAAAAGCATGGTGCAAAATTATAGCCCCAGTATAAAACAGTGTGCCTCAATGAGAAAATTCTGTATCATTTTATGAACAAAGACAATAACATACAGTGAAATCTCTATGAGCCGACCACCCAATTTTTCACAAAAATAAGACAAAACAGTCTTTACAGGGGTGATCTTGTAAAAGAACAAAGTATAGAAATGCAGAATTAAGTGTCTAATTTATACATAAAGTTGTAGTGTAGGGGAGGAGAGTGAGTTTTTAGAGCACTAGGTTGATTTTTCATTGGGGTACAAATCTGTTTTCCTCAGATGTAGTGCACCTGAATAGAAAGGGGTCCACTGTGCTGTGGGAGAGAATCCTAGAAGGGGTAAAAGGATTTTTAAACTAGGGATGTGGAAGGAGGCACAAGCAGAAACTAAAGTATATAAAAAAGGTTAGAGAGGGGACAGAACATTGAGGTGGTAGAAGAAGGGACTTGTGGGAGGAGAACAATGGATAAGGATATCCATTTATTGCAGATGAGCAGTGAAAATGATTGTACCCACAGTATTTAAAAAAAGAAAAAAAAAATCTCTGATTTTGTATACTTTAAACTAGATGGCAATATAACATGTATTTTACTTCTTAGCCATTTTGTGGAGGAGCCAACAAGGAGTGATGTGTTGTTTTATCTGGTTACAGTGGTGCCTTAGATTAAGCGCATATTGCGTTACGGGACCAGTCTTGTAATCCAAATTTACTCTTAAACCAAAGCAAATTTTCCCATAAGAAATCACTGAAATGTAGACAATTGGTTCCACACCCCAAAAATATTTTTTTTTTATTCTGAACAACATGTAAAACTAATGAAACAAACCTTTAGAAACAGCTGAATATGTAATATAAGTTACTGTACAGTATAGCAGCATGTGGTGTATAATGTATTGTAACTGCATAAACCTGAAGAAAGATCAGCTGTTTGTAGATACAGGACGGAACTGCAGAGCCCCATAATGCAGTAGTGTAATACAACAGGCTAGAATAGAGAAGCCGGGGTGCTGTAAGAGGTCTGTGTGGTCACATGACAGCAATGGGCAAGGGGGGGGGATGTTCAGCATGGACCAATCAGGAAATGAGAATCACGGAGCTTTGCAGGACAACAGTGACAGAAACCTCTCTATACAGAAGTGTAAGCCCCAGCCTAAAGTGGATTTGCTATGATTTGGAAGGTGAGGGAGACTTCCTAGGTCAGAGTACAGTGCTGCAGACCATGCCCTTCACCCATTCCTCTTCCCACCCAGTACAGGGAGCTCTTAAACTAAAGCAATGCTCTTAAACAAAGTCATAAATTTTGAAAAACTGTGAGCTCTTCTTGCAAAACGCTCTCAATCCAAGTTACTCTTAAACCAAGGTACCACTGTATTTCTAACAATGCAGAGCTGGTTGGGGATGTCACTGTCCATGGACACCTGGGTAGCAGCGACCACAATATATAGTGACTTTTAGCTTAAAGTGTAGAAAACAAAGACATGTTGGGAGGGAAAAAATATTTAACTTTAAAAAGGCCAATTTTCATGAGTTAAGAGGGGGAGCACACAGGGGGGCTATAGACTACTGGGGCTTCACAGAGGGGTCTATATACTACTGGGGGCAGCACACAGGGGGTCTATATATTACTTGGGGAAGCAGAATGGGGTCTATATACAACTTGGAGAGCACACAGGAGGTCTATATCCAAGTGGGGGAGCACACAGGGGGGCTATATACTACTGGGGGAACACACAGGGGTCTATATACTACTGGTGGGGCACACAGGGGGTCTAGATACTACTGGGGGAACATACAGGGGGTCTATATACTACTTGTGAGGCACACAGGTGGTGTATATATAACTGGGGGAGCACACAGGGGGTCTATACTACTGGTGGGGCACACAGGGGGTCTATATACTACTGGGGGAACATACAGGGGGTCTATATACTACTTGTGAGGCACACAGGTGGTGTATATATAACTGGGGGAGCACACAGGGGTCTTTATACTACTGGGGCAGGAGGTCTATATCCAAGTGGGGGAGCACACAGGGGGGGATAACTACCCCTAAGGGAGCACACAGGGGGCCTATATACTAGTGGGGGAGCACACAGGGGGTCTATATACAACTGGGGCAGCACACAGGAGGTCTATATACTTCTGGGGGAGCACACGGGGGGGCTATATATAACTGGGGGAACACACAGGGGTCTATATACTACTGGGGGAAGCAAACAAGGGGTATATACTATTGGGGGCAGCACACAAGGAGTATATATTACTGGCGGTAGCGCACAAGGGGTATATACTACTGGGGGCAACACACAGCGGTCTATTGTTTTGGAACGCGTGTCGAGGGGGGGCCCCCAGACATAACTTCGCTTGGGGCCCCAGAAATGGCAAGACCGCCCCTGTGTGACATCACAGGATATGGAGCACATTACACTGCGGGGGGTACAGGGTATGGGTAAAAAGGACTTCTTTATTATGATCCAAACCCCCTGCCCCACCCTGGAATTTTTAACTGATGCCCAGACAACCCCTTTAATTTCTGCCTCTCCCTCTAACACACATGCAGCCTGCTGCAGCCATAGCACACACGCACAAAGCCTGCTGCAGCCATAGCACCCACACACCCACCCAGCCTGCTGCAGCCATAACACACACACCCAACCTGCTGCAGCCATAGCACACACACACACACACACACACACACACACACACTGCTGCAGCCATAGCACACTCACACAGCCTTCTGGTGCCATAGAACACATACACAGCCTGCTGCAGCCATAGTGCACACACACAAAGCCTGCTGCATCCATAGCGCACACACAGCCTTCTGCAGCTATAACACACTGAAGAATAACACACAGGGGGAGATTTATCAAACTGGTGTAAAATAGTATTGTCTTAGTTGCCCCTAGCAACCAATCAGATTTCACGTTTCATTCATCACAGGTCCTTTGGAAAATGAAAGTTGGAATCTGATTGGTTGCTAGGGGCAACTAAGGAAATTCTACTTTTACACCAGTTTGATAAATCTTCCCCACAGTCTTTACTCAGAGAGAAAACACCACACTGAGGACAGAGGCTACAGATGCACTATTATGACTTCTCCTTCCCTATATTACACAGGATATTTTCATATTACACTGCTGCTCATATACAATCATCCAAGATCCAGGAAGAGAACAGCACAGATCTCCCGACACACAATGGACACTTCCAGCTCAGAAACAAGCTGTCAAAAAGAGACCAAAGTACTGATATATGGAGGAAACTAAATGTATGTGTGTGTGTGTGTGTGTGTGTGTGGGGGGGGGGGGGGTTCTGGTTGTTATGAATAAAGGGCTTAGCTCGATAGAACTTAAACTATATTAATGAGGAACATTTATAAAATCCATGAAAACTCAATTATAAAATGTAAAAAGATTTTTTATTTTTTTTTTATAGCTGGAGTCAGTACATTTTTTCCGACTGACTGACTTCAGCCAAAACTAGCTCAGACTCAAGACTCCACAGCCCTGGTTGCTCAGGAACAGTCAGGAAACACAAGATATTTGGAGAAGATCTGTATGGAGGACTCGGACAAATTCCCTGCTGCAGTGTGTGCAAACTTGGTCAAGAACTACAGAAAACGTCTGACCAAAGGTTTATGTACCTAATTTTAAAGGAGAAGTCCAGCGAAAATTTTATTAAAGTATTGTATTGCCCCCCAAAAGTTATACAAATTACCAATATACACTTATTATGGTAAATGCTTATAAAAGTGCTTTTTTCCCTGCACTTACTACTGCATCAAGGCTTCACTTCCTGGATAAAATGGTGATGTCACAACCCGACTCCCAGAGCTGTGTGGGCTGTGGCTGCTGGAGAGGATGATGGCAGGGGGACACTGAGGGACACAGGGTACTGGAGAAACACTGAGCATCCCTCTGCCATCATCCTCTCCAGCAGCCACAGCCCGCACAGCTCTGGGAGTCAGGTCGTGACATCACTATTTTATCCAGTCGTGACATCACCATGTTATCCAGGAAGGGAAGCCTTGATGCAGTAGTAAGTGCAGGGAAAAAAGCCCTTTATAAGCATTTACCATAATAAGTGTATATTGGTAATTTGTATAACTTTTGGGGGGCAATACAGTACTTTTATAAAAATTTTCGCCTGACTTCTCCTTTAAGTTGTTTTTCTAAATAAAATAAAATTCAAAATTTTTTAGAAATCAAACTGTGTTTTTTTTATAGATTCTGTCTTTCACAGTTGAAGTAAACCTCAATAAAAATTACAGGTGGGAAAACTTGCAAAATTGGCAGTGTATCAAATACTTATTTTCCCCACTGTATAAGCAAGCACATTTAGTCATTTCCAGGAGTGCCACCATGAATTCTTTAAACAAGCACTTACTGAAGTAGCCTCTCTCTTAGGTTTTCTTAGTTCTGAGACTGGTTGGGATTTTGGGGTTAGTTTTTGCATCGTTTTGTCTGAAAAATAAAAATAAACAAAAAACAGTAACAAAGTAAAAATTTTTCAGTCAATGCTCTTTTGAAAAAGGTATCATTAAAATACCTTACGTAAAACTTTGCTTAAAGAGGATGTACCACCAAAGCAGTAATACTGAGACTTACATACCATCCTGCCGGGGCTGCAGTGTAGAATCCAGTCATGTGTGGTTGCTTTTAAATCTGTGAAATATTAATATGCTAATAAGCTGCGGTGAAGCACAGGAGTTCAGCCCGGTGCCTGTCATTCACACTCAAGTTCTCCTCCCTCCGTGACACAATGGCCTCTGCTCATGCTGGCACACCTCCTATTCTAATGCAGAAACACCTCCTATGCTAAGCCAGTACCGCCTGCTGCACAGCCCTGCCTCCAGTCTTCTGCCCGGCCACCCCGTCATCACACCAGCATCATAAGCGCCGTCATCAGAGCGGGGTATGAGCGCTACTGCGCAGGCTCATACCGCGCTCTATGCTCTGGTGTTGAGGACTTGTCACTAGTGTGGAGAACTGGCCGCTGGCGCGAAGACAAGGGGGCCGGGCAGGAGACTGGAGGCGGGGCTGTGCAGCAAGCTGTGCTAGCTTAGCATAGGAGGCATTTCTACATTAGAATATGAGGTATGCCAGCATGAGCAAGGGCAGCCGCATCACAATGGGGGGAGTAGTTGAGTCTGAATTACAGGCACTGGGCCGGCCTCCAGTGCTTCACCACAGCACATTAGCATATTAATATTTTGGCGGATTTAACAGCAACTGCGCAACAGATTTAGAACAGCTCCACATGAGCAGACTCTGACAGGATGGTATGTATGTCTCAATATTACTGCTTTGGTGGCGTACCGTCTTTAAGTCATTAAGATCCAGTTTATTTTGGCCCTTTGGGATAAAGAATATATTTAATTTTTCCTATTGTGGAATTGCAGCCCCAATTTTCCAAGATTATTGCAGCCATATGTGGAGTGTGCTTTTTTGGTGGTGTGATATGTAGCTTTCACTGGCACCGTTCTGAGGTGCATATAATTTACTGACTAACGTGTGAATGTGGAAAATTGGTTTCCAGAAAAAAACAAACAAAAAAAATATATATGTTCTTTAAAGGACAAGTGCCATGAAAAACTTTTTCCCAGTAATTGAAGCACATTACAAAGTTATATAACTCTGTAATATGCTTCAATCACCTATCTGCCTCCCTTCCCTGTCTTTTCCCCCCTCCACCCCCCTACCAGGAAGTGTCCTAACTCACACAGACCTAATGACTGTCGTCACCGTCACCAAGCTCTTCTCTCAGCTCCTTCTCCTGTTACACTAGCCTCCCCCCTCCCCTGCCTTGTCAGGTGACTCAGCTTGCTCAGCTCCCATTGGCTGAACAACTGCAAGCCATCACTTGTCACATGTCATGCTTATCTTCCCTCCGACTGACTTCAGCACATAGGCAGCCCCCCCTCCACACACACACCCTCTCTCCTGCTGCCGTGGACTCAGTGAGTGAAGGAGTCATGAGCAAGCTGAGTCACCTGACAAGGAGGGGGAGGCTGGTGTAACAGACCTAGAGCAGCCCTCCTGCTGATGACTCATCCTCACAAGAAGGAGCTGCCTGGTGATGGTGACGACAGTCATTAGGTCTGTGTAAGTTAGGACACTTCCTGGTGGGGGGAAAAGACAGGGAAGGGAGGCAGATAGATAATTGAAGCACATTAGAGTTATATAACTTTGTAATGTGCTTCAATTACTGGGAAAAAGTTTTTCATGGCACTTGTCCTTTAATGGAGCTGCCGGAAAGACCCGAGTATTGTACTCTGCATTCTCTGGCAGCTCCGTAGAGAATGAATGGAGCCACAGGTCACGCACTAACCCAAGGCTCGATTCATAACAAAGGAGCTGGGTCGCCGACAGAGATCCCCGAGGGTCACGGAGATCAGACTCCCCATGATCTTATACTTGTCCCCAATACTTTGAATAAGGGACAAGTATTTTTAAAATGCCATTAATTATTGGTAACTTTATTTTACATTTCAGGAAATATTTAGCTGTTTTTTTTTCCAGCATGGACAAAAAAAAAAAATTAGCCAAGAAGGGGGTGTTTAAGCCTTATAGACAAAAGGGTGGCATTTTTCTCTGATAAGATATGTTACATGATTTGTAACATTTGCTAGAACTACTGATTTATACAAAGTTTGTTGAAATTATTAAACATTTAACAACAAATAGGGAGGTCAGGGTTCTTTACACTTCCTTTGGCGACAATCCCATTCTCTCACATTACATCTAGCCCCATACACATTCGTAATGGCACATGACAGGGGTGTCTGCATATTAGCGCTGTGCATTGAACCCCTGGTGGCGGCGATACTACAGCATCCTCATATACATGGCATTCAAATAAATGGGAAGGATAACAAACTATCACTGTTTGCAGACTACGTCCTCTTAACCTTAACTTGCATAAGCCGCATATATCTATCTATATATTTTTTTTTTGCATGTCTGAAGTCCATGCATGCTAAATACCCATTGTTTGCTTAGATTCTTGCATCAGATGGTCACTTGGTTTTACAGGTAGAGTGTTTACAGATGCAGATGGTTATATCTCATATTGTTAGAAATGTAATATGTTAGTTTTGTCTAGTGTAATGTTTATTGTTTACATTGGATTCTATTTTTGTAATTATAATTTCTTTCTGCTTCTTTATCACTTTGTACAACTCTAATAACTCTAAAAGCAAAATTCCACTCTGACAATATGTGATTTACTTTACACTCGCTCTTGTATTTCATTTACTGGCCCAACATCTAATCTAAACCAAGTAAGGGGTGGTGTGTATATATATATGTATTATCTAGATTCTAGGTATATATTTATATATAAACATAAGAATTCTTACATGCCTGTATACTAGACGTTAGGAATATGGAGCAGCTCACAGCAATGATACAGAATAAGATTGAGCACTTCAAAAAAATGTGGAACCTGTGGGACGTTTATTGGGCCCAGAGGAGCACTGGAAATACCAATCCCTTCCCTCTTTTCTTTGTGTGTGTCGAGTCCTGTATACCCCCAACTTCTGTTCTTTTCTCTCTTGGGCAACTAATACTGCCTAATTCCTTAAATTGAATCTCCATGTAAACTTCTTTTTCTATGCATGACTGGCACGCTGTCATATGTATTATGACACAGTTATTGTTCCTGTATTATTGAAAAAGCTTTAACCCTTTGAGGACCAGGCCTAAAATGCCCCAGTGGACCGCGCAAATTTTGATCTTAGTGCTTTCGTTTTTCCCTCCTCCCCTTCTAAGAGCTCTAGCACTCTCAGTTTTCTATCTACAAGCCATGTAAGTGCTTGTTTTTTACAGGAATAGTTGTACTTTGTAATGGCGTCATTCATTTTACCATAACATGTATGATGGAATTCCAAATATATTATTTATGAAGATATAAATAGGTGAAATCGTAAGAAAGAATGCAATATGGTAACGTTTGGGGGGTTCCTGTGTCTACGTAATGCACTATATGGTAACAGCTCCATGACACTATTATTCTATAGGTCAGTCCGAACACAACCATATGCAGGTTACACAGATTCTCTAATGTTATATATGTATTTTTTTATGAAATCCTTTTTTTGGCAATTAAATATTAATAAAATGGGCCTATTGTGACGCTTATAACGGTTTTATTTTTTCACCTACGGGGCTGTATGGGGTGTCATTTTTTCCGCCATGATCTCTAGTTTTTATTAATACCATATTTGTGAAGATCGGACGTTTTGATCACTTTTTATTGATTTTTTTTAATATATAATGTAACATAAAATCGGTAATCTGCGCACTTTTTCCCCTCTTTTCGTGTACGCCGTTTACCGGTCGCAATGACGCTTGTTATATTTTAATAGATCGGACAATTACGCACGCTACGGTATATTATATGTTTATCTATTTATTCATTTTTATATGTTTTATTTATATAATGGGAAAGGGGGGTGATTTAGACTTATTGGGGGAGGGGCTTTGGGGTAGTGTAATAGTGTTTTGAACTTCTTTTTTTTTTACACTTTTGAAGTCCCTTTGGGGGACTTGTACATTCATTACTTGGATTTCTACACTGATGAATGCTATGCCATAGGCATAGCATTGATCAGTGTTATCGGCGATCTGCTCATTGAGCCTGCCTGTGCAGGCTTAGTGACCAGAGCGCCGATCGGACCACACGGAGGCAGGTAAGAGACCTGCGGCAGTCCGTTTCAACGATCGGGACCCCCGCAGTCACACTGCGGGGGTCCCGATCGGTAAGTGACAGGGGACTCCCCCTGTCACTTACACTTAAACGCCGCGTTTAAACGGCGTTTAAGGGGTTAATGACACACGGCAGCGCGATCGCTGCAGCGTGTCATTACCGGTGAGGTCCCGGCTGCTGATTGCAGCCGGCCCCCACCTGCTATGAAGCGCGCTCCGCTCCGGAGCGCGCTTCATAGGGGGAAAAACACCCAGGACGTAAGGTTACGTCATGGGTCGTCTGGGGACAGACTTCCATGACGTAACCCTACGTCCAGGGTCGTCTAGGGGTTAATAAAAATACAAACAAACAGAAAACAAAACAAAAACAATAAATAGGTTATTTCAATAGGCCATTCAAAAAATACTGCATATTGTACTCACCATTTATAACAGAAAAGTCCAGTTCTGGACGTGCAATCTTGTGGCCATCCAATAAAGTAGATTGTAAGTCATCTTTAAAGGAGAAAATTCAATCTGTTATATTAGGTGGTGATACAAAGTACATTATTATTTAAAACTGAATGTTAAAGATTTTCTTCTAGAATACTCTTCAGTTACGTTTATGTTATAAGGATGTCATACATCATTAATAGAGTCCCATTATAAAAACAAGAGAAAAAACACAAAAAAAGATAGTTTACCCCCTAGTGATCACCACATTTTTATGGCAGCAGCCTAGCAGCCAGAACAGGTCTCCTGTATAGACATTGTGGGACAATCTGCACTAATTTATGATCTATGAAAGATTAAAAATAATGCATGTTAAATAATGGGGTGAAAAGTAAAGGGGTGCAGGAAATCTATAGTGATGCTCATGTTTGTGCAACAAAGGATCTAGTGCGCTAAAATTGAGTTCAAGGACAACAAAGGTGATTTTATTTTTTTTAGGCAATTAAAACACATTACAAAAGTTATAACTTTGTAATGTGCTTTAATTACCATTCTGCATAAGTTCCCTATCAGCCCCCCTAGCCCCTGGAAGCATACGTACCTGATCCCTGTTGCCCACGGCTAGTACCATCTTGTATTGATGACGTCTTCACAGCGGGCTGGCCCCCTTGTGACACGTCAGCAGATGACTGACAGCTTGCTCAGCTCCAACTGGCTGAGCAAGCTGGCAGTCATCTAACAATGCCGGATAGAAGATGTCGCAGACGGGAGTTATGGGGATGGACCCAGGAGCGAGGGTGAGTATAGAAACGGCGTTTGCCAATGTTTTTTTTTTCCTTTTGCACCTCACTTTAAGTTCTTTAAAGTGATACTGTCACTCCCCCCCCCCTTTACTCTCGCTTCATTTCGTGTCACCTAGGTGGGGCTGCATGAGGCCCCATCTCCCTACTGCCAAGAAGCACTCTCTGCAGCCAGGTTCAAGTATTCATGGATACAAACATGCGTGCGGCATCCAATGAATCACAAAGGATGCTGTGTGCATTACTGTCCCACCATGTTTGTATCAATGGATACCAGAGTTTCCTGCTGCAAAGAGGAAATCACCTTTGATTGGGTCAATGGACTCCATGACAGGTACATTTTAAAGGCCATTCATGCAACACTGGGAGCTCTGGAAAAAGGATATGCAAGTTAGCATTTAAAGAGGTCTTTCAGCCCAAAAAATTCTTGCCAATTGGCTCAGGTTTACTGCAGGTGCCTGCAATGGCCAGTAATTGATTAAATGGGCACTTTCAGGGAAGGGTATGAATTTCTTTTTTTTTTTTAAACCAGTCTGTGCCAAAGGGAACATCTTCAATTGCTTCGTTTAAAGAGGATCTGTCACACCCCCGTGCTGTGGTGACAGGCTCCCTACACTTACCTGAGATGAGTCCGATGCCCATAGAGAATGAATGGTGAGTCCGACGCTCCATTCATTCTCTATGAACGTCGAACTCACCTCCGGAGCGCGCGCACGCCAGGCTTAGGGCGCTAAAATCTCCGTCACCGGATCGGGCTCTAGTGGGGGGTTGGAAGCCTGTCACCCCGACACAGGGGGGGGGGGGGAGGATGACAGGTTCCCTTTAACAAGACTTTGGGATTAAAAAATGTCACTTACCTGGAGGTGCTTTAAACCTTTGTGGTGCCATAGATCTACGTGTGGGAGTAACACTGCCACTTTTTTCTTGGCTTTTTCCAGCTGATAAGATGGTTGTGTTGACAACATTATTCTTCTAACAAAAAAAAAAAAATAAATATAGAACACTAAAAAATGCAGCTAACGAAACAAATACCCCCCCCCACACACACACACACACAACAGGTTTCCCATGTGCATGATTTTTGTTAAAACCTTTGAAACCCTTCTATGATTTAACGCCTGCTTGATGGCTTAAATTAGATGCAGAATGAGGCCATGCCCCTCAGTGTCTTGTGGCGACCGAGTGTTCACCCAGAGCAGCTGTAGATCTGCAAAAAGTTGATAATTCTTGCACAAACTATCTGGACTACACGAAATTGGTGACCTTTTGCAGATGTACATCAGTCACAGCTATTATAAATCCCCCCCCCCCGCCCCGATAATAGTGGGGTAACCACTTTAAATGATAAAACTGTACAGTACCTATTGAAAAAGCTCTCTAAATGCTCATATAGGCAATAATACAAACATGTTCCATACGTAAAACAACGTGCCTCTTAGGGCCTTTTAGGCTGTGTTGACCAGGACTGTGTAGTCGGAAAAAACGTACCGACTCCAGCTAACATTGATTTAGTTTCCTCCATCAATAATACAGCACTGGCCTTACTAGATAAGGGTGGTCGGGTGAAAGTTGGCAGTCATTATATGTCAATTTGTTTTTGAGCTGGAAGAGTCCCTTGTGTGAGGGGAGATCTGTGATGATCTCTTACTGGAAGCCTGTATATGAGCAGGATTGTAATATTAAGATATGCTGTGTAATATAGAGAAGTAGGAGGAGAAATAGTGTAACAGTAACCTCTGTCCTCAATGTGGCGCAAAAGAAGAGCCTGTGGAGCCTCATTTAAGAGTCTGGAAACACAGGACCAGCCAGAAACCGGCGAAGAAACCGGCGAAGGGGTGGCTCCTGTGAGGAAACCACTAAATAAGGCTCCACAGGCTCTTCTTTTGCATACTCATGTTTCCCAGGGCACGTCTTAGTGGTAAGCAGATCACAATGTACAAATATATGAATGGATAGTACAGAGATCTTTCTAATGATTTTTTTTTCACCTAGGCCTGTAACCATGACAAGAAGGCACCTAGAGGAAAGAAGGTTTCACCACCAGCACAGACAGGATCAGCACAGCGGTGAGTCAGTGTTGTAGCGGAGCTGATCCCCGCATGACACAGCAGAGCTGGGTCGGTGTTGTAGCGGAGCTGATGCACGCATGAGTCGGTGATGTAGCAGATGAGAGAGTCAGTGATGTAGCAGAAGAGAGAGTCGTTGATGTAGCAGAGGCAAGTCAAATTAACCCTTAAAGTGATGGTGACAAAGTCACTCTTAAAGTGTCAGTATCAACATTGCCACATTCGCTCATTAAAGGGACAGTACCAAAGTCACTTTCAAAGGGTGGGGTGGGGGTGGGGTACCAAAATCGATCTTAAAGGGACATTACATAACTCGCTCTTAAAAAGCACGGTACCAAAGTAGCTTTTAAAAAGACAGTACCAAAGTCACTCTTAAAGGAACAGTACTAAAGTCACTTTTAAAGGGACAGTATTAAAGTTGTTCTTAAAGGGTGGTGGCCAAAGTCACTCTTAACCCCTTAAGGACCGGGGCAATTTTGATTTTTGCGTTTTCGTTTTTTCCTCCTTGTGCATAAAAGGCCATAGCAGTTGCATTTTTTCACCTAGAAACCCACATGAGCCCTTATTTTTTGCGCCACTAATTGTACTTTGCAATGACAGGCTGAATTTTTGCATAAAGTACACTGCAAAAGCAGGAAAAAATTCAATGTGTGGTGAAATTGAAAAAAAAAAAACACATTTTGTGTTTTTAGTGGATATGTGTTTTTACGCCGTTCGCCCTGGGGTAAAACTGACTTGTTATATATGTTCCTCAAGTCGTTACGATTACAACGATATATAACATGTATAACTTTTCTTGTATCTGATGGCCTGTAAAAAATTAAAACCATTGTTTACAAATATACGTTCCTTAAAATCGCTCCATTCCCAGGGTTATAGCGCTTTTATCCTTTGGTCTATGGGGCTGTGTCAGGTGTCATTTTTTGCGCCATGACATGTTCTTTCTATCGGTACCTTGATTGCGCATATACGACTTTTTGATCGCTTTTTATTAACATTTTTCTGGATTTGATGCAACCAAAAATGCGCAATTTTGCACCTTGGGATTTTTTTGCCCTTACGCAGTTTACCGTACGAGATCAGGAATGTGATTTATAGTTCGGGCGATTACGCACGCGGCGATAGCACACATGTTTATTTATTTATTTACTTTTATTAATAACCTGGGAAAAGGGGGGTGATTCAGACTTTTATTAGGGGAGGGGGCTTTTTATTAATAATGACACTTTTTTTTTTACTTTTACACTTGTACTAGAAGCCCCCCTGGGGGACTTCTAGTATAAGTGCTTTGATCTCTCATAAAGATCTCTGCAGCATAGATATGCTGCAGAGATCCATGAGATAGGCACTCGTTTACTTCCGGCTGCTGCAGCCGGAAGTAAACGAGTGCCGAGCCGGGGACGGCGCCATCTTGGAGTGGTCCCCGGCCGGCTTCAGAAACGGAGATCGCTCCTCCGGGACAACGTCCCGGAGGAGCGATCTCCCCACTAGACACCAGGGATGACGCTGCAAACGGTAATCGGATGCAGCTGTCAACTTTGACAGCTGCATCCGATTACTGTATTAGCGGGCACGGCGATCGGACTGTGCCCGCTAATACCTGCAGTCCCGGGCTACAAGCGGCACCCGGGACCGCCGCGGTTCAGAGCGCGGCCCCGCTCTGAACGCCTTACCGACCGCAGGGCGTAAATATACGCCCGCAGTCGTTAAGGGGTTATAGGGACAGCACTAAAGTCGCTCTTCAAAGGGTGGTACCTATGTCGCTTTTAAAAGGACAGTACATAAGCTGGTCTTAAAGGAACCGTATATAGGTCACTCAAAGGGTTGGCACCAAAGCTTCTTCTCAAGGGACTGTATCAAAGTCACCCTTAAAGGAAGGGGAATTAAGGATTAAAGTTTTTCTTAAAAGGGAAATTGCTGTTAAAGGGGCGCTCTTTTAAAGCCTTATGTATTTCCCTGGAAATGCAAATCTAGTGTCCACCTGTTGTCTATTTCATTTGCACAACACCATTTGAAACTGATTGTCAATCAGTGTTGCTTCCTAGTGGACAGTTTGATCCCACAAAAGTTTGATGTACTTTGAGTTATATTGTGATGTTTAAGTGTTCCCCTTTTTTGAGCAATGTATAATATTACAAGTTATGGGCACAAAGATTTCATGTGATAGAACATTGATCCAAAGATTTATTTTGATTGCCATTTTAAAGTCTAAAAGGAATTAGCCCGCGTGATGGGGCAAATGGCAGTTTTTCTTTGCCTTCCTTTGGATCAACACAGTAGGAGTTCGGTAGGTTGAACTTGAAAGACTCTAGTTTTTTTTAACCCTATTAACTGTTATATCGTTGGCAGAAAAGCCTGACAGGTGACCCCATTTTTTTTTCATAAACTACAACCCCCCTAGAAATCATTTAGGAGTGTAATATTATTTAGATCTCACTGGTGTTTGAAGAAAATTTTTGCCATTAGGTGCTAAAAACTAAAATTTAAATTTTATTCTAGTAATATGCACATTTAACTCACATTACTCAATTTTACAAGGAACACAGGGACATATGCACCCAAAATTTGTTGCACAGTTTCACCTCAGTAAAGCAGTACTCAAGACGTGACCATAACTGCCTTTACTGTGCGAGATCAAGAATGTGATCATTTAATAGTTTGAGTGATTCTGCATGTGGTGATATCAAATATGTTTATTTTATTTTATTTACATTTATTTATAAGAGGAAGAGGGTGATTTAAACTTTTAATAAGAAAAGTTTACCTTTGTGATTTTAGGCTTCTCATACTGCATGTAACGAGATTTCACCACTTTTGCACCTGTCAAAAAAATGCTATTAGGTTATGAAACAATATATTACACAGTAAAATAAAAAAGTCAGCTGGCCATCAGTCACACTTAAAGTAGCAGTCCAGTTTTGTTTTTTGTTTTGTAATTTTTCCACCCGCTGCAGACTGGGACATATACTTGCTACACATTTGGAAAATAATAAAGTTTAACTTAAAGGGGTAGTGCGGTGGTAAACAATTATTTACAGAACAACACACATTACAAAGTTATACAACTTTGTAATGTATGTTATGTTCGTGAATCGCCCCCTTCCCAGTGTCCCACCACCCTTGCACATGTACCCGGGAGTGTGTGGTGCATTATACATACCTGATCCGTGTCGCGCCCGTCCGCCATCTTGTGCCAGGACGTCATCTTCGGACAGCCGGCCGAAAAGCTACGACTGTCCCTAGTGCCGGCCTGCCTCTGCAGCGTCACCAGATGCTCAGCCGCCAATGGCTGAGCACAGTTAGGCTCAGCCAACCGCGGCTGAGCACAGTTACGCTTAGCCAATCGCAGCTGAGCAGCTGATGACGCTGCAGAGGGCGACCGGCACTAGGGACAGTCGGAGCTGTTCGGCTGGCCGAAGATGACGTCATTGACAGAAGATCGGAGATGGGGGACGGCACGTGAGAGGTATGTATAATGCACCACACTTCCAAGTACACGGGCGGGGGGCGGGGAACACGGGAAAGGGGGTGATTCACAGACATAACATACATTACAAAGTTGTATAACTTTGTAATGTGTGTTATTCTGTGAATAATTTCTTAGCGCGGCACTACCCCTTTAACCGCTCTCCAGTGTCCTGCCTGTTCCTCCACACTTATCGCAGCTGCCGCTGGCAAGCCTGGAGCCATTTCTGAAGCGATGGCCCCCAATCACTGGCCGAGACAGGACAGCGCCACAACCAATGATTGGCTGAGTGGCTTGTCACTGCACAGACAGTTTCTGATGTGCCAGCGCAGCTGGGATAAGAAACCAGAAAGATAATATTAATTTTAATAATTTTCTATACATGATGCGTGGAAGGCGGCCAATAATTTTATTACATGTTGAAAGACAAAAATCAGCCAATGATCGGCTTTTAAGGAGGGGGCAAGTGTAAAATAAAAACAATGGGAGCAATTTTGCAATAGTTTTTCACATTTTGTTGTAAATAGCGCCGATACTGACGCGCTGTGCAGTCACTACCTACACTTGGGCGATACAAAACATGTGCTTTAATAAAACTGGAAAATTTGGATGCATGACATTGGCAATCCCATAGATTGGTGTTATGGTACAAGCTATACTTCTTCTGGCCCTATCATACCACCACCTTTACAATCCCTGGGAAGCTGCACACCCAGGCTCCTGCATAGGAGTCACACAGGCAGCAATCACAACACGTGAACTTCAAGCCCCGGGCACCAGTCTTACCCACCATGGTCCCAAGATGCACTGGGTGCTGATAGCCCAGTGACAGCCAATGTGGGAAGTCTCAGCCCCATGTCCACAAATGACCGCACACATTTCCTACTGGTAAGGTCCTTCTGCACAGTGAGCAGCCGCTCCCATTGGTTCTCGACTGGGTATGTGTGAAGGGTTAACTGCAGTTGTAGCAGGATTCCAGCTGTGTATTACAGCCAAGATCCTGCTGCTCTAGCGCCGTAGTGATAGATAGTGAATGATAGTGTGCAAAATTAAATTTAGTGTTTCCAAAATTACATCCTTCTGGTACGTCCCTTCAGAACGTGCACCAACCACTAGATGGCCCTGAACCGTAAGTTGCACACAGACGTGCCAGGATAAAACTGTTGACCATCACAGGATACACATGTAATACACCTGTAAACTTACATAGGAAAAGGAAACCACTGAGGGTTATCTTTGAGAAGGGCTTTTTCTCTGTGTTCCTGATCTAATGCAGTCAAAATGCAGTCTCTTCGGTGGAGCTGTCGTGGTGAAATGCAAATGTATCTAGACAAAAAAGCCTAGACTATTATTTCCCTTGCAGCGCACAAAGCGTACCACAAGGAGGCAGAAACACATCATCTACTGAAGGTCTAACATCCTGGTGTTTGTAATGTCCTTTTACAGAAATATTACCAACACAATTATAACCAAGGGTTTTCTTTGTCTATTGTATAACTGAACACTTCCTGATAAACAAGTAGCAAAAAGTACCTTATAAAGCTTTGTGTTCTCTTGATTTCTGACTGCACTTTGTAATTTTTTACCAAACATAACAGATTTGACTTAACCTTTGTGCACTTTTCATGCACAAGTTCCTAATGCAGTCGATGTCTGCTCGATATCACACTATCATTTATAGTAAGAAATGTAACAAAAGTCATCTTTACTTGTAAGATACTTTAAAAAGCACAATAAAATTATTTTCACATTAAAGCAACACTATGAGACCCGACTCCTAGGACATTGTTGTACACGGTTTCTAAAAAGGAAAACTTCAGAAATCTACCACAGCAAAAACCAGTGGCATGTGGAATTTCTTCAGTATTGTAATATGGTATATAAGCAGCTTTTTCAATTAAAGGGGTAGTGCGGCGCTCAGAAATTATTCACAGAATAACACACATTACAAAGTTATAGAACTTTGTATTGTATGTTATGTCTGTGAATCGCCCCGTTCCCCGTGTCCCACCACCCCCACCCGTGTACCCGGAAGTGTGGTGCATTATACATTACCTGATCCGTGTCGAGGGCTGTCCGCCATCTTGTGCCAAACGTCATCTTCGGACCCGTCCCCCCTCCGCCACGTCACAACTGTGCTCAGCCGCGATTGGCTGAGCACAGTTATGCTCAGCCAATCGCGGTTGAGCGGCTGATGACGCGGCCACGTTATCAGCTGCTCAGCCGCGCTTGGCTGAGCACAGTTATGCTCAGCCAATCGCGGCTGAGCATCGGATGACGCTGCAGAGGACGGCCGGCATTCGGGACAATCGGAGCTGTTCGCCGTCCACTAGAAGAAGACGTCACTCACTGAAGATCGGAGACGGGTGTCGGCACGTGACAGATATGTATAGCGCACCACACTTCTGGGTACACGGGTGGGGGTGGTGGGACACGGGGAAGGGGGCCATTCACAGACTTAACATACATTACAAAGTTGTATAACTTTGTAATGTGTGTTAGTCTGTGAATAATTTCTGAGCGCCGCACAACCCCTTTAAGTCCAGTGAAAATTTTTATTAAAGTATTGTATTGCCCTCCAAAAGTTATACAAATCACCAATATACATATTATGGGAAATGTTTATAAAGTGTTTTTTTCTCTGCACTTACTACGGCATCAAGGCTTCACTTCCTGGATAAAATGGTGATGTCCCAACCCGACTCCCAGAGCTGTGCGGGCTGTGGCTGCTGGAGAGGATGATGGCAGGGGGACACTGAGGGACACAGGGCACTGGAGGACACTGAGCATCTCTCTGCCATCATCCTCTCCAGCAGCCACAGCCCGCACAGCTCTGAGTTGGGCCGTGACATCACCATTTTATCCAGGAAGTGAAGCCTTGATGCAGTAGTAAGTGCAGGGGAAAAAAGGACTTTATAAGCATTTCCTGTAATAAGTGTATATTGGTGATTTGTATACATTTTTGGGGGCAACAAAAATTTTCGCCGGACTTTCAGCGTTAGTGCGGATATGCCAGTGGCACGGTCCTTTTTTTAAACCGCCGCATGGTTCCCGCGCACAGCGCTGGTCTTTTCGGGAGCACCAGCCCTCCACGGAACTAAATCCAAACTAAATGGATAAACAGAGTTAGACAGGCTATAGATAGAAGTGACATATCAGGAATCACATCATCCACATAGAGATAAGACCCACTAGAAATCAGATATGTCCAGCTGCATGCAGTCCTGAGCGCCGTATTAATTAGGCGGGATGCAACAGGTAACATCAGCACTACTGTGCATCGGAAGCCTACAGCGACCAATTCCCTACTGGCATGGCAAAGCAGCCACCCAAGATCTCTTCTGACGGGCATACCCAAAGGCCAATTTTTGCGCATGAGGCACAACTGCTCTACAGAACATGAGTTTAAAGTACAATCTGATGACCTTAGGAGACGTTTCCGTGCTCGTGGGTACCCCGATAGGGTGTTGAGACCTGCATTTAGGGAAGCTAAAAATAGAGATAGAGCCGGACTATTGACACCGCGACCTAGACACGTTGGTGACAACGTAACCCGTATTATAGGCACATATGATTCAGGAGCCACACAGGTGAGACAGATACTGCAAAAACACTGGGATATATTGAGGCTCGACCTGGACCTCAGGGACAAAATAGGGACAACCCCCCAAGTAACATACAGGAGGGGACGGAGCCTGAGGGACCGTTTGGTCAAGAGTCACTTTACACCCCCCAGTATAGGAGAGACATGGCTAACCCGTCAAAAACCAGGGTGCTATCGATGCAGTGGATGTATTGCATGCCAACATGTGGAACGCACACGAGTGTTTAAGAGTAATATCACAGGACAGGAGTATGAAATTAGAAATTTCATTAACTGTAGATCTCGTGGGGTGATTTATAAAGCCACATGCGAGTGTGGTATGGAATACATCGGTAAAACGATGAGAGAATTTCATAGAAGGATAGGGGAACATCTTAGGGTTGTGATCAACAAGACAGACAAACCCATAGCCCGTCATATTAATGTATGTCACATGGGCAGGATGACAGGACTGTCTTTTGTGGGCCTGGAATTGGTGCGGCCCCCAGTGAGAGATGGGGAATGGGATAAGCTGATCCTTAAAAAGGAATGTGAATGGATCTTCAGGATGAAGACCACAGCTCCTATGGGGCTTAATGAACAATTAAATTTTGCTTGTTTTTTGTGAACTGTCCACAAACCCCCCCCCCCCCCCGTGTAAACCTTGAGTTTGGGTTAAGATCATGATCCAGACAGATGCAGACGTCTGTAGCCACTGCTCCAAGACACACACTCAGCGTGCACACTTGCACGGAGTGTATCACGGCCTTTGCTTGCCACTGCAGCAGCCGGTGAGTGTACCCCGTTTTAGACATGGTGTCGCCAGTTTGTTCATGTCGCCAGTTTGTTTTATTCCAACAGTTAAGCCCCAACTATAACTATTCCCTGTATTGTACCTTGCCTCCTTGAGAAATCCGGCTATCTGGAAGAAACGCGTCGGAGGGTAAGGGACCAGCGTTACTGCTTTTAGGGCATAACAGGGTGTTGATTCACCAAGGGGTAGACCAGGGTAGGGGTCGCCCTTTTAAGGGCGAGTGCCCAGCTCCCCCCTGTGCGAGTAGGGGTAGTTTATTCATACCACTCGGTTAGGGCATAATAGGGTTAGAAGGTCCCTGTCCCGAGTGTATCCTTCTACCCTGGTGTTATCATTAACCTATGACCATAACTGAAGCAGTACACCGAGATAATAGTTTATGGCTCTAGGTATATACCATTAAGAACAGTGACTGCAGATTTACACTTTTGCGTGTTTCGTGTTGTATATTGGTCCGTTTACGTGGGGTATAATTTTTACTTGTATTTATTAAACGTTAGGTTTTATATATTGTTTGTGCACCCCCTCCTGTGAATTCTATGATATAATTGATGGGGTGCAGCTTAACACACTCCCCGAGTGGATATGTGTACTGTGTTTGCACTCGGGTATATAACAGGCTTTGACAAACAAGGCAGGAGTGATGCTGCATAGGCTGGGAGAACACGTGCCGGATGATGGGAGTAGGAGTATGAGAGAAAATAGCGTTGCTGGGTGGATTAGCTTGAGAATAATACTTGCTGTGAATACTTGAAACGATGATGAGAGATAACGGAATGACACCCAGATGAGAGAAGGAACTCCGGACACTTGAGCAGGCAGACACAGCTGAAGACTTGAAATACAGCAGAGCACCTGATCCACACTTCTAGTGGTGAAGTGGGACCTGCGACATGTCCAACTCCTCTGAGGCAGGAGAGAGACGACACACACCCTCTTGCTTGGAAGCAGGGGGAAGACTCACTTGTTAGGAGGAAGTGGGAGGTCACATGGTTGCCCCTGGCCAGAGCTAGTCGGCCATTGGAGGAACCATGGTTACAGGGCACTGGCATGGTCACGTGATCAGCAGCCTTGCATACCACTGTACAATGTAATAATACACAGGAATATATAAGAATATGCATGAGAATACACATAACCAGAGAATAACAGGGGAATACTAGCAGCAGTTGCAGTGCAAACACTTACCAGAACAGGCATTGACATAGCAATAGAAATGAGCATAATAGGAGTAGTAGTCTGCATGTTCTGGGACACTGCATGTAGGGAGCAAGAGCCTGGACATCCCCCTCCTTACAGTCTGTTTGATCCTCCCAGGTACACAAAGGATTAAGCAGAGAGACAGGAGTAAGTGTCCTCAGCGTGACAGGGAGGGAGAAGGAGACAGACATCCCAACAGCAGCACACACTAACAGATAGTAATCCTGCATCTGTACTACTGCTGCTGCTGGGATGTCGTATGTACGTACTGTACAGTCACTGTTACCTGTGCCCCTTGCCTGTTTCTGAAAGTCTGCAGCTGCTGAACAGTGTCAGATGTCAGTTATCCCTGCAGATAGCAGCTGTGCAGAGCAGTCCCAGCGGGAAGGAGTGACGTAACAGCTGCCCCGAGGCATCATATGCTGGATTCAAGGTACAATGCTCTGTGAGAGGCCATCGCGAATCCATCACATCCTGAGGTCATCGTATGTCGGGGGATTACTGAATGTTCTTTTTTTTTGTAGTTATGCTAAAAAAACAAAGCTGAACTTACTAGAAATCCAGGTCTAGTCTCCTGAAGACAGCTTTTTAGACTTGTGCTGATTAAGAAAAAAAAGACTAAACCCAGGAATTCCAGCCCGTACAGAGAGTCACAGCTCAATGTGTCCATCAGTCACATGACTGCCTTCTCTCTGTGAGCGCTCAGATGGCCTGGGATACATAGGACTTACAGTTTTCTGACTCTTTGAGAAAAAAAGTGTCAGAAAACAGGAAGTGCTGCGTTTTCCATGAGAACAACAAAAAAAAAAATAATGAATGTAAATTGCAAACTTGCTTTATATCACATCTACTGTTGATTTACATTTTGAAAATTATAACAGTGACACTTTTTTTTCCTTTCTTTTTATTGATTTACACTTTATTACAAGTTCACTTATAAAAACAAAAGAAATAAGAATACACTTTCCACCAATAGTATAATACCCTCTCACACATTATTTACATATATGAGTATTTTGCCCAACGTACCCTCCCACCCCTAACGGCCTCACCACCAATCTTCTATCTACCCCTACTCTTCAGCACTTACCCCACTATAAAAAAAGGGAATATAGAGCCTACAACAAACAAAACCACAAAGAAAAAAACAAAAAACAAGAAAAACCTCACAAAACTTACTTATGTATATGCGGCTACCCCCAGACTGCCTCCTCCACCCTATATTCTGAACATCATCTTTCACTGCTCATCCACACCGACCTGGTGCCTGCCCTAAGCTGCCACCCTATCAATATATCTCCTCTGCCTCTCCCTTAGTAGGTCTATAACCCACTCTTAGGTTGGCGAACAGAGCAAAACATCATAACAATCATATCAGAGTAGTAATACAACCACTATGACACTCCCTTCTTTCCGTTTTCTTATTCCTTCCTTTCTTATTCTTACTCCTTTCCCTTTACTTTAAGCGGAGAGGGAGGGAGGAACACAGGGACCGCACTACCAGCCCCCCCATCCACTCAACCCCCTCCACCCACTGACAGATAATTAGCTAAACTTACTTTTCAAGTCTCAGCACATATATTATTTAGAGGAAGTGCGGGACAAGGTTCGCCAGTAAGGGGTAGGGACCAAAGGCAAGGGGAAAATAACCCGGGCCCAGCCAAAGAACCGCTGGCCGAAAGCATTAATATCCAGAAAAAAAGAAAAAAACAAACAAAACAGTGACACTTAAAACATAACCCACTTACAAGTATACTAGAAAAAAAAATAGCAGGTTAGGTAAATCTTGTAGGTTTAAATCTTCTTCTGTTTTCAACTCAAAGTAAAACATTAAGAAATACACTGACCTTTGATTTTTTTCATAGCCGCATCACCACTACTACCCCCTGAGCTGTTTTGTGACCCATTTTCCAATGAATTTGGCCTGCAATACAATTACAAAAAAATACATTCATATTTATTCTAACTAAAAAAAAGTTAACAAAAACAGGCTAAGAACAGGCATAAAAGGTGCATTAGTCCTGTGCAAAGAGGTTATAAAAACATGCAAGCTATATAAAACTGTCTGTTGAAATCTTTCAAGAAAAATTAATTGTATCGACCCACTCAATTTGTATTGCCATTATTATGCAAGCTAATAAACATACAAAACTTTCTAACTTTCTGTTATGTTCCCATTAGTGATGTTACGATACCAGAATTTTGAGTTCAATACCAACTTCTTTTTTTCAATGCTCGATGCCAATTCGATACTTCCTAAATCATATTTAAAAACAAAACAAAAAACACTAGAATAGAAATGACCCCCCCCCCGACTGTTAGGTCAGTACGAACCAGTTTATGTTCCTTTCATCTTATTACTTTACAAATAAAATCCTCATTATTTAAAATAAATGTACCATGTTTTTATGTGGTACTGAATTTGGTGGTTTCTGCGCTTGCTCTGTTTACCCCGCGTGATCAGGAAGGTGACAGGTAGTATGGACAATAACACTTCAGTTATCAGGGTATGATAGGGACTGTAGTCATGTAACACACACCAGGTATCAAGGAGATGATGGGGGTTGTAGTCATGCAACACACACCAGCTATCAGGGAGATGATGGGGGTTGTAGTCATGTAACACACCAGCTGAGGGATGATGGGGACTGTAGTCATGTAAAACACACACCAGCTATCAGGGGGATGATGGGGACTGTAGTCATGTAACACACATCAGCAATCAAGGGGGATGATGGGGTAGTAGTCATGTAACACACACCAGCTATCAGGGGGATGGTGGTGGTTGTAGTCATGTAACACACCAGCAATCGGCGGGATGATGGTGTTGTAGTAGTCATGTAACACACCAGCAATCAGGGGGATAATGGGCACTGTAGTCATGTAACACACACCAGCTATCAGAGGGATGATGGGGGTAGTAGTCATGCAACACACTTCAGCTATGAGGGGATGATGGGGGTAGTAGTCATGTAACACACTTCAGCTATGAGGGGGGTGATGGAGATTGTAGGTTCACTACTTCTTCCAGCAGGGTGACCTGGATCTGGGCAGCTACAGCCCCCCTCCCCTTCCCAGTGAGAGCCAGGCCGACTGTTCTCCCCCCCCCCCCACACACACACATACATACATAGACACACTTCTCCTCCGGTCTCCCCCCCTCCAGCCTTGTTCTCTCATCTCCTCTTCTGGACCGCAGCGCCTTTCTCTTCCCTCTGCAGCCGCCGACCCTGCTCTGACCTTTTTAAGTCCCTGAGCTATGCAAGGCTATATATTATTGCTATAGCACTGCATAGCATCAGTAAAATCAAGGCTGTGCTAGTAGAATCTGGCTGAGGGGGGGGGGGGGCGATCAGACACTTCACAGCCACCTCAAGGGATAAATGACTTCAGCCAGCGGAATCGTGGGCTGCAGCCGGGGTCTGCTACACACAGTAGCCGACCCTGCTGCATATGGAGGGGGCTAGGAGAGGGTTAAATGCCGCTGTCAGTGTGACAGCGGCATCTGTACAGTTACATAGCCGGCACAAGTGATCGCTGTGTGCTGGCTAGTTGAAGTTGGCGCCGCTGAAACAGAGAGAGGGAGGGAGGGCTGAGGAGAAAGACAGTACAGGGGACACGCAGAAGACATGACAGGCACTTGGCTCGCTGCCCTCCATGTCTCCTGCTGTATACTTTATGATAAGCCGATATAAAGTATTGAATACCAGGAAATCCTGGTATCGAACCGAAAATATGCCCCGAAAATTGATAGTAGAATTGATTTTTCGGTGCATCGTGCATCTCTAGTTCCCATATGCCATATGGCTGGAGATGCTGAGAATGAAGGTAATTCTCTTCTTATCTTCATCCTCAGCATTGCTTTTGTAAATCTGAAAGGGGTATTCCCCCCTAAATCATTTTTGCTTTAATAGATTGCCCACCCATAGCCTTCCATCTTTCCAATATACATTTATTATGGATTCTGCACAGTTTTACTGTTTTCTGGGTACACTCACTCCCTCTGGTCGCATAAAATCATCAAAACTCAGTCCAGTCCGACACTACTCCCTGCTCCTTGTCCCAACCCTCTGTGTCAGGGATCACGTGTCCTCCATCTCTTCAATGGGCAGGGTTAGCGATTATAACCCTACCCACTGAAGAGAGGGATGACAGTCTCATAAGTTATGCTACTCTGCCGGAACAAACACAGGGTGGGTGTTTGCCTGCACAAACACCCGCTCCGTCCCAAAGCACCTCCCCAGCCTTATAACGCTTTTATTTGTTGGTCCATGAGGCTGTGTGAGGTCTAATTTGTGCCATGATTTGTAATTTCTATTGGTACCTTGCTTGCGTATATGCAATTTTTTGATCACTTTTTATTACATTTTTTCTGAATCTGATGTGACCAAAAATACACAATTTTTGGCGCTTACGCTGTTTACCGTGCAAGATCAAGAATGTGATAGTTTAATAGTTTAAGCGATTACACACAAGGCGATACCAAATAGTTTCATGTTTTTTTTTTTTTTTATTTATAAAATGGGAAAAGGGGGGCGATTCAAA
This sequence comes from Dendropsophus ebraccatus, assembly GCF_027789765.1. Taxonomy (NCBI): domain Eukaryota; kingdom Metazoa; phylum Chordata; class Amphibia; order Anura; family Hylidae; genus Dendropsophus; species Dendropsophus ebraccatus. The sequence goes on from NC_091456.1 coordinate 97,038,446, forward strand.
CTTTTAATATGAGAATAAGAAGAAAGGGACGGGAGGGAGAAGGGCACTTCCTTGTGCAGTATAATTGGTGTAGATCTACGGAGAATGCTCCACCAAAAAAAAAAAAATTGCTTGAGAAAGGCCCCCATGTAATAGGAGGCCGAAACGCAATGCACCCTGTATATATTTTTTATGATATGGACAATAAATTATACTATTAAGTAAAGTGGCGAATGATGCGATACTTGTATACTAGCAAGGTTATGCACGTCACCCTGCATCCATCTACTCATCACCTGCGCCCCCCCTTCCTTGGAGAATTGCATTATCCTCAGGTCTAGTAAGAGTTCTTCGTTCTTCAAACTTTTAAATATGGGAAGGGGCTTTATATTATTAACCTCTAAAGGACAGGGCCACTTTTCGTTTTTGCGTTTTCGTTTTTTCCTTCTTGTGTTTAAAAGGCCATAGCACTTGCATTTTTCTACCTAGAAACCCAAATGAGCCCTTATTTTTTGCGTCACTAATTGTACTTTGCAATGACAGGCTGAATTTTTGCATAAAGTACACTGCGAAACCAGGAAAAAATTCAAAGTGTGGTAAAATTGAACAAAAAAACACATTTCTTTTAGTTGGGGGGGTATTTGTTTGTACACCATTCGCCCTGGGGTAAAACTGACTTGTTATGCATGTTCCTCAAGTTGTTACGATTACAACAATATATTACATATATAACTTTTCTTTTATCTGATGGCTTGTAAAAAATTCAAACCATTGTTAACAAATATAGTTTCCTTAAAATTGCTCTATTCCCAGGCTTATAGAGCTTTTATCCTTTGCTCTATGGGGCTGTGTGAGGTGTCAGTTTTTGCGCCATGATGTTTACTTTCTATCGGTACCTTGATTGCGCATATGCGACTTTTTGATCACTTTTTATTACATTTTTTCTAGATTTGATGCGACCAAAAATGTGCAATTTTGCACTTTGGGATGTTTTTGCGCTTACGCCATTTACCGTGCAAGATCAGGAATGTGATTAATTAATAGTTCGGGCAAACTAAAATGTTTTATTTATTTTTATTTAAAACATGGGAAAAGGGGGGTTATTCTGACTTTTATTAGGGGAGGGGGCTTTTTACTAATAACAACAGTCCTGGGGGACTTCTAGTATAAGTATACTGATCTCTCATTTAGATCTTTGCTGTATACTTATACAGCAAAGATCAATGAGATCGGCACTCGGATGCTTTCGGCTGCTGCAGCCGAAAGCATCCGAGTGCCGAGTCGGGATCAGCGCCATTTTGGAGACGACACCCGGCCGGTAAAGATGTGTGGATCGCTTCTCCGGGACAACATCCTGGAGGAGCGATCCACCGCACTAGACACCAGGGAAGTGCAGCATCCGGTAATCTGATGCAGCTGTCATCTTTGACAGCTGCATCTGATTACTGTAATAGCCGCGGCCCCGGGCTACACGCGGCACCGCGGCGGTTCAGAGCGGGGTCGCTGCGCGGCCCCGCTCTGAACACCTCTTAAGGACGCATGACGTACCGGTACGTCATGCGTCCTTAACAGGTTAAGAGACTTTTTTTTATGTAAATACATTAACTTTTAGCCCCACTAGGGGACAACATTGTGAACTTAGAGTGACTGTACCACCAGGCCCAGGCTAAAGCACTGGGGTTGTGCTGACCCACCCTTAGTGGGAGTACCCCCCCCCCATGATAGGGTTCCATTGATTCTAATGGAGTCACGTCATGGAGGGGCTGGGGTTTCTTCCTACTGGGGGTGGGTCGGCCCGCCTCCAGTGCTTCAGCCTGGGCCTGGTGGTACTGTCACTTTAACTGTATATTTATACTACATGGAATCCATTTTTCTGCAGATCAATTCTAAGGGCTGCTGAAGCCCATAGTAATTGATCTGCAAGCCGGGATCAGCGCACTGAGTCCCACCAGAGAGGTAATGGTGATCGGGCTTCCCCAATCGCATCAGGGGAAGCCTGATCACTGCCACTGAACTACAAATGATGTTTTTTAACGGCATTTAAATGCAGCTGTCAATTTTGACAGCCGCATTTAAATGTCTAATAAGCCACGGACCCAGGTTACTCATAGCAGCTGGGAGTGGCAGGATACAGAGCGAGTTTGCGGCACAACCCCTCTCTGAATCCTGGTAGCGGACACCTGCCGTACTGGTACGGCATGTGTCCTTAAGGGGTTAAACATACATAAAACGTGTTCAACTATGTTTTCATTTATGCTAAAAAAACAACAACAACTTTTTATGACAATAAAATAATAATAAAAAAAAAAAAAAAGAGGATCCAAACTGCTGCACACAATTGCATCAGGTTTTCCACAGAAACGGATATGTTAAAGTGACTGTACCACCAGGCCCAGACTGAAGCACTGGAGGCGGGCCGACCCACCCTTAGTGGGAAGAAACTCCAGCCCCTCCATGACGTGACTCCAATAAAATCAATGGAACCCTATCATAGAGGAGCAAGGGTTTCCTCCCACTAAGGGTGGGTCGGCCCGCCTCCAGTGCTTTAGCCTTGGCCTGATGGTACAGTCACTTTAAACGGACTGCAAAAACGTAGTGTGGCTCTACCGTGAGACACCACAAAAGTGTTAAATAGGCAATAACGTTATTTCCTAAGACAGACATGGCAAGAGAGCAAATAGTGACTCCATAATTCTGTGAGTTACGAGAGACTCAGACTGGAGTCTTTCTCTTTTATATCTGGCCCAGACCATTATGGCGACTTCTCTTGCTGAGAGTTTGCTACTAACACGTCTGTGGCCCCTCACTTCTGTAGCATCCCCAAACTCACACAATTTACCTGACCGCTAAATAAATTCATGCCCCCTTATTACATTTAGGGTAGCTTCACACGTACCGAGTCGGCTAGGTCCTGGCAGATCACTTTCACTACATACACACAGCGGTCTGAACGACCGCTGCGTGTATGTAATTCTGCCGGCCACTTAACCCCTTCAGCTGCCGCCCGGCTCCCGCTCCATATACATTACCTATCCTCGCTGCACGGGGGCCCGGCGTAATGCTCTCCCACCCGGCCAATCAGTGGCTGCGGCAGGGCAACACACTGATTGGCCGGGCGGGAGAGCAGTACGCCGGGACCCGTGCAGCGAGGAGAAGTAATGTATACAGAGCCAGAGCCGGAGTCGGGCGGCAGCTGAGGGGGCTCATTGCCCGTTAGCCAGAATCCTACTCCACACTGACGAGGGGCAACTACCCCGAAACGATCGTCTGTGGATGGATGCCTGCCTGCCTTGATAAACCCTTGTCATGTCGCAATACTCGCCACAGAGTTAGACTTTGACGTAAAAGGGGCCACCCTGGTATTTCCCTATTTATGTTCCAATACTCGCAACCGAGTGGGACTTAAGGGACTACATATCATGGTGGTTTGGTGATCTCCTCACTGGGAGGCACACCTTAGCAATAGGCTTTTCTCTCCTGGAGGGATATCTGGCTATTCCCGTGTTTTGAGACTCGTAACTGAGGCTCCACAGACCCTTCTTTTGCATATTTAAATTTGTAGGGGGCAATGCATCAGTGGAGACTCTTCAGTGAGTACTCCATCTGATTTTTTGTCGCTGGTCTCCCTGAGCTTAGCGATTGCTGTGTTTTGTGGGTTTAAGCGGCCAGCAGAATACATACACGCAGCGGTCATTCAGACCGCTGTGTGTATGTAGTGAAAGTGATCTGCCAGGCCCTAGCCGACTCGCAGCGTTATTAACGCTGCGAGTCGGTACGTGTGAAGCTACCCTTAACGAGGTTATCCAGGGTCAAAAAAACATGGCCACTTTCCTTCCAGAAACAACAGGACTCTTCAGTTTCGGTGGGGTTTCGCAACTCATTTCTATTGAAGTGAATATATCTGAATTGCAAACCACACCTGAACTAGAGACAAGAGTCATGCTGTTTCTGGAAGTAAGCGGCCATGTTTTTTTAATCTTGGATATCTCCTTCAACCTAATACACCCCGCCCTCCCCAAAAGGAGATACCCTGGTCACAGCAGCTCCTCAGCTACACACACACATAACCTCCTTCTTACACGCACCAAGCCCTGAAATTAATAGAGCTTCAACATAAATAATAACACTCACCCAGATTCTGCCATTTCTTTGACTCTCCCGCCAAATAGTCAAACTGAGCTCAGTGCGCATGCGTGGTCTTGTCAAAGAGATGCGTTATTCAGAGACTATCTACATTTGTTTTCTTTTTTCTCGGAGGACCGTTGGTCTTGCCTGTGTTCTCTATGGTAAGAGCGGCGCTCGTCGCGTTTTCTCTATGACCATGGAGGAGTGGAGGCTTGGGACGTCTGTGTGGGCAGGGCTGGAGTAAAGTTACAGCCGTGACGTCACGGGGAGGAAGTACTGCAAGGAGGGAGAGGGAGAGCAGAGAGTGAGCGGAGCTTCCTTCTGCAGAAAGACTAGAAGAAAGAAAAGTTTTGTGAAGAAAAGTCTCTGAAAGCGGCCGCGGGACGGAAAAGTTCCAGAAAAGCAGTCGTGGAGGAGGAGAAGGAATGTAGGAAGAAGAGACTGTGTAGGTGAGAGGGACTCCCTAGACACTGGCACACGCTCAATGGGAGGCAGTGAAAGTGTCCAGGCTCTGCTGTTAACCCTCTAAGGTGTGACTGGCACCTCTCCTAGTACATGGCCCCTGGGAGAGCGAGCTCCGGCAGGAGTGTGAGGTGAGTGCCGCCTGGCATGGCTCGCTCCATTGTGGAGCCCTGGCGTCCTAGAGCTGGCTCCCATCTGCTGGCTAGGGGTAATGGGCAGCAGCAGCATCCACTGCATGAGGCCAGATGGGTCGGAGCTATAGGGAGGCGCACCTACTAACACTGGGCTCATTGCTGTCAACTTCCTGTGCTACAGGGGCTGGCCCCATGCCATAGGTATATAGAAGCCCCACCTTGGCAGCTGATATATTGGCAGTCCCATACTTTATATGAGTGCTGTGGTGGTGGTAGCCTGCAGGGCTATGAGGAGTTGCCGGCCATTTCCCTCAGTCATTTGTCTGTCATCAGGCTCCAGACTACACACTGACGTCATCTATTGGTGGTCTAGATGTCAGACTGCGCCTGCTTTGTATCACTAGAATGCCCTCCACAACCGATGGAACCCCAAGAGGGTCCAGATTCCATACAGTCATGTGTTGGATGGCTTCATTGGGGGCCTGCTCCAGTACATTAATCAATGAGGGGGATCCTCTAAGGGCCGTATTCCACCAAACGATTATTGTTTGCATAATCGTTAACGCTTAACGATCTCAAACGACCGCTATTGCGAAAGACCTGAAAATGTTCACTCATTTCCATGGAACGATAATCGTTACTTATGATCGAAATTGCGATAGTTTTTCCTCGCTATTTCTTCGCTATTGCGTTCGTATCTATTGCGAACGACCGAACGATGTCTTATTCAATGCGAACATTTTGCGAACGAGCAACGATAAAAATAGGTCCAGGTCTTATAAAGTGATCAACGATTTCTCGTTCGGTCGTTAATTGTTAACTGCATTTCAACCGAACGATTATCGTTTAGATTCGAACGATTTAACGATAATCTGAATGATAATCGTCCAGTGGAATAGGGCCCTTAGGCTTTGAGAGCTGGGCATATCACTGGGCATCATGCAATGGCTTGTGGTAAGGAACCGAACGCAAGAACTAGGGGACACATCCTGAGGTTAGTTGGGGGGGGAGATCAGGAGCAATGTGAGACAATATTATTTTACTGAAAGAGTAGTAGATGCTTGGAAGAAATTTCCAGCTGATGTGGTAGGTAAATCTACAGTAACTAAATGTAAACATGCCTGGGATAAACATATATCTATCCTAAGAAAATAAGGTAATGCTGTACTGAAATACAAAACTGTTTGCCAAAACCTACAGTTGGGCTGAAAACCTAGAATAAGGCTAGAATCATGTGTGTATGCTGTCCATCCCAAGTACCTATCAGTATCCCATGAGAAGCAGATGCCAGATGTGTTGCCATCTTATTCTTAGACAGAGGGATGCCGAAAGATACTTGTGACAGACAGCATAAACATGGTGTGAACCTAGCCTAAAGTGCTAAGCTTTCCATTATGGTTTTTCTCAGTAAGTTCTGCTTCTGATTTTGGATAAAAATACTGTGTTTGAAGTGAGCATGTTTAAATAGCCAAAACCCCATGGTGACCCACAAATAGTGTCGATTTTCACCTAAAAAACAAACAAGATTTTTGCCTGGATGCACATTTTTAGTTCAGTTTCTTGAGCCAGACCAGAGTGGATCACGTAGGAACTATACATATAAGTCCTTACTTTATATTTACAGTTACTTTTTGCACCAGTTTTGTTAAAATTAAATGTTTTACATCTTTCTGCTATACTTTCTGGGGGACATTTTTTTAAGACCGACGTGCGAGTACACTGATCTTAAATTAGGCCCCGTCCTCCATTACCACACCAGAGTCACTAAGAGGCACATGTATCTTAGTGAATTTGGCGGGACCTACACAGGAATTGTCTGAAAATGTACACCTGTTTCTGGAGCAGGTGTAAATTTTTGCCTGGTTTACACTTATTTCCAGGTGTAAATGTTAAAAAATGACTGCCTCCTTTGTTAATACAGCCGCAGTTATGGCACGTGACCAGTGGCTCTATTAATTCTTATGGAGCCCCCGGAAAGAGCCAAATGCTGTGCTTGGCTATTCCCGGTGGCTCCACAGGAACCCCTTAATGACAGATGACGTATATTTGGATCTGTTGGGTCCTGAGCGCTCCTGCGTCCCCAATCCTGCGCCATAGTGCGGATGAGCGCCACAACTTTGGGCACTGGCTTTAGGCCATCAGCGTGCCTACGTGCCACTCCTCCGCCCTACAGTGCATGCGCGATTCTAGATGCAGGAGCATGCAGGACCCGACAGATCCAGGGTGCATGCGCAAACTGGCAAGTCGGTGCGCGGCCCCTGCCAGCAACGTCACCATGAAGCAGGAGGCTTGGCCGCAATCAAGCAGGGAGGACCAGGCAGAAAACAGGGAGGAGGATGTGGTGGTGAGGCGTGCCAAAGTTTGGCACAAATACCTCACCACTTCTCCTCTTCGACACTTGGATGCAAAGTTACGGGCAAGAATGTGAAAAATCTACTGCACCGATGGCTACAAGAAAGGTACCACACACAATAAGGGACATGCACCTTCACTACAATGTCAGCACCTCAGGACCAGCCTAGGTGCTGGCAAATTCCCTTTAACTCAAGGCTAACTCCGATAGCTGGTGGTGCCTGGGCCAAGATATAGCACATAAAAAGAAATTCCCGGCATTCGCCAATTCTTCTGCAAGGTGATTTATTTACAAGTGTAAATACAGACAGACATCAAGGACGCGTTTCGGCGTATAGCCTTGTTGAGAAAGGCTATACGCCGAAACGCGTCCTTGATATCTGTCTGTATTTACACTTGTAAATAAATCACCTTGCAGAAGAATTGGCGAGTGCCGGGAATTTCTTTTTATGTTTTAAACGTTAAGAAACTTTGTAATTTGCTCTTTGTGCTGTGCATTACTGTGCATTTTTAGCTATGTCTACTTGATGGACATTCTAAACTGTCATGTTTACAGCTGATTGTCTGAGTTCCCGACCACCTCTCTGTATTATCAGCAATGGCCAGGCTGGTGACTCTCTCCTTCAGGGCTCTGCTTTGAAAGTAGTGGTGGTTTGGGGTCTTAGGGTGCGTTAACACAGAGAGATTTATCTGATAGATTTTTTTAAGCAAAAGCCAGGATTGGATTTGAAAAAAGGAGAAATCTCAGTCTTAAATGTCCTGTTCTCTGTTTATAGTCTGTTCCTGGCTTTGTCTTCAAAGATCTGTCAGATAAATCTCTCTGTAAATGTACCATTAGAGGTCTCCAGCTTCCTGCTTTTTTTTAGATAACTACACCACCTTTGTCCCCAGTTTGGGTGCAGTTGTGCAGCTTAGTTTTATTGAAGTAAATAGTTTTTTTGTGAGAAAGTAGTAATGCTTTTTATGGATGACCCATTTTGAAGGGGTATTTCCACCAGGTTGCTTGCCGCAGCTCCATTCATTCTCTATAGAGCTGCAGAAGAGAGCTGAATGCAGTTTTTAATGGCTCCATAGAGAATGAATGGAGCTGTTCCCTGCAGCTCTATTCTGCAGGGGTTTTGGCAATCTTAGTCATACCCCATCTTGTGCATACTTGGAATAGATCATAACTACCCCAGATGAGAAAATCCATTTGAGGAGGGTATGGGAAGAGAAAATTAATAGCCTCTGTTGGCTCATTTGGTTTCACTTTTTGAATAATCTAGCAGCCAAGTTATCCTAGAAGACATACAGTGGTGCCTTGGATTACGAGCATAATTTGTTCCGGGTCCGTGTTTGTAATCCAAATCCACTCTTAAACCAAAGCAAATTTTCCCATAAATCATAGAAATGCAGACAATTGGTTACACCCCCCCAAAATAATGATTTATTATTCTGAATAACATGTAAAACAGATGAAACAAACATTCAGAAACAGCAGAATGTGATATTATAAGTTACTATACAGTATTGGAGAGGATGGGAAACACACGGGTGGGCAGAGACTGCATGAAGGAATGAGTAGGGCAGATGTGGGCACAGTATAGCAGCCCTCTCTGTCTGGGGAGAGAGGGGTTACAGCTATGCAGAGATTACCTCCACAGTCCTGTCCCCTGATGTAAGCCCCAGCCTGAAGTGGATCTGCTATGATTTGGAAGGTGAGGGAGACTTCCTGGGTCAGAGGACAGTGCTGTAGACCCCACTATGCAGACCATGCCCCACCTCCACCCGCGCTCCCACCCAGTACAGGGAGCTCTTAAACCAAGGTACCACTGTATATGCAAATCATTCTGAGGAGAATTTGTGACCTCTGGCTTTTTGTGCCTAAGCAGACAACAATCAGCCGAGGAACCAATCGTCAGCTGATCGCTTTCTTTCAACATTTTAACAAATTGTCTGCTGACCATGTATCATTTTGTGTAATAGTATTGCATGACAGACAACTAATGACAGTGCAAAGAAAGTAATGAGGATTATACTTACCTGTCAAGGCTCCTGTCAAGGCCATCACTGAAGCTTCTGAAGCGATCTCTGAACTGAGAGGCTCAGCCAATCACTGGCGCTGTCCTGTCTAAGACAATGATTGGCTCCTGCCTTCTTCTTGTTTAGGGTCAAGCCAGAACTGTCTAAGGGTCCTTTTAAATACACAGATATCTGACCAATTTATTTGACAGATTTTTTTTAAGCCAAAGCCAGGAATAGAAATGAGAAGAGGATAGATCCCAGGTTTTCCTTTATGACCTGTTCCCTGTTTATAGCTTGTTCCTGGCTTTGGCGTTAAAAATCTGCCAGCTAAATTGGTCAGATATCTGTGTGTGTAAAAGGACCTTGATGGTGTGTTTACGCAGAGATATTAATCTGACAGATTTTTGTTAAATCCAGGAACAGACTATAAACAGGGAACAGGTCATAAAGGAAATACTGAGATTTCTTCTCTTCTCAAATCCATTCCTGACTTTTGCTTCAAAAATCTGTCAGATAAATCTCTGTGTGAACACACCATAAGATCCATTCATCTGCTTCTTCCTGACCTAGTATTGCCTTCCATCACCATACAATAAGATGGGCACAGCATGGTGACCAGAACTAGTCTCAAGGAAGTAATCTTCTGAACATCCTCCTGTTGTTTTTAAATTTTGTGCAACACTTGGCCGTATTATTTATCACTTTATTGTACGTCTATTCTCTGTAAAACTTTATTTTGAGCCTCTTGCGGCCTGGTTTTATTTTATGTATCGATTATGGCATTTCATGTTTATTTCAATAAAACCTTTTTTGAATTTGAAAATACTACAATGCCATACACATAGCTACACAAAACAAACCTTTTCCTTTATCTTCATCTGACAGTCCGCTCATGAGCTATCCATTTCTTAGGAATATGGTTCTTACATTCTTTAGGGAGACTCACAACCTTTTTCTTTTTGGAAAATGCAAAGGGGGTTACAGTACCTCCATAAGTGTGAAATGTTATGGTGTGTTTACACAGAGATTTATCTGACAGATTTTTGAAGCCAAAGCCAGGAATGGATTTGAGAAGAGGAGAAATCTCAGTCCTTCCTTTATAAACTGTTCTTTGTATATAGTCTGTTCCTGGCTTTGGCTTTAAAAATCAGATAAATCTGTCTGTGTAAACGCACTATTAGCAAGTTTGATGAAAATTTGGCTGTTGAATCTGTGCATCAGTACCTGAATACTAAAGGTGTGGAGTGGGCCTCACAAAACTTCTGTCACTTTTCTGCGCATACTAATGCCATGCTGACAATGCTTTTAGTGGCCCTTCTAATAGTTTTTCTGCTCCTTTTAGAGGTAAATTTTTACTTGCCACAAAGAACTAAATGCTTTTCTTAGAGTCACTGTAGTTAATTTTTTTTTTTTGCAGAAATCAAAAGTCCAGGCAATTTTAAGAAACTTTGTAATTGGGTTTATTAGGCAAATATGCCATTATCTGCATTTAAAAAGACTGTCCCCAGCACAGTTGGATCCTGTCTGTGCTATGGAGAGGGGAGGGGGAGGAGGGGTATTAGTCGGCAGCAGAGAGCAAAGGGTTACACCACAGCGAGCAGCTGAAAGCTCCTATTCAGAGGTCAGTGCTGACATCAGAGGAGAGAGCCTGGTGATGTAGCTGTAAATTAAAGGGGTTGGCCACTTTATAGTAAAATTGCTCAGTGTACAGTATTAGTAAGTGTACTCACATTACTTACTGACAGCATCTCCCTGTGTACCTCATAGAGCTAAAACCAGACTCCCCTCCTCCAGGCTGTGCTGCCCTGCTCTGTGGTGTTTTGGTCCATAAGATTGCTTACATGGCCTGTATATGTCTATGGAGGACACAGTGGACAGGGCATGGTCACATGCTCCTCCATGTCGGCCATTTTATGGAATGAAATAAAACAGAGCAGGGCAGCCCAGCCTGGTGAAGGGGAGTCTGATTTTTAGCTCTATGAGGTACACAGGGAGCTGTATACACTGTGAGTACACTTACTGATACTTTGTACTGACCTATTTTACTATAAAGGGGCCAACCCCTTTAACTCTCTGTTTTCCTGTTTCAGTGCCTCATCTTTCCCTTCTCCATAGAGAACAATGAAAACAGGGGGGACAGCTTCAAAATGCTTTTTCATGATAAAAATGCATTTTTCGGCTAATAATCCCAATTACATAGTTTCTTAAAATCACCTGTACTATTGATTTCTGCAAACATTTTTTTTAATGACAGTGACACTTTAAAGTTTGGCCCTTTTTTGGTTTCTCACACAAGGCAGATTTTTGGAGATTTTTTTTTTTTTTTTTACATAGTTCAGCAGTGGAATATGCAACTCATCATGAGTCTACTTCAATTGGAAACCAAGTAAATACATGTTCCTGGATATGTTAGTCCTGTAACAGACACTTCTGCACACAAGATAAGGAATTTCTGCAAACAAGAGAACATTTCCTGAATGAGATATCAAGGACATGTTGTTACTTAGCACAGGCCTCCCTTCCAGCTAGTCTTGCCTTTGGTGCATTGAAAGGGGAAAAGAATCCACCTTAATAGCAACCAATCACAGCTCAGCTTTCATTTCACCACAGCTGTATGAGAAATGAAAGCTGAGCCGTGTTTGGTGGTTATAGACAACAGGGAATTTTACTGTAGGGCTATAAGTGTGATAAATCTGCCCCAAGAAGATGTAAAATGCACAATGTGCAGCTATATTTCAGGTTTCTTTTTCAGACATCTGAAGGCAGGTTAGTGTAGCTTTTAAAACTAGGTTGGGACCCTAACTAGAAGAAAAGTGTAAAGTAAAAATGGACATCTAGAATTGCACTGTGTAACTTTATGTAAGGGTACAAACCCACTTGACGTATTTGCTGCGTGAATCAGTCTTAAAAATAAGCAGGCAAAACGCAGGTTGGCTTTATACAATTGTTTTGCGTTAAAATACGCAATTGCGTATTTTTGAAGCGTGAAGCTACATGCGTTTTTCGCACAGGTTGTTAACAACTGATGCTTTGCTAACAACAAGCTTCACGCTTCAAAAATACGCAATTGCCTATTTTAACGCAGAACAATTGTATAAAGCCAACCTGCGTTTTGCCTGCTTATTTTTAAGACTGATTCACGCAGCAAATACGTCAAGTGGGTTTGTACCCTAATGGTATATTTTTACTTATTACAGCTGTGTATTACTCCATGGTTTTGTGTCAGTGATTGTTTGTGCGGCCTGACCTTTCGATTACTTGTGCCTTCTGAAGGCACTGCAAATGAGTGCTGATCAGCGATCACTTGCAGAATTTTAGGATGCCAGGAGCAACAGAAGCAAGCAAGCGCACGGACTGGTAAAGGATTCACTGGGCCGCTGCAGGTTAAGGGTGGGGCGCATTTACATACTCACAGCGGGATGAAAATTGCACTGCAAATATATAATCCTATTCTTAGAAAAGATCACTGGCACTACTTCCACGTGTCCACATGGATGGAGGATACAAATGAGGACTTGCACGTAAACCGCATCGGGGTGCTCCTCACAAATAAAACGTGGTACATATAACTGGAGAAAGTAGAAAGCTGAGGGCACTCACCGGTCTGTTGCGGTTCAACACACACATGACGGCCATTTCGCACGCATGCGCGAAATGGCCGTCGTGTGTGTTGAACATGTAAGATGTGGCGTCTGATGTCCCTGAATATGTATCAATGTAAAATTTTATCCATGCAACATTAAAGGAATACTGCAACAAGACTGGTGAGTGCCTTCAGCTTTCTACTTTCTCCAGTTATATGTACCACGTTTTATTTGTGAGGAGCACCCCGATGCGGTTTACGTGCAAGTCCTCATTTGTATCCTCCATCCATGTGGACACGTGGAAGAATTGCGGCCGCTGAAAACGGACATGTCAGTTATTTGCGGCCCCGTAAGGGATTCCGCATACGATGTGTATACGCTCCGGCCAGGATCCCATTGAAAGTAAGGCATTGTTCCACCGCGCCAAAAGTCGTGTGAACATAGCCTAATACTGTACAAACAAGTCAAACAAATGCACAAAGGCGCTGATGAGGTCCTTTAAGCCCCTTCGGCTATGTGCATGTCACCCAAATGGGTACTTGGTCTTTAGACACAAACAGGATACTGTACTTCGGTGGGGAGTGCAAGCTGAGGGCTGCAAGCCGACTAGGATAGTCCCAAATTGGGGCCCGTGGAGCTAAAGGCAGGCTAAGTGCAAAGAATTGTGTTGGGCTAAGGGGCTTATTCCACGGAGCGATAATCGTCCCGATTCGGCCGTTTATCGCTTGGTGGAATAGAGAAAACGATCAGCTGATGATCGTGTCATCGGCTGATTGTTTATTCAGGCCCAAACCTAAGAACCTCGGTCACCCACCGCGCATCATTTTGTGGAATAGTGGTGCGCGGCGGGCGACCGACTATTTGAGCAGTAGCATACATTACCTAGCAGGGCTTCTCCTCCGCTTCGTCTTCCTCCCCGGGTCCCGCGGCGCAGCATCAGCTTCGGTGCGGCCTGACTGAGCTGTCAGAGCACTCAGCCAATCACTGGCTGCGACCGCCGCGGCCAGTGATTGGCTGAGCGGTCTGACAGCTCAGTCAGAACGCTCCGGAGTTGATGCTGCGCCACGGGACCCGGAGAGGAAGACTGAGCGGAGGAGAAGCCCTGCTAGGTAATGTATGCTGCAAGGACATCAGTAACTATGTCCCTGCAGCCCTCGCTAACTATTGTCGGGCCGTGGAATAGGCCCAGTAAACAAGCGCCGATCTAGCAGATCGGCGCTCGTTTACATCGTTGATTGGGCCCTGAATTCACACATCCGTTGTGCAGCCCGTGACCACGGACCCGTGGCCCGCACTACGGATGTGCATCTGTAGTGCTCCGTGCTTCACACTACATTCTCACTTCATTAGCGTAGCGATCCGTACTGCAAAAACTGGTCCGCATTATTACATGTCCTTTTTTTTTTTTTTTTTGCGGCACGGCTCGCAGCCCCGTGTGGACGTGTGAATGGGGCCATTGAATACCTTGGTTATATGTAGAGATGAGCGAACCGGGTTCGGGTTTGAGTCCATCCAAACCCAAATGTTCGGTATTTGATTAGCTGGGGCTGCTGAACTTGGATAAAGCACTAAGGTTGTCTGGAAAACATGGATACAGCCAATGACTATATCCATGTTTTCCACATAGCCTTAGGGCTTTATCCAACTTCAGCAGCCACCGCTAATCAAATGCCGAAAGTTCGGGTTCGGATCGACTCGAGCATGCTCGAGGTTCGCTCATCTCTAGTTATATGTTCTGTCTGCAACTGCATGCCCGCAATTGCGGACAGAACAATGGACGCATGACTATAGCCTAAGGTTACCTTTACACAGAGAGATTTATCTGACTGATTTTTGAAGCCAAAGCTAGGAACAGACTAAAAACAGGGAACAGGTCATATAGGAAAGATTTAGATTTTTTTCCTCTTTTCAAATCCATTCCTGGCTTTGGCTTCAAAAATCTGTCAGATAAATCTCTCCGTGTAAAGGCACCCTAATCCATACAGGTCAGCGCTGCCCAAGAAGTTTTGTTTTCTTTTTTTGCGGTATGGATCATGACCCCAACAAAGATCCATAACACATACGGATGTGTGTGTGGGGCCATAAAAATGAATGGGTCTGCATTTGATTTATATTTAATTACAGTTCTTATACAGTACCTCTTGTCTGCTCTGTGATATATACTTTGCATTTCATTTAGCCCATATCACTTGAATTTGTCTTCGTGTTTATTTGCTTTTTAGTTCCAATTTAGTTCTTTGCTGATCAGAATGTAGTATGTACAATCTATTTCCAAACTTTGTCATATTAAGAGTTAATGCCCCTGGGTGCATGCACCAACATATGTAAGTTATTTTCAGAGGCACTGAGAGGGGGCGGGGAGGCCAGGAAACAGTGCTAGGTTTTGTAAGACTTTGGCCACAGGAGAGGTTCTCTTAAAAAATGCCTGTCTTGTGCTGTGGTGAAAAGAGAAATCCTCAGACAGGGCTTCATGCATTTGCTATGGGTGTATAATTCATTCACACATGTGACTTACAGATCTGGCTAGTTTGCTGCTGAAGATATTGTTTTAATACCAATAGTTCATTAAGGCATATACTGTCTTCAATATTCAGTCATTTAGCTTAGGGCCCTATTACACGGGACGATTATCGTGCGAAAAATCGTTAAATCATTCGAATTTAATCATTCGATAATCATTCTGTGTAATTGCAAATCATTTGTATGTTCTTGATTGTTTATTTAGATCTGAATCTAAAATTATCGTTCTTTAATCGCTCGTTAATCGTTTGCTGTAATTCCACGTTTGTTCGCTCAAGTTCCGGGTTTTTTTTATAGTAACTAACGATTATAGTTCTGTGTAATATGGTGAACGATTTCAGGTTAACGATAAACAATCTCGTTTTCTGTCGTTAATCGTTAAAAATCGCTCAGTGTAATAGGACCCTTATTCATGTTAATAGGCAAGTTGTGACTTGCTGCAGGTTATGGGAGAGATGCAGATGTGTGTGTCAAGGGTCTGGTTGCACTGCAGTGGAGCAGGAGGGGTTAATTCTGGCCTGTGATAAGGATGCTAGTCTTCAGCAGCCTGGAAGTTATTATCTAATCCACTGGCTGCTGCACAAGTGCTCTTATCTGCTTATCCTCCATGTTTACAGCTTAATGTCCTCAGGAGTGGAGTAGGCCATAAATGTACTGATTGGCCTCTATATTTCATTTACTTAATGTAATGTGGGGGTCATCAAATGTCATAAAGACACAATGACTTATAGATCATTCATGCTCCACTGGGAATTCTGGGAAGGAAGGATATGCAAAACAGCTATTACACCACCTTTTTAAAATCGTTTTCCCTTGAAATCATGATCTGGTGCCTTTTCAGCGCCAGATCGCCTCTCCGGGCTTTAGAATCTCCTGTGTTGCCGGCATCGGCTGGGACGTGCTTTTCCCTGATTTGTGATGTCAACAGTTGTGGCCCAGTTGCTCCTAGCAGATTCCACCTTTTATTTTCCAAAGAATCTATGAGGAATGAAAAGTCTGATTGGTTGCTAGGGGCAACTGAGCCAGTTCTACTTTTACACCAGTTTGGTAAATCTGCCCTTAACGTTTTTACATTTCTTTTATAAAGTTATATAACGCATAATGTAATACCTTGACTGGCGACAGTAAGGGTATGTTCACACCCTTACTGTCAAGGTAAATGGGGTGGAATTCTGCCATGGAATCCTGCTTGCGTCAGTGTCAATGGGATGGCTCGTGCACCATTGCTTCCGCCGCTCTTCGCTCAAAGAATTGACGTGTTTTACTCAGTGGGAAGGGGGCGACACTTTGGGAAAGCTGTGTGTGGCATTGACATGTTAATTCTTCCGGCAGATGGCGGAGTCCGCCCAACCATAGAATGGAGTCTATGGTGAGCGGCGGGTTATCTGCCCCCTATTTTGTAGTGTGAAGCCCCTAAGGGTGGATTCTTACTACACAATGGGGGCGGATTCCGTTGCTGGCCATGCCATAGACTCCATTCTATGGTGGGACGGATTCTGCCATCCGCTGAAAGAATGGACATGTCGATTCTTTTGGCTGAATCTGCCCGACCACAAAATGGAGTCTATGGCTCGGTCAAAGATGCACGCGAGCAGCGGATTATCCACCCCCATTCTGTAGTGTGAACCCACCCTAACTGTCAATCACCACTCGCTCTGCTTCTCTGTTCTCTAATGTAACCATGCTTTAGACTAGACATTAGAGGAGGCTCATTATAGCTTATGCTTTAAAAGATTTACAAAGTTAGTGAATCATAAAATTTTAGTTTTTTCCTTTTAAAGGGGTGCTACACATTTATTCACTAAATAACACACATTTCAAAGTTATACAACTTTCTAATGTGTCTTATTTAAGTGAATGACCCCCCCCCCCCCCCCCCACAGAAGTGTGGTGCATTATACTGACCGAATTACTGTCGATGCCAGCTACCCTCTTGGGACACTGATGTCCTCTTCAGGAGGCCAGCCTGACTGCTCCAGCTCCGTCATGCCGGCCCCCCCTCCGGCGCATCATCAGCTGCTCAGCTGCAATTGACTGATCATAACTATGAGACACGGGGAAGGGGGCCATTCACTTGAATAACACACATTACAAAGTTGTATAACTTGTAATGTGTGTTATTTAGTGAATAAATGTGTATCACCGCACTACCCCTTCAAATACATATCATACTTTAGCTTTCCCTCCTGTTAGTTTATCTAAGTAAGGGCCAGCATTCTGTGTTCCTTATTCTATAGGACATTTAGAAAAGTATAAAGGCAGAATTGCACTGAAATGTCATTGCTGCTTGCTTTTTTCCTCTTTCTCTTGCCTAAAGTTTAGCTTCCTCTATTCATACTGCAGATAGGAAGTTGGGGAGGAGTCATGGGGCTGAAATCTCATTTCGTGCAAGCCTTTGTTTCTTAGCACGGAACATAGCAGTCTAGACTGTTGTCAGAGGGTGCTTTGTGTGTTATAATTTGAGTGGAGTCTGCATCGGTCAGAGAACTCTGAGGCGTATGTTTTGCAGTACTAACATAAGTGCCTACTATTTTTCTTCAAGCTCTTGCTTGTTGGAGGATCTTTTTATTATCTTTCCAAATAGCAAGTTATATAAAGAAGAACACTTAGGTTCCTATTACACTGATTGATAATCTCACAAATCAGGCTGATTCGGCAGATTGTTGTTCCATGTAATAAAGACAATGATCCTCAGCTGATCAAGTCTTTTGGTCCTGCCCTAATCTATAAAGAAAGTAATAAACCTCACTAGCTCTCCACGCTCCCCAGTGTCTTCCCATCTCCTCCCTGGCTGGGATGGGACCGCCATGACCAGCTATTGGCTAAGCGGCCTGTCACTTCAGAGACCTGCTCTGAAGTTGGCCCGGCGGCTGCAGGCAGAAGTGAGGAGAACACTGGGGACCATACAGAGGTATGTAATAGCCGTGTAATAGCAGATCGCTGCTAGTTTACTATATTTGACGGCCCTTATACTTTTCACTTGACCCAATGGTGCAGTCCTATCTCTACACAAAGGGCATACAGCTAGCCATTCTAAGTACAGCATCATGTGGGTAGCTCATCAGTATGTTTTGCCTGGAGATCCCTTTAAAAAAAAAAATGTAATTGAGAATAGGGATGTTGATGTGTCAGTATTTAGTCCCTTTAGTCTGTTCCTAGCCTGATCCATTTGTTTTTTATATAGCCTACATGCTCTGTGTTGGGGTATGATCCTACTACAGAATATGCGCTGGAATTTCAAGCAGAGGCTGCGTTGCCGATTGCGCTTGAAGTTCCGCCTGTCCTATAGACTCAATATTCTCAAACGAAATCCACCACCCGACCAAAGAATAGACATGTCCATTCTTTGGGACAAGGCAGATTGAGCTTCAGAATATCATTGAGCCTGTGGGACAAGTGGAACTTCAAGTGGAGTCCGCCACGCAGCCTCCACTTGAAACTCCGGTTCAGATTCCATAGTGGGAAAATACCCTGATATATGATACAGATATATTGCAGTTCTAACATGTGTAACACTGGTACACATATAGACAAGTAAATACTTAACTGATAACACAGAGATGACAAAGCATAATACATTAAATATGAATACAAAATATTACATAAAAGGACACCAAATCTTGTGCCTCCTTTCCTACCACACCTCCACCGCATACCAAGAACATGTCGCCAATAATCTGTAAAAGTTCAAAAGGTAGGAATCCTCTTTGAAGGCACTGAATGATAGTGGTATACAGTGCCTTGAGAAAGGATTCATACCCCTTAAACTTTTTCATATTTTTTCACAATACCCTCGCAAACTTAAAGGGAACAAGTCAGCCCAGTTGGGCTGATTTGATTCCCTGCAGCACTGTATAAAGCTCCTGTGCAGCTTGCCGCACGTACCGGCCACGGCTGCAGCTTTATACGCGGGTTATGAGGTTTAATTCTCCCCCCCCCCCCCCCCCCCCCCCATGTGCAGCTGTTAGTCATCTGGGCGGCTCCCTGCCCGTGTCTAGGCTCTGATCAGCACACTGGAAATGAGTGGCAGGCAGAGAGGCCTGTACTGGCCTGGCTGCTGTGCCTCTCTGCCATGTACAGGGGGATTGAACTTCATTTTCTCAGGTGTAATGTGAACATATGTGAAAAAGTTCAAGTATGAATACTTTTTCAAGGCATTGTATATATCTAGATCTTGAAACTACACCTTTTCCTGGATTTACACAGTACAAAAGCCACATCCATCAGCTAACCCCTAGTGCACGCATGTGTAGTGACTTGTGCACAAACTATATCTGTACCAAAAAAAACTTAGGTTACAAACCCACTTGCCGGATCTGCAGCGAGTCTCCTTGCTGCGTTTTTGCAGCGAGACTCGCTGCAGATCCTGGCCCTATACTTTCAATAGCAGAGAAATTCGCAGCAGGGATGTACATCCCTGCTGCGATTTTGTCTGCAGCCCGCCCCATTAACCCCCCGGCCGCCGGACATTATACATTACTGGGTCCCCGTTCCTGCTTGCTTCGGGGCTCCCGGTGTCTTCACGGCCCGCCCGGCCAATCGGTACGCTGCGGCGGGGCAGCGCACTGATTGGCCGGGCGGAACGTGCCGGGAGCCACCGAAGCAAGCAGGAGCGGGGACCTGGTAATGTATATCCTGCCCGCCCCCCTGCAGCCCCCGGCCGCACCATCGCCAGCAGCCCCCGGACGCACCATCGCCCCCAGCCCCCGGCCGCACGATCACCTGCAGCCCCCCAGCCCCCGGCCGCACGATCGCCTGCAGCCCCCCAGCCCCCGGCCGCACGATCGCCTGCAGCCCCCCAGCCCCCGGCCGCACGATCGCCCGCAGCTCCCCAGCCCCCGGCCGCATGATCGCCCGCAGCCCCGCAGCCCCCGGCTGCACGATCGCCCGCTGCAGGCGATCGTGAGGTCGGGGGCTGCAAGGCTGGGGGCGATGGTGCAGCCGGGGGCTGCGGGCGATGGTGTGGTCGGGGGCTGGGGGCGATCGTGCGGCCGGGGGCGATCGTGCGGCCGGGGGCGATATACATTACCTGATCCCGGCTCCTGCTTGCTTCAGCGGCTCCCGGCACGTTCCGCCCGGCCAATCAGTGCGCTGCCCCGCCGCAGCGCACTGATTGGCCGGGCGGGCCGTGAAGACACCGGGAGCCCCGAAGCAAGCAGGAACGGGGACCGGGTAATGTATAATGTCGGGCTGCAGACAAAATCGCAGCAGGGATGTACATCCCTGCTGCGAGTTTCTCTGCTATTGAAAGTATAGGGCCAGGATCTGCAGCGAGTCTCGCTGCAAAAACGCAGCAAGGAGACTCGCTGCAGATCCGGCAAGTGGGTTTGTAACCTTAAAGTGAATGTACCACCTGTCAGTGCTGGCTGCTGTGGAGAATTTCGTTCGGTTGCTGTTATCACCCTAACCCGATATGCTATTGAGGTCCAGTTGAGCTGGCCAGAAAGGACACAGGAGGCAGGACTGTGAGGCTGGCTGGAGGCGTGCCTCGATCAGTAGAGGAGGTGTGCCTGGTTCAGAAGAGAATAGCTTTGAATTCCCTGTGCTGGACCGGCCTCCAGTGCTCAATTGGATCTCATTAGCATATCTGATTAGAGCGAAAATTAAGGCAACCATGCGACTGATTGAAGAAAGCGCCACACCAGCTGATTCTCCAAAGCGGCACCAACAGGCTGGTTTGTTAATCTCAGTATTAGGGTGGGTTGATACTGAGGAATTCTCACGGTGCATTCTTCGGTGCATAGAACAGCGCCGTGCACGGGAACCGGGCCTCGGTTCGAAAAACGGACCGTGGCACCGGCTTTCCCGTGCCGGCGCCGTTCGATCAACGGGTTTAGGTTAAAAAGGTGGTACATCCTCTTTAAGGACCTATGACATGACATCGATGGGTCCCAAAGGTAGTACAAAATGTTGTCACGACGAGACCCCGATCTGTACCATGCCTGCCATTCCTGGCAGCCATTAGCTGACACGGCCTGATCACAATGCCCTTAAAACAGCATCTGTGGTGGATCTTTCTACTGGTTGCTTAAAGGAATGGTATCATGAAATGAAGGTGTGTGTGTATAGGTGTATGTATGTGTATATATATATATATATATATATATATATATATATATATATATATATATAATGTATGTGTAGAGGAGAACAAATGTGCCGAATTAAGTAATTGATTAAAGAAGCTTACATTACTGTACCATTTTTCTTCTCTATACGTTTGATTACTTCCTGTTTTTTTTTTTTCTCTGAACTGTGACCAGGCTGACACTTCCCACAATCCCCCTTGCTCACATGTGAAGTCAAAACCAGCTGCAAGTACTGATGGCACATAGCAGGCACATAGGGATTAGTGAGTCTATAGCTCTCAGGCGAGACATTTTAAGAAGTGCTTGTACATTTGTAATATGTTACATTTACCATAACGCATCACTATAGACCTAGTTTTCTTTGCGACACAACTCCTTTACACAGGTGCTCCGGCCAAGTATTGTGACCATAACCTGAAGTCATACAACTTTGTGCATTTCTAGTTTGGTATCCGTACCCACTTTTTTCTGTGTATACGCGCCCCCCCCCCAGAAAGTCCTGTTGTCCAGAAGAAATCATAGAGACATCTCATGCCTTTACAGAAGGTGCCATCTTAAGATGTGACGTCAAAGTGTTGTGTTATTGGACGTGGGTGATAGTCCCACCCCTGGGGCAGGGAAGCTGTATGGAGCATGAATCAATCCCCATGCAGCAGTCGTGGAGTTTGAAAGGGGCGGGACTTTTTCAGATGAAGCTACGTAAGGCAGGGAAGCTATAGAGAGCACGAATGAATCCTCATACAGCAGTTGCAGAGTTTGAAAAGGACGGGACTTTTTCAGGGCAGGAAAGCTATAGAGAACATGAGTAAATTCCCATACAGCAGTGGCAAAGTTTAAATGGGTTGGGGCTTCTCTGATAAAGTTCTCAGCGACTGCTGCGGGGATTTACTCATTCTCTCTACAGCTTTCATAGGTAGCTCTGTTCAAGCTGAACAAGCTCCACCCTTTCAAACTCCGCCGCTGCTGTATAGGGATTCACTCATGCTCCATACAGCTTCCCTGCCCCCAGGGGTGGGATTATCATCTACATCCAGTAAGTCAACACTGTGATGTCACGTCTAAAGATTTTCACCTTTCGCAAAGGGATGAGACGTCTCAATAATGATTTCTTCTGGACTACAGGACTTAAGGTGCACACAAAAAAAAGTGGGTAAGGATACCAAAGTTGAATGGCATTTACATTACAAAGTTGTATAACTTTTTAGGTTATGGTCACCATACTTTATAGTATTTGGCCGGAGTACCCCTTTAAGCCGAAAGAAAAAGCACAGTTGACCACACTTTTTCTCTACGGTAAAATGGTAGGTATACCAGCCTGATATAGATCAAAAGGGAACTCTTGTCTTTAAATGGGCCCATGGATATGCTTGAGGTATCCTCTAGGAGCTTTTCTGATGTATATTCCGAATGCGCACTGCAAATGCGGCGTGAACACTGTCTCTTTAACTCTTTTATTTTTTTTTTATGTGTTAGTCAAGAAAAGGTATGAAAGTTGTGGTACCTGTTCTTTGTCCTTTACATGTACAGTATAACCTTAATCTCTCTAATCTGTGTTAGAAAGCACAGTGGTGTCTTGGATGATGAGCATAATTCGTTCTGGGACCGTGCTTGTAATCCAAATCCACTCTTAAACCAAAGCAAATTTTCCCATAAGAAATCATAGAAATGCAGACAATTGGTTCCACACACTAAAAATAATGATTTATTATTCTGAATAACATGTAAAACAGATGAAACAAACATTCAGAAACAGCAGAATATGTGGTATTATAAGTTACTGTACAGTAATGGAGAGGATGGGAAACACAAGGGCTGACAGAGACTGCAGGGAGCATGAAAGAATGAGCAGGGCAGATGTGGGCACATGCATGCAGCACTCTTTTCGGGGAGAGAGGGGTTACAGCTATGAAGAGATTACCTCCACAGTCCTGTCCTCTGATGTGAGCCCCAGCCTGAAGTGGATCTGCTGTGATTTGGAAGGTGAGGGAGACTTCCTGAGTCAGAGTACAGGGCTGTAGACCCCGCTATCCAGACCATGCCCCTCCTCCACTCGCACTCCCACCCAGTACAGGGAGCTCTTAAACCAAAGCAATGCTCTTAAACCAAATCAAAATTTTGAAAAACTGTGAGCTCTTAAACCAAAACGCTCTTAAACCAAGGTACCACTGTATATTGCTTCTCTCTAAAGAGAAACAGTCACTATACAGGTTTGTGTAAAGAGCAAAAAATCCCAGAGGACACTGTTACAGGAGAAGTTGCAGGGTAATCTTAACATTTAGGGACTTTTTAGATGGATATACTGTTTCACAATGCAAGCTCAGATCATGTAGACTGGTGCTAGTTTTAAAAGCATTTACATAAATGAATTATTGTGTGGATAAGGTTTACAGGGAGATGTGTGGCCAACTAGCAATTCATTTTAGGGTATGATCAAACTGAGGAATATGCACAGAATATTAGACAGATTTTGCGTCAAAATGCACACGGAATCTGAAATCCGCCCATAAAAAATGAACATTGTGAATGTACATTGGCTTTAATGGGCTTTCCGCTTCTTTGTTCACACTTCAGATCCGCTGATCTGCTTGCCACCTGAAGAATTAACAATTCTTAAGGCGGATTCCCCTAGAGGAATCCTATAGAAGTCAATGGGGCTTGAATTCTGCTTTAATACCGCTCAAATACTGCTTGAATTTTCCTCTTGAATTCCTCGCTGAATACTCGCCTATTTTTCAGTGTGAACATACCCTTTAGTTTGCTAAAATGATTGAGGCCTGGTTGTTCAGACTGCCACAGCCAGGGACGTCCTTCCACCGATGACAATTTCAGAATATCTTGTGACGACGCCGGTCCGGCAGAAATGGAAGCTGAATATAGACTCTATACCGGCTATACTGAGATCACATTTTTGTCTGGAATGGCATGTCACCAGATGTTTTGAAATCTGTGGTGAAGGGCGGGTGGCTTGGGACCAGACGACAGGTAAGTATGTCCATGACATCGCCCCGGCAGTACAGTAAAATATATTTTTAACCTGGACAACCCCTTTACAATGTGTTTCTCCCCTCTGATTCTAGCGAATGTGGTGCCCTTCTTGTTTGGTGCCATTAACCTTGGCCAGTGCCTCTCCCTATGCACCCACTGATGCTTTTCAGTATATGCCATAACTGCCACCACAACAATATAACTGTTCCACCCACTGGTAGCAATGCCTGTTGCTGGGCAGACCAACTAATTTTTATACGGAGAAGGAGAAGAATTTATTGATGCCAACAGCTGATCAGGAATTTATACAGACAGTATAATTGAGCACGATTCAAACTTACACAATGCATTTACCACTGGACTAGTTTTTCTGAGCTTATTTGGATGCCACGTAGCAGTATAGGTGATGTCATGTTATTTTAATGCTGTTTACTGAATTCGTAGCTCATTTAATCTGACATCAAACTGAATTTACAAGTGTCAGCTTTTAGAAACATCAGACTGACATAGCATTGCAAGTATTTTAAGACTGAGTTTACACACAACATATTTCTTTACAGTGCTGCTGACTAAATCAAATTATAGTAATAATCTCTATATAATTTGCAAAAAGATCTGCCCACCATCTGACCTGCTAAAATGTTATGTGATTATTGTTATGACTGCTTTATTTTCCAGTAACAAGATCACCTTTTTTCCTGTAAACTAGAGATGAGTGAACCTGGAGCATGCAGCATCTGATTACCAGAGCCTGAAGAAGTTAGATGCCACCCTCGAGCTGCCAAGAAAACATGGATACAGCCTATGGCTGTATCCATGTTTTCCAGGGCTTCTTATGGCCGCATCCGACTTCTGCAACCACTGGTAATTAATTGCCACCTGCTTCAGTTTCATTCATCTTTACTATAAACATTATCTCCTTCTTTGCAAACTATTCTTTTGTATAAATGGTCATGTTTCATTAGAGACAGGAGTTCTATAGGCCTGCCATATTTTTAGATACTTATTTTCAATAAGTTAATTAAAAGGTGTTGTCTGGGCAGGGAACTATGATATATGCCCGTATAGGGGGAGATGATTGATTGTAAATCCCTTGCCTCCGTGGCTTTGCACTGCCACTGGAATTGCAATACTTCTTCTTTGTGCTTTGACCGTGCAGGCCCTCTTGGGCAATCACAACAGAGATGACAACTGTAGCCATTGACTGACTTGCCAGAACTGCAGTATCACAACAACAGAACCCAAAAGCAGCCGTACTGTGGAAACGGAGCGTTGTGATACCGGCTGTGGTGCTGAGCCAAAGGGGAAAGTGTACTTTATTATTTCCGGTCATCTTCTCCCTGGGCGTTGATCAAAGTCCCCTGCCCGGTCAACAAATAATAAAAAGACTGTACTTGCCTCTCACCCTGCCCCACGACCTCGGTTATCCCAGTGCACAGTTTTTCGCTGTGCTTCACCCCCTGGTTCTGGTGTCTGAATGGGACACACCTACTCAGCTAATCATTGGCCGAGGTGGGAGACCGGTGTGGCCAATGATTGAAGTAGTGTCACTGTCTCGTGCTGACCCCAAGACCGGAAAGTAGAGAATTTATTAATGCTCTCACCAGGAAAAAAAAGTGTAAAAAAGTCACATTTTTGCACAGTGCACTGAACTTTGCACAAGACACAGGAAAAGTAACATACTTTAGTACATATCAATTTCTCAAAAAAATGTGTGACAATTTTAGACCAAAGCCTACACAAAAAAACCATTTATAAACTCCCCTGTCTGTCTTTATTTTGTACTGCAGCCTGAGAAAATTTATTTAAGAAAAAGTTTTTACTGGACAATCCCTTAAATACTGTATATATAAAGCTATTTCGCTAATGGGTTCAATAGAACCCAATAGTTTTTAAAAAAATATATACAGTGGTGCCTTGAATTACAAGCATAATTCGTTCCGGGACTGTGCTTGTAATCCAAATCCACTCTTAAACCAAAGCAAATTTTCCCATAGGAATTCATAGAAATGCAGACAATTGATTCCACACCCCAAAAATAATGAT
Source organism: Dendropsophus ebraccatus (assembly GCF_027789765.1). Classification (NCBI taxonomy): domain Eukaryota; kingdom Metazoa; phylum Chordata; class Amphibia; order Anura; family Hylidae; genus Dendropsophus; species Dendropsophus ebraccatus. The sequence goes on from NC_091456.1 coordinate 97,064,726, forward strand.
TTATTATTCTGAATAACATGTAAAACAAATGAAACAAACATTCAGAAACAGCTGACTATGTCATATTATAAGTTACTGTACAGTAATGGAGAAGATGGAAAACACTAGGGCTGACAGAGACTGCAGGGAGTATGAAGGAATGAGCAGAGCAGATATGGGCACAGTATAGCAGCGCTCTCTGTCCGGGAAGAGAGGGGTTACAGCTATGCAGAGATTGCCTCCACAGTCCTGTCCCCTGATGCAAGCCCCAGCCTGAAGTGGATCTGCTATGATTTGGAAGGTGAGGGAGACTTCCTGGGTCAGAGTACAGGGCTGTAGACCCCGCTATGCAGACCATGCCCCTCCTCCACTCGCGTTCCCACTCAGTACAGGGAGCTCCTAAACCAAAGCAATGCTCTTAAACCAAGTCACAATTTTGAAAAACTGTGAGCTCTTAAACCAAAACGCTCTTAAACCAAGTTACTCTTAAACCAAGGTACCACTGTACATATATTTTTAGAACTGTAAAACAGATGCTCAAAAGACTGTGGGGGCAGTCCTAAGAGATTAAAAACCCATTAATTAGTCTTGGCTCCTATATACATCAATAGAATAGAATGCAAATTGTGGTACAGTCAGTGCCAGTTATAAGATTAGTGTTTTTGTTCATTTGACTACAGGGCATATCAGCTTCTGCCTAACAATACACAAACACTTTCCAATCCAGTATTTCTTGTATTGTACTCGTGTGTGTGTGTGTGTTACCTTTGCATACTGGGCTTTTGTTTCAATGTTGTAAACTAGAATGATGCTTCCACCAATGTATTACTCTTTTGTACAGTTTTTTTAGTGTTTACAGTGCACAGTGGTAATGACGCACATGCATCCTGTCTGTAAGCATGTCACATTATAAAGGAGATAGCAATAAATTGCTTTACCCATTTGATTTATCATTCTGGTGCAAAGAGAATTTATTAAAACTAAATCCATGTATAACTTAGTAGTTGTCACATACGTTATTTTAGTTAAAAGAAAAAGAAATTATGCCTCAATTTTTAGGAGCAAAGTATAAAAGACTAGAGAGAAGAACCTTTTTTAAAAAAAAAAAAACACTAAAAATTATAAGGACAAGAAGTTCAAGACATTGCCATTCCCATAACTAATCTGAATATTTTTACTAGCTCTCACTTTGTGAAAACCAACAGTTTTTGGCCATGTTCACACATTAACACATTTATTTGCGGCTGTTATTTAGCGAACAATAGCTATTATTTTAAGCTGTTTATACAGATTTTTTTTCTGGGCCGTCCTTTCATTATCTTTTCAAAAATTCAATGGACCTTCAAAAATAACCACACCCAAAAGGGTGCTTAAAGCTGCCATCACTCAACCTAAACTTAAAGTGACCCTGTAATCATAATCTGTCCCATATCCCCCCCCCCCCCCCCCAAACCACTTGTACCTTCAGATAGCTGCTTTTAATCCAAGATCTGTCCTGGGGTCCGCTCAGCAGGTGATGCAGTTATTGTCCTAAAAAACAACTTTTAAACTTGCATCCCTGTGCCAAACTGCCGCGGCCTAGAGTGTGTGTGCATTATGCTGGCACAACCTCTCTTTCCCTCCTACCTGCCCTCCTCATTAGGAATGCTCCAGACAGATTTCCTACTATTCATCAGCTGTGTGAGGACGGCACATGGGCTGGATCGTTAAGGCACCTGTGTAGTTTTCACTGCAGAGGAATAGGAAAAATAGTGCCAGTGGCATTCCTAAGGATGAAGAGGGTGGGGACGAGGGACAGAGGGGTGTTGCAAAGTTAGGGCACAGATACTCTAGGCCACGGCCGTTTGGCACAGGGCTGCAAGTTTAAAAGTTGTTTTTTTAGGACAATAACTGCATCACCTGCCGAATGGACTCCAGGACAGATCTTGGATTAAAAGCAGCTATCCGAAGATACAAGTGGTTTGGGGGGACAGATTGTTGGTACAGAGTCGCCTTAAGGGTATATTCACACGGGCGGGCTCGCAGCGAGATTATCGCTGCGAGCCCGGCAGGTCCTGGCAGTTCCCATACACTACATACTTGCTGCGGTCTAAACGACCGCAGCGAGTATGTAATTATACCGCCCTTAACCCCTTCTGCTCCTGCCCGGCTCCCCCGCTGTAAGCATACTTTACCTGTCCTCGCTGCACGGGTGTGGCGTCCTGCTCTCCCTCCCGGCCAATCAGTGGCTGCGGCTGGGCATCACACTGATTGGCCGGACAGGAGAGCATGACGCCGGACCCGTGCAGCAAGGACAGGTAAAGTATGTTTACAGCGGGGGAGCCGGGCGGGAGCAGAAGGGGTTAAGGGCGGTATAATTACATACTCGCTGCGGTCGTTTAGACCGCAGCAAGTATGTAGTGTATGGGAACTGCCAGGACCTGCCGGGCTCGCAGCGAGAATCTCGCTGTGAGCCCGTCCGTGTGAATATACCCTAAATCATGTTCATTCTTTGAGAGGAGAGGTGCAAGAAAAATCCCATTGAAGAAATAGGGCAGGCAGAATTATGGATGGAATTCAATGTGCAGACTCCGCTTGTAAATTTAGCCTTTTTTTCCCTCAGTGTGCAGTGGCCCTTTGGATGAACAAAATGCTCAATATGTTGGGGAATATGCACCCCATGCCCCCTTTGTATCTATGTAGAAACTGACCTGGATAGGAGATATAAAATCTTCAGCATGTCTGTTCTGCTTGTGACTATGTTGCAGATTTTCCCCATTGACATAAAGGCGAAAGTCAAAATCTACATTATTGTACAACTATATGCGAGTATTCTGCCAAATCTGCAGCTATGGATAGACACAAACATTTATTTGCATAATTCTTAGGAAAGTCCACACCAAAGTATGCACCATTTCACATGGATTTTGTTGCAGAAGTGCAGTAAAAATCATCAGCGTTTCTTCATGTGGCTGTACCATACAAAAGCAGCCACTGTTCACAATCAAATTGATACTGAGCAGGGTTTAGTCATGTGCTAAGCGTAAGACTCTGTTTAGCACACACTATGATACTGGCTGCTTTTGGAGGATTATTCATAATTTAATATGACCTAAGCATGACCAGGCAGCGAGTCAGTCTGTCAGGATGTATTCTGTAATTTGATGTCTTACAAGAATTATTTCCTGATGCCTTTAGAGAATGTGCTTTCTAAGGTCTTAATGGCTATAGGCTCTAGCCGGGCTCTAGAGGTTTGAGTAGGATGTCATTCTATAATTTATGCCAGAATGCTTGTTACATTTTGCTGCCTGGCATGTAACATTCTGCTCCACCAAAATTAAAATATTTCAAGGACTATATCAATTACTCCAGAATTGGTAACTAGAGAACCTAGTTATATCCTGCTACAAATTCTCATCAGGCAGGTTGTCTACGATGTTGTTTTTATTTTGTTCCTTGGTGTGTGTGTTTAGGGCTGGGCGATATGGCCAAAAAATAATATTTTTTAATATATATTTTTTTAAAACATTAAAACAAAAAAAATAAAAAAGAATTGAGATTTAAAGAGGATGTACCACCAGGTACATCCTCTTTAAGCTGAACCCACGGATCCAACGGCGCCGTCACGAGGAAGCTGGTACCGCGGTCCGTTTTTCGAACCGCGGCCTGGTTCCCGTTTACGGCGCCGTTCTATGCACCGGAACCGGCTGGTGCTCAAGCACTGGAGGTAGGCCGGCCCGCCCCCAGTGGGAGGGAATTCCCTCCCCTCTATGACGCGGCTCCATTCATTCTAAGGGAATAAAATGTTAGGGTAGCTTAACACTTACAGTTAGGGATGGTCCGAACCGAGTTCGGTTCGGGTGCGTATGAACCCGAACCCTCGGTAATGATTCCCGCTGTCTGCCTGCTCCGTGGAGCGGGAGGACCGCCTAGAAAACTGGGATACAGTCATAGCCATAGGCTGTATCCCAGTTTTCCAGGCGTTACTCCCGCTGGATCCGCCCGCTCCACGGAGCGGGCAGACAGCGGGAATCTGCTGCCGAGCGTTGGGGTTCATATGAACCCGAACCTCGGCAGGTTCGGACCATCCCTACTTACAGTATGAGCAGCTACCACGTCCCTGACATTCCGCTTAGCAGCAAGGCAGTATGGGAATATTGGACATCATTATGGGGGCATCCCATTGCCATGCTTATTAATGAGCTGTGCAGGTGAGGGGTATGCGGAAGCGGCCATCACCGGGGCAAGTTGGAACCTGATGACTCTTGTGTTTCCTCCGCCAGAGCTGGTAGAGGCCTGTGGAGTGATTTGTGTTGTCTCCGATTCTTTTTCCCTCAGTTAGGAAAGGTGATTACAATAAGAGGCTGCTCCAAAAAGGGCGTCAATGGATCTTCAGCTTTAAATCATACTCCTTTTATGGGGTCAATGAAGCTTTTTCTTTCAGTTGTTATCTGTGCCCAGATAAAGGTTCTTTGTGCAATGTTTCTTACTTCTATCTCAGTTACTGGTCACAACAATTGATTATGTACTTTCCTCCAGCCATTTGTTATAATTTACCCTAACGCCCTATGACAGCACCCCTGGAGAGGACCTCCCACCACAGGACAGGAAACCTGAGAATATAAAAGCTTGACACACCTCTCCAGACCTCAGTTCAGGTTTCCTGTCCTAGCGGATGGGAGGTCTGGGAAGACGCTCCTATGTGGGCAGAAAAAGAAGTTTGACAACCAGTCAGGCCGCAGGTCCTCCATCTGCTTTTGCACAGTGAGGCTCCCTGCAGGCATAAGTCTCTCCCTGGGAGCAGCCTGGAAGTGTTTTGGGGGACTCACCGGACGGCCGCACGGCTCTGGGCCGTGGGACCGCGCCATGATCTCCGTTGGGGTAGCGTGGTCTCGCGGTGGAACGCCGGCATCCGTGAGTGTCGGCTTCCAGTTTCCCTGGGCGTATCATGTCAGGATGCACGGCGGCGTGCGAGTGCGTGGTGACATCCGGCGCTTCCGGATGACGTCACGGCCGGGTCGCGTCACTTCCGGCGCATCGCCCGGGAAGGGTATTTGAAACCCCAGCTGCTGTGAGCAGGCGTCCGAAGCCTCTTGCGTCTTGAGGCACTGAGACTCCCATCAGCCGGCCCTACTACTATACAGAAAGGTCTGCTGGTACACCTCCTGCAGTAATGTCGGAACCTCCAGGAGGGGATAAAGGACGCCATGATCGCTGTGAGAGGGGTGAAAAGAGAAGCTCAAAGACCTCTAGTCCGGTACCAGTGAAGACCAGGGTTTGGTGAGAGGTCCTTTATCCTTATGTTTATTTTAATGGAGTATTTGTTTGCTGTTTGTATTTTAGAAATCAACACCAACCTCTAAATCCTCCAGTAAATCATCTGAGAATGTGGTGAATGTAAGAAGGAACTTAAGGAGGATTATAATAGATCTGTGTGCCCTGCCTGTATTGATAAGTTAGTGGCACAAGAATCTTCTGCGCTGGCAAATAGCATTAAGCAGATGGTGAGGGATGAGATTAAATCATCCCTTAGTCACCTTAACCTAACCCGCCAGCAAGAAATACCCGGTCCCTCTGGTACTCAAGTAGACTCTAACCCTGCTCCAGCTATTACATGGGTAGATGTGGAGGAGGGAGAAGTAGAGCAACAGGGGGAAGAAGAGGAGAAAACTACTACTAGTAATACGTTATGCCCTGTAGATGATACGGATCAGCTTATTAAAGCAATTAGGCAGTCCATGAACATAGAAGAAGTCACACAGCCTAAATCAGCAGAGGATGCCTTATATGAAGGTTTAGAGCCTAAAAAGATCCGCACATTCTCCCTCCATACAAGCATTAAGGCCCTCATAAATAAAGAGTGGGAGAACCCGGATAGAAAATTTTTTATTCCACAGGTCTTTAAGAGGAAATATCCTTTTGAAGAAGCTGACTGCAAATTATGGGATAGAGCACCGGCAGTGGATGCTCCTGTGGCTAAGATTGTCAAGAAAAACAGCCTACCATTTGAGGACTTAGGGTCCCTATCAGACCCTATGGATCGTAAGGCCGACCACTTCAACCGCAAAACATGGGAAGCGTCCACTTGTGCCTTAAGAACTAATGTGGCAGCAACATGTGTGGCCAGATCCCTGAGGTTGTTGTTGGGGGACCTAAAGACTCAGTTAAAGAGAATGTCCCTGCTAGAATCTTGGAGGATTTACCCGTTCTATCCAAAGCAGCCGATTTTTTTGGCATCAGTGGATTCGTTGAAGATGTCAGCCAGAGCAGCAGCCCTATCTAATTCTGCCAGGCGAGCGATATGGCTGAAACCCTGGAAAGGTGACATTGCCTCTAAGGGTAAACTATGTGCAATCCCTTGCAATGGCGAATCACTGTTCGGCCCAATTCTTGACACTCTGCTAGAAAAAGCATCTGAAAAGAAGAAACAGTTTCCAGGCCAACAAAAATCTCAAGAGCCGGCTCAGGGGAAAAGACCTTTCAAAAGACCCTTTCGGCCTAGGCAGGACAACAGCAAGAGATTTAGGGTCTCTGGGAAAGGGAAGGGGTTCCTTTTCTCAGGTAAAGACAAACCCAAAGATTCCAAATGACATTCATCCGGTGGGGGGTCGTCTGTCCCTTTTTCTCCCAGCCTGGAGGGAAATTTCCTCCAGTCCCTGGGTGTTAAATACCTTAGCTTGGGGACTGCTGTTTGAGTTGACAGCACTCCCCCGGACAGATACCTTCCCACCAGAATAATGTCAGACCAAGAAAAACAGATAGCGTTAGAAGGGGAAGTACTCTCTTTAGTGGACAAAAATGTTATAATCCCAGTCCCTCTGAGTCAACAGGGAAAGGGATTTTATTCCCCACTGTTCTTAGTAAAGAAACCAAATGTCAGCTATCGGGTCATCATCAATTTAAAGAGTCTCAATGTCCACTTAAAATACAAAAAGTTTCGTATGGAGACTCTCAAGTCAGCCATCCATCTTCTTTATCCAGGGTGCCTGATGGCATCGGTGGATTTAGAGGATGCATACTATCATATCCCTATCTATCCATCGCATCAGAAGTTCCTGAGGCTAGCAGTGAACATCAAGGGGCAATGGTGTCACTATCAGTACAAAGCCCTCCCGTTTGGGGTCTCTCAGGCCCCCAGAGTGTTCACGAAAGTGGTGGCAGACATGGCGGCCTTCATCAGGACCAAGGACATACTGCTCATTCCATACTTGGACGACTTCCTTCTAGTGGCGGACACTACTCAATCCCTACTTCTCCATCTAGATTAGGCTCTAGATATAATAAAATATCTAGGCTGGAACATCAACCTAAAGAAGTCCAATCTGACTCCATCTCCCCGCTTCAATTTTCTAGGATATTTATTGGATTCAACAGTTCAGATGACCTTTCTGCCGGAAGTCAAGAAACGGGTATCATGGACAGAGTTCAGACCCTGTTTTGGACCTTCAAGCCATCCTTAAGAGAGGCTATGTCGGTCTTAGGACTTTTAACATCATGTATACCAGCGGTAAGATGGGCACAAGCCAGGTCCAGGGACCTACAACAGAGTATCCTGACGTCCTGGAGCAGAACCAGGGAGACCCTAGACCGCCCCTTTCTCCTGTCTTCAAAGCCAGATTGTCCCTCCGTTGGTGGTTAAACCTAGACAATCTCTCTTCAGGGATCCATTGGTCTCCTCACCCAATTGTGAGAATTACAACAGATACCAGCCCATGGGGGTGGGGAGCTCACATGGACAACCAAAATCAGCAAGGCCGTTGGACCTTACAAACCAAACAAAGCTCTTCAAATTACAAGGAATTACTGGCAATACAACTAGCTCTGGAGAAATTTCAACCCCAAATCAAACACAAACATGTGGTAATTTATTCGGACAACACAACAGCAGTGTCTTATGTGAACCGACAGGGGGGCACCAGGTCCCAGACACTCTTGAATCTTTCTTATCAAATTTTTTCCTTTGCAGAATTAAACTTGACATCACTAGCAGCAGTCAATCTGAAGGGAAAGGAAAACAGAGTTGCAGATTTTCTCAGCAGAGTACAGCTAAGGCAGACAGAGTGGTCTCTGAACGAACAGATATTCCACCTAATTCTAAAAAGGTACGGCACACCATCAATAGACCTATTTGCAACAAGAGGAAACCGAAAACTAAACAGGTTCTGTTCGTTGGACCCTTTGGACAACCCGACAAAGATAGACTCTTTCTCCCCCAATTGGGGAAAGGAGAAAGGTTACGCCTTCCCGCCATTCCGTCTGATCCCGAAAATCATCAAGAAAATCCGGGAAGACAGGGCGACATTACTCCTCATAGCTCCATTTTGGCCCAGAAGGCCATGGATTACTTGCCTAAGGAAAATGTCAGTAAGTCAACCCTGGGTTCTTCCGGACATCAAAGATCTTCTGTCGCAGGGCCCAGTGGTGCACCCGGATACTCCGAATCTACACTTGATGGCCTGGATGCTGAGCGGGGCATCCTAAAGAGAAGGGGATTCTCTGACAGTGTAATCAATACACTTCTGGCAAGCAGGAAGGATGTTACATTTAACATCTATTTTCGAGTCTGGTGCGCCTTCCTGAGGTTCTCTAAAGGTAAGCAGGATCCTTTAGACAAACCCAACATTCCTCTTGTGCTCAGCTTCCTGCAGGCCGGTCTAGAGATGAACTTAAGTCCGAGTACGCTGAAAGTTCAGGTCTCGGCTTTGAGCTCTTTCCTAAATTTTAAATTAGCAGAAAATACCTTAGTAAAGAGGTTTATAACAGCAGCCTCTCGTCTCAATACACCCAAAAAGATATTGGTGCCTCAATGGGACTTAAACCTAGTCCTGGATGCCCTAACAGGGACTCCCTTTGAGCCCATAGACGATATCTCAATCAAGATGCTCACAATCAAAATGGTGTTTCTTTTGGCTATAACAACTGCTAGAAGAATGGGAGAAATACAAGCTTTATCCGCTCATCCTCCATATACACAGATCCTAGGCGACAGAGTAATTATGAGAACGCTCCCTACCTTTCTCCCGAAAGTAGTTTCAGAGTTTCATAAAAATCAGGAGATTATCTTGCCATCATTCTGTAACAATCCCAAAAACCAGAAGGAAGCCGCTTTCCATACGCTGGATGTAAGGAGATGCTTGCTGAAATACCTTGATAAAACAAAGGAGTTTAGGTCCGCTGAAAATCTGTTAGTTCAATTCTTAGGGCCCAATAAGGGTAAAGCAGCTTCCAAAGCCTCTGTTAGTAGATGGATCAAACAATCAATCTCTCTAGCCTATACTAGTAAGAATAAAGATCCTCTCCCGTTTTTCACAGCTCATTCTACTAGGTCAATGGCAACATCCTGGGCTGAGAGGGCTGAAGCTACCCTAGATCAAATTTGTAAAGCTGCCACCTGGGGCTCGGTTCACACTTTCTTTAAGCACTACAGAGTACAGTTAAGGCCAATATCTGATTTATCCTTTGGCCGAAAAGTCCTTTCGGCAGTAGTCCCCCCCCCTAATTAGTTATTAGCTCCTATTCTAATTCTCCAGGGGTGCTGTCATAGGGCGTTAGGGTAAAGACACGATTACTTACGGGTAATCTTGTTTTCGGTAGCCCATGACAGCACCCCTCCTGCATACCCTACCCTATATATATATATATATATATATATATATATATATATATATATATACACCGAATGTTGCCTAGATATTGTTTACCTTTCCTTATTATTACCTATGTTGTTTTTTTACCTCCGCTGGAGTACTTTTATTTGAACTGAGGTCTGGAGAGGTGTGTCAAGCTTTTATATTCACAGGTTTCCTGTCCAGCGGTGGGAGGTCCTCTCCAGGGGTGCTGTCATGGGCTACCGAAAACAAGATTACCCGTAAGTAATTGTCTTTCACAGCAATAAAATCCAAGAATTATGGTATCCACACACGATAGTGTTTAACGTTTTTTGTATTGTCGGCTATCTTTTTAAACCAATCATCATATACACACCAGGGTGATTTTGTTTTGGTGAGGGTATCGCCTGCATTTTCTTACATCTTTTGGGTTGACATTTTTATATATGAGTAAAGTTTTAAGACTTCCAATAGGCAGGGATTTTTTGTTCGATTGTGGAAAACATCTACAATTTGGGTAGTGAATTAAAGTTTTTTTGACACTTGCACAAAACAATTAAAACATTTTCTATGTTCTGGAAGCACAGACTAAGTTAAATATGTGTCTATACAATGTATTACCGTATCTGTACGGTTCTGCCACACTGGTAGCTGATAGAAATCCAGGAAGTGAAGAAAAATGGCATCTGTGCAAATCCACATTGTCTCCTGCTTCTTCTGCTATCCCCCCTTAGGAGACAAATCTTCCATGCCTCTGTCTCACATTGTGTGTGTTTGCTGAGATAAGGCTGATGATGCAGACAGGGGGCAGGGTGTAATGTTCCAGGAGGCTTGGCTGGATCCCCCAATCCCCTGAGTGATTCACCATCTCTGACCGGCCAGAAGCAGGTGTTGCACTGATTTCTCTAATTGTGCAGAAGTGTGCAGTGAAATTCGGGCTGTGTTTTCACACATGTTGGGGTGTCATTGCAGTACTGCAGCGTATTCACAAAAATGATGCAGTAACACAAGTAAATGATGCTAAACGGCAGAGAGGATCAGAGCCTTATTGTCGGGCTCAACTTCAAAGGTAAAAGATGCTTGATCATAATATGTGCGTGGAAATGGAAAGAAAAAAAAATTCAAAATTCTTTACTTTTATTCCAATATCAGCGTTACAGGTAGAGAATACAGTGTGCTGTGTGGTGTTACAGGTAGAGAATACAGCGTGCTGTGTGGTGTTACAGGTAGAGAATACAGCGTGCTGTGTGGTGTTACAGGTAGAGAATACAGTGTGCTGTGTGGTATTACAGGTAGAGAATACAGCGTGCTGTGTGGTGTTACAGGTAGAGAATACAGCGTGCTGTGTGGTATTACAGGTAGACAATACAGCGTGCTGTGTGGTGTTACAGGTAGAGAATACAGTGTGCTGTGTGGTGTTACAGGTAGAGAATACAGCGTGCTGTGTGGTGTTAGATAGAGAATACAGCATGCTGTGTGGTGTTACAGGTAGAAAATACAGTGTGCTGTGTGGTGTTACAGGTAGAAAATACAGTGTGCTGTGTGGTGTTACAGGTAGAGGATACAGTGTGCTGTGTGGTATTACAGGTAGAGGATACAGCGTGCTGTATGGTGTTACAGGTAGAGAATACAGTGTGCTGTGTGGTGTTACAGGTAGAGAATACAGCATGCTGTGTGGTGTTACAGGTAGAGAATACAGTGTGCTGTGTGGTATTACAGGTAGAGAATACAGCGTGCTGTGTGGTGTTACAGGTAGAGAATACAGCGTGCTGTGTGGGTGGGACCACAATGAAATAAAATATGCACAAGCCAAAAGGACAGAAATGGCTGCACATCGCACCCATGGCTGACACGAAAGCTTGTTCAGCTACATTTAAAACCAACATCAGAAGTTAGTATATAATTTGGCCAAACCATATTGCCTCATGTACCACGTGCAGGTCTTCTGATACACATGAGTCCCTAACCAAACCTCATCACTGTGCCGGTCAGCGACCACAATCCCCGCAAAACGTGCGCAAGCAGAGAAGAGGGGCCACGGAATGGCCCTGCAACCCCATTGTCACAGCACCAGACCCAAAAGGGCACCCCAAACCCCGCAGGCGCCACCGGCGGAAAAAGTGGACGCCAAGCAACACAAGTGTGAACAAGCTCTTACCTCTCTCCATTCCTCTGCAGGTAGAATGGGAGAATACTAGGAGATCCTCCCCTTATGTACACAGGTGCTTCCTGCTAATTTGGATCACATGGGTCTTACACAGCACGAGTGCTAGCCACAATGAAAAAAGGGACAGAATACATAAAATATGCACAAGCCAAAAGGACAGAAATGGCTGCACATCGCACCCATGGCTGACACGAAAGCTTGTTCAGCTACATTTAAAACCAACATCAGAAGTTAGTATATAATTTGGCCAAACCATATTGCCTCATGTACCACGTGCAGGTCTTCTGATACACATGAGTCCCTAACCAAACCTCATCACTGTGCCGGTCAGCGACCACAATCCCCGCAAAACGTGCGCAAGCAGAGAAGAGGGGCCACGGAATGGCCCTGCAACCCCATTGTCACAGCACCAGACCCAAAAGGGCACCCCAAACCCCGCAGGCGCCACCGGCGGAAAAAGTGGACGCCAAGCAACACAAGTGTGAACAAGCTCTTACCTCTCTCCATTCCTCTGCAGGTAGAATGGGAGAATACTAGGAGATCCTCCCCTTATGTACACAGGTGCTTCCTGCTAATTTGGATCACATGGGTCTTACACAGCACGAGTGCTAGCCACAATGAAAAAAGGGACAGAATACATAAAATATGCACAAGCCAAAAGGACAGAAATGGCTGCACATCGCACCCATGGCTGACACGAAAGCTTGTTCAGCTACATTTAAAACCAACATCAGAAGTTAGTATATAATTTGGCCAAACCATATTGCCTCATGTACCACGTGCAGGTCTTCTGATACACATGAGTCCCTAACCAAACCTCATCACTGTGCCGGTCAGCGACCACAATCCCCGCAAAACGTGCGCAAGTAGAGAAGAGGGGCCACGGAATGGCCCTGCAACCCCATTGTCACAGCACCAGACCCAAAAGGGCACCCCAAACCCCGCAGGCGCCACCGGCGGAAAAAGTGCACCTGTGTACATAAGGGGAGGATCTCCTAGTATTCTCCCATTCTACCTGCAGAGGAATGGAGAGAGGTAAGAGCTTGTTCACACTTGTGTTGCTTGGCGTCCACTTTGTCCGCCGGTGGCGCCTGCGGGGTTCGGGGTGCCCTTTTGGGTCTGGTCCTGTGACAATGGGGTTGCAGGGCCATTCCGTGGCCCCTCTTCTCTGCTTGCGCACGTTTTGCGGGGATTGTGGTCGCTGACCGGCACAGTGATGATGTTTGGTTAGGGACTCATGTGTATCAGAAGACCTGCACGTGGTACATGAGGCAATATGGTTTGGCCAAATTATATACTAACTTCTGATGTTGGTTTTAAATGTAGCTGAACAAGCTTTCGTGTCAGCCATGGGTGCGATGTGCAGCCATTTCTGTCTTTTTGGCTTGTGCACAATGAAATAAAATTACTGCAAATAATTCAGTGACACAATGAAACTGCAATGTGTGAACACAGCCTAGATGTTCTGCAACAGCTTTGGGTGTGATGAACAGCTGAGGGAAAGCATTGCATTCTGGAACATGTAGTACTGTGTAAACTGATATACCAGGAAGTGCAGAAAAACAAAACAGAACAACCCCCCCAAACAAATGGATTTTTTGTAGTTTCAAAACTGGAATGGATAGGAAAGTAATGCTTTATGCTTCTGCAGAAGTTTCATTTTATTTAAAGTGACTGTACCACCAGGCCCAGGCTGAAGCACTAGAGGCAGGCCGACCCACCCTTAGTGGGAAGAAACTCCACCCCCTCCATGACGTGACTCCATTAGAATCAATGGAACCCTATCATAGAGGAGCGAGGGTTTCCTCCCACTAAGGGTGGGTCGGCCCGCCTCCAGTGCTTCAGCCTGGGCCTGGTGGTACAGTCACTTTAACCTCTACTTGGAGTTCCCCTTTAAGAGGAATAGTCAAAGGCAAACAAAATAGGAAAAACTGATATGTAAATGCACACAACTGACAATAGAAAATGTTTTATTGGGTACATCTGTGTGTCTTGTGCAGTGTTTTCTTTCGTGTTTTCTTTCAAGTCATGTATATCTAACGTCCATAGTTGCCTAATAAAAATTGCTTTCCAGGTCTTCCACCAGATATTACTAAAGTTTGTGTTGTTGCCTTTCAGATGCTGATTATAGCTGTCTGATACACGGAATGCAGAACCAAGGACTGGCACAGAATGAGTTTAAAAAATGACGCCAGCCATGACACGGCGTCGTACAATCTTTACATATATTCCCAACTCTCTCAGCAAGACTCCAACTGCTGCACTGTTGTGGCCTCAAAAGAATCCTCTGCCTCAGATGTCATCAATAGTGCGGTTGCAGCTCTTTGTCTGGATTCTTCTAAAACCTATGTTCTGACTGAAGTAAAGGAGTCTGGAGGGGAGGAGTGGGTTCTAGATGCCAATGACTCTCCAGTACAGAGGGTACGTCTGTGGCCACGAAAAGCTCAAGAGAGGCATTCACAGGCAGAAGGATATTATTTCCTTCTACAAGAAAAGAATCAAGATGGGACCATTAAATATGTCCATCTCCCTCCTGTATCTGAAGAGGAAGCAGCTAGGAGGCTTGTGGAGAGGGGATTTCTCCCCCGGCCCCAGATGGACTACAATGACTTGTGTAATTTGCCTAATCTTACAGAGTCAGCCATTTTAGAAAACCTAAAAGTTCGCTTTTTAAAACAAAAGATTTACACATATGCAGGAAGTATTTTGATAGCTATAAATCCTTTCAAATTTTTACCAATCTATAACCCAAAGTATGTCAAAATGTATGACAACCACCAACTGGGTAAATTGGAGCCCCACATTTTTGCTATTGCGGATGTGTCTTATCATACCATGTTGAAGAAGAGAGTGAACCAATGCATAGTGATCTCTGGAGAGAGCGGCTCTGGAAAGACGCAAAGTACCAATTTCCTGATACACTGCCTGACTGCACTGAGTCAGAAAGGCTATGCAAGTGGAGTAGAGAGAACCATACTGGGGGCTGGACCTGTGCTCGAGGTAATATATGTGTTGTCCTTTTATAGTATACTAGAAAATGTTCCCGGCGCTGCCCGGGTATAAAGTGTCAGTGTGTTAATTAGATTTGTTCCAAGAGTGCTCAGAAGGCCTATCTATACCCTTTTGTTTGTTTAAGGGGAAATCGCCAGGAGCCCTATATACCTGACAGTTCTGCACTGTTCATGTAAATTGTAGCTTATGCACATTAGAAATAAACTAAAAACTTTAAACATCCTAAATACCTAATAGCCAAACTGAGATGTCATGTGATCAGACTGTATACAGAGCCTGGTTATATACAACATTGGCAGTGTTATATACAGAGCCTTGTTATATACAGAGCCTGGTTTATTACAAGATTGGCAGTGTTATATACAACATTGGCAGTCTTATACAGTATACAGACTGGTTATATACAGCATTGGCAGTCTTATACAGAGCCTGGTCACATACAGAATTGGCAGTGTTATATACAGCTTGGTTATATAAAACATTGGCAGTGTTATATACAGCCTGATTATATACAGCATTGGCAGTGTTATATACAGCCTGATTATATACAACATTGGCAGTGTTATATACAGCCTGATTATATACAACATTGGCAGTGTTATATACATAGCCTGGTTATGTACAACATTGACAGTGTTATTGCCAGGTACATAGACATAAAGATTTTTACCTGATACAACTCTGGAGCAGCAACATACAATTGCCCATGCGGAAAACATGCAGTGATTAGGCTTGGGCCTTGTTTATTGCCACTGCAAATGATGCTTAACCTGAAACTGCAATTGTCTAAAATGTATTGTTTCATCTGAATTTATCAGTGGAATTAGTGTATACCTGGATTGTATAGTTGGGGGAGGTCCTGTATACCTCTAGTATATAGTTGGTGAAGGTGTTGTGTACCTGTAGTTTATAGTTTAAGGGTCATGGATACCTGTAGTTTACAGTTTGGGAGTCCTGTATACCTGTAGTGTATAGTTGTGGGGTCCTGTACACCTGTAGTGTATAGTTGTGGGGTCCTGTACACCTGCAGTGTATAGTTGTGGGGTCCTGTACACCTGTAGTGTATAGTTGTGGGGTCCTGTACACCTGTAGTGTATAGTTGTGGGGTCCTGTACACCTGTAGTATATAGTTGTGGGGTCCTGTACACCTGTAGTGTATAGTTGTGGGGTCCTGTACACCTGTAGTGTATAGTTGTGGGGTCCTGTACACCTGTAGTGTATAGTTGTGGGGTCTTGTACACCTGCAGTGTATAGTTGTGGGGGTCCTGTACACCTGCAGTGTATAGTTGTGGGGGTCCTGTACACCTGTAGTGTATAGTTTGGGGGTCCTGTATACCTGTAGTATATAGTTGGTGAAGGATCTGTATACCTGTAGTATATAGTTGGTGAAGGATCTGTATACCTGTAGTGTATAGTTTGGTGGTCCTGTATATCTGTAGTATAGAGTTGGTGGAGGTGCTGTATACCTGTAGTAAAGAGTTGGTGAAGTTCCTTTTTATACTTGTAGTGTATTGTTTTGGGGTCTTGTATACCTTTTAGTATAGAGATTTGGGGTCCTGTATACCTGTACTGTATAGTTTTGGGGCCCTGTATACCTGTAGTTTTATAGTTTGGGGGTCCTGTATACCTGTAGTATAGAGTTGGTGGAGGTGCTGTATACCTGTAGTGTAGAGTTTTGGGGTCCTTTTATAGTTGTAGTTTCCTGTATACCTGTACTGTATAGTTGGAGTAGGGGTCTACCAGTTATTTCTGTGGATCTTTTGTAAGGCAGCTGGTCCTAGCAACCACAGCTCCCTGTGAAAATAAAAGTAGTAGTCCTATTAGTTGCTAAGGCTTCCAACTGCCGTTTCTGCTGGAGACCTGCAGCTAATTATATCACCTGTGTGTGCAGTGTGGAGATTTTTCCATTCATCTCTATGGGGCGGTCTTCCCCATCCCGCTGCCCTTCTGTAAATCTGGCAAGGACGGGACCTTTGCTCTAACCTGCCCAGGCACCTAATGTGTCTGCCTGCCAAATTTGGGGTCAAACGGTTCAGGCGTTTGGAAGTCTATACGGGACAGACAGACAGACTTTCATTTTTATGATATAGATAGTATATTTATTACCAACTTAAAGAGAAAGTATGTTAAGATGGATTCTGCTTTTTGAAGTTAGTGACTTACTAGTAGTAGTCCTTAATTGCATGTATTGCAACTTTCATTGCACTGGTTATGACCAGCCTTTAGAGCTAGTTAAAGTACAGTGGTACCTTGGTTTAAGAGTAACTTGGTTTAAGAGCGTTTTGGTTTAAGAGCTCACAGTTTTTCAAAATTGTGACTTGGTTTAAGAGCATTGCTTTGGTTTAAGAGGGAGCGCGAGTGGAGGAGGGGCATGGTCTGTATAGCATAGTCTACAGCACTGTACTCTGACCCAGGAAGTCTCCCCCACCTTCCAAATCATAGCAGATTCACTTCAGGCTGGGGCTTACATCAGGGCACAGGACTGTGGGGTAATCTCTCCATAGCTGTAACCCCTCTCTCCCTGGACAGAGAGTGCTGCATGTATGTGCCCACATCTGTCCTGCTCATTCCTTCATGCTCCCTGCAGTCTCTGTCAGTCCTTGTGTTTCCCATCCTTTCCATTACTGTACAGTAACTTATAATATCACATATTCTGCTGTGTCTGAATGTTTGTTTCATTTGTTTTACATGTTATTCAGAATAATAAATCATTTTTTGGGGGGTGTGGAACCAATTGTCTACATTTAAGTGACTTCTAATAGAAAAATTTGCTTTGGTTTAAGAGTGGATTTGGATTACAAGCACGATCCCGGAACGAATTATGCTGGTAATCCAAGGCACCACTGTATATACTCTTTGGTCAACATTATCGAACTAAGGCTTTTTATGCAAAGCTGAGTACAGCATGAGGAGTTTGCGCCAGATCTGTAATCCAGTATTGTGGATATCATAGAATGAGCTCTTGGACTCTTACTGAACTTCTGGAATCATAATAAATTCAAAACAGTTAAAGGGAACCAATCAGCACAGTTGAACAACATAGCTCTGCTGTGCAGCTCACCGAGCATACGAGCCACGGCTACAGCATTAGCTTTATAAAGGAGAAAAAGTATTTTTATTCCCCCTGCTCGGTGACAGGAGAGGGGTTGGCAACTAGTCATGTGGGCAGAGAACCGCCCGTGACTAGTCATGGCTCTCTGTCAGTGTGCTCTGCGGGGATGATTGACAGGCAGAGAGACAGATTAGTGGCGCCCTTGCCTGTCAATCATCCCCACAGAGGGCGCTGACAGGCAGAGTGCCGTGACTAGTCATGGACGGCTCCCTGCTCAGACCCCTCTCCTGTCATCGCGCTGGGGAAATAAAACTAAATTTTCCCTGCTGTAAAGCTACAGGGAGATGCATAGCATCCTACTATCAGCATTCTACTAAATAATTATACAAGGAGTCCTGTAAGAGCTTATTCTCTGTCACACAGTCCATAGTGCTGTCTGCACAACGTCTGTCTCCTTGAAAGCTCACCCACTTTTCTTGTTGCTTACCACAGTTGGCAAGTTTTTACCACTAAATTATTACGCATCATTTGACCATTTTAGTAGAGCTGGCATAAACTGCATTTTTAAATGTGGACCATTGACACTTCTTGGTTTTGGTATAGGTCATAAACTGCCAAGAGTTTTGATACGCCCAACTTATTATATTTTATACACACTCTTTTATGAGTAAAACATGGATTTAGCAGTAGAGCACAGGGTGGACAAGACTGGTTCTTTTCACACATTAGGAACATGCTTGCTCTGCACATACATAGCATATTCTCTGGATATTAAATGACAGGCAGTTTGTCTGGTATTGAAAGGCCAGTTCTTTGTATTTCTAATCTTCCTTTAAAAGACTGCTGAAATGTGATAGCTCACTTATTATCCAGACAAAAGGATGTCCTTGAGAGGCAGTGTAATAGTGAGTCTATGCTGTCCAGTAAACTCTAGATTCCCATTTGTTTGATGGCCATTAGTAATGTCAATAAACATACATAATAGATTTGGGCATTTTGCAATGTAAGCATTTTACCTCTAGTAATATTCTATTATTGCCCCTTTATTGGTCATTGTGCACAAGACTCACTACTTCTAGGAATGAATTTGTATTCTCTAAATGGAGGAATCCAAACCATTACATATTGCTGTACTGTTACTGGCTTACTACTGCTGTGTTTCTGCCTGTAGCTTGCAGATACATTTATCACTGATGAGGGAACGCCTAAACGTCACCATATACCTTACTTTATGACTTTAGTTGGCCATATCCACTATATCAATCTAAGGTGCATAGTTCTTTAGTGACTTGCTTTAAGGAAAAACTTTAACCCTGGGAACAGTCCCTTTTAAGAGCGACTTGGGTCCCGTCCCTTTAGGGGCGACACGGGCCCCGTGCCTTTAATAGCGACTTGGGTCCCTTTTAAAGCGACTCTGTACCCACAATCTGACCCCCCCCCCCCCCCCCCTCCAAACCACTTGTACCTTCGGATAGCTGCTTTTAATCCAAGATCTGTCCCGGGGTCCGTTTGCCAGGTGATGCAGTTATTGTCTTAAAAAATTACTTTTAAAATTACAGCTCCGTGCCCTACGGGCATATCTGTGCCCTAACTTTGCACCACCCCTACGTCCCTCCTCCCCGCCCTCCTCATAATTAGGAATGCTCCAGGCAGGCCCTTTAAGAGCGACATGGGTCCCATCCCTTTAAGAGCGGGTTGGGTCCCCTTAGAAGCGACTTGGGTCCCTTTTAAGAGCAACTTGGGTCCCGTCCCTTTAAGAGCGACTTGGGTCCCTTTTAGGAGCGACTTGGGTCCCTTTTAAAGCGACTCTGTACCCAGAATCTGCCCCCTTCAAACCACTTGTACCTTCAGATAGTTGCTTTTAATCGAAGATCTGTCCTGCGGTCTGTTTGGCAGGTGATTCAGTTATTGTCATAAAAAATGACTTTTAAAATTGCAGCTCTGTGCCCTACGGGCTTATCTGTG
Organism: Dendropsophus ebraccatus; assembly: GCF_027789765.1. Classification (NCBI taxonomy): domain Eukaryota; kingdom Metazoa; phylum Chordata; class Amphibia; order Anura; family Hylidae; genus Dendropsophus; species Dendropsophus ebraccatus. Next base: position 97,084,488 of record NC_091456.1, read on the forward strand.
CCCTAACTTTGCACTACCCCTCCGTCCCTCCTCCCCGCCCTCCAAATCATTGGATTAAAAGCAGCTATCCAAAGGTACAAGTGGTTTGGGGGTCAGATTGTGGGTACAATGTCGCTTTAAGATAGAATAAAGGAGTGTGAGGTGGGTGCCATTATTCTGGGGCACCAGGTTTGATATAGCACTACACTAGCTTTTGTGCCTCTATAATAACAATATGGTCTATGATTTGTTCAGCATACTGATCTACTGATATCTTGTTGCACTTGCACTTGATCACATGTAGGAATGAATTTGTAAACCTGTAATGATGCACTAGCACTTCATATTGTCAGGATTTGTCCCAGTAATATGGTCTCCCACCTCCCCAAGTCTTGTTTTTTTGTTTTGTTGTGATAGTATTTAATAAAGAGTTTCATATTTTTCTATTTTTAGTAGTAAATTTGTGATAATTTCTTTTGGGCATAGATATTTATTGTAGGTGCAGTATTTCAGGAGAGAATATATTGAATCTGAATAGTGTATAAATGGATGTGGTTCTGGGGTCTATAGGTGTTTGAAAGATACAATAACTACTTGGAGAATGTATCCAAACATAGATCATATGTACAGTCAAAAGTTTTGAGAATGATGCAAATATTATATTTTCACATGATCTGCTGCCCTCTGGTTTTTATGTGTGTTTGTCAGATGTTTTTATCACATACAGAAATATAATTGCAATTGTATTATGAGTAACAAAAGCTTATATTGACAGTTAGAATGAGTTAATGCAGAAAGTCAATATTTGCAGTGCTGACCCTTCTTCTTCAGGACCTCTGCAATTCTCCCTGGCATGCTCTCAATCAACTTTTGGACCAAATCCTGACTGATAGCAGTCCATTCCTGCACAATCAATGCTTGCATTTTGTCAGAATTTGTTGGTTTTTGTTTGTCCACCCGTCTCTTGATGATTGACCACAAGTTCTCAATGGGATTAAGATCTGGGGAGTTTCCAGGCCATGGACCCAAAATCTCTGTTTTGTTCCCTGAGCCATTTAGTTATCACCTTTTGCTTTATGGTAAGGTGCTCCATCATGCTGGAAAAGGCAAACTGCCAAACTGCTCTTGGACGGTTCTGAGAAGTTGCTCTTGAAGGACATTCTGGTACCATTTATTCATGGCTGTGTTTTTAGGCAAGACTGTGAGAAAGCCGATTCCCTTGGCTGAGAAGCAACCCCACACATGAATGGTTTCAGGATGCTTTAGGCTATGTTCACACTACGTAAAAGTACGGCCGTTGTTGCCATTGTACTTTGTGAGGTGTGGACATAGCCTTATCTTCTGTGGGATCCCGGCCGCAGCGTATACACATCGTATACGCTCCGGACGGGATCCTGCACGGGGCCGCAAATAACTGACATGTCAGTTTTCTGCGGCCGCAGAAAGACCTGTCAGTTCACACAATGAAGTCAGCGGCTCCGGCCGCTTGCTTCATTGCGTGCTGTGGGAGGTTCTGATGCATCAGAACCCTGCGGCCGGAAATATCACGGCCGGTCTCATACGACGTGTGAACATAGCCTTACAGTTGGCATGAGACAAGACTGGTGGTAGCAATCACCTCGTCTTCTCCGAATGTTTCAGATGTCCCAAACAATCGGAAAGGGGATTCCTCAGAGAAAATGACTTTACCCCAGTCATCAGCAGTCCACTCCCTGTACCTTTTGCAGAATATCAGTCTGTCCCTGATGTTTTTTCTGGAGAGAAGTGGCTTCTTTGCTGCCCTCCTAAGACCAGGCCTTGCTCTAAGAGTCTGCGCTTCACAGTGCATGCAGATGCACTCACACCTGCCTGTTGCCATTCCTAAGCAAGTTCTGCACTGCTGGTAGCCCAATCCCGCAGCTGAAACACTTTTAAGAGACTGTCCTGGCGCTTGCTGGTCTTTCTTGGGCGCCCTGGAGCCTTTTTGGCAACAACGGAACCTCTCTCCTTGAAGTTCTTGATGATGCGATAGATTGTTGACTGAGGTGCAATCTTTCTAGCTGCGATACTCTTCCCTGTTAGGCCATTTTTGTGCAGTGCAATGATGACTGCACCATGGTTAACAGAAGAGAAACAATGATGCCAAGCACCAGCCTCCTTTTAAAGCGTCCTGTGGTGTCATTCTTACTTAATCATGACAGATTGATCTCCAGCCCTGTCCTCATCAACACCCACACTTGTTTTAGTGGAGCAATCACTGAAACAATGTTAGCTGGTGCTTTTTAGGCAGGGCTGCAATGATGTTGAAATGTGTTTTGGGGGGTAAAGTTAATTTTCTAGGCAAATATTGACTTTGCAAGTAATTACTGTTAAGCTGATCACTCTTCTGGAGTATATGCAAATTGCCATTTTAAAAACTAAAGCAGTAGACTTTGTATAAATTCATATTTGTATCATTCTCAAAACTGTTGGCCATGACTGTATACATTAAAAAATATACAAATAACCAGTAACGTCTCAGTGCATAATATATCTTCATGTAAATATTTCTACACCTTTTTAAATTATTTAACACCACAAGATAAATCAATATGTAAGGATGAGATCCTGGTGCAGCTAAAATCCATTTGTAATCCTAGTGACCAGAATAAACATTTAATCTGATTCTATATCATGTTCATTCTTTGAGTGGAGGCGCATGAGAAATCCCATTGAAGCGATAGGACAGGCAGAGTTTCAAGCGGAAATTCTCAGAAATTCTCCCTCTTTTGCTCTGTGTGCACAGACCCTTACGCCTGTGGTCTCTTCCCCGCCCCCCCCCCCCCAAAAAAAAAAAATGGGTCAAACCACTTTCTCTATGCCAATTACTGTCAACAAATCTGTGATTTTATCCATCGTGGGGTCCTGTCTTTGCACTGGAACATATTTTTTATTTTACTATATTGTTGGCTACATGCTGGTATAAATTTTGGGCATCCCAGGGCTGTGGAGTCGGTAAGCCGCAGCTTCAACTCTGACTCTGAATTTTATCAGACTCCGACTCCAGCTCCTTCATAAATGGTAGAATGAGTTATTTATTACACTGGTGTGAAGTAGATCTGGCTCAGCAGCTTCTTCCTATTGTCCCATATTCTCCAGGTTTTTATTGTATCTTTAGGGGAACGAACACGGACAGACCACGTGATCCCACTCAGAGTGGTTTTGTTATTGTTTATGTATACAATGATTAAGGGCGCTTAGCCTGAAACATATTGGTTCACGTGGACTATGGAGTGTTCTTTTAATGAGTAAAGATGTTGTGGACTGGAAATCCATTAGAGTGCTGGACATCCATCTTTTCTTGTATCCTGTTTTTTGCCATGCATTGGTCTCGTGCATAGATGGGAGGACCCACTAAGACTTTACTGATTATTTGTATATTATTGAATTAATACATGTATACATATGATCAGTGTTTAGATTCTCCAGGTATTTATTGTATATTTAGGGGAAGGGACATGGACCACTTGATCATACCTAGAATGCTTTTAAACTACATATTTTGGTACTGTGTATATATACCATGATAAAGGGCGCTTAGCCTGAAACTTGTTGGTTCACATGGCCTATGGAGTGGTTTTAATGAATAAAGACATTGTGCATTGGAAAGCCATCAGAGTGCTGGACATCCATCTTTTCTAGCATAGTATAGTGATATCCACTTAAGATCATAAGATCTTTCAGGGACAGATTTATGGTCTGAACTAGAGATGAGTGAATTTACAGCATTAGTAAAACACTTTGTTAGCTCGACAGTCAGCTTATCAGTCAGCTGCCTTTGAATGCCACTCCGGGTGCTTGGGAAACTAGGAGATGTTTCCCGAGACTGGATCCAGCTTTTCCAGTCACCCAGAGCACCACAGAGTTCAGAAGCAGCCGGCCGATATATTGTTTAATCGCTTGTTTAGCAAACGATAAGTGATGATTTCTTCTTTTAAAGTATGGGTATTTAGACCAGAAGGTAACTTACTATAAAAAGTCGTTAATGCAATTGTAATTACGTTCTATTCTGTGAATTATTCATAATTGGGTTTGTATCTATATACTATAAACGATGAGTGTTTACACTAAAAGGATTGAGAATAATTAGGGCCCTATTTCACAAAACTATTATCAGCCGTACTTGGCTGATTATCGACTATTCTAGACGATGATCGCTTGGTGTAATAGCTCATGTTAAAAGCAATGAACAGTCAACATGTACAATGTCGGCTAATAGTTTTTTTTTTTTCAGTATGTTCTAAAATCCCGATCCCAATAGTCACTCATTCCCATGCATAACCCCTCACATGGCACCCCCTTCCCCTGACAGCAAGCAGGGAATGAGGAGGAAGTGAGCACTGACCTGACAGGCGCTTGCTTCCTTCTTAATTCAAAGCCCAAACAATAATTTAAAAGGTCAGCTCAAAAGATGTCATACAGACTGTTTTTCGTTGGATTCTGTGTTTACACCTGAAGATAATTGCTTAAATGCGAACAATTTAACAATTTTTTTGCACGATAATCGGCTACTATAAAAGTCCCTTGAGGTGTATGGGGAGTTAATAGGTCTTTCCTGAATGAAAATATGGGCACCATTATGAATATATATATAGAGATATATATATAGAGATAGATATATATATATATAGATATATATATATAGATATATATATATATATATTACACACACAATTTTTTTTTTTTATTTAAACCAACAGAGAAAGCCGTGGCACTCCAAATCAGTGAAATTCAAAACTGTTTATTCCATGTACAATATTACAAATGCAACGTTTCTGCTCCACCTGGAGCCTTTCCCAAGCATAAGGCCCCGTTCGCACTACGGAATTGGCGGTGAGGTTCTGTGCGGAAACCCCCCGTGTGAACGCGGCTCCGAATCATGCCTTCAATCTGTTTCAACTGGAAGGCTTTCAAGCCTCCGCTCAAAGAATTGACATGTTGGAATCGCAGCTGAGATTCCATGCGGAAATCCCCTGTGCGGTCTCTGTGCCGATTCTGTAGTGTGAATGGGGCCTAAGTGAACAAAACAAAAAGAAGGACCTGATTAAGCCCTAAGCCACTTGCAGCAGCTGCTGCTGTGCCCCGGTACTTTTGGACTGCTAATTTTTTTTTTTTTATTTATTTTTACTGTGTTCAGTTCAGGGTTGGTCCCTGTAGCAATCATTAGGGTATGTTCAAGCGGAATTCTGCCTGTCTTGGTGTCCCATAGCCTGTCTATGGGAAAGCACACGCTTCTGAGCAGAGAGCCGCGGCAGTGGTGAATCGCGCACTCTCCCATAGGCTCTGAGACAGGTGGGATTCCGCAGCGGAAAGGTTCAACGGGGAATTTTGCCTGATTTACTCAGTGTGAACATACCCTTAGAGAGGATTGCATGTATTGTGAAAATACTGAAAACTAGAGGCATGCCCCCTGGAAACCCTTTTGGCTGTGTGTACACTCATTTTTACGTTTTCATTGTGCTGCTTTTTACCACCTGTTTGAGTACAATCAAATATAAGTTACTCCATGGAATATCCCTTTAGGACATAAAAAAGCCATGGAAACAGATGTTTTTGTTTAGTCGTTACGGACATAAATAAGTGCCAGCGACATTTTTTGGGTCATAGGTCTTATTTTGTCCTTTTGCTGTAGCATAAAAAAAAAAGGCTCAAAGTGGGAACGAAGCCTAAGGCTGAGCTCACACTGCGTTTTTGTTTCCATTTAATGTATACATTAAAAAGAAAAAAAAATGCATTTACTTACATTATAAAAAAAAAAAAAGGCCTAAGGGTGTCCTCACATATCCCTTTCGTTTGTCGTTTTTTAAATCAAAACAAAAAAGTCACATGCCAATGCGATGTATAATTTTTTTATTTTTTTTTTCTCCCCTGGCGTTTTTGCCTTTACGCGTGTATGCGTGAAAGTATTTGTAACCGGTTGCTTTTGATAATAGTCGGAAAAGGCTATAACCACACAGAATTATAGAAAAATAAGGTATTTAATACAAAGAACAATACTTAGCTGTAGTTACAGATGGTACAGATGCATTGTTGTTTTATCCACAATGAAATGGGGAGCCCCTTTGTATATTATGGTCTAATATACGCCCATTTCCCTCGATGACCTCCAGGGTGCTGGGCACCTTCCATCCATGGTCCCAGCTGAGGCTGACTAGAAGCTACATACCCCCGACCTTTATAGTAAGTTTGGGTGGGGGTGATGTGCTTGTATGTCTATGTAGACCACTGATGACCATGGATGGAAGTTATCTGATGTCTCCCCGGCCTTGTACATATTTACCAAGCACAATGGGGACCCAGTTTTACCACTACAGCTACAAGGTTCTTTCAGCCATACAACAATAGCAACAAACAACTGTATCCTCCAATGTTTACACTATTGTGAAGTTATATGGCTGGACAGTTGACATAGGTGTGACAGTATACATACACACAACTACAATGACTTCTACACACATAGCCATACGAATATATATATATATATATATATATATATATATATATATATATATATATATATATATATATACACACACAAGACATTAAAATAATACATTCCCTTTCATCACATCAATAAGACACTTAAATTTTCTGAAATGAACCCATCTGGTTACACTCCACCCCTTGACTTATTGATGTGATGTAAGGAAGTTACAAAACATTATTTGTGACGCCATTTACACATTCTTCTGATATCATCCTCATTTAACCATGTGATTGCTCACTTCCTATTCTCTCTTACATTGGTCGGTTGCTACAAACAGAAACTAGTGCGGTCACAGCTGGGCTTAAAACCAAAAAAGAAAAATCAAATGTCCAGTAATACAAAATGCAATATCCATTCTGGTGGGAATTTTCTTTCTTCTGATCTTCTTAGACCCCAATCTCAGGTGCAGGGAAGCAAGGGGATTATTGTGCCCTCGCCACAGGGGCCTATTGCTCAGGTAACGTCACTACTTCCATGGTTGGCCAAAGGACAGACCCTCAGTAGGCATCTGCCCCAGCCCTTTACACGTTCAGAAGTCTGTCTCATTCATTCCCTCCCCCTCTGTATCTCTGGTGAGGGGTTGGGGGGTTGCAGGTATGGCTGCAGACTGTAGAGCCCCTTTGGCAGTGCTGTTCCAGGTACATTGTCTTCCTGCACTTGTGCATCATCTTGGCACCTTTGAAGACACTAGATCTCGGGATGTCAGCTCTTCAGGCTCTCTGCACTTGCTGAGACAGACTTAACAAGGGTCAATATCCAAATAGGAATAAATCAATGAATCCACAGCAGATAGGAAACACGGTGGCTTTAGATTCAGTCACATGAGAACAGAAGGTCATTTGCGAAGTCTCTGTAAACTCTGTATAAAGTCCTGTGCATTTTCATGGTGGTCACTCATTCCTTCATCAAATGGAGAACTTAAAAATAAAAATCCAAATGTCTTTCTTAGGGAAAAAAAAAAACAAATCAAATCAAATCTCTGCCCAGGAAAGTGTTTCTGTTGATAGCAAGGACATGTAACAATGGTTATCTACCTAATCCCATTACCCACATGTTTATCGTCAAACAACATTCTTATTTTCAAGCATACAAACTAAACATATCTGGCTTCAGTCTATTGTTTCTGTCTATTGGGTGAATAAACAAATCAAGAGTATACACATATATCCTTCAATATGCATCCCATGTAAAGCAAACCCATTATCCTGTATTGGAGATATATATACACACATATATAGCTATATTTAATGCAGGCATCTCAGTACATATTTGCATTTCACAACACAATTCACCCACCCTTCAATAACACCAATTCACCAATACTCTTATTGTTTTGTTTGTAAACAATCTTGAACGTTCTGAACTCATTTAGTTTATTACTTCAATATTGATTAATTTTTATCCCAAAACAATTTCAATCAAACATTTTCCATTTAACATTCAGATACACCACTTATATAGCACCAAGTAGGCATCTGAAGATAATTCAGACTTCTCAACCTTTTTTTCCTCTCAGGTTTCAAGTGACCATAACATCTTTAGGAAGAGCAAAGGACTGGTATATCCAAACATAAGGGGCTGTCACTCTCCCTTTCTTATCCCACCTTTCTCCTCCCACCTTTCTATGTCATTTGTCACCACCCCCTTAGTCCAGGGCTTTGTACTGTCATACTTCAGGTCAGTCGTCTGCAACCTTGGGACCATAAAAGCCTACTAACCTTCTTGTGGTATCACAAGACAGACAAAACATATAACAATACAGACATGTACAAACATAAAACACACATGGGCCCATTCATTCATAACATATAATTCACACAAAAGAAATGTTTAAAATAAAACAAAACAAGGAGCTCCTTTAAAAAAAAAGCTTCATGAAATGCCTACAAAATTGTGGTTAACCATATCAAAAAATGTCTCTTTCATGTGCAAATCCTAAAATATAAATGGACAATTAATGGCATTTTCACACAATTGAAGTTCTCGGTGTCCATCCTTCCTGCCAAACTGTGAAAAAACAAAACTTTTCATTAGGGCAAAACTTTCCTACAGCTGTGGAAATAAACAAAACTCATGGTTATTTTTCAAATCTTAAAAGGTGTAATCAATATCACCACGTGGATTTTTCTCTTTCTATACCCCAATTTAAATTTACCAATTTAAATGGATCCATTATATTACAAGTTATACACATACTATATACTGTATAGCAATACTCCTTCAAGAACCTGCAAATAAAACACAGACATATTAGTTTTATCATAGATTAAATAATCCCATGACGTCACCATATACTATCAGATTATATCCTCTATCTGACTGGTCCACAAACAGAAAATACAAACACTAAACAATGGAGAGAGGACAAGACTTTGCACAGAGATTACATTTATAGCTCTCAGACACAAAATAGCCATAAACTCCCCTACAAATGACAAACACACAGTACCAAAACCATTCTTATTCAACAGAGATAGCACACAAAAAAACAAACAACTAACACACTTTTCCACAGCAGCAGAAATATACATTCCTAGTCATCTTTCCTTGAAACTAAACTTCCCATGACCTACACCTTGTCTTTTTATAAACATTCTCTGAATACCAACACACAGATATTACTGAGCAGGAGTATCTCCCTGTACCCTGCTTTCCAAAATGACGTACTACTCAAAATACCAACCAAGTCCGATATTCTGGAGATTCAAAATACAAATCACCTTCTGTCACTTGCATTTATACCTTTGTAAAGTAACTAACAAATCACATCCATGACCATTTCCTTCATTAGTTCCAAACATGAATATCTACTAACATTAGACTTAAAAACATAACTTTAAAGTTGAAACTTTACTCCACTAACTCCATATCAAACATATAGACATCAGTCTCAGAAGCTGAACAAAGGCTATTGACTGCTCAAGACTCGCCCTGCTTTTCAGAATACAAATAAACAAACAAAATTTTCTGCAGTGCAACAACACATGCAACGTCAGAAACTCTTACATGTCATGACAATACAAACCATTACAACACACAACAAATACAAATTCCATTTATGGCTGGAAGTTACACTTCTTACTATCACACTGTGACCGCTCATTGGCCAAAACCTGGTGAGGAGCCTGCTCCCACCCTAGAATCTCCACATCCATGAAGCCCACTTGCTTCACTTCTTTTTCTTGTATGTCTCTCTCAATTCGCGCCAGCAGACAGATCCATCCCACATCTGCTGCGGTCTTCTGCCATTCAAGAGACATAACAAGATGCACCACCAGCCGACTGGGGTCTGTCAGCTGAAATGGTGTCACCACCTCGAGTGCTGGGTGCACAGGGTCGCGAACTACACACCCACCAGGGGACTGGACTCGCTTTGTCATCTACCCCACAACTACACATCTCAGCTAACACATACATTATATTCTATTATATAGTTATAGCAATTCCTGGACTATTATCCCACTTCTGACACCATTATGTAACCGGTTGCTTTTGATAATAGTCGGAAAAGGCTATAACCACACAGAATTATAGAAAAATAAGGTATTTAATACAAAGAACAATACTTAGCTGTAGTTACAGATGGTACAGATGCATTGTTGTTTTATCCACAATGAAATGGGGAGCCCCTTTGTATATTATGGTCTAATATACGCCCATTTCCCTCGATGACCTCCAGGGTGCTGGGCACCTTCCATCCATGGTCCCAGCTGAGGCTGACTAGAAGCTACATACCCCCGACCTTTATAGTAAGTTTGGGTGGGGGTGATGTGCTTGTATGTCTATGTAGACCACTGATGACCATGGATGGAAGTTATCTGATGTCTCCCCGGCCTTGTACATATTTACCAAGCACAATGGGGACCCAGTTTTACCACTACAGCTACAAGGTTCTTTCAGCCATACAACAATAGCAACAAACAACTGTATCCTCCAATGTTTACACTATTGTGAAGTTATATGGCTGGACAGTTGACATAGGTGTGACAGTATACATACACACAACTACAATGACTTCTACACACATAGCCATACGAATATATATATATATATATATATATATATACACACACAAGACATTAAAATAATACATTCCCTTTCATCACATCAATAAGACACTTAAATTTTCTGAAATGAACCCATCTTCTGGTTACAGTATTTTTCTAACTTTTGGGTGTTTTTCAGGTCAGCATTTTTACCTGAACAGGGACTCCACTGGGGGCAACTATATATATATATATATATATATATATATATATATATATATATATATATATATATATATACATACAGTGGTGCCTTGGATTACGAGCATAATTCGTTCCGGGGCCGTGCTTGTAATCCAAATCCACTCTTAATCCAAAGCACATTTTCCCATAAGAAATCATAGAAATGCAGACAATTGGTTCCACACCCCCAAAATAATTATTTGTTATTCTGAATAACATGTAAAACAGACTAAACAAATATTCAGAAACAGCAGAATATGTGATATTATAAGTTACTGTAAAGGAATGAAGAGGATGGGAAACACAAGGGCGGACAGAGACTGCAGGGAGCACAAAGGAATGAGCAGGGCAGATGTGGGAACATACATGCAGCGCCCTCTGTCCGGGGAGGGAGGGGTTACAGCTATGAAGAGATTACCTCCACAGTCCTGTCGCCTGATGTAAGCCCCAGCCTGAAGTGGGTCTGCTATGATTTGGAAGGTGAGGAAGACTTCCTGGGTCAGAGTACAGGGCTGTAGACCCCGCTATGCAGACCATGTCCCTCTTCCACTCGCGCTCCCAACAAGTACAGGGAGCTCTTACACCAAAGCAATGCTCTTAAACCAAGTCACAATTTTGAAAAACTGTGAGCTCTTAAACCAAAATGCTCTTAAACCAAGGTACCACTGTGTATATGTATATATATATATATATATATATATATATATATATATATATATATATATATAATTTTTTTTTTTTTTTTTTTTTTGAATAAAATGCACAGAGGAGCAGAACATTCATCATTTTGTTGTTGCATGGCATCTCCCCTTAACCCTTTGTGTGCCAGGCTAAGCAATGTGGCCCCCAGGCTGTTAAGTTAGGATGCATGCCATCCGCACTTAACCCCATGCGGGCCACATTGATCTCACACTGTACCCATCCCAGCAAGTAAGGGGGTTAAGTGCCTTCTTTCTCCACCACAGCCTGGCACACTGAGCTACGAGTGTGCCGGGCTCTTCAAATCTCACTTCAGCAAATCAGTGGCTGCAGCTTGGACATAGCAGCAGCTCTGATGTACATCGTCAGTCAAAGTGTCATCTCAGCCAGTCAGCAGCTAATAATGGTCCTTTTACACGGAGCGATAATTCGATCAAACGATCGTTTAACGATTTTGAAGTAACAATGTGTTTTTTTATAACGATCAGCGTTAAGACAGAACGATAGATCGTTAGAAAAAATAGTTATTGTGATCGTTTTAAGATTGCTTAAGCCCATCTCACACATAGGGTAAATCGTTGAAAGACTGTTTACACAAAGCGATCTGCGAATTTTTTGTGAACGACCAACGACGATATGAGAACTTGTTGAAAGATCAAAATGAACGATTTCTCGCTCGTCGTTTGATCGTTTGCTGTGTTTACACGAGCCCATTATCGCTCAAATGCGATCGTTATCGCGAAAATTCGAACGATAATCGTTCCGTGTAAAAGCACCATAAAGCAGTGTCCCTGCTCAGCCGCTGATTACAAGAAGACCGGGACAAGACCATAAGGTAAGGTAACCCTTAAGTTAGTCTCCTGTGGACCAGACTGTCACCTTATTGACTACGCTCTGGCCCACAGGAGGTTAAGTTTAAACCCTGGGGACCAGACTGTGGTGGTTTCTCACTGAAAAGCGCGACTAAAAAGTGTCATATGCTGAGGCTATGGTGTTTTTAATGGCGCAAAAGACTTCCATGGAAGTGTATGGGAGAACAATACCACAGTTTGCCAAAAAAAGGCCAAACCCTCAGCCTGCTGCGTCTTGCAAAAACTGTCACAGAGCTGCAAAAACGCCAAGGAGGAGAGAAAAATGCCATGTGTGTAAGGCAAATTATAAACTTCCACTAACTTTCTGCTTACATCTGACTGTTGGCGTTTTTATGGTCATTTCAACAACAAAAAAGGCAGTGTGAAGCCAGCCTTAAACAGATCTTTTTATTTTGCAATATTATTTTTCAACACATTCAAGTTTTATTAAAATGTTTCCAATAGCAGACAAAAGTTACCGTATGATCACATGTTCATCAGAAAAGTACAGTGTCTGCATAGTACATGAAAAAGAAAAAAAAGGGCAAGGGAGGGAAGGGAAAGAAAACTGTGAGAGAGTAAAAGTGGGGGGATAGTAAGGGGGGAGGCGGGGAGAGATAGTAATATGTACATTCAGCGTCAAGTCATGTGTCAGAGGCAGAATGAGGAGAAATAATACCCTGACAAAGCAGGAAAGAAACACCCATTACAAAATAGTGGTATAAGTCACCTAACATAACAAAACATACAGTGAATAGATAAAGTATTAGTCCTGGATAGCATTTTGGGTAGAGAGATCAATCAAGAAAAAAAATATGTTAAAGAGTGTGAGAAGTGTGGTAGACTTTTTTTTTTTTTTTTTTTTTTTTTTTTTGTATTTCAAAATTTTAAGTGAGTCTGTAGACTCCTCTGAACGCAATTTTTCTCCTTGATTTATCTTGGGAAGTGTATTTATTGGACCAGTAAGGTCCAGTATACAAGGTCCAGTAAAAATGGCTATAAAGCCAAGGAAACTTGCTGGTAGATCAGCCAGCACGCTTCCTAACCATTCCCCTGTCCCCTCCGTCCCCTGTACATAGAGCCCGCAAAGTTAGTTTATTAGTCTCCCGGGCTCTATGCAAATTACCATGTAAGTAGTCACGGTTGGCGGGCGGCTTCTTCAAGTAGTCACGGTGGGCGGGTGTCTTCAAGTAGTAAGTGTCCTGGGCCGGCTCCAGCGCTGTAATCATCCCAGAGGGGGTGTGTAGAAAGCACTGCACGGTGACTTCATTAGGGCGGGCCGGCATTGCATGTCGGCCTCCCCGACGTCTTTACTAAGCTGTGCGTGCGCAGTACTGTGGGTGAAGCCGCTGCTGTACTACGCCGCGCAGGCGCAGTACCGCAGCGTCTTCTCCGGCTGCACTGCACATGCGCAGCTTAGTAAAGACGTTGGTCAGGCCGACGTGCAATGCCGCCCCCCCAATGACGTCACCATGCGGCGCTTTCTACACACGACCAGAGGGGCGTGATTTCAGCGCTGGAGCCAGCCCAGGACACGGACTACTTGAAGAAGACACCCGCCCACCGTGACTACTTACATGGTAATTTGCATAGAGCCCGGGAGACTAATAAACTAACTTTGCGGGCTCTATGTACAGGGGACGGAGAGGACAGGGGGATGGTTAGGAAGCGTGCTGGCTGATCTCCCAGCATGTTTTTTTAGCTTTATAGTCAATTTTTGTGTGATTGGTTCCCTTTAAGGATTTTTTGTTGTGTATTTAAAAGACTTTATACTGCAGCAAACAGCTATAGTGTGCGGGATGTAGGGATCAGATGCAGTGCCCACCTACCCTAAGATAATGAGAAGGACAAAAATTTACAAACCATCTTGTGTAAAGAAGACCTATCAGCTCTCCTGGCCTATTTTAATAAATACTTGTAATTTCCATACCTAGAAATGGAATTCAGATACTAGCACAGACAGCTCTTTGAATCCAGAAGTGGATTCAAAGTAGTGGGCAAAAAAAGGGTCCTGCCAGATCCTGCCTAGCTTTGGCTCAAAGACTGCAGTGGCTTTTGTAAAAAAAAAAAAAAAGTCATGTGTGATAAAGGCCTTATTCAGCTGTATACTTGCCACAAAAATCATGTTTGGAACCTATAAAAGTTTATTATTCTGTATTCCCCTAAAGAGACCCAATCCCTGTTAACTTTACAAATAGGTTTGAACCTCGAAACAAGTCATTTACTAAAATACTGAAATTAAAGCCTTTTGATGCTCCATATTTAATGGCTTCTTGAGTTTCCTCCTGATTGCACCTATCACACCCTCCTCAGATCTATGACTACTATCATAGGTCTTTATACTGGTTCTCTTTTGAGTATATGAAGTCTGTGGTTAATGTCCCTTTAACTTGATTTATTGTATAGCTTAAAGGAGAAGTCTGGCAAAAAATTTTATTGTATTGCCCCACAAATCCTCAATATACACTTACTACGGGAAATGCTTATAAAGTGCTTTTTTCCCTGCATTTACCACTGCATCAAGGCTTCACTTCCTGGATAAAATGGTGAAGTCACGACCCGACTCCCAGAGCTGTGCGGGCTGTGGCTGCTGGAGAGCATGATGGTAGAGGGATGCTCAGTGTCCCTCCAGTGCCCTGTGTCCCTCTGCCATCATCCCCTCCAGCAGCCACAGCCCGCACAGCTCTGGGAGTCGGGTCGTTTTATCCAGGAAGTGAAGCCTTGATGCCGTAGTAAGTGCAGGGAATAAAGCACTTTATAAGCATTTCCTGTATCAAGTGTATATTGGTAATTTGTATAACTTTTGAGGGGGCAATACAATACTTTTAATAAAAAATTTTGCTGGACTTCTCCTTTAAGAAAAAAAACTTCCTTAAATTTAACCATGTAAAGTATGCACAAATGTTCCTTTTTCTGCATGGCCTTCACTTATAAACTGAGCAAACTTCTGTTGTATGATCCAAAAGATGCTGTAATATACAATAAGTGACTCACAAGGTCAGCTATTTTAAGATAGTACGCAGATCATTTTGACAGATCTAGCATCTGCCAGTAAGTAGAATTATACCATCTATTTGAACCTGTACACATAACAAGCCGCATAATGCATTCTTGCTTACAAGGTTGATGCCTTTGTGTCCATTATAGCAGTTTGTATGTGGCTAAGGGCCGTATTCCACGGGCCGAGCAGGGCCCGATCAACGATGTAAACAAGCGCCGATCGGCTAGATCACCGCCCGTTTAATGGGCCTATCCCACGGCCCGATGATCGTTGAGCAAGGGCTGCAGGGACATCGTTACCGATGTCCTTGCAGCATACATTACCTGTCAGGTCTTCTCCTCCGCTCTCTTTCTCCCCGGGTCCCGCGCGCTCTAGCTTCAGAATGGCCGGTCAGCTGACAGGCCACTCAGCCAATCACAGGCCGCAGTGGTCCCGGCCTGTGATTGGCTCAGCGCTCCGTCAGAGCGCGCGGGACCCTGGGAGGAAGACAGAGCGGAGGAGAAGACCTGCAGGTAATGTATGCTGCGCTTCTCAAATCGTTGATCGCCCGCCGCGCACTGCTATTCCACCGTAGCGATGCACGGTGGGGGAACGATTATTTTAGGTCTGGCCCTAAATGAACGATCAGCCGATGACACGATCATCAGCTGATAGTTCTCTCTATTCCACCGAGCGATAATCGGCCGAATCAGGCCCAATGATTATCTTTCCTGTGGAATAGGGCCCTAAGAGTCCATTTACACAGACTGTCTGACAGATTATCTGCCAAAGATTTGAAGCCAAAGCCAGGAATGGATTTGAAAAGAAAAAAAATCTCAGGCTTTCCTTTATGACCTGATCTCTGTTTATAGTCTGTTTCGGGCTTTTGCTTTAAATCTTTGGCAGATAATCTTTCAGTGTAAATGGACCCTTATGGTGTGTTTATACAGAGATTTATTTGATTTTTTTTTTTTTAAGCCAAAGCCAGGAACAGACTATTAACAGGGTGCAGGTCATAAAGGAAAGACGGAGATTCCCTGTCTTTTCAAGTACATTCTGACTTTGGCTTCCAAAATTGGTCAGATAAATCTGCCTGTGTAAACGCACCATTAGGGTCCTGTTACATGGAGTGATTGACCAAATCAGGCTGATTCGGCCAGTTATCGATCTGTGTAATAAAGACAACGATCAGCTGATGACCACGATCATCGGCTGATCGTGTCAAATGGTCTGACACCTTTCCTAATGGTGCGTTTACACAGGCAGATTTATCTGACAGATTTTGGAAGCCAAAACCAGGAATGGATTTGAAAAAAGGAGAAATCTCAGTCTTTCCTTTATGACCCGTTCCCTGTTTATAGTCTGTTCCTAGCTTTGGCTTCCAAAATCTGTCAGATAAATCTGCCTGTGTAAACGCACCATAAGGAGTAACAATGTTCATGCAGCCCTTGCTAAACAATCACCGAGCCGTGTAATAGGCTCAGTAAATGGCAGTTTACATCATTGATTGGGCGGCCATCTAATAGTCCAATTTTTAATAAGAATTAGCACCACTGGATTTTAAGTACACATCCCAGAAAATAAAGGAGTGATGTGTTACTTATTGACATGTTTTTCACACAGAAGCCCTGTTCACACAACAATTTTTCTTTAAAATAACAGCCGTTGTTTACGGATTTCAATGATCCCCACTGGCCGTTAGTTCACAGGATATTTATTTGTGGCTGTTATTTTGCAAAAAACGGACATTATTTTGTTCACACGGTTTTATTTGCATTCCGAAAATTCACCATCTTTTCAGGAAAAATTTAATTTAACTTTAAAAACAGCCACACCCAAAAGGGTGTTAAAAAGCAGCCATCTCTAACCTTGACCTAAATAATAAACCAGCATCTTTCATTGCAATGGCAGCCGTTGGCTAATTATTTAGGTTCAGGTTAGACAAAAGTATGCTAATCAATGGTCATTATTTTAGACACTCAAAACAACGGCCATTGAAAAACATTGGAGAGATTTATCAAACTGGGGTAAAGTATAACTGGCTCAGTTGCCCCTAGTAACCAGATTCTACTTTTTATTCCTCACAGATTCTTTGAAAAATGAAAGGTGGAATCTGGTTGCTAGGGGCAACCAAGACAATTCTACTTTACACCAGTTTGATAAATCTCCCCCATTGTGTGAACACAGTCAGAAAATATAGTGGGGCAATAAAGAGTAAAATATGGAACAGAAATCCAAGGGTAAGGCATTTGGTATGTCAATCAGGATCCTGATTTAGGGACAGAAACATGACCCATTTATTTCAGAGTGATTATGCACACATCAATCCCCCCCCCCCCCTCAATGGAAAAACAAACAAACAAAAAACCTAATCCGGTTTTAGCTGCTGATCCATTCTGCAAAAACTTGCACTTATACAGTCCACTTTTGTGGAATGAAGGCTCCAGTAAGTCAGTGGGTCCTGTTTAAATGGTTGACATAAGAATTCACCATCTGTGTGCTATTCATTTTTATAAAAGCATCGCCTGGTAACACCTAAGCAGGCGCCACCCTGTGGCCATGTATTAACAGGATGCATTAACACCTATGGAGTTTGCAGCAGATTTCACAACTGCTCAGTCAATCAACCGCTGCAGCCAGTGGTTTGCCGTCAGTGAGCAGGGACCCAGAGACTGAAGTGTGACACGGAAGCATGGGCTGTTCATTTTTTTACCAGCAGCTAATTAGTTAAATATGGCCGCCACTACATTCCCATAGCAGAATGACAAGCCATAGACTCTAATGTTACAGAGAGTCAAAGTGGATTTGCTGCAGAACTCGCAAGTTCTGTAGGTAGATGTCACACCTGGGCCCGTTATTAGTTTATGGCTAGTGAAAATATTAATAGGCTACTGAAAAAATCTGTCAGACTTTGAAAGCAGTTGGACTTTTCACCATCAGTTATCACATGACCACAATTATTTATAGACCTCCCTTTAAGCCTGTCCTCCCACCAGGTTTCCAGAACATCTTTCCACCTGTTTTCATACCTGCCATGCAACCCAAGTTGTAACCAAACACACAGCTTTAATGAGAATCAACAAAGACAAAGGCATCATTTGTTTAATCTCCCTGTCACCTATGTGCCTGTGTCTGCAGCTCTGTACCTGCTACGGACCTGACAGATTTCAGATTTCTTACTACTACTCTTTTGATAGAGGAACCCATTATGCAGTAGAATTACGTCTTCTTCCACCGCATCCACAGTTGGATAGGACTGGAAACAAAGCCTGAAGTAGATTGGATTTCTGCATCGCATTACTTCCTTTAGAATTTTCTTTACAGTTCTGCAATCCCTTGTTAGGGATCTTTTTATAGTAGAAAGCTGGCCTATTCAGCTGTTCATTTTAGAGCAAAGCAGTTTTTGGCTGTGTATACGTGGCAGTGTTAGTGGTTCAGAGAGGGTGTGTACCGAATGGCATATACACAGCCTCCTCACCCAGACACAGCTGCTGTCATGCTGCCAAGCCCCTGGAAGATGGGAGAGATTTCTTCTCCCAGTTTTGTATTGGAGAAATGTAGCATCTAATGTGAGGACCGATAATATTTGCTTTGCTTACACCTAGCCTTGGCTAGTTACTTATGTTCTTATCAGCCTGGATGACGTATATAAACCTATTCCCAGGTTCCCTTCTAATGTTGCGGCTTTAAATACAGGGTCTTCTGAGGAAACCTTCTACAGCTGCTTAGTCTTACTGTTCTCTTAACATTCTCTGGCAACTTTTTCTACATATTTTTTTAACATTGCCCCACCAATTTAAATAGACAACACAACTAACCACAGAATGCAGCTTTAGCCCTTTTCTGCCCCCTGTCTCAAATTTAGATGGATTTTGTTCTCTTCCTCCCCAGCTCCTGAATTTTCATAAGAGGGCTTATTTTTTATATTATTTATTATTATTATTATTATTATTATTATTATTATTATTATTATTATTATTATTATATGCTTCAGCAAAATGAACCTAATTGAATTCCATTAAGGCCTCCATTCCACAAAAACGGATAGTATAAGTGCGGATTCTATGTTTTTGCAGGACACATTGGTGGCCAAAAACGGATCAGTTTTCAAAACAGATGTGCGGGTCATTTTTCTGTCCATAAATTAAGATCCTGATTTACAGACAAAAAAGAACAAATGTATAAATGAGGCCTGACACACTGTGTGCTTGAGGAATCCTTCAGTTTTATTCAGAGTAAACCATGGTTAAAGTGGTACTTCAGCGAAATTTTTTTTCTTTCAAATCAACTAGTTTCAGAACGTTGCTGTTCCTGTCTCGGACAGAGGTGGCAGCAGAGAGCACTGTGTCAGCTGCTAAGGATGGGAAGACTTGAGATTTTTAAATAGACGTAAATTACAAATTGTAACTTTTTGAAACCAGTTTATTTGAAAGAAAAATATTTTCGCAGGATGACCTCATTAAAGGGAACTAATCAGCCCAATTGGGCTGATATGATTCCCTGAACCGCTGTATACAGCTCCTGCAGCAGGAGCTGTATAACCAAAGAAAAGCACTTTAATCCCCTGGGCGCGTGACAGGCAGCGGCGGGGAAGTAGTCATCTGGGTGGCTCCCCATCCGTATCTAGTCGCCACGCTCTGCCTGTCAGTGCGCTCGGAGGAGATGAATGACAGGCAGAGAGGTCCCTTTCTGGCCTCTCTCTGTCTGTTAGTCATCCCTCCGAGCGCGCTGACAAGCAGAGCGTGGCGACTAGATACGGATGGGGAGCCGCCCAGATAACTACTTCCCCGCCGCCGCTGCTGTCACGCGCCTGGGGGATTAAACTGCTTTTTTTCCGGTTATACAGCTCCTGCAGCAGCCGCGGCCGGTACGTGCTGCGGCTGCTGCAGGAGCTGTATACAGCTGTTCCGGGAACCATATCAGCCCGATTGGGCTGATTGGTTCCATTTAAACCCTTCCAGCAAGCCAGCAGTCTCCTAGTCGAGTGATCGTCTGTCTGCTACTTGTCCACTTCTCAATGCCCAGCTGAACTAAATTGAAACATGATTTCCCAACACGTGTGTACCATGGGTACTGTATGTTTTGAGATGTCATGCTACTGTTTGTATGTGTTGCTCCCCCCCCCCCCCCCCCCCCCCCAAGCAAAACACAATGATCATTGTGCTCAGAATACTCTGTGTTTAGAACTCCCCTGCATTGAAGTCAGGGAAATTCATAAATGAAGTGAGCACATCCTTAAAATGAGGAAACTGACTTTGTGCTGAGTAAAGGAGAGATAGCAGCATTGTATTTCACTGCATTTTATGGTCTGGAATACACTAAAAGTATGTTCAACAATGACGAAAATTGTTGTCTCGGCCTGGCCCTAATCGGAACAGGAACGGAATGGTGTTTTTGCCACTTTGGATTCTAAAGGATTGTAAGGATACTATTACACGGAACAATAATCGGCTGAATTGGCCCGATTCGGCCGATTATCGCTCCGTGTAATAAATGCTACGATCAGCTGATGACAACGATCATCGGCTGATTGTTGATATAGGTTAGAACCTATTTTTGTGTATTTTGTATTTTTGTGTAATAGCGGTGCGCGGGCGGCGACTAACAATATACATTACCCATCCACGTTCCAGGGCTGCTCCTGCCGTCCGCTTCTCCCCGGGTCCTGCGCGCGCTCTAGCTTTACAGCGGCCTGTCAGCTGATAGGCTGCTCAGCCTGACAGGCCGCTGTGAAGCTAGAGCACGCGCGGGACCCGGGGAGAAGCGGACGGCAGGAGCAGCCCTGGAACGTGGATAGGTAATGTATGCCAGTTTAGCAAGGGCTGCAAGGACATCGGTAACGATGTCCTTGCAGCTTTTGTTAAACGATTATCGGGCTGTGTAATAGGCCCAGTAAACGAGCAACGGTCTAGCAGATCGGCGCTCGTTTACAGGTATTATCGGACCCTGTTTGGCCCGTGTAATACCACCCTAATGCTGCGTTTACACAGACAGATTATCTGCCTAAAATCTGAAGCCAAAACCAGGAATGGACTATAAACAGAGATCCGGTCATAAAGGAAAGCCTGAGATTTCTCCTCTTTTCAAATCCACTCCTGGCTTTGGCTTCAAATCTTTTGCAGATAATCTGTCAGATAATCTTTCTGTGTAAACGCACCATTATGCTGGGTTTACACGGAGCGATTATCGGGCGAATTTTCGCGATAACGATCGAATTCGAACAATAATTGTACGTGTAAACGCGGCGAACGATTGAAAAATCATTCATTTTGATCTTTTAACAGGTTCATAAATCGTCGTCCGCTGATCGCAAAAAATTTGCCGATCTATCCGTGTAAACAGTTGTTGCGCGATAGTCCGGCCGCCCGCAGCCCCGCCCGCCGCCCGGCCCCCCGCTCATCCGCAGCCCCCTGTGCCGGCTCGATCGCCACCCCCGCCGCTCCAATCGCCACCCCCACCCGCCGCCGCTCCGATCGCTGAAGAGATGAGCCGGGAATTTCAAACAGCTCCTCTTCAGCCTTGTTTTTTGTAATGTGGTTGACAGCACAGCTATAACAGTTTAAACATGGTTTTTTAGTGTCACCTGTGAAATGTGCAATCAAATTCATTCGTTTTTCCCCCCTGACCTTCAGAACATAAAAACCGCATTGTGTAACCCAGCCTTAAAACACATTTCCCTAGCAGTCTTACTCAGAGTAGGTCTATTATACAAGACTGGGCACACCCATGCATTACACATTCCCTGTACCATTCCTACAATTATATGTTGAGAAAAACCACAGCCATTTCAGTAAGATAATATCTCGTCCTGCACAGAATGTAATTTAGACTTTCGGTTTTCATGTAAAAGTTGGCCATTTTGTAGTTTTATTATAAATGTTGTACTTTTTTTTAAATGGAAGGGTTTATTTGATGTCCACACTCATTTATAGAAACAGATAAGCATTCCAGTTCTAACACCATCCAATAGTTCAGATAAACTCTATGTGAAAAATGTGTGATTATTGAGGATAAAAGTATTGTTCTTTGGTTAGAAATGGTAATCCAATGCATGAAAATGATGGCTGGGGCATGTAAATGCTCCCCCTTCTTCAGTACCTTACTGTGTTTCATATTGCAGTGTAATAGTTATATGTAATATTGTATTATGGGTTCTTTATTAGCTTATGGTTAAAGCCCTGGAACAGCTTCTCTTTCTGTAGTGTGTTTCTTTTGTTTTGTTTTTTTAAACTTAAGAAAATATTGATAGAATTTAGTTGTATGTTCATTTTTGTTCATGTTGGAACTTGAATACTGTAGCTGATTTCCAAGTAGCCCATCTTTCTTTCAATTCTGCCTAGGGCTAATGGGCTGCTATGTAAAATAAGTAATATATTAATACACAAATGTGTATGGCATATGTTTAGCAGTACGGCTAAGAGCGGCGTTTAACATTTATTCCCTAAATAACACACATTACAAAGTTATACAACTTTGGAATGTGTGTTATGTAAGTGAATGACCCCCTTCCCCGTGACCCCCCCCCGGAAGTGTGGTGCAGTATACTTACTCAATTGCTGTAGACCGATCCAGCCGTCCCTCATGCTGGCCCCCTTTGGCGCTTCATCAGCTGCTCAGCCGCGATTGGCTGAGCAGCTAATGACGCTGCTCATCTTGTGTTCTCTTGTGTGCAAATTGAAAAATATGCCTCAAAATTGACTGTGTGAACAGGCATCTGAAATGTGTCAGGCTTCTGATGCAGATGTACTGTACATACACATTTTGGTGTGATTTCAGTGGGAGATTCCTTGTGCAGATAAGTGACATGACCATGCTAAAAAAAAAAATCTAGGATGCAGGTTTTGAAATAATTCAGCAAGGTGTGGAGTTTTTGCCTGCTATTGTTTTGAAAGTTTGTACTCAAGTGTTTTACTGGAGCTGCATGCTTTTTTAAGCTTTATATGAAGCTGCTTTTTCTCCACCTTTATTTTAAGGGTATAAACCCACACACCGTATATGCAGCGTATTTACTGCTGCGATACGCAGCAAATACGCAGCAAACACGCAGCAAAAATGCAGCAGATTAGATCTAAATAACTGAACACAGCATCAAATCTGTACCAACAAATCTGCTGCGTATTTGCTGCGTATTTGTTGCGTATCTGCTGTGTATACGGTGTGTGGGTTTGTACCCTAAGACCAACTTGTGGCCTACTTTACAGCCCTTCTTACTCCTAAAAAGTAGCCCATCCTACAGTCATACAGTATGTAGCGGCACTTTAGAACTCATACATCTCCTGGAGCCTAGAGTAAATGGTTTGTAATAAGATTATTTGGCTTCGTATGACCTCACCACCAGTGTCTGCAGGGCCCTGACTCACTCATTCTTTCTGCATGCATCCTACAAACTGAAAAGCCTGTTTTTTTTTTTTTCTCAATTTTTTTTTTTTTTTTTAAATCTTGCTATTGCTTGTTAAGCAGCAAGGGATATGGTAAAGATACATGAAAAAGTAGTCTGATTTGCGGGTAGCGTGCTATAGAGCATGAGAGTGAAGCAGATTGATTACAGTATAGTTAAAAATCTGTGTCGCGTCAGTGTGTCTGACCCTTCTTTCCCCTTTTATTATCTGTAAGGGTTGAGTAATGCTACGTTTACACGGAGTGAAAATTAGCCCGATTGTACGATTAACGATTTCGAAGTAACGATTTTTTTTTATTATAATGATCAGCATTTAGATGGAACTATCTTGCACATAGGTAAAATAGGTGAAAGAATGTTTACACGAAACGATCTGCGAATTTTTTGCGAACGACTAACAACGATTTAAGAACATGTTCAAAGATCAAAATGAACGATTTCTCGCTCGTCGTTCGATCGTTCCTTGCATTTACATGTACAATTATCGTTCGAATTCGATCGTTATTGTGCAAATTCGCACGATAATCGTTCTGTGTAAACGCAGCATTAGAATGCACAATTATGTATTAGAGAAAAGTTGTAGGCATGGAAAGTCTCAGACACAATGTGACACTCTTGGTAATACTGATCACATTAAAGAGACAATACAGACAATTTTAGTTTCTGATTATGTAGGCAAAGAAAATCACTAAAAAAACAAATGTGGAAACACCGCCTAAGAGCTTATTCACACGTTCCGTAAATTTATCCATAATTTTGGATTCACAAAATTACAGACAAGTTTAGGGCACATTGGTTTCAGTCGGGCTATTGACTGTTGATTTGCAGACTCACAATCAATGCTACAAAAATAGGATATGTCCTGGTATGGACCATAATTGTGGCACAGATTCACAGAATAGAAGTTAGAAATAGAAAAAGACATTTTATAGAAGTCTATGGGAGCGTCTGTAATTTTTGCAGAAGTAATATCACCTTTTATTTAATCACTTTATTTGACCCCAATAAGGTTACACAAGATGGGCAGATGTCCTGGAACAGAGTGTCACCGGTGTAAGGTACCTTCCTCCGATTTCTGGCATTTGATGTGGGAGTGCCCACCGGTTAAGGAATTTTGGAAAGGGGTGTTGGAGGCTCTCACAAAAATATTGACGATGACTGTGCCGTATGACCCTAAAATTTGTATACTTGGTATCTTAGAAGAGGAGCAGTGGTCACATCACTTGAGAATATTTTTGAGGAAGGCTCTATTTATGGCTTGGAAAACTGTGGCTATCAGGTGGATGGATGTTAGATCCCCCACTGTATGGAAATGGAAGGTGCTGGTGAATTCTATGCTACCATACATGTATGTGACTTATAAAAACAGGGGTTGTGTGACTAAATTTCATAGGGTCTGGGGGCTATGGTGTTCCTCGCCTTCTACTAATTACTCATCTAACCAATTTATGAGAGCGAGAAATGATGTCTAAGAGGTGGTGATCTTGTATGGTTGGTTCCTTGACGTTCTGGAATGGTTTCACTAATGCCCGTCTATCCTGTTTTATTATTAAATATTTTTCTGTGTTTACTTTCACTGAGCTCTCCGCACCATGAGAGACTTGTTGTTCATGTATTAACAATAGCAGACTGTTTTCTGATGTTTGTATGTCACCGTTATTGATCATATTATACATTTTGTATATGTGACCTTTTTCCATTTATTGGTGTACATACTTCAATAAAATGAGTTAAAAAGGTAACTTTCTCTGTGTGTCATAAATTATCATATTTATTGTATAGGTTTTTTTTTTTTATTAATAAATAATAGCTTTGTTTCTGTCTTTTCTAGGCCTTTGGAAATGCCAAAACTGCTCACAATAATAATTCCAGCCGGTTTGGAAAATTCATTCAGGTTAATTATTTGGAGAGTGGAATTGTGCGGGGGTGAGTATCACAATAGTCAATTGTTGGGATTGTTTGTTAAATATTTATATGCGTTACAATTTGTGTCTGTGTCATGCTTTGTTTCCGCCTCATCCCATCTTTTTTGATGCTTTTGAGTCCTAATGAAAGAATTTTTATGTTCAGGGAAATTGATGATGGTACTTTCTCTCCCTTTTTAGTGTTCATTTCAGTGGCAGGATATCTGAAGCAAAAATGTTAGTGCATGTCCTCATCATCTCTTCTCTGGACAGCTGAAACACACTTCCCTGTTGTCTCCCATCTAACATTTCTGCACTACCCCAAACTATGTTCTCCAGTTAATGTCACATGTCTTAATTTTATTCTCCTATACCAGTAAGTTCACTGGCTACCCGTTGTCAAGTGAATTCAGTGCAAAATATTAAATTGAAATACAAGCCTGTCCACAACCTGTCTTCTCCATATACCACATGATAACTGCCCACATCTAATCCTTAATCCTCCCAAGATCTTCTTTGCTTTATTATTTTTTTCCACACCTCGTGCAACAATTTCTTGTGCAGCCCAACACCACAAACTCTCCCCCACCATTAAAAGTAACTTAAAAACCCAATTCTTCAAGAAACCTACTGTAACTCTGCTGTCACTGCACTACTAAACAAACAGCTGATTTTCTCGCCTGTTGTCTTATTCTTCCTTACTTTGTAGATCGTAAGCCCTTGCAGGCAGTTCTGCTCTCTTCCTCTACACCTGTTGATATTTTTTTTATAGAACATAAAATAATTTATTTAAATTAGAAAACTTTTTTTAAAAAAGTCCTTTCCGAACCAAAACCCATAGAAACTACATATGATGGTGCTAAAAATTAGCCTTTGAGCAGCATCAAGTACTATTTAAAGGGAACCAATCAGCACGATTGCTCTGATATGGTTTCCTGCAGCACAGTATAGAGCTACTCTGCAACTTGCGGAGCATATCAGTAGTAGCTTTAAAAAGGTCAAAAAAGTTTTATTATTTCGTGTGAGGCTAAAAGAGGGGGTGGCAACTAGTCATTTGGGCAGTGAGCAGACCATGACTAGTGCCTGTCAGCACACAATGCAGGGATGATTGACAGGCAGAGAGGCCTTTTACTGGTCTCTCTGCCTGTCGATCATCCCCACACTTCATGCTGACAGGCAGAGAGCCGCGACTAGCCACGGGCGGCTCCTTACCTATATAACTAGTTGCCACCCTTTTCCCTGCTTCACTGTACGTTTTTAAAATCCGTTCTAAGCATTGGTAGTCAGTGAGTTCCTGGCCCGGTTAACCAATCCAGTGCTGGGATCCACTCCTCCTGTGGGGTTGCTGGTATTCCCTCTCAGTGGCACAGGCGTAATAAGAACAAGTAAAGAAATGGTCTATACTGCCTCAGTGTGTCTGTGCCAAAGGCGGAGTGTGCTGTGCAACTGGATTCCCCCCTAGCCCGTCAATGTGAGTGGATTGCAGCGCTGGACGGTGACAGGCAGATGATTAAAGGGGAACTATCAGCAGGTTAGATGAATTTAACCTGGTGATAGCCCCCCCCCCATAGCGCTGGTGAGGCTGAAAAGAAAAATATGTATCTTACCTTCCTCCTCGGCACTGGTCCTGCGATGTTAGTCAGGATAAACTCTGCTCTGGAGCACCCTTAGGAGTACTGCTGTGTCATCCGGCCAACCCCTTCCAATGATGATCAATTGAGGGGGCAGGCCAGAAGACCCGCAGGGCTCCTAAGGATGCTTCGGAATGAAGCTTAACCTGACTTACGGTGTGGGACCAGCGCCAAGGAGGGAGGTAAGACACATACCTTCCTCCTCAGCGCCCTCAGTGCTATAGGGGGCTATCAGCAGGTTAGGTTTGTCTACCCTGCTGATAGTTCCTCTTTAACCAGGCCAGGAACATATTGATCTGTCCGGCAATGTCATAAGAGGAGTGGATTGCAGCACTGGACACCAGCAAGGAGAGGGTTATCTTCGCTTTATACAACACACTGACTTTTTCCTCCCAGTTTGGGAGGAAAAAAAAAGTGTCTTTATAAACCGAAAAATACAGTATATGGTCAGAACATAGGAAATGTATTTCCTATTCTATGCCTCTTTTAATCTATTTTTATAGTTGTGCAGTGTTTCTTTGTGCATATGACAGGAAATTTAGTTCTAATTTTTGAACCATTCCCTTGACAAGGGTTGTTATCTCCTATATACCAGATTTCCTGCCTGTAGATATATTTTACAACACATTTACACCAATATTAACTTAAAAGGACATTGTGTAAAAACCTAACAACCAATACCTTAAAGTACAGTTCCATATTTTATTAGACAGTTGCTAACCATAGATATTCTAGGCTTCATTTGCACACCCTTATATATGCTCCTTATGAGAGTCATGCTCTGTCCCACAGGCGGCACTGAAAAGTCCAAACCTGTACATTTTTTGTCTTGCACAAAATAATTGGCCTTTTGACTGGTGAATGATGTTTGCTGCTTGGGGTAATCTATTTCCATTTGCTTTCTTTTTCAGCATCATGTAGATCAGGGGTCTCAAACTGGGCTGTGTATATGGGCTACACATAAAAAATAAACACATTGAAGGTGAAACAATTTAAAGCTATTGTAAGTCAATTAGTTATTTTAGTTGTATAATAATGGTGCCACCTGTGTTTCATTTCAGCAATAATAGCACAATTAGCTCCATTCAGAAAAAAATTACAGATTAATACTTACCTGTGCCCTATGCCTACCTATTTCCTAGGAGAGCCCCTCTCCGCAGTCTTGCAGCGCAATGATGTCATATAATTGGGCCAGTCAGTAAAGGGGATCACATACCAACAGATAGTTTGTAAGCCTGAATTGCCTGTCTGCAAGTGAACAGTGGAGCCAGGAACTGACAGGTTTGGCCCGCACAGATGACAGACTCAGGGGCCGTATGTTTGAGACCCCCACTGTAGATGGTTTGATTGTAATGGGTACCAAGAGCAATTCATAGGTATGGGACATTCTACTTTAAAGGCTTGAAAACCATCCTCCTCCTGCCCTTATCACCGGACATGGGAAACTTTCTTTGCCTGTGTGAATCCAGACAATTCAAATTCCATCCTCTAGGGGTTTTTTTTTTTTTTTTTTTTTTTGCAGGATCATCGCATTTCTTCAGGAGGGTCTGGATCTCCATTTGAATCTTAGTTTCCTTTTTTACCAGGACAAAGCTGTTCTTAGGGTGCGTTTACACAGACAGATTTATCTGACGGATTTTTGAAGCCAAAGCCAGGAATGGATCTGAAAAGAGGAGAAATCAGTCTTTCCTTTATGACCTGTTCTTTTTTTATAGTCTGTTCCTGTTTTGGCTTCAGAAATCTGTCAGATAAATCTGTCCGTGTAAATGCACCATTAGTCCTTAATAAGCACATTGTCTTAAAGGGGGTACTCCGGTGATCATGGAAAAAAAACTAATTTATTCATACATGTGTAGGGTGTGTCATTACATTGTTTTGTTGTGTTTTTTTTTTTTTTAACTCTTTTTTTAACCCCCTTGTAGCCCCCATGTGCCTACATTGATTCAATCAAAAACTTATCTGCTTCCTGTTTCATCAACATCTCCAGGGCATGCGCTCAAGTCTGACTCTCTATATTCCCCTCTCGCTGTCAAGACGCTCTAGGAGTCCCCTGGCATCTCTATGGTCCCATGTGTTTCTCCTCACTGCCCTACCTGATAACCAACTGCCAATCCTGTTGCTAAGCAACATACTTTGTGTGTAAGGCCCCGTTCCCACTGAGCAAAGCTAGCGGAATTCCGCGACGGAATTGTCCGCCGCGGAATGCCGTTAGCCTCCCGCTCATAATGGGAGTCTATGGGAGGCACGCGCTGCTGCTCTGTACGCACTGAAGAATGAACATGTTCATTCTTCAGCGTGGACAGGGCAGGAGCGCGCCTCCCATAGAGTCCCATTATGAGCGGGAGGCTAACGGCATTCCGCGGCGGACAATTCCGTCGCGGAATTCCGCTACCTTTGCTCAGTGGGAACGGAGCCTAAGGGTACAAACACACACAGCAGATACGCAGCAGATTTG
Source organism: Dendropsophus ebraccatus (assembly GCF_027789765.1). Taxonomy (NCBI): domain Eukaryota; kingdom Metazoa; phylum Chordata; class Amphibia; order Anura; family Hylidae; genus Dendropsophus; species Dendropsophus ebraccatus. The sequence continues at coordinate 97,114,119 of NC_091456.1, forward strand.
ATACTGTGTTCAGTTATTTACATCTAATCTGCTGCGTATCGCAGCAGTAAATACGCAGCATATATGCCGTGTGTGTTTGTACCCTAAAGATTGTCCTCACAGAAAAAACCCTGCTGACCTGGTCATGTTGTAAATACATATCTGTAGTTTTACTATGCAGGAATTGTTGCGCTCACCTCCACTACCGTTCTACCTCAGCAACCTTCCCACCCCCGCAAATCCTCAGCCCCCCCCTCCCCCGTGCATCTTGGAGACTCTGTAATAGGGGAGGGGTATTTCACTATTGGCTTCGTTGTTACCCCCTCTGTGACTCTCCATTTGTTGTGGCTCCTGTAGATGTTGAATAGCTACAAATCCCAGTATGACCTGGTGACATTACATGATGGGAGTAGTAGTTCTGCCACCTGAAGCTCTTCTAGTTGCATAAGTACAACTCCCACCATGTACCATCACTACAAGATGAGGATAGGACTTGTAGGGATGAAACCAGGAGAGCTCCAAGTTGCACAACTACAACTCCCATCCTCATGTTGTGATGACACTACAAGATGGGAGTTGAAGCTCTGCCACCTGGAACTCTTCTGGTTGCATAACTACAGCTACCATCATGTACCATCACCAAAACATGAGGATGGGGCTTGTAGGTATACAACCAGGTATGCACAACTACAACTCCCATCCTTATGTTATGATGGCACTACAAGATGGGAGTTGAAGTTCTGCCACCTGTAGTTTTCCTGGTTGCATAACTCCAGCTACCATTATGTACAATCACCACACCATGAGAATGGAGCTTGTAGTTATGCAACCAGGAGAGCTCCAAGTTGCTCAACTACAACTCCCATATTGTACTGTCACCACAACATGATGATGGGTCTAGTAGTTATTCAACTTGGGAGTGCTCACGGTTAAAGAACTACAACTCCCATCTGGCACAGTCACCACAATATGAGGATAGGAATTGTAGTGATGCCAGGAGAAATCCAAGTTGCAAAACTTCAACTCCCATTATCCTGATGTAGGGACAATACTCTATGGCAGTTGTAGTTTTCCAACTTTGATCTCTCCTGGTTGCATAACTAAAAGCCCCAGCCTCATCTTGTGGTGACATTACAAGAAGGAAGTTGCAGTTCAGCCACCTTTAGATCTCCTGGTAGCATAACTACAACTCCCATCATGTAATGTCACCATGGCTCCACAATCTGAGGAGCCCCACTAGATGGAGAGTCACAGAGGGGCTGACGGGGAAGCATGTAGTGAAATTTCCCACACCTACAGAGCCGCCGAGATGCTGGGATTCTATCTATCTATCTATCTACGTATGTATCTCATATCTATCTATCTATCTATCTATCTATCTATCTATCTATCTATCTATCTATGTATGTATCTCATATCTATCTATCTACGTATGTATCTCATATCTATCTATCTATCTACGTATGTATCTCATATCTATCTATCTATCTATCTATCTATCTATCTATCGGTGCGTTTACACAGGCAGATTTATCTGACAGATTTTGGAAGCCAAAACCAGGAATGGATTTAAAAAGAGGAGAAAGCTTAGTCTTTCCTTTATGACCCATTCCCTGTTTACGGTCCGTTCCTGGCTTTGGCTTCAAAAATCTGTCAGATAAATCTGCCTGTGTAAACGCACCATATCTATCTATCTATACGACAGAAAATATAAGCAGCACTGCACACAAAGAACTTCCGGGTGCCAGCGGTTTTTCACCGTTAACCTTGTGAGTGCCGTGGACTTTCCATTTGCTATCTATCTATCTATCTATCTATCTATCTATCTATCTATCTACTCTTGTCTAGTGTTTAAAAAATCTGCAGAACTCACAAGATCTCAAGATAAATGTATTGATTTATTTTTGCATGTACTCCGGTGATCATACCAAAATGAATAAAACATTTTATATCTTAGTGTCATAAAAGGGGTTATCCAGCGCTACAAAAACATGGCCACTTTTCCCCCTACAGTTGTCTCCAGTTCAGGTGCGGTTTGCAATTAAGCTCCATTTACTTCAATGGAACTGCGTTTCAAAACCCCACCCAAACTGGAGACAACAGTAGGAGGAAAGTGGCTATGTTTTTGTAGCGCTGGATAACCCCTTTAAGGGTAGCTTCACACGTACCGACTCGCAGCGTTAATAACGCAGGTCCTGGCAGATCACTTTCATTACATACACACAGCGGTCTGAACGACTGCTGCATGTATGTAATTCTGCCGGCCGCTTAACCCCTTCAGCTGCGCCCGGCGCCCGCTCTGCATATATTACCTGTCCTCGCTGCACGGGGTCCCGGCGTACTGCTCTCCTGCCCGGCCAATCAGTGGCTGCGGCAGGGCAACACACTGATTGGCCGGGCGGGAGAGCAGTACGCCAGGACCCCGTGCAGCGAGGAGAAGTAATGTATACAAAGCGGGCGCCGGGAGCAGCTGAAGGGGTTAAGCGGCCGGCAGAATTACATAGTCTCTAGTCTCTTACTAGGCGGCAACATAGCCTGAAGTTGCAGTTCTGCAACCTTGAGTAGTCTATGTTGCAGAACTACAACTCCCATGTTGTACCATTGCCACAATATTAATTAAGATGGGGCTTCTAGCTATGCATATGTATACAGTATGGGAGACAACCATCACAGCATGCGAATAAATAACCCACTGATATTCCATGTTGAAACATTGCGAGAAATCACAATAATATGAATATAAAAAAAAACACAAAACGTCAGTGGGTCCAGCAGCGCTATGAAGTGAGCTCAGAAGCAGAACTCACTTCATAGCACGTAGGGACCGGCTGCCTTATGTGATCGTGCAGCAGCCCGCCAGTAACCCTTGCAACTGTGCTCCTGTCACTGTCTGATTGGGACACTGTGGGGTTCCAATCGTACTGTATGTATGGATAACTATTGGGATATCTATATTGCAGATAGTCCGCAGCATTCCAAATTCAATTAAGTAAAAGTGTAAATTTATTCCATTGAACTTGCAAACAACAAACAATAGATAAGTGCAGCATACAATGTGACGTTTGGATGGAAAAAATTCACTCATATACTTCACTGAATTTGGAATGTTGCTGAGTATGTGCAATACAGATAGAAAAATAGATAATCAGATAGATAGAAAAATATAAAGAGAGATAAATTGTCAGTCAGCTAGACAGATATGCTCTTACATACAGTATATATAAACACAATATAATATACAGTACACAGTAAGTAAATCACATACATTGAACAATACATTACACATCACACATACATAGAACAATACAGACAGATAACATCACACATACATTACACACCACACATACATAGAACAGTACAGATATCACACATACATTACACACCATACATACATAGAACAGTACAGATATCACACATACATTACACAACACACATACATAGAACAGTACAGATATCACTCATACATTACACAACACACATACATAGAACAGTACAGATATCACACATACATTACACACCATACATACATAGAACAGTACAGATATCACACATACATTACACAACACACATACATAGAACAGTACAGATATCACTCATACATTACACAACACACATACATAGAACAGTACAGATATCACACATACATTACACATCACACATACCACTGCACTTTGTACACATACAGTACTTTACTTACTCCTTGTGATATCCAGCTAGGTGCAGTCTTTAAAGGGTTACCTCAGCAGGCCGATGTGGATAGCAAAGGGCTGACTGTCTCAGTGTGTGCTCAGGGTTTGCACAGTATTGTCCCTCCCTCCTCCTTGTAGTCCCGACTGCTGCTCTAATAACTTCCTCACACGCACTCAGGGGGAAGGAGGTGGGTCCGCAGCTTCTTAAGACGGCCATTTAAAGTGGCACTGCTAGCACACAGTGATACTGCTCTGTGCTGGGTATAGTAAACCTCGGCAGCTTCAGCCAGGTTTACTTTTATATGGTTCAAGCTACTGCTACAGGGGGCCCTTTGATGATGGGGGCTTTTCCAGGGGACAGTGCGATCATAGAAGCCGTCACTCACATGGCCCCCTGCTTAATGTGATCCTCTCCTGTCGGCATGTACAGCATAGGGCAGAGAGACAGTGTGCAGAACACTCTCCTCTGATTGCTTACCGGGGGCAGTGCAGTCAATCAAAGGAGAGTCTCCTGCACACTGTCTCTCTGCCCTATGCTGCACATGCCGACAGGAGAGGATCACATCAAACAGGGGGCCATGTGAGAGTGGCTTTACTGGGGAACAGTGCGATCATAGAAGCCACCTCTCACATGGCCCCCTGCTTGATGTGATCCTCTCCTGTCGGCATGTGCAGCATAGGGCAGAGTAACCATGTCAGCGTGTGGACCGTAGGGGACAATGAGAGGAGCAGCTGAAAGTTCTTCCTGCTCTCCTCTCATTGTCCCCTACCGTCCACACGCTGACATGGTTACTCTGCCCTATGCCTGACCGGAGAGGATCACATCAAGAGAGGGGCCGTGTGAGAGGGGTAATGTGAGAGGGGGTTTTACTGGGGGAATTGAGCTGAAACTCTCTGCAGCAATGCCAGGCTCCCAGCAGCCGCTCTGTGATCTGCGCGTACACAGAACAGTTTCTCCGATTGGAGCAAGTGCACAGGGAGGGATCTGATTGGCTGCAACTGCAGACCAATCAGAGGAAAGCAGGAAGACACGGACTGACCGTGAATGACAGGCATATGCAGGAGAGAGAGAAGATCGGTTAGTGACGCATTGTCACAAAATGGCGGCGGAAAACGGGGGTCGACAGTCAAGAGGAGGACCTCAGGTTTTCAACTTCCTGTGGGGAGGAGCTGAGACCAAAAAGAAGACCAAGCTGCAGGAATCCATTAGGTAAGTATATTGCAATGTTATATAACTTTACCTAACCCTTTCATTGCAGGTTAATTTTTTTTTACCGGAGTACCCCTTTAAGGCCCTATTCCACCAACAGATCTGACGACAGATTATCTGCCAAAGATTTGAAGCCAAACCCAGGAGTGGATTTGAAAAGAGGAGAAATCCAGTCTTTCCTCCATGACCTGTTCTCTGTTTATAGTCTGTCCCTGGGTTTGGCTTCAAATCTTTGGCAGATAATCTGTCGTCAGATCTGTTGGTGGAATAGGGCCTTGGGAGACTGCTTTAGGAGGTGCCACTGTGTCTGTGGGAAAAATGGGCTTTGTAAGTGCTCACTATAAAATCCTTTTCTCTTAGATGTTCATTGGGGGCAAAGCAACCTCCCATAATTTTTGTGGTTGTTCAGTCTATTCTCTGCGTCCTGGGTGGTTAGTTATTGGCTTGTTTTTTGGGGCTTGATTTCATTTTTAGTTATTTTTTGTTATGTTAAAGGGGTTATCCAGCGCTGCAAAGACATGGCCAGTTTCTTCCAGAGACAGCTCCACTCTCCTGCTCATGTATGGTTCACTTCAATGGGACTGAGTAGCAGAACCCCATCCAAACTGGAGACAAGAGTGGTGCCGTCTCTGGAAGAAAGTGGTCATGTTTTTGTAGCCCTGGATAACCCTTTTAAGCCATGCATGAATCTTCTGCTTATGTACAAACTAGTTTATCTTACTGCCTGTGGGGTGGTATAGGCTGGCAGGAGGAGCTAGCACTTCTTTTGTTTTGATTTATGAGCTTAGTGACACCAGCCTATACCCACTGCGTCTATGCCTCTCTCCCCCCCCCCCCCCCCCATGAACATCAACAAAAAAAGGTTTTATGGTGAGTACCCACAAAATCCATGAGAAGAAAAAGCATGTTTGCTATTAACATACATTTTTTTTATCATGTTGTAAAACAAGGCTATACTATTAAGGTCCAGGCTCCTGAAGGCAGCTTTTTAGTCTTGTGCTGCTTAAAAAGAGACTAAACGCAGGAAGTCCCGGTCAGAACAGTGTGCCATAGCTCAATCTCTCCATCAAATGAATGCCCTCTCTGTGAACACGTAGATGACCGGAACTTCCTGCATTTGCTTTCAACCGGCACAAGAGCAAAAAGCTGCCTTCGGGAGACTGGTCCTGAATACAGATAGGTATAGCTTTGTTTTACAGCATGATAACTAGAACAATAGATATATTTTTTTATATATTTTTGCAGAAATCAATAGTCTGGGCGATTTTAAGAAACTTTGTAATTGGGTTTATTAGGCAAATATGCCATTATCTGCATTCAAAAAGACTCTTCCCAGACTCCCCCCAACCCCCCCCCCCCTCTCTATCATTCACTGCTCATTATCAGGAAATCTCAGTCAGGCCCTGTCTGTTTTATGGAGAGGGGAGGAGTAAGGATGGACATTAGTCGGCGGCAGAGAACAAAGTATTATACCGCAGGACCTGTGTGAAAGCTGGTATTCAGAGGTCAGTGCTCAATTCAGAGGAGACAGCCCAGTGATGTAGCTGTAAATTAACTCTTTGTTGTCCTGTTTTGGTGCCTCATCTCCAGGGCTGTGGAGTTGGAGTCGTGGAGTCTGAATCGGAACTAGTTTGGGCTGCAGTCGGAGTTGGAAAAAATGTTCCGACTCCAGCTTTAAAAAAAATCTTAGAACAATTTAAAATTGAGTTTTGATATGAATTTTTAAATAATATAAAGTTTTTCTCATCAATATATATTATGAGCAACATTCTATTAGGACACTGGCCCTATTAGATAAGGGTGGTCGAGGAAAAGTTGTTGGTCACTATTTGGCAGTTTGTTTTTGAGCTGGAAGAGTCCATTGTGTGTGTGTGTGGGGGGGGGGGGAGGAGGAGATCTGTGCTGTTCTCTTCCTGAATGCTGGATGACTGTATATGAGCAGCAGTGTAATATGAAGATATCCTGTGTAATATAGAGGAGGAGAAGACATAAGTAGTGTAGCAGTAAACTCTGTCCTCAATGTGGTGTTTTTCTTCAGTGTTTTATGGCTGCAGCTGTGTGTGTGTGTTTGTATGTATGCTGTGGCTGCAGGAGGCTAAGTGTGTGTGCTATAGCGTGCTCCCACACCCACAGTGACCCCTCCATATCACTTTGTGTGACTTCTCTATATCACTATGTGTGACCCCCCCTCTATATCACTATGGCTGACATCTATATTATAGGTATCTGGCATTGTTAGCAGTGTTTCTGTGTGTATGGTCAATATTTAGTTAGAAACATAGAAGACTGTCAGCAGGAAAGACCACCTGCTTTATCTAGTCTAGTTGTGAGTAGTTCAGGACATAGAGGCTGGAAACTGGCTGCATCCACTGTACACACTGGAGAATCTGTTTATATCTTCCTTATTCCCTCAGAAGTCACTCCAGGATCATGTAGGACATTAGGGAGAAGCTGCTAAACCAGTATGAAAAATAACTCCGCTGGTATCTGACTGGCCATTTATGAAGGAGCAGGAGTCTGAGTCGGTCCTGATAAAATTCAGAAGTCGGAGTCAGAGCTGTGGCTTACTGACTCCACAGCCCTGCTAATCTCCCTCCACCCCTCCCCTCTCTATAGAATACAGTGAAGACAGGGGGGAGAGCTTCAAACTGCTTTCTCATGAGAAAAATGCATTTTTCGGCTAATAAACCCAATTACTACGTTTCTTAAAATCGCCTGTACTATTGATTTCTGCAAAAAAAAAAAAAAAAAAAAAAAAAAAAGTAAACAACAGGTACACTTTAATGTGAATCTAATCTTGAATGTCTGACCAGAATTTCATTGATAAAATATGCTGGTATTAATAAATTGATTGTATTTTGGATATGCCTTATTTCTTTTAATTAAGAAGCAGTTTTTGAGGAAAAAAAATTATAATAAAATATCATCTTATTTCTTTTTTTTTTTCCAGAGCTGTGGTGGAAAAATACCTCCTTGAAAAATCCCGGCTAGTTTCTCAGGAAAAAAATGAAAGGTGTGTCATATAGTAGACTAATGTGACTTGTATCAAATGCCAATGGACTAATATGGGTTATATAATGAACTAGTTACTAACTTAGAATGACTGTGTAGATTACCATACATTCCTTTTCTTTTGTAGTAGTGTCGGAAAATATAAATGATCTTCATAATATTGTATATATGTGTGAGGTATCATTGGTGCTATAAATAATTGCTCATGACATTGGTGGTTTGTGATTATTTGTCGATTTTGAGCTCAGGACAGTGACTGATGTCAAGAGAATAAAATTAGTTGTACAGGGGCAATACATATTGCAATTACATTAATACAATTAATACAATTATGTATAGTGAAATAAACTGTACAATAGAGAGTATAAGTGTGTCAGTAACATTCAATAAAATACAGAAAACCTAGGAAGTTGTTTAAAAAAAAAAAAAAAGGTTCAAAATATATCTGGGACAGGGATTCAGTATACTGTGAATATAATAAAGTGAATTTTAAAGATTTGGGGGCAAGATAAGGGATCTTGGTACTCATCTGGACAATAAAGTTTACATAATTCAGTTAGTATACATACACCTGGAGCTACAGTTGATTCTCCATATTTTACTACATGTCTTCCATGCATCACTTCACACGCTTTTGAATTTTGCTTTGACAGGAATTATCATGTCTTCTATTATATGCTGCTTGGGGCTTCTGAGGAGGAAAAGAAAGCTTTTCAGCTCAAGCAACCTGAAGACTATTTTTACCTCAATCAGGTAATAGATGTTAGATAAACATTGCTCCTTTTGCTTTCCCTGATATTAGATACAAAGACACATGGTACCTTTCATATATCCAGCTGTATTTCCAGGATGTAGAGACATTCTTTTATTTACCAGTACAAAGAGGCTTTACCAAGCTCCTGAAAAGCAGCAAGCTAGAATGCCGCCTCAATAGGCCGCATCTCCTTGACACTATTCATAGCCTGAATAAAGGATTTTTTTCTTTTTTGCTAATGAGAATAAAAACACAATGGTGTGTTCAGAGTGCTTTTATTTTAAGTTGTTACTGTATGGAGAAAATTATTGCCCCAAAATACATTTTGTTTCCTGGTTTTTGATACATGATATGGTAGGATCAAAGCTGCCAAAAAATTTACAACTTTGGATCCTTTTTTCTTTTAGTTTTAGTGCTTTGTCCTTCTCTGTATGAAACATAGCAGTTTATGTATGTCTAAGCAGTTTCCCTAAACCTTGTAAAGGGTGTACAGATTGACAATGTTCACAACTGTAACATATCATATGTTAAGTTAGCATCCTGTTGATTTAGTATTTCGAAAGATCTAATCACACATTTGGTCCATTGTATCATGGCAGAATGTTCATATACAGGTTTTTATTTTATTTATTTTTTTCTGTTGGGTTGTATTTTTTTTTTTTTTTTTTTTTTTTTGGATTGAAATAGACTGTTTCTAATAAGTTGTATCTGGCCCTCTAGTGGTCTGGTCTGTAATACTGTTTGCCTTACTGACAAGTATAACAAAATTTGGTATTCTGTGTTCACAGACCACTGTTTGTCCATAGACTTCAGTGTAGCATATCATGAGATTAAAATTACAGCTGCGTTTTATACCTATTTTATGGTTCTATTTTGCTTATTTTATTGCGTGTGAAGATATCTCTTAAAAGTAAATCTATACCTATTTAGCTGTTAACTTGTTTTTTTTTTTGTATGTAATCAAACCAAAGTTTATTGGCACCTTTATTCTTGAAACAACTTCTAGTGGAGTGGGAAATTTAGCCTAAACTGAGGTTGAACTGAACAATGTTTTTTTTTTTTTTTACAAATATCAATCTGCATATTTATATTACAACAAAAGCCAAGGGGGGAGATTTGGACTACTACTCCTCTGTTCCTTTGCACAAGGTTTGATGATTCTTCTAAGGGCCCTATGACACACACAGATTTGTCTGACAGATTTTTTTTTTTTGAGCCAAAGCCAGGAACAGACTTTAAACAGAGAACAGGTCTCAAAGGAAAGACTGAGATTTCTCCTCTTTTCAAATCCATTTCTGGCTTTGGCTTAAAAAAATCTGTCAGATAATCTATTGGTCTAATAGGGTCCTAAGACTGTGGAGTACTCATAGTTATGTACTGTATGTTTGCTTTTGCATGTCATAGCCTTGAATGAAGACTGAACAGAAGTTTGTCATTTTTATATCTGTAAAGTCTTTATTTCAGTCAGCTTTAGAGCTTTTATCTCCTATTTTGCATAAAACATCCAAAACTTTCAGGGCATCGTCCCAGCTCTGAGATATAATGTCTGAGTTATATCTCCCAATTGGAGTTAAGAAGCCCTATTGTACAGTGCCTTTACTTTAGTCAGCAATAAACTGCTGTCTGCATTGACTGTGATAATGTATGCTGTGTTTGTAGAATAACTTCAAGATTGAGGAGGGAGAAGATCTCCGGCATGACTTTGAAAGGTTGAAGCAAGCCATGGAAATGGTGGGATTTCTCCCAGCCACAAAGAAACAGTGAGCATTTAATGTTTCATTACTATATGATATGTTTGCTGTCCAGTCTGCTTATTACAGCTCTCTATGTATTGTAGGATATTTTCAGTTTTATCAGCTATCCTATATTTGGGCAATGTTACTTATAAGAAAAAGGCTTCTGGAAGGGATGAAGGTCTTGATGTCGGCCCCCCTGAGGTGCTGGACACCCTATCACAGCTACTGCAGGTATGGAGTACAATAAATCTGAAACGATGCTCTCAATGAAGCATTTTCCTGTGTTTTCAGTTTTTTTTCTGTCTTCCTGTGTTAACAGACAGAATTCTTCTTTCACTGGAACAGATTTTCCCAAAGTAAATAGCATTTATTGCTTGACTTAAAGGGATCTTTTCACCCTTAAACTGCAGCCCAATCTTTAGGTATGATGTTATAGAACATGAGGAGCTAAGCAGAATGATATATAGTTTTGTGGGAAAAGATCTAGGACAACCTTTTTTTTATTTATGTCAATCTCTATTCATTCCGGGCTAAATAACCATGTGGGTGGTGCTACTTAGGAATTGCTAGCTATCTGTGTATATAAGTGTGCCTGTAGAGCTGTCAGTCACTGAGAAGAAAAGCCTATTTGGCTATTTGGTCCAGAATGAGCCAGGAGAGAGTGATCCTGCTCAATGATTGACAGCTCTCGACATGCTCACTCATGCAAAAAGATAGTTGTCAGTCTTTGAGTAGAATCAGAATGATCAAAGATTAACATTAATAAATGAAATGTTGTCCTGGATCGTTTTCCACAAAACTATATATCAATCAATTGGTTTCTCCTGCTCTATAACATGATGCCTGAAGATTGGACTGCAGTTTGTGTGGCAGATTTCCCTTTGATACAAGACCAAAACTTCATTTTATTAACCTTCTAAACACTTAGTTTGAGAATTGATTATAGTGGTTCTTCAAGTTGCTATCCCAAAATGTTGTATACATATTTGACCAACTAACTATGATGTCTCCTTCCAGGTTAAGAGAGAGATGCTGGTGGAAGCACTAACCAAGAGGAAGACTGTTACTGTAAATGAAAAACTGATATTGCCATACAGCATCAATGAGGTAAGTGAGAAGATTGGAACATAGATGTTGTGTTTCGTTTTTTGTTTGTTTGCCACTTCTTTGAGATTCATTAACCCCTTAACGACATCGGGCGTAAACTTACGCCCTCGCGCCCTGGTACTTGGCGCATCAGGGCGTAAATTTACGCCCGATGTTTCCCCGATCGCTGCGTGTTCGCACACAGCGATCGGGGAAGATGGCCTGCTATAAATCATAGCAGGCCATCATAGCTTCTCGGCACGGGGGGTGGTTAACACCCCCCGTGCTTACGATCGCCGCTATAGGCTGATCAATTCAGATCAGCCAATAGCGGCGATCTGAACCTTTCCGGGTCATCGGTGACCCGATGACCCGGAAAAAAATGGCGGTCGGTGCTGTCCGAGGACGGCTCCGACCGCCATTACTGTAAAAAGTAATGGTGGTCACCGTGCCACCGGCCCGATCGCCGTGAACGCCCGGCCGTTCACGGCGATCGGGCCGGTGGCACGGCGATCAGAGTCCCACAAAATAATAAATACCTGCCCTGGACCCCTCAGCTAGGTAGCGGAGGGGTCCAGAGCAGGTATTTGTACATTACTCACCTGTCCCGGGCTCCTGATCGGCGTCTTCCGGGTTCGCGGCGTCCTCCATCTTTCCGTTCGGTCTTCGGATCTTTCCGGCGGTCCCCGTCGTCTTCTCTCGGCTATTTTCAGCTCCAGCCTCGTCATTTTCCGGAATTTGCGCTCTGCTGCCCTCTAGCGGCTGATATGTGTAATACACGTATCAGCCACTATAGGGATGTTCAGAATGTAGAAAATTTTTTATTTTTTTTTCCTATTTTCCGCACCCTATCGCCGCTGAGTGTTGATCAGCATCGCACGAAAGTGCGCTGCTAATCAGCAACTCCTCCTTTTTGGCGTAGGGTGTTTTTTTTTCTATATTCTACTGCCACGGTCTGCTGATAAGTGCCGCACATAAGTGCGGCATTTATCAGCAACTCCTTTGTTGGCGTAGGTTTTTTTTATACTTACTGTAAAAAAACACGTAAAAAACACTACATTACACCACACTACATTGAATAAAGTTTGACACTACACCACTACATACCCCATATACTAGTCCCCGTATAAAGATGGCCCCCAGGGTGTTTTCGGCGTCAGAGGGATACGTTATTATTGCCTCCAACACCGAAACAGCCAGTGAGGATGAATGGGGGGATCCTTCTTTCCTCCATTCATCCCCATCATCCCCATCATCCTCATCATCCAGTGATGTGTCTGGGAGTAGCGTAGCGTACGCTGCCCCCCAGACACGTCTTTTCCGCCAGTACCGTCCCAATAAGAGATGACGGTATGGTGTGAAATTCTCCAAACTCTGTGAGCGTACCTCAGGGTACTCTTACAGATTTAGGGTACGTGCACACTGCGGAATGGCGAAGGATAACCCTTCGTGCATTCCGCAGCTGGCACCCGCCGGCGGACTGATGCGGGCGCATGTCTCTACCCGTGTCATAGACTCCATGTTATGCACAGGCGGATTCCGTCGTCCATCCAAAGAATGAATACGTTGGACGGAGAGCGGAATCCGCCCGTGCATAGAATGGAGTCTATGACACAGACGGAGACGTGCGCCTGCATCAGTCCGCCGGCGGGTGCCAACTGCGGAATGCACGAAGGGTTATCTGTCGCGATTCCGCAGTGTGCACGTACCCTTAGAGTGTATGTAGGAAGGGACACCCGAATCCAGCCCCCAGATGCCCCCTCCCCCCCCCCCCCCCCATCCTCGGAACAAGTGGGAAGATCATCCGGGAACTGATCTTCCCACTGCTGGATAAAGGTTACCACCTATACAGGGATAACTTTTATACCAGCACCCCCTCTTCCGGTCCCTCGCTGCCCGAGCTACTGTAGCTTGCGGCACGATACGAAAATATCAGAAGTAGTAATAGCGCCCTAATATTTAGTAGCCATATAGCGGACCCAGCGCTTCTGGATATGAAGGACCCCGTATCGCACCAGGACAACATTTTCCAGGTGACGTCCCTCACACTGGAGAACAGGAGACCCCAGAAGAAGTGCAGAGTGTGGCGTAACAGGGAGATCAGGAAGGACGCCATTTTCCAGTGTGACACCTGTTCTGATCCCCCCCGGCCTCTGCATACTGGATCGCTCCAAGGCGCACCACACGTCATTGGGGTTCTACATTATCTCAATTCTGTCTCTTATTCCTATTTCAGGGGTCACGTTGATCCAGGGATTATTCTGATCGCCATTATGGAGTCGGGAAGGAATTTTTCCCCTGTGATGAGGCTACTGTCGTCTGCCTCACGAGGGTTTTTTGCCTTCCTCTGGATCAACACAGGTTGAATTTGATGGACACCTGTCATTTTCAACCTTATAAACTAATAATTGGCCTAATACCCCCAAATAAATTAGAATGGTCCCTTTTCCCCAGCTAAGTAGGTATGGCCGCCATTCCCATTAGAGGATGCCATGATGCAATTACAAAGCCTCTGTGCGGCCAGGACAGTAGAAACCCCCCACAAGTGACCCCATTCTGAAAACTACACCCCATAAGGAATCTAACAAGGGGGGCAGCGGGGATATGGCCCCCTGGTGACGGCCACATTTGGGACGTGAAAATGAAAAAAAATGGTATTTTTTATTTTCTCGGCATATGTTCTACGTAAGTGACTGTCACCAGTGGGGTCCATATGCTGACTGCACCCCTTGTTAGATTCCTTATGGGGTGTAGTTTCCAGAATGGGGTCACTTGTCGGGGGTTTCTACTGACCTGGCAGCACAGGAGCTTTGTAATTGCGACATGGCCTCCATCCTCCATTCCAGCCTCTAAATGGCGCTCTGTCCCTTTGGTGGCTTGCCCTGTGCCCATATGGCACATTATGCCCACATGTGGGGTATTTTCGTACTCAGGGGAAACTACCCTACACGTTTTGTGTTCATTTTCTTTTTTAACCCCTTGTGGAAATGGAAAAAATCAAGGCTAGACCAACATTTAGTGTAATTTTTGTAAAGTTTTTACTCTAAATCATTAATCTTGTCATGATTTTTTCATTTTCACAAGGGGCTAAAAGATAAAAAAAAACAATAAATGTGTAGAGCAATTTCCCCTGAGTACGGAAATACCCCACATGTGGACATAAAGCGCCATGCGGGTGCAGGGTAAGCCTCCGAAGGGAAGGAGCGCCATTTCGTTTTTGAAGGCTGGAATTGAATGGAATGGATTTCGAGGGGCCATGTTGCATTTAAAAGGCCTCTGTGTTGCCAAGACAGTTGAAACCCCCCACAAGTGACCCCATTATGGAAACTACACCCCTCAAGGAATGTAACAAGGGGTGTAGTGAGCATATGGACCCCACTGGTGACGGGCACAAATATGGAACAATGTGGCGTGAAAATGAAATATTACATTTTTTACACTATAATGTTGGTTTAGCCTTGAATTTATCATTTTCACAAGGGGTTAAAAGAGAAAAAAACACACAATATGTGTAGAGCAATTTCCCCCGAGTCTGTAAATACCCCACATGTGGACATAAAGCGCCATGTGGGCGCAGGGCAAGCCTCCAAAGGGAAGGAGCGCCATTTGGATTTTGGAGGTTGGATTTGGCTAGAATGGATGATGAACGCCATGTCGCATTTACAGAGCCCTCGTGCTGCCAAAACACTGGAAACCCCCCACAAGTGACCCCATTCTGGAAACTGCACCCCTCAGGGAATCTAACAAGGGGTGCAGTGAGGATATGGACCCCTTGATGACGGGCACATTTGTGCCATGAAAGTGAGAAAATAAAATTTTTTACTTTTACGTCACATTGTTCCACATTTGTGCCCGTCACCAGTGGGGTCCATATGCTCACTGTGCCCCTTGTTAGATTCCTTGAGGGGTGTAGTTTCCAGAATGGGGTCACTTGTGGGGGGTTTCCAGTGTCTTGGCAGCACGAGGGCTCTGTAAATGCGACATGGCCCTTGAAATCCTTTCCAGTGAAATTCAGCTTCCAAAAGCCAATTGGCGCTCCTTGCCTTTGGAGGCTCGTCCTGCGCCCCCTTGGCACTTTATCGCCACATGTGGGGTATTTCCGTACTCGGGAGAAACTGCGCTACACATTTTGTCTTTTTTTTCCTCTTATCCCTTTTAAGAAAATGAAAAATTGAAGGCTAGAACAACATTTTAGTGTAAAAAAAAAAATTTTTTTTTTTCACCCCATATTGTTCGGAAAATCTGTGAAGTACCGGTGGGGTCCAAATGCTCACTGCACTTCTTGTTACATTCCTTGAGGGGTGTAGTTTTCTAAATGGTGTCCCTTTAGGGGTGTTTTTTAGGTTTTGGCACCCCAGAGCCTCTGCCAACCTGAAGTGGTACAGTCAGAAATGACCAAATATAACGGAGGCATTGAAATTCACTAGGCGCTCCTTTGTATCTGAGGCTTGTGGTTGCGTCAAATAGCGCAATAGGGCCACATATGGGGTATTTCTATAAACTGCAGAAACGGGGCAATAATTATTGGGGTGCATTTCTCTGGTAATAGGTTTATAATTATGAAAAATATTGGATTACAATAAAATCTCTGCACAGAAAATTAACATTTTCAAATTTCTTACACACTTAGCTTTTATTTCTGTGACTCCCCTAAAGGGTTAAAACACTTTCTGGATATGCTTTTGCAGAGTGTGGGGGGTGCAGTTTCTGAAATGGGGTGCTTTGTGGGGCTTTCTAACATACAGGCCCCTCAAATACACTTTAAACCTGAACAGGTCCCTAAAAATATCTGATTTTGAAATTTTACTGAAAATTTGGAAATTTGCTGCTAATGTTTTAAGCTTCCTATCGTCTAAAAAAAATGAAAGATCGTTTAATAAATGCCGCCAACATAAAGTAGACATGTTGCTAATGCTATTTAATATATAATTTATGTGGTATATCCAATTTCTGTATACGCAAAAAAGTTTCAAAGTTGGAAAAATGCAGTTTTTCACATTTTTTCACATTATTTGGTTTTTTTTCATAAAGATTCATTATGAGTATCGACTCCAATTTACCAGAAATGTAAAGTACAATATGTCACGAGAAAACAATCTCAGAATCAGCCGGATAGGTAAAAGCATCCCGAAGTTATTAATGAATAAAGTGACACAGGTCATATTCATAAAATTTGTCCTTAAGGGGTTAAAGGACAACTCCGGGCAAAGACTATTTTTTTTATTTCATGCAAAATAAGACAAATTCCTTATTTACACTGATTGTGGGAAATGCGCATATAGTGTTATTTTCCTCAATTTAGTAGATCAGGCAGGCTTCAATTTCTCAAAAAAACAAAACAAAACAAAGTGATGTCTTGAACCCGGTGTATATACCCCCAAACACACAGCAGCCCCTCCCCCCTTCCTGGCCACCCAATCCCATCAGAAGTCCTGTAAAGTGTAGTGAACATCCCTACCCAGCTCGCCCCAGTAGTGTTATGCACTAGCCCCCCAAACACCCCCACAACCCCAGCCTGATTGCATAAGAAGTGCAGTGGGCTGAATGCTTCTCTAACGCTGTCCCTACTGCTTCTCTCCCGCCAAACCTGATCAATTACTTCCGCGGGAGAGAGGCAGCTTACCGCTTTTGCGATCTGGCTGACGGGGGTGGGGGGTGGGGGTGCTTTGGTACATGATTGCACTAAAGGCTTCCGTCATGGCAGGGGTTTTGAATTATGTGCAGAAAGCACAGGAATGGCCCTGTTATTTTTTTTTTTTACTTGTGATGTCTACATATACTACGCCCCCCTGCTGGACCCTGCAGGTATATACACAGGGGTTGAGAAGGCATGTTTTTTTTAGAAATTGAAGTCTGTCTGATTTACTAAATTGAGGGAAATAGCAGTATATGTGCATTTTCCATAATTAGTGTATATTAGGTATTTGTCTAACGTTGCTTATGTAATAACATATTAAAAAATGTTGGCCAAAATTGTTCTTTAAATATATATGTGTTCTCTGTGTTAAATGTATTAATTTACTTATGGATCCAGTAAAAATCATGTATCCTTTAGCACAGAATAAAGCTGTTTAATACTTTGACTAAAGGCAGCTCAGGCCTGAGATGCGTCAGTTATGAGAGGGAAAAAATAGCAAAGTATATTTTTTTCATCCACTAAATAAATACTTTAAGGGTTCGTTCACACCTACAGGATCTGCAGCAGATCTGCAGCAGATTTGATGCTGTGTTCAGTTATTTAAATGAAATCTGCTGCAGAAAATCAGCTGCAGATCCTGTAGGTGTGAACACACCATAATGGACTAAATAAAGTTTATATGTTTCATTTTGGTGCTGAACTCTCCACAAACCTTCTCCCCAATGAATAACTATTGTGCATCTGATACAGTGTCTCTATTATCCATATAACCCTTAAATTTCTATTTTCAAAGCAGTTTTATAGCCGATCACCTTGTACAATTCAGCTTCCTTTAGCAGTATCCCATCTGAGAAACATGTTGCTTCTGGGCAAGGATGGTTTCCCATTATTGAGGGAAAAAGAATTCTGAATTGTATAAGCAAATTCTAAGGGAGTATGTCAGGACATCAATCTGTGAGCTTAAATCTCAAGAAAACAACCCTAAGAACACAAGCATATCTACTAAAGAATAGATAAAGAAGAATAAAGCATGTCAAAAGTTATTTAGCGCAGTGGGTCTTACTATTGACACCTGCTCTAATCAGGAGATATAGCCAGGGAGAGAAAGTGGCAGCATACAGCTGTATCTCCTGTTTTGTTTATTCCATTAATGTAAGGGCCCTATTCCACCGGACGATTATCGTTTGCATAATCGTTAACGATTAACGATCTCAAACGACCGCTATTGCGAAAGACCTGAAAACGTTCACTAATTTCCATGGAACGATAATCGTTACTTATGATCGTAATTGCGATCGTTTTTTTCCTTCGCTATTTATTCGCTATTGCGTTCGTATCTATTGCGAACGACCGAACGATGTCTTATTCAATGCAAACGATTTGCGAACGTTTTATGAACGAGCAACGATGAAAATAGGTCCAGGTCTTATGAAGCGATCAACGATTTCTCGTTCGGTCGTTAATCGTTAACTGCATTTCAACCGAACGATTATCGCTTAGATTCGAACGATTTAACGATAATCTGAACGATAGTCGTCCGGTGGAATAGGGTCCTTAGTCTATATGGCTACAGAATTGGTGAGCAGCTGCTGAGTGGATTGCACTCCTGCCCCTGCCCCTGCCCCTGCCTGAGTTGTTTTTTTATGACAGGTACTGGAATGGCCAAGCCTTAATTCAATAGAAGTGTTGTGGGTGACCTGAAATTAACAATTATTGAGAGGGAACCCTTCAATTTGTGCAGGAAACTACAAGGCCGTCTGTAAACAAGCGACAATCTCTGTTTGGCCTTGTTTATAGAGCCCTCACAAGGCTTGATCAGTTATGTGGCCCCACACACGAACGAGCACTGAATAATTTTTAAGGCCTTTTCTGGCAATCAGCTGTTGGGCGTACATCTTCCTGTGTAATAGGGTGTGTGCAGCCGACTGCTGCTGACTTTTTTGCATATCAAAACTGCCCGAAGCGGTGCTTGGGGGGTTGCTTAGATAATGATCTAAAAGGGTGGGATAAAATATTGGGAGCGCACACTCATTTGAGAAGGTTTGGAAGGTAAGTTTTTGTCTGTTTGCTGATGACACAAAAGTGTACAATAGTTCTGATATTCTTGGAGGGGTCAGTAGTATGGGAGAGGATTTAGCTTTGCTAGATAAGTGGTCCAAGCAATGGAAAGGGGAGGAGGATTTGTAACAGCAGTTCTTTGTTGGCAAAGACTGCAGGGGAGAAGGATTTAGGGGTAGTGATATCAGACAGCCTTTAAATGAGTAACCAGTGCAAACAGGCGCTGGGGAAAGCAAATCGTATGCTGGGCTGTATAGCTTAAGGTATAACCAGTAGGAAGAGGAAGATTGTGATCCCGCTGTATAGAGCTCTAGTGAGACCATATCTGGAATACTGTGTCCAGTTCTGGAGTCCTCACCTACAAAAAGATATTGATAAAATAGAACGGGACCATAGACTGGCTACACAAATGGTGGAGGGTGTGAGGCATAAACCATATCAGGAAAGACTTAAAGTGACACGGTCACCTGAGCAGGGCTTCGCGGATTAAGTGCCACTTAGTCACGCCCCCTCTATGACATCAGTGCTGCACAGTCCCACCCCCTCAGTAGCCATTGGAAGGGCCAGCCTAAAGGTCTAGGTCCCACCCCCACTAGACTGTCCCACACCAATGGCCGCTGAGGGGCGTTGCCTATGTGGTGATGACATCACAGAGGGGGCATGGCTAAGTGCCGCTTTGGCCGTGAAGACCTGCCCAGGTAACCCAATCCCAGATGATAAAAGATCACTTTTTACTGGAACAAGCATCATGACGTATGACAAAAAAATTGAGTTATGGAAACTGCTAAATTTACCCTTTACACCTGTGTAGAGCAGTCATAATGCAAAAAAGGTGGTGACAGTGTCACTTTAAGGATTTGAATCTGTATAGCCTGGAGGAGAAAAGAAAAAGGGGATGTAATCGAAACCTTTAAGAATGTTAAAGGGCTAAATAAGGTTCTGGAGGGAAGTGTTTTTAGTAAAAAACTGAGATTGAGGAAACAGCGAGAGGTTAGTTGGGGGAAAGCTCAGCTCAGTGAGAAAATATTACTTTACTGAAAGAGTAGTAGATGGTTGGAGCAAACTTCCAGCAGACCTGGTTGATAAATCTACAATAACAGAATTTAAACATGCCTGGGATAAACATATATCTATCCTAAGATTATATCTAGATCTGCACCATAGATGGTGCCTTCTAATAATCGTTTATGCCTAGATTACATTGAACGAACAGTTGTCGGTAGCATGTTGATCCCTATCAATCTTTCTTGCAGGCTGTAACTGCTCGAGATTCGATGGCAAAGTCTTTATACAGTGCACTTTTTGACTGGATAGTTCTCAGAATCAACCATGCACTGCTCAATAAGAAGGACGTGGAGGAATCTGTTAATGTGAGCTTTTTATTATTTTTGTGTGATGCGTGTTTTGTCCTTTTTTCTCAATATATTTCTGTATAAAACAATATAGATCATTGTTGGATTCATGTTGTTGTGAACAGCTTTTATTGATACTATGCATTTAAGGTGCCTGTTTACCTCTATTATTACATGTAGTTTTTCACTAGCGGTGATTTCTGTTTTCGCATTGTCCCAGTTGAAGCCCAGACTGGCAAGAGGAAGAAGCTAACATTTAGAATGATAATTTAATGTCACTCAATGGGGTATTCCCATCCCAAAGAACATACTAGTAAACATGAGGAGGCAAGTTTGCTAAATGAATGTATTTGCAAAAATATTTAGCTTGACAAGCCCTTCAAGTTTAACTATATCAGTTGAGGTGGGAATACCCCTTTCAAGCCTTTTGCAAATACATATTTGAGTCTGTTCTGCAAAAATCTAGATTTTGTACTAAAAACTACACTGATATTGTTTGTCTGCATTGGTTTCCCACAGTCATTTGTTTATTCATTTTGGAGGAGCTTTATCAAGCCTTCTCACAATAGAAGGCTGTATTACACAACCAGATTAGTAAAGTAAACGAGCACTGATCTGCTAAATCGGCACTCTTTTACTGAGCCTATTACACAGCTCAACTATTGTGCAGCAAGAGCTGTATATATATTGTTAGGGCTGTAATGCATGTAGCGACTTAGGGTACTATTACACGGAACGATAATAGTCCGAATCGGCCCGATTCGGCCGATTATCGCTCCATGTAATACAACGATCCGGCAATGACGACGATCATCGGCTGATCGTTGATATAGGTTTGGACCTATTTTCCGCGCAACGCTACGTGTAATAGCGGTGCGCAACTGACGATATACACTCACTGGCCACTTTATTAGGTACACCATGCTAGTAACGGGTTGGACCCCTTTTTGCCTTCAGAACTGCCTCAATTCTTCGTGGCATAGATTCAACAAGGTGCTGGAAGCATTCCTCAGAGATTTTGGTCCATATTGACATGATGGCATCACACAGTTGACGCAGATTTGTCGGCTGCACATCCATGATGCGAATCTCCCGTTCCACCACATCCCAAAGATGCTCTATTGGATTGAGATCTGGTGACTGTGGACCAGTCTGAGATGATTCTAGCTTTATGACATGGCGCATTATCCTGCTGAAAGTAGCCATCAGATGTTGGGTACATTGTGGTCATAAAGGGATGGATATGTTCAGCAACAATACTCAGGTAGGCTGTGGCGTTGCAACGATGCTCAATTGGTACCAAGGGGCCCAAAGAGTGCCAAGAAAATATTCCCCACACCATGACACCACCACCACCAGCCTGAACCGTTGATACAAGGCAGGATGGATCCATGCTTTCATGTTGTTGACGCCAAATTCTGACCCTACCATCCGAATGTCGCAGCAGAAATCGAGACTCATCAGACCAGGCAACGTTTTTCCAATCTTCTACTGTCCAATTTCGATGAGCTTGTGCAAATTGTAGCCTCAGTTTCCTGTTCTTAGCTGAAAGGAGTGGCACCCGGTGTGGTCTTCTGCTGCTGTAGCCCATCTGCCTCAAAGTTCGACATACTGTGCGTTCAGAGATGCTCTTCTGCCTACCTTGGTTGTAACGGTTGGCTATTTGAGTCACTGTTGCCTTTCTATCAGCTCGAACCAGTCTGCCCATTCTCATCTGACCTCTGGCATCAACAAGGCATTTCCGCCCACAGAACTGCCGCTCACTGGATGTTTTTTCTTTTTCGGACCATTCTCTGTAAACCCTAGAGATGGTTGTGCGTGAAAATACCAGTAGATCAGCAGTTTCTGAAATACTCAGACCAGCCCTTCTGGCACCAACAACCATGCCACGTTCAAAGGCACTCAAATCACCTTTCTTCCCCATACTGATGCTCGGTTTGAACTGCAGGAGATTGTCTTGACCATGTCTACATGCCTAAATGCACTGAGTTGCCACCATGTGATTGGCTGATTAGAAATTAAGTGGTAACGTGCAGTTGGACAGGTGTACCTAATAAAGTGGCCGGTGGGTGTACATTACCTATCCACGTTCCAGGGCTGCTGCTGCGGTCTACTTCTCCCCGGGTCCTGCGCGCTGATTGGCTGATTGGCCTGTCAGCTGACAGGCCACTCTGAAGTTAGAGCGCGGGACCCGTGGAGAAGAAGACCGCAGCAGCAGCCCTGGAACGTGGATAGGTGATGTATATGGTTAAGCAAGGGCTGCAAGGACATTGGTTACTATGTCCCTGCAGCCCTTGTTTAACGATTACCGGGCCATGTAATAGGTCCAGTAAATGAGCGACGATCTAGCAGATCGCTGCTCGTTTACAGGTATTATTGGGCCCCCATCGGCCCATGTAATACCACCCTAAGAGGGGGACGTGAGTGTGACCTGTCAGGTCAGCGCTTTCTCCTCATTCCCCACTCGCTGCCTGTGTTATTACACAGATTGCAAGCGGGAAGAGCTGGGGGAGGGTCTGCCTGGACGATCTTTAGAGGCCCATTGAAGATAGAAGCGGTCTGCTGCCACCGCTTCTATTACACACTGCTGTTATAGTTTTGATTCAGCCTTTTGAAAGGCAACATGTGCATGTCGGCTGATTATGGTCTTTTAACAGGCGTTATTATGCCAGGTGATTATCTTCCAGGATGGTCAGTTATCGACCAAGTATGGCTGATATCGATTGGTGTAATAGGGCCCTTAGCGATGTCCATGCAGCCCTTGCCTTTTAGTGCAAAATATTAAAATTTTATATACGTACCTGTCCACACTCCCTGGTGCTTCTGGCTGTCTCGTCCAGCAATTGGCTGAGCCACTCTGAAGTTCCAGCGGCAGCTGTAGGCAGAAGTCAGGAAGATGGAGGCGGAAGCAGGTATGGACCGGTATGTATATACTTTATTATTATCTTTACAGATTCATCAGCTGTGGTCTGTGCATTGCTATTACACATAGTGATGCACAGCTGGCGGACGATGATTTTAGGTCAGAACCAAAAGACATGATCAACGACTCCTCGTTGTCTTTATTACATGGAGCAATAATCTGACAAATCGACCTGGTTCGGTAGATTATCACTCCGTATGATAGAGCTCTAAGAGGTTTGTTTTTTGGTTTGTTTTTTTTTAACGCCCATAGCAACCAATCTAAGCCCGGCTTTTATTTTACAAGAGCAATATGAGAAATAAAACCTGAGTGCTGTTTTTTTGTGTTAGGCAACAAAGAAAATCTAACTATAGGGCAGGTTGATAATCTGTCCCCCTTTAATTTATGGAATAAATAAAGTATAAAAATGTATAATTATTTTTGTAAAAACTAAATCATTTCACCTTTTTCACCTGTGGTGGTGTTAAAATGTGTCCGGGTTAATTACCACTGTGCTTAAAATGTACTTGTAATCGATGTATCATACGGACAAACAAGCTAGTGATAATTATGTGATCCACCCTCTGCCACCACTATGCACAAAAAAGGTAAGTGTCTTCACTCATCCCCTATGTGCTGATGTACTATAGTCCGACACTTTTTACACCTCCTAGATAAATACTGTGTACCTAATGTTCTCCACTTTTTGGCAAGCTCATTACCTTTTATTGTTTTATAGTAATGCATCCACATGTATATTTATTTTTACGTTTAGATGGCAACCATCATTCTCTTTTCTGTCATTTCTCTGTGAATATAATATTTATTATGCTAGCTTCAGCATCATGAAAATATTTATTTGGTTTTATTTTTATTTCTCTTAGTGTCTTTCTATTGGAGTCCTTGACATATTTGGGTTTGAAGACTTTGAAAATAATAGCTTTGAACAATTTTGTATTAATTATGCCAATGAACAGCTCCAGTATTACTTCAATCAGCACATCTTCAAGCTAGAACAGGTGAGAAGTAAAATCACTTAACAGGTGAAGTTAAAATGGCATACAGTATGTCAATGTCAAGGCATTAGGATATATTAGACATCAAGTGAACAGTTTTTGAAGCTGATGTGTTTAAAGTTAAAAAAAAAAAAAAAAAAAGGAAAAGTGTAAGAGTATCACCAAAGCTGTAGATTGAGAATGTTCCTGGTATGGAGTGGTTGGTTGGTTAGTAAGTACCAGAAGTGGCCCAAGAAAGTAGAACTGGTAAGGTGGTAATCAGGTCATTGATGTCAATTGCCTATTAATGTGTGTCATGAGCAAAGGCTAGCCTATCTAATTGATACCAACAGAAGAGCTATTGTAGCACATATTGGTGAAAAAAGTTAAAGGAGAAGTCTGGCAACATTTTTATTAAAGTATTGTATTGCCCCTTTGTGTCCCTCAGTGTCCCTCTGCTATCATCCTCGCCAGAGCCCGCACAGCTCTGGGAGTCAGGTTGTGACATGACCATTTTATCCAGGAAGTGAAGCCTTGATGCAGTAGTAAGTGCAGGGAAAAAAGCACTTTAGAAGCTTTTCCTGTAATAAGTGTATATTGGAGATTTGTATAACTTTTGGGGGGGCAATACATTACTTTAATAAAAATTTTCGATGGACTTCTCCTTTAATGGTGGCAAGGATTAATCTAGGCCACTTATGGTACAAATATAAATGTATTAGAAGTTTTGTGACATTTTTATACTGTGTAAAGCCATACTCCCTTATTATCAATGTTTTCTCTCTGTACCAAATGTTGTTCCTATTCAGAAAATAGTCACAGAATATTGATAGATGTGACTCTTCTCTATTCGCTCCTACTTTAAAAAATAACTCCTATTTCTTTAGCCCCCTTCCCCCGGCTGCTATAAAAACTGCTGAGTGGGATGCCTGACTTTAAAGTGACACTCACCCCCTTTGTGCATTCTGACATCTCTACACAGATGTAAAGGGTAAATTTAGCGTTTTTCATACCTTATTTCATATCATACGATATGGTGCTTGTTCAAGTAAAAAGTGTCCTTTTATCAACGGCAGATTGTATTAAGTGGGCGTGGCCTCACATTAGCGACACTTAGTTCTAATGGCCAGTGAGGGGGCGGGGCCAACTGACGTTGTGGGCGGGGCTAAGTGGCGCTAATGCTGTGAGGCCCCGCCCACTTTAGACAATCTGCAGTTGATAAAAGATGACTTTTTACTTGAACAAGCACCATGACGTATGATATAAAATAAGGTATGAAAACTGCTAAATTTACCCTTTACACCTGTGTAGAGATGTCAGAATGCAAAAAGGGGGTGACAGTGTCACTTTAATGTTATGGCAGATAAATGTATTTCCCCCAATATCACTTATGCTTTCAATCTTGCCCTCTCGGACCAAAAGGAAAAAAATATCAAAACCATATTTTAAAAGCCTTCTTAGATTTATAGATAAATACAACAATGTTTTGATGTCTTTCAGGAAGAATATCAAGGCGAAGGAATTAGTTGGCACAACATAGACTACACAGATAATGTGGGCTGCATTCAATTGATCAGCAAGAAACCAACTGGCCTTTTTTACTTACTGGATGAGGAAAGCAAGTATGTGTGGTTTTACCCCCCCTGAAAGAGGCAGTAATTGCTTCATGGATGATGTGTATCCCAGTAATATGTTTTGCAATAGTTGTGATACTTATTGTGATGCTTTTTTGTCTGTTTAGTTTTCCTCATGCCACCTCCCGTACTTTGTTGGCCAAGTTCAAACAACAGCATGAGGATAATAAATACTTTGTTGGCACACCAGTCATGGAGCCCGCATTTATCATACGACACTTTGCAGGGAAAGTAAAGTACCAGATAAAGGTAAGTGCTTTGCACATTGTAAGTCTTATCATCCGATGGTCAAGAAATTTTTTTTTCTTTTTCTTTATTAGCACATTAATTAGATTACTACTACGATTTTGTTGTAGTCATTCTTGGGGGGTCACAGTGGTGGGGTCTCTACTGATCTGAAATTGATCAAATATACGAGATAAATGCCATCAATTTCTAAATGTCATTAAAATGAACTTCAAAATGTCAAAAATTAACATTAGTAAATAGTTTCTCCTGAAACCTCCCTGATAGAGTGAAGCATATGGCAGTGTGCTAACTCCCAGGCTGGCTGCCTGATCCCAGCACTGAGATCCAGACTAATATGGTGTTTTCTACTAAAGGTGCTTTCTGATTTAATATTATCCACAGTAGAGGGGACAAGTATGAGATCACAGAGGGTCTTACCTCTGTGCCCCAGGATCTCTAGAGCTGCGCCCTGACTGATTTATTCTGAATGGAGCTGTGAGTCGCCACGTGACCCGCAGGTTCATTCATTCTGGATCTGGAACTGCTGGAGAGAGCTGAGTGCTGTACTGTGGTGGCTCCATAGAGAATGAATGGAGCTGCAGGTCACACACTGACTTGTGGCTCCATTCAGAACAAAGCAGTCAGGGCGCAGCTCTAGAGATCCCGGGGGCACAGAGGTAAGACCCACCCCCCAATGTGGATAGGGGGAAAGTAATATTAAAGAAGCTGTTCACAAAAAATCATTATTTGGACCCCCCTGCTGCGCGGTCTTGCTGATGTGAGCATGCGCTGGATTTGAACGGCTTCGGGACCGGAACAAGGCTGCGCCGCGGGACACCGATCAGCTGCGGTGAGTATACGTGCCAGCGCCTACCGGGGGTAGAAATAATAATATTTGTGAACTGCTTCTTTAAATCGAAAAACCACCTTTAAAGGGAATGAGCATGGATGAGCAGTGC
This sequence comes from Dendropsophus ebraccatus, assembly GCF_027789765.1. NCBI lineage: Eukaryota > Metazoa > Chordata > Amphibia > Anura > Hylidae > Dendropsophus > Dendropsophus ebraccatus. Next base: position 97,141,351 of record NC_091456.1, read on the forward strand.
ACTGCTCCTGTGATCAGCAAGGTAGAAGTAGGAGCACTGATATATGCATATGCATGCTGTCAGTTTCGCTTTTACTTTTGAAATGTCTGCGACATACAAGTTTATTTAATCGAGAGTAACTATTTAAGTGTGGAAAACCTCTTTAGCCATTTATATATAATGTAAGTTGTTCCCTGTGTATATTAGTATAGACAATTGCTTTTTCCTTTCCAGGATTTTCGAGAGAAGAATACAGACTACATGAGACCTGATATTGTGGCTCTCCTCCGGAGCAGTGACAGTGCATACATTCGTGAACTCATTGGAATGGACCCAGTGTCTGTCTTCCGATGGGCTGTGCTGAGGGCAGCAATTAGATCAATGGCTGTACTGAATGAGGCTGCAAGGCAAAGGGCGGAGAAAACAGCAGGTAATCACTAATTTCTTGTAATATACTAGTGTCACACCGCTTGTGTGCAACACATAAAGTAAAGATAAAAGACCTTACAGGTTGGACTTTTTAGCCATGGTTACTTGAAAACAGAAGTGTATATGGCACGGTTGTACAGATTTGGCCAAATTGCATTGGTTGCAGATTATAGTTTGACATTTAGATCAGATGGGTACAGTAATTGGAGACTTATTTTAAGGCAATGCTCCATAAAGCAATGCTGCTAGTTTGAGTACATCGTCCTCTTCCATGTTTACTTGTGCCTGTCCTTGTGTTGCTGTACTGTATCTAGTGGGGTGCATGGAACTGTCAAAGTGAACAGAGCAACACTTCAATGCCAATATTGCTGTGTGAAAGTGGCATAACTTTTTGTTACTTATTGTAGGTGTAGTTAGGAAGGGGCAGCGAGTTCCTTTGGGGGAGTTACAAAAGTCAAATATCTCAGCTGAGAAATTATACCGGTAAGTAGCTATATACTTAAGCTTTACAAAACAGTAATACTAACCTTCTTTTACAATTCTAATAGTGAAATTTAATTTCTATTTAAGTCTGTTATCCAATATTTTGTGACATTTGCAGCTATAGTAGAGGGGCTGCAAGATAAACACATACTTTATCCCTGCCATGCAGCAAGGCTGGATCAAAAAAGCTAAAAAGCTATGCCATTTTTGAATTTGCTTGTGTAGCTTTATGGGCAACCATGGCTTGGTTTTTTTTCTGCTTTTCTGTACATATGTATGGATTCTTCTGATTCCCCTGATCAAAGTATATGAGAAATTTACAAATAATGCAGTTCTCTTTTACATTAGAAGGTGCTCCTGCATAGATTGCTTTCAAAAGGAATACTGAATCTAGAAATATGTGGAGCATATTAAAGAAGCACTTTCCCCAAATACTTTCATCATCAATGTTTCTGAAGACCAGAAGTCAAGGTCTTCAATTCATCTCTATATCCCTATAATAGCGCTTCATTGAAGACCCTGACTTCTGGCCTCCTTAGCTGCAGGACAGCTGAAGATGAGCTCATGCGAGAACCAGCTGTTTGAACTTATAGTTACTCATTAGAGCAAATCTGTTACCAGCAAAACATACTAAAGGTAGTCTGTCAGCACCCGAACCTGATCCAAGTGCGCTGTAGGTGGTAATACATCAGTTAGGAGGTTACCTGGGGCTATTCTGTCAGTGGAGAGGATGCTGTACAGTATCGATTTTCCAACTGTAACCAAGTGTCAAAGAAGAGTCGTGGTGAAGCGCCCAGTCCACCGCTTGATCACTTCATCTTCCTGGTCTGCACATGTGCTGCTGATGCCAACAATGATGGCAAATCAGCACCTCGGGTCGGGTCGGGTCCAGGTGCTGACAAATTCCTGGCACTGTTGCATACATCCGAATAAAAGCATAAAATATACCTGTGGAATATGTCAGGGTCTCTTTAGTCTGCTGAAATTTGGCCTTTTATGGCTTGTTGAAGAAGAAAGAGGGTTTTTCGTGCCTTTTTGCTGCATTGGCTCTTTGCTCATAATCGCTGATTTTGATACGCAAGCAGGACTCTGCTTACAGCCTGTAGCTTTTGTAAAATCCCACACAGGCACTATAGTGTCTATTTGAGGCTTGTGACCCTAGGGCACTGGAGTCACTAGGCCATGTCTCTCAGACACTTCAGGGGGCTTGCTAGATCCAATGGGATTTTTTTTTTATAGTTCTCAGTTTTAATTGTATTAAGAGACAAAATAGTATTAAAGGAAAAGAAGTTAAGTTCTGGAATTTTTTTTGTATGTTTACTGAATATTCTGCAAAATTATAATGAGACATGGTAATTTTAAGTCTTCTCTGAATTGTACTGATAAGGGGCTTAGAGGACCTGTCACCCCCCGTGCCGGGGTGACAGGCTCCCGACCCCTGTTAGATCCCCCTATACTCATGTGATCCCGCTGGGTCCCGCTTCCTGAGCCGGTCGGGTCACGGAGATATCAGCACCCGAAGCTGACAGTAGAGTCCGATGCCCATAGAGAATGAATGGGGAGTCCGATGCTCCTTCATTCTTTATGGGCATCGGACTCTCCTGTCAGCGCGCGTGTCGGGCTTCGGGCGCCGATATCTCCGTGACCCGACCGGCTCAGAAAGCGGGACCCGGCGGGATCACGTGAGTATAGGGGGATCTAACAGGGGGTCGGGAGCCTGTCACCCCGACACGGGGGGTGACAGGTCTCCTTTAAACTTTTTTTTTTCATAATACATCAAATAAAGTAGATAATCCTGGTAGGTGTAGTGCATACATATCTGTTGTTCCATATCTTACTGGGGATCACCTGTACTCCACTTCAGCTGCTCTCTCCTCGATTTCTCCTTTGATTGCTCCATGGATTATGATATCGATGCATTTGAAGATTTCATAAGCATGTATGAAAATAAGAAGTAAGTGATGTTGATGGCACACAGTGTGTGTCCCCCCAAAGGAGTCTTCAGACATTCTGGATCTCAGATTTTAAGAAAGCAAGCATAGTTTTTAGTTCTAGATTCCATTAAAAAGAAACTATTGGGTATAAAACAAAAAAAGTTTTATTATTATACTGTAATGTATTTTTTAGTTGATGTAGTTGTATGGAATCATAATAGTGTCAAATGTTCTACCTAAAAACTGAGCTTGTGGTGATAAGGCTCCTTTGGGGCATATGAGGTGCATGGGGGAAAATAGGTGTTTAACACTGTCACACCGCATGTAATGTGTCCACACCACCTACTAACCTAAGTGTTAAAACTGAGAGTGTTGGTGTCTTTAACACTAAAAAATGAATGTCATCCATGATTACTACATCCGAAAACATAGACTTTGGAACAGCAACAAAACAGAGTACCAAATGGTTTGTTTTTGACTCCATTTGTCAGTGCCTTTATTTGTATCTTTTGTATCTTGTTTGTAATATTGTTTTTTTTTTTCTTATGCAGGCTTTTGTTAACTTGCAAAGTATAAGTTTATATTTTAATGAAAGTACACCTATGTAAAGGATTTGCTTATTGTTCAAATCAAACTTCTTGCAGTGACCCGTAAATTGTGTTATTTAAAGGGAAACTAACAACAGGTTATGCTCCCTTAGCCTAAGCACTGGTTTCGCTAAACTCTTTGGTTTATAAATATGTAATCTGTTTTGGTGCACTCGGCAGGACTACATCCCTCAGTGCACTGTACAGTGACATTAGTATGGCTGTTTATCACTTCAGATCGCCGGTGAATATTTATAAGGTGGGGCACGAGGGCTGTTCTATGCACTAAGGACTGTTGCACCGAACTGCTTAATTTTAGTTAACCTTTTAAGAATATAATTCACACATTGGTCCAGTAACCAAATTCTTGGACAGTGCAGACTTAGACAGGCTAAGAATGTTTCAGATTTAGGGTGCGTTCACACCTACAGGATCCGCAGCAGATCTGCAGCAGATCCGCTGCGGATCTTCTGCGGATCTGCAGTAAAAAATCAGCTGCGGATCCGGTAAGTGTGAACGTACCCTTAACAGAGTTTTCAGGTTGATTGATTAATGTACCTGTGAACTGTCTAGTCTAAGTGCAGAATAGCTGTTAGTTGGCTTACTTTAAAGTGTCACTGTCGTGAAATTTTTTTTTCAGAAATCAATAGTCCATGCGATTTTAAGAAACTTTGTAATTGGGTTTATTATCCGAAAAATGCATTTTTATCATTAAAAAGCAGTTTGAAGCTCTCCCCCCTGTCTTCATTGTTCTCCTATGGAGAGAGCTAAAGAAAAGACCAAAACAGGACAACAAAGAGTTAATCTACAAATCCCTCACCCGTTATCTGTTCTGACCATCACCAGTGACCTGTCTGAGCTCGGATTACAGCTGTCACCCAGCTCTGTGCCTGTAATCCTCTGTTATCTGCTTTCTGCTGCCGGCTAACTCCCTCCTTCCTCCTCCCCCCTCCCCTCTCCCTAGAGCAGACAGGGTACGTCTCCTGCAACAAGTCACAATTTTCAGATTTTTTGGAGTGGATGAAAAAGAGGAAGGAGGGGGGGACCTGGGAAAAGGCTTTTTACATGCAGATAATGGCAGATTTGGCTAATAAACCCAATTACAAAGTTTCTTAAAATCGCCTGGACTATTGATTTCTGCAAAAAAAAAAAAAAAATACGACAGTGACTCTTTAAGGGTACGTTCACACTTACCGGATCCGCAGCTGATTTTCTGCTGCGGATTTCATTTAAATAACTCAACACAGCATCAAATCTGCAGCATCAAATCTGCTGCAGATCTGCTGCGGATCCTGTAGGTGTGAACGCACCCTAAACCAGACTTGAGTGGAAATATTGGTGCATCTAGTGCATGTAGGCCACACTGCTTTTGTTAAACCTGGCGCAACAGTGTCTAAAATTATATTGTATGGCACAAGACACGTAAGGCAAGTTTTTAATGCAAATTGCACCACAGCTCAGGTGCATTTACAGTAGTAGATCTGGCCCATTGTTCTAGTGTAGGAGAGTGAGCAGATTAATACTGCAGGTATATGCAAGTTAAATAAAAGCCCTCACATCTATAATCTATTGTGTGTCTTTCCTCTCCCCTGTCACTGGCAGAGAGCGGCACTCTCAGCTGATGAACAGTATTAAGGGACTTTCCTGGCAGGGGGATGACCCAGCCAACCTGCTGCGCACCCTTTCCCTACGCAGGCACTCGCGACTTCACTTACAGTGAGTGTGCAAGGGACTATTAGTCACCTGAGTAGAGATCAAAGCACTAAAATTGGCTTTGTGCGCTAATGCATAGAACATGTGCGTTGTGTAAGCTATGCATTGCTGTAATATGCTGAGCATGTGTTGAGAAATGTTTTGCATACTTTTGCAGTCTTTAGTGTCTTTTATAAAAATGTTTTGCGTTATGCTGTGTCTTCTGAGTTTTTATGTCTTTGTCATTTGTTAGTACCAATGCACATTGTATAAGTATACACTTGCATATGTACACTTACATATATGCTGGTATTCACTACAGGTAAGTTCGCTTGTTACAAATGTTTTTTGTAAACTAACTTGGCTTTTGAATTATGTCAGGAATATAAGATATGCTGCACACCTTACCACAGTTATTATGAGAGACAACTGGTAAAAAAAAATGATTTTTTTCAGGGGAATGGTTTCATGTAGGAAAGGGATTTGGCTAACGTTGCTCCATCCTCTTAACATAATCAGGACTGTTGCTAGGTGTGCACTTATCCTATAACTACGTCTAACTAACAAAGGACTAACTGGATAATATGGCTGGGCGCATTAACCAATACAGAGGATGTGGTTTTAGAGGTAGGAGAGGCTTCTAAATTTTGCTAAACTATGTCATTTCTACAGGAAAAGTAAAGGTGCACGCCAGAAGCAGCTCATTCCAAAGGTAAAATTAATAGTTCTGTGCATGAATTAAGTAATATTTCTTATATTAGCACAGGGAGCTTAAGCTAGGTTCACACCAGTGTTTTATCTTCTGCCTCAATTCCTTTTCTGTCTTCTATTTTAATAAGGCTAGCTTCACACTGCGTTTTTGCAATCCGTTTTTTCATCCGTTTTTTTGGAAAAAACGGATGAAAAAAACTGATGCATTTGTGTGCATCCGTTTTGATCCGTTTTTCCATTGACTTCCATTGTAAAAAAAAGAAAAGGATCAAAACGGATACGTTTTTTTTAACGGACAAAAAGGTAGTGCCAGTTACATTTTTGCGTCCGTCAAAAAAACAAACTGATATGTTTTGAGCCGTTTTTTTTTTTTTTTTTTTTTTTAACAATGGAAGTCAATGGAAAAACTGTTAAAAACTGATGCACACAAATGCATCAATTTTTTCATCTGTTTTTTGCAAAAAACTGATTGCAAAAACGCAGTGTGAACCTAGCCTAACAGAGAAACAGAACCTAGCAGATTGGTCAAACTCCCCATTAATTTTAATAAGTTTTATTGTGCTCCGTTTGCTTCAGAACCGCCAGTGTTACGTTATTTTGGACAGATACAAAAATTTTTCATGCACAATTTTTTTCCCCCATGCAAAAAACAAAACACAAACGAAAAGTGCACTTCCTTTTTTATGTTCTAGTCAGTGATGACTGATCTAAAAACGAATGTTCAAGCCCATTTGAAAGTTATCAGTCATATTTTTTTTTTTTTTTAATTGAACATGGGCAGAAGAGGTGAGAAACCCGGGAGAAACATATTTTGCAATCAGTTTGTGCTTATCCATTCATTTAATAAGGACGGTTCTGTTCATAAATGAGACAAACGCAGGTATAAACCTACCCTTACCTGTTTGTTTCCCACCCATAGACATGTTTATATTCAGTAATTGATTTACTTGCCACATTTGCAACTGGACTAAGTAAGGTGCACAAATATTTATAATTTAAGGCCAGTTCACATGGAACAAAAGAGGCGGAATTCCGCGGCTGAGCTCTCTGCCCCGGAATCACGTCTGCCTTAGTCACACAGGACTCCTCGGGAAGGGCCCAGCCAAAAGGTTGCTCCTGTATGGAAACCACCAAAACCACCATATTAAGTGGCCCTATAAGTCAATGTAATGACCAAGGAAAACCAAGGCTAAGTATCCATCCGCATACAGCTGTTTCGGGGTGTTGTCCCTCATCAGTGTAGAGAAGGATTCTGGCTAGGTGGGAGCAATGCCTAGTAGAGCCATACGGGAAACAGGTCACTGATCTCAGGGAGACCAGCCAGTTCCACAAGCTCTTCTTTTGCATATTCATAATTCATAAATCATAATTTACCGGCTTTATCTTTCATAATGTTGGCAGAACCTGCTTGACTCACAGTCTCTGAAAATAATAATGAACATGACTCTCCATGATCGAACTACAAAATCCCTTCTGCACTTGCACAAGAAGAAGAAACCACCCAGTATCAGTGCCCAATTCCAGGTTTGTTCTGGTTAAAGTAAAATTATATTCCACTCTTATAATTTATGTAATGGTAAATAATTTTGTTTAAAAAACCAAACATGTATTTTTATTGGATAACCAAAAAATGAATACATTCACCATCTTTCAAAGACTTCTTCCTCGGGTCAGTTTATAAAACTCTTTTAAAGAAGAAGTTTTTTTTGCTCACCAAAAATATTATAACTTTTAAAATGTTTTGGTCCTTTTTCACACAAAAGTAGAGATGAGTGTAACGCTAGGATGCTCGAGTCCTGTTTGGCATTTGAATACTGGTGGCTGAAGAAGATGGATGCAGCCTTATGGAGTCCAGGAAAAAATGGTTACAGTCTATGGCTGTGTCCATGTTTTCCCAAACTCCCTAGGGCTGCATCAATCTTCTTCAGCCACCGGTATTCAAATGGCAAACGATAGGACATGAGCATGCTAGCGTTACACTCATCTCTACATAAAAGTATTTAGCATCACATAGATAATTCTCCTTTCTCTGAGTTAAAGTCAATTTGTTGTGAACTACTGCAAATTATATATATATATATATATATATATATATATATATATATATATATATATATATATATAATCTTTTCCAGGCATCATCGAACAAGCTTCTAGAAACGCTGGGAAAAGCTGAACCATTCTTCATCCGTTGTATCCGTTCCAATTCTGATAAGGTAAGAATACTGCATTGTAATTTTTGGGTTTATCATTTCTAAAGGGACTACTTTTTGCTGCAAATCTGAGCATCTAATGAGAGCAGTAGAAACATTTCCTCCTCTAATAAGATGTTAAGAAACATAATGAGCGTCTTTTTTTCTTGGCGACTTAAGGGGTTGTCTGGGCAAGGGAGTTTTTAAGTATATGTCTGATAATTTTAATGACCACCTTTCACAGCTTATACCTCCCCCCCCAGACAACCCTCTTAATGTTGTACAGTTGCTCTGACTTTTTTCGTTTAAGATTTCTGTGTCTGTCATTGAAGGAGAGTCTTTAAGTTATATATCTATGCACTTCCCAATAGATGGAGATGACATTTGATGAGATTTTGGTGCTTCAGCAGTTGCGATACACAGGAATGTTGGAAACTGTGCGGATCCGGAGGTCAGGATATAGTGCAAAGTACACATACCAGGTACTTTGATACCTTAGCATGTACTTGTTTTATGATTGATGAATTAGATATATTGTAATTAATTTCCTTCTGATCTGCTCCATTTTATAGGAGTTTAAAGACCAATTTCAGGTCTTGCTCCCCAAGTCTTCATCAGCTTTAAAAGGGGAGATCACTTCTTTGATGGAGGAAATTGGTCTAGACCCACATAACTACCAACTGGGAAAAACTAAGGTTAGTTTAATTGTTTTTACTTTTATGAGCATAAACCTTTAGGATTTAGGATAAACTTTTCTTGTCACAAAATTATGAACACTACTAAGCTTTAGAAAATACAACTACTTCTAACTATTTAAGTTAGAACAATGAGCCTCATTTACTAACAATGTGTAAATTTTAAGCCATTATGCTGTCAGTTGTGTTAGTTTGTTCACATCAAATTCATTGATGTGGCACATGACCTCAGTAAAACTGGGAGGTTTTTCACTGGACAAAACTAAAACCTGACCACCGCCACACCACCCTGGAATTGGCTGGTTTTTAGAAAAGAAAATCCTTAAAAAAAAAATGCAGGTTCAGTTGTGGTAGGTTTAAAGGGACACACCCATGACACACCCCACTCCACTGGTTTTTGGACGAAAATGTCTGTTTCTTTCCAAAAAGGTTGTAAATATCTTGGAATTGGCTGATTTTTAGAATAGAAAATCCTTAAAAAAATGCGGGTTCAGTTGTGGTAGGTTTAAAGGGACACACCCCTGACACACCCCACTCCATTGGTTTTTGGACGAAAATGTCTGTTTCTTTCCAAAAAAGGTTTTTGGAAAAATTGTGTTGAACACCTTTAGCAAACATGTTGGAACACTAAACCGACAGAGAAAAATGGACAAAATCACGACAATTTACTGCCAGGAACAGATTAGTAAATCAGCCCCAATGTCTTTTATTCATCATATTAATAGGGATAAGTAGAGGTCAGGGAAGTTCAGGATTTGTTTTAGAAGTTTTTAGGTGTGTAACAAAGATATTATAAACATGAGCAATGTTGCCTTTGTTTCCTCAGAAGGATAATTCTTAACTTTTGTATCTATATAATATCGATGTATCTGTTATAAGAGAGATCAAATAGGAAGTAAACATGCATGAGTATGTATACATTGAGACTTAAATTGAAACCTAAATTGAAATTCAAAGCTTAAAGGGAACCTGTCACCAAGACCAAGAGTCCAGTGTATAGTGTCTCTCAATGGACAGGACTCCTAAGCATGGAAAGATCAGAGATTTCAATAATTTAATTACAAATTATACTTAAAGGCGAACAAGCAGCAGATTAGACTAATCTAACCTGCTGTTAGCCCCCTATAGTGCCGGGATGCTGAGGAGGAAGGTATGTGTCTTACTTTCCTCCTTGGCACTGGTCCCGCGCTGTTAGTCAGCGTAATCTTTGGCCGGGAGCACTGCCCCGCCCCCCACAGCATCGGCCGTCCGGCCTGCTCCATTCATTATTAGTGGAGCGGGCAGTGCTCCTAACAGTGCTCCTGGCCAAAAATCACGTCAACTAACAGCGTGGGACCGGCGCCGAGGAGGAAGGTAAGACACATATTTGAGTGCCCGTTCTTCCTATCATGCATAACTAGGAGATGGAGCTTTCCGCTCTGTCTTCATAGTAGGGCTGGGCGATATTGGCCTAAATCAATATCGCGGTTTATCGCATATGTAGCTGCGGTAACGATAATTGGACGATAACTATGACACGCCCCCTTTGTAAGCCACACCCCTTTTACAGGCCACACCCACTCGGCCGTGCCAAACTGGGGATAGTTTGTTTCAATAAAGTTAAAAAAAGTACAGTAACTCAATGAGCAGCAACCCAAGCTAGGTACACACTACAGGACATGTATATACAGGTATACAGCTATGTGCACACTACAGGACGTGTATATACAGGTATACAGCTATGTGCACACTACAGGACGTGTATATACAGGTATATAGCTATGTACTATAGGTACCCAGAGTATATATGATGGGTATATACAGTATGTATGATGGGTATATATATAGTATATACAGGTGACAGTACAGGGACGTACATTATAGGGGGCTGTAGATGGCACTGCACTGACACGCTGTAAAGATATCGATCTATCGTTCGTGACAGACGCACATCCAAGGCTGAAGTAGAGGGTGCTGAACACAGAAAGGCCTTTGGCAGGGGGTCCCAAAATACAAAGCAGCAAGAGTCCGCAGCACACCAGCATATAGTGAAGAGATAAGCATGCTTGAAAATGATTCTGGAGTGAATTGAAACGTCGTATCCTGCACCTTATTTGATGGAATGAACCACTCTTCACTACATGCTGGTGTGCTGCGGACTCTTGCTGCTTTATCTATATCTATCTATTCTCTATCTATCTATCTATCTCCTATCTATCTATCTATCTCCTATCTATCTATTCTCTATCTATCTCCTATCTATCTATCTATCTCCTATCTATCTATCTATCTATCTATCTATCTATCTATCTTCTATCTATCTCCTATCTATCTATCTCCTATCTATCTATCTTCTCTACGGGGAGGTGGGCAGGGGTGTACGGGGGGGGGGCGGGCAGGGGTGTATGGGTACACAGGGGAGCGGGCAGAGGTGGATGGGTACACAGGGGGGCCGGCAGGGGTGGATGGGTACACAGTGGGGCAGCAGGGGTGGATGGGTACACAGGGGGGCTGGCAGGGGTGGATGGGTACACAGGGGGTCCGGCAAGGGTGGATGGGTACACAGGGGAGCGGGCAGGGGTGTATGGGTACACAGGTGGGCGGGTAGGGGTGGCTGGGTACACAGGGGGGTGGGCAGGGGTGGCTGGGTACACAGGTGGGCCCGCAGGGGTGGATGGGTACACAGGGGGGCCGGCAGGGGTGGATGGGTACACAGGGGGGCGGGCAGGGGTGGCTGGGTACACAGGGGGGCGGGCAGGGGTGGCTGGGTACACAGGGGGGCGGGCAGGGGTGGCTGGGTACACAGGGGGGCGGGCAGGGGTGGCTGGGTACACAGGGGGGCGGGCAGGGGTGGCTGGGTACACAGGGGGGCGGGCAGGGGTGGCTGGGTACACAGGGGGGCGGGCAGGGGTGGCTGGGTACACAGGGAGCTGCATGCATATGCTCCTCCACCTTGAGATCTGACCGGCGTCCCTGCACACACATGACATTAATGTGCAGCGCTCGCCGGGAGGAGGGGGGGGGGACCGGCACCAGTCCTGTCCGAGCGCCCTTCTCCTCCGGCCGGCGAGCGCTGCACGTTAATGTCCTGTGTGTGCAGGGACGCCGGTGTGCGCGCGGGAAGTGGAGGAGCAGCAGGGTCCAGGGGAGAATGTTCCTGAGTGATCCTGTCCTGTCCGGCGTCCCTGCACACACAGGACATTAACATGTGCAGCGCTCGCCGGCCGGAGGAGAAGGGCGCTCGGACAGGACTGGTGCCGCTCCCCCAACTCCCCCTCCCGGCGAGCGCTGCACGTTAATGTCCTGTGTGTGCAGGGACGCCGGACGGGACAGGGGGAGGGCGGGCGCTCAGACTGGACGGATGCGGGGGGAGGGCTGTGCACTCGGGCATTCTCACCTGGGCCCTGCTGCTCCTCCACCTCCCGCTCTGATTCCGGCGTCCCTGCACATAACGTGCAGCGCTCACGCCGGGCCGCGACTGCGTGCAGAAGCTCTTTTGGAAACACAAAAATACCGCAGATACCGTCCTGGCTCAGTTGAGGTCGGTTAACCGACGCCAGTGACGGTATCGGTATTTTTGCGGTATACCGCCCAGCCCTACTTCATAGTCTCCATTGTGATGTAATACACAGTATTACACAGCCCATTAAAATTAGTGTCTTGTCTGTTATGCAGGGCAGTACAGGTCTTCTAGAGAGAGGAGGGGGAAACTCTTTACAACGGCACTCCATTCTGGCCAAGAGAGAGACGAGAATTATTTTTAATAAACCCAGAATTTCTTTTAACCAATACAACCTCATTAAATATCTTGTACAGGTTAATTGTATTGCAACTTCATAAAAGCAAACATTTTAAAGCACAAGTGTGTGTATCATGAATTTTAGAAGCTAACTATGGTAAGTATTGCCACTGTTCTTTCTGCTATTTAGGTGTTCATGAAGGAACCAGAAAGGCAAAAGCTGCAAGATACCCTACATCAGGCAGTCATTAGGAAGATTATTCTGCTGCAAAGTTTGTTCCGTATGGTTGTGGATAGGAGAAATTTCCTAAGAATGAAAAGTGCATGCATCACCATACAGGTAAAACAAATGAACAAGAGATTCATACACTCTGTGCGTGTATATGTATGTGTGTGTTTAATATGCGTGAGTGTGTGTGTGTGTGTGTGTATATATATTATATTATATATATTATATTATATTATATATATATATATATATATATTATATAATATATATATATATATATATATATATATTTATTATATATATATATATATTATATAATATATATATATATATATATATATTTATTATATATATATATATATATATATATTTATTATGTGTGTGTGTATAGATAGATATAATTTTTATTTAGAATTACTAAAACAAAATCTAGCATAAGCTGCATGTGGATGCACCAATGACACAACTATTGTTTATTTGCCAAACTTAGATTCAGCAACTGTTAAATTGGAAAATTATAAAAATATTGAATTCATTTGTGCTGGTTCCATGCAGCTTGTGGTTCATGCCGCATAAAACGGCTGACAGGTTCCTTTTAAATTTTGACTTCTGGAGAATTATAGAAGACCAGGGGACAAACACATCTTATCTACTTCCATTCCATTTTTTCCTCATGGACTTCCATCACAGTATAATCACAAACAGAGCTCCTCTACAGTATGTCTATGGTTACATCCAGAGCAACTTCCCACAGTATAATAAGATGATGTGGCCCCCTCCACACTTTAATCACGTGGAGAGCCAAGCAATAATCTTAAAGGCGGCAACAATCAAACTATGAATGAAAAATCGTTTGTATGTCCTTGATGGCATCTTTTGAGCTGACCTTATAATCATTGTAAACAATCATCGTTCACAGTATATAGATAGGAACGCAATTACCAGTAGTCACAGAACATATACGAATGCAATTTTCATAGCGATTTATCTTCTGAATGATCGTTTAAAAGAAAAATCATCACTTTTTGTTTGTTAACCCTGTTGTTCAACCATGAAAAAAAAATCACTGCTTTCTGTATGACCCTAGGCTCAAAATTGTCATATTTCATTAAAATGAACATGCCGGCTATTCAGAATAATCAAGTTTTTTTTCTGTCATCATTTCAGAACACAGTTATGAAATCAAACGGTACTGAAGTGATTTATTTGGCATCATCAAATGCCAACTGAAATTTATACCAAAATACTTTACTAATAACTAAAAGTATTAATTTTTTTTTTTTTTTTTTAAAGCAGAATAGTTGCAACTGTGTGGATTTTAGCAAAAACATAATGGCTATGAATGATCTGGCAATAAGTTGATCCCTTGCATTGACTGCACGTTATAGTGCCATGTTCTTCAGAAGTGAACTTCTTTTTGTCCTTCGATCGAGGACAAACATAGCAACAAGTTCAAAATATCATAAAACAAAAGCAGAAATATGTTACTTGAAAATACATTGAAGGTCAATGTCTGTGATTGACCCGTTTTAGAAATATTATAATTTGTTCAGCACTGGGGTCTATATAACCTCATGGTTCCACAGCACATTTAAACAATGGATTAAGTGATTTATCTCTGAGTGTAAAAGAATCCTTCGTATAATCACAACCAGAGCAGCTTCACACCCCATTCCAACCATTTCTGCCTCACCCCCTCCACTCCAATATAATTACATTTACTGCTGTTTCACCCCCTTCAGGATAACCCAAAGCCTCCTTGCTTAAAACCACCCTCCCCATCCAGTTTCACAACACCACACAATATAATCACATCCCCCATGTATAAGGCTGGGCTCACACTGACGTTTTTCTCTCCGCCACAGTTCCGTTTAGCTGTTCCGTTTTTAAACAACATAAACAGAATCTGACTTATCCGTCAATAGCCTATTTATTTCTATACATTTTTTTTTTTTTTGCTCAGTTTGCCATAGTTGTGCTCTGTTTGCATCTATTCCGCCAGGGTTCCGTTTTTGTAAACGGAAAAAAATCATGCATGCAGCTTTTTTTTCCTCCGTTTGAAAAACCGGAGCACAAACAAAGCTATATTATAGTCAATGAGGACGGATCTAAATAGAATGTATTTCCGTTTAGATCTGTTTGGAAGTTATCAGTTTTGTCTCTGAGTATGCGCAGAAGAAGTGAGAAACCAAAGAAATAAAATGAACTGATATGCACACGGATGCTGAAAGCCGACTGATGGACAAAAGTCAGTTTTTTAAAGCCAAAATGCAAACAGACAATGAAATAATAAACATTTTGCAATCAGTTTGCATCAGTCTGCTTATTGTTTTTTTGCTTATGCATTCAATTAATATGGACGGATCTGTTAGCAAATAAGAAAAACGTTAGTGTGAACCCAGCCTTATTACATCCAAAGCAGCTACACATGCCCTCTTCCCCTATATTCTTATCCAGTGCTGCTTTAACCTTTTCCCAGTATATTCACACATCCATTGTCACTTTACCACAAACCTAATCAATCTTGTGCCATTTACCCCCTCCAGTATAATCACATTCAGTGCCAATTTACGTCACCTTCACGTCACCTTCTACCTTCACCCCAATATAATTACATCCAGGGCTGCCTTACCCTGTAGCCTATAGGCGGGTACTTGCAGGTTTTTGATGATCCTGGTAGCTTAGAATAACTCACTTGATGCTTCTTTCTGGCATGCTGTCTATGTTAGAGGAACAAAGGTTTTGGCAGTGGCATGACTAGTTAAAATAGTAACAGGATTGAAAAATGTAACCATTTGCAAATTCTAGGTTGCTATATGGAGCTCTGAATTATACCCCAGCACATGATGATTGCAAAAATATTAGGGCCCAGATCAGACCTCCTGAATATATTGAGTTCCCAGATATATAATATTTGCTTTCCTCGCTCATGGCTGTTGATCTTTTTACTGGACAGCATCAGGACCTGATGCAGTAACACCCAAAGATCAACAGGTAAAGTATGCAATTTGTTATCTATTAGAATAATCTAATAGGTAATGGCTGATTAGTATATGTATATACAGTGTGTGTGTGTGTGTATATATATATATATATATATATATATATATATGTGTGTACAAACACGCACGCACACACATATATATGTGTGTGTAGAGGGGTCAGCTTAAAGGCAGACTTGGGGGGGGAGAAATATGTTTTTAAGAATTTGTAGAGTGGCTAAGTATAAACTGAAATAAAGAGGCATTTGTGCTCAGCTACCTGTGAAAAATTTTGTGAAAGTGCTGTAATAAAAGAATTTGCAGAGCAATGTCATATTTCATGTTATATAATAATGTAAATATATTCTGTCCTTTAAGGCCTACTGGAGGTCGTATCTTGTGAGACGGTGCTTGGCCATAAGGAAGAACGCTGCTGCATGCATCCAGGCAGCATGGAGAGGTTATGTACAGCGAAAGATCTTTATCCGTCAGATTCAAGTTATCAGAATGTTTCAAGCACATTGCAAGGGGTACTTGCAAAGGCAAAAGTAAGAAAAGTACTGGAAGCAATGAATTTAGTCTCTGTATTAAAGCTGTATACAGTAATCTCTTGTTTGTATTGAAAGCATTGTTTGTGAATGTAGCAAACCTGAGCTTGACGTCATATTTATATTGCTCTCCTTCTATAGGTAATTAAAAAAAATACAAAAAAATATCCTGCATGAGACTGAGCTGCAGTGCTATGTTGTTAACCTAATGTATGTGATACATTTTGCAAAATTACAAAAAAACATATTCATATACATTTTATAAATACCAGTTGGTCATGCCTATAAGTCACTTGACACAATTATGGGCAAAATGTACACAATCTTTATTTTGTGCTGATCAGTGACTGATGAGGTATACTGTGGATAGCTCATTTGTCCACTTTACAAGACATGAATTTAAATTACATAAAAAGGCCACACATTTTCTTTCGTTTAAAAAAGTAATCACATTTTGGTTGGTGTGATTAGTATTGCATTACTAAAGTGTGATCTTAATATAGTATTTGGCAATGTTTACACACAGTAAAATAATACCAAAATATGTCCATAATATTTAGGTAAAAATACATCTATATTTTTAGTGTACTAATGTGCTCCTTAGAATTTAATGGGAAATTGAATGGCAGTGCACATATGTTATAGAAACAGCTGTAATTGTTTTATTTTCATTCTTAACTAAGCCTGTGTTTTGTCATTTTACCGTGTGTGAACATAGCCTTAGGTTTGAAGTGTCACTGTTGTTTTTTGTTTTGATTTTTAGTTATCATGCTTTAAAACAAAGCTATGCTTACTTGTATCTGGGTCCAGTCTTCTGAAGGCAGCTTTTTAGTCTTGTGCTGGTTGAAAAAGAGACTAAACACAGGCCGTGCCAGTCTATACTGGCTGAGACTTCCTGCATTTGGTGTTTTGTTTTTTTTCCCCCCAACCAGCACAAGACTGAAAAGCTGCCTTAAGGAGGAGACTGGACCTTCATACAGGTAAGTATAGCTTTGTTTTAAAGCATGAAAACAAAAGAAAAATGTAAATTGCAAAACATGTTTTATATCACATCTACTGTTGGTTCACCTATTATTTCTATTGGACTATTTACATTATCCGCTGTTTTACACATCCACAATCTGTTCCCCAAAATATGTACCAGTGCAGACCGTAATTGCGGAATAGTTAGCCAATAAAAGTCTATGGGATCTACATTTTTGCGGATGTTACTTCTGTAGTGTCCGCCAAAAATATGGATCATTTTAATTTAACTATCCTCTTCCCATTTTTTGTGGATTTGAAAGAAATATGGCTTGTGGATGCTTTATGAATGATATATTTTTTATTGTGGACGAAGGTTGCAGACTTAATAAATGAAAAATTACTGAACTTGTAAATGAGTCCTTAGAGGTTAACATGCGTAACATACATAGTGAGGATGAGTCCATATTAAAATTAATATACTGTAGTTATAAATGTAAAGAGCAGTAAGTGAAATTGTGTAAAAAAGTGTTCTAACTATTATTTGTCTCTTTCAAGGTTCAGTGTCATGTTGAAAGCAAAGCGGAAGGCAGATGCAGAGCAGGTAAAAAGAAAGCAAGAAGCTGCAGAAAAGGAGAGAGAGGCCCTAGAAAAAGAGAGATTGGCCCTGATGGAAAGGATACAAAAAGAAAATGAGCAAAAAAGAATAGAAGAAGAAATTAGAAAGCAAGCTGCAGTGAGTACAACTGGTAGTCCAGAAAAAGATTCTCCATCACTCAAAAAGAACATACCTCTAGAGTACAGTCGGGAAGAGAAGCAAAGCGCTGCTACAAAGGAAGAAGAGCCAGTTTGGTTGAAGAGAACTGATGAAGACGAGAGGGTTCAAATAGAGAATGACCGTAATAAGATCGAAAGAACGCAAGTGGAAAACGAAGAAGAAAGAATATCCCGCACAGAAGAACAGCAACCATGTCAAGCAAAATCTAATCGTATAGCGGCAGTCAGTGTCAGTGGTGAAATTAAGAGCCTTGACCGCGGATCTAGCAGTCGAGAAAGGGAAAACAGGAGGCTTCGATGCTTGCTTCATGACATGCTGCAGAACAAACAAATCTACACCTCATTGGAGGGGGATGAGAATTTGGAAGGAGCTATTACACAAGTTGGACAGCAAGAAAATTTGCCTGTAGTACCTCAAAAAGAAAAGACAGACAAAGAAAAAGAACAAATATTTGTCAAGGCTGCTGAAGGGACAACAGTGGATCAGGATTCAGAAAAACCTAAAAGGCCTTCTGATCTTCATTTAGACCTTCAGCAGGTATCCGAAAAGCTGTCTGTTGGTGATAAATGTAAGAAAAATACACCACCTGATGTGGAAGCCCCAAATGTAGGAATCATACAGAGGTATAGTGACCATGGGAATCTTAGAAATAAAGCTGAGAAGTGGAAGGAGAGAAGACAGACTGAGCCTGGCTACATTGAATTTACAGAAACACTTGGACGAGAAGAGGTTAACCCTCAACAGGATAGCACTGAAATGTCAGCAAGGTACTTGCCATTTAAGAAACAACAAATAAACAAACCGCAAATACATATGTTTTGATACAATGTATTATAACTGATTACTCTGATTATTTCCCAACAGGGAGAAGTCACCTGCAGAAGATTTAGCAATGACACATGTTCCTTCTGCCGCTCAGGTTTGTGTAATGGCCTATACAAGACTGTTATATTGTATTACAGTTTGTAGTATAGTAATGGTTCATGTTTTGTTTTTTTTTGTTTTTTTTTTGCAGACTCCTCCAGTGCCTGTTGAAATAGATAAAGGATCAAATAAACCCAACCTTCAGAAAAAGAAATCTAATGAGTACAACGCTCAATCTGAAGGTGTACATGCTCAACCTTCAGACTCTAAGTGAGTGAGATGGTAAAATAATACTAAATTTGCTAGCACACTCCTTAATAGCTTTTTAGTGAATACATTCTATTGTCTTTTACGTGCAGGCACAATTTCAGAGGTCCTCTTTACAGGCTTTTGGGGAAGAAACCTGATAAAAAGAACAGCAAAGAAAGTCCTCTTACCCCAGATGGCACAGAACAGCCATCTTTTCCACTTTCAACTCAGGATAGTCTTGCAACCAAGAGATCAATTGAAGGTTATTTTTACAGTAATATGTATAGTATATTACTTCTGCACCTGACTGTCTGAAATCAAGACTAATATTATAGTCTTTCATGTATCCCATAGGGACAGTCATTGGAGGACAAGCAAGTCGCCACTCTCCAATTGAACCCGCCAATAAACTTCTTAGGAGTCGCTCTATTAAAATTGGTAAAGCCACCACTGTGTCTGAAACATGGAAGTCATCTTTGTGCCGGGAAATCACTAATTCTACTGAGCTAAAACATCTTGATGATTTTTTGTTTACAAAGGTAAATTTTAATAGAAGGTATACCCAAATATGTATTTTTATAGGTAATTTGTAGCGACTAATAATATTAAACATTTTCCTCAATGACGCCTTTTTAACCATTGATATAAATTCAAACTGATGTCCTCCTTTTTTCAAATTGCCTTCCTCCATTTCCTTTCTGGTTCAGTTCCTCTCTGATGTAGACCACTTTTATCCTCAATGTGTTGGATTTTGTCTGTACGAGTACATGGTAACTTCATAGATTATATGTGACTGCATTAGTGCCCATCTTACTGTTTCTACTTTCCAACACCATCTCCCTTGGATCTAGCGGTCACCTACCTAAGCACCCCAGCCTCAGATGAAGGCATCTGTGGTAAGCACTTTCTGTGGTTGGGGAACGATAGTCTCAGAAGTCTGGCCATTTGCATTCACTATGTTACATCTAGTTGGAGAGAATTTTGGAGTAAAGAGCATGTATGTGGGCTTTGGCTCAGGATATCCCAACTACAAATGGATTGAGGAGACCTAGAAGCTTTATAGCTAACTATATTTAGATTTTTAGATTTAGGCTCAGTTGATGGGAAAATATCACAGATGTTGTGAGGTCAGTGGAAAAACTGACCTTGTATTTGATGATTATTGTTCAGTGGACCAGAAGTTGAAAGCCGAACCAGGGAGTCCTGGAAAACATGGATGCAACATAGGCATCCAACTTCTGCAGTTGCAGGGAATCAAATGCCAAGGGGAACGTTGCTGAACCCAAACAGTTTGACAGGTCCTATTCCTAGTATTAGGTTAGGGCTACACTGCAACTCTCCACTGGCGACATCCTCCACCCCCAAACTTTGAGCCACAGTTGCAGAAGAGGGAATGCATTTTATTATTGAACTTGAGCCTGTGGATTTAGCAGTCAAAATCAATAGAGCAGAAAAAGGCACAGCACTGCCCGTGCCCTATAGAGAGATTAATTCCTCAGGATGAGGGGTTGCATTTAATATAATAAGTGTGTTCAGATATACTATTCTTTTTCCTGTTGTTCCCTTGTGGGGTATACGTCTTGAAAAAAACATAAGAGATTATTTAAGTACAATATATATTATATTTGCAAGCAGTGTGATTTAAACAGGGAGATTATTGCTGACCTAGCCAAACATAGCAGCAGAACAGCCACAGGATGGTATAACAGGGTCATCTGATAACAACTTAGTGTTTGTAGGTAATGTAATAGCTATATGTCATATTGTGAAACATTGGTCATTGAGGCTCTGTATGTGCAGTCATTATCTATGAAAAATTAACACATTCCTTATAGATAGATTTGGTGAGAATGGTATCCTATTAAATTGATTAAACAATTACAGTTATTTCTTAACATTGGCCTAGCTTCTCAAATGTGTTGTTTGTTTTGTGTTCATGTCTTCTCAGATTAACACTTTGCACCAGGATAAATCTGCCATTGAAAGTCTTCTCTACAGAGCCATGGAAATGTTTAGAGCAAATCTCAAATCCTTGTATTCTTCTCCTGTAAGTTGCTGTATAAACCCCCATGTAATAGTGTATGAACAATTTTCAGCTATACAAGATTGTTCTCTCCTTTTTGTATTTTTTTTACTTAAGTATTGAGTTTCTAGTGTATATTCAAGCAGACATGTTGTATGGATAGAACTAGCACCATCTTTATGTAAATTACTGTATGAGAAAGTTGAAATAGTAAGAACATTTAGTGCTTGGCAAGTAAGGAATGACAAAATATGCAGCAATGTACTCTTTTGCCACTCCACTTACAGTGAGAAAATATGTCAAATAATAAGAAATTAAGGAAACAAATAACTTCTGGCTAAATTGTTTTTGTTTCAGAATGGGCACATTCATGCTGGTTACAAGGACCTTATGGAGAACTTTCAGCTTCTTGTGAGTAATCTAACTAAAGAAAAGAGTGAGAAGGATGTGAAGCTTGTTCTTAACTTGTTCCAGTCCTTCTTGGATGAATTTACACGTGGTTACTCTAAGAGAGAGGACCATGAACCACAAAAGGTAAGTTCCCGTTTTTCTTTTTCAGTTATTTATATGTGCTTACTGTGGTGCTTGAAACACCATTTATATAAATAGGCTCAGATCTCAAATGCTAAAAGAGCTTTCCTGAGTTTCCTTCCCCCTAACTCTCCCTGAGTTGAATGATTGGCATACATGGCACATCTTCCAGCATTGAGCTATGCACATAAATTATCCAAAACAGGGATGGGTGGGGGAGGGAGAAGTCATGCATGCTGGGGTTCAGCACAGCTTCTTTGACACTTGAACTCTGAGTATGATCTAGAGTTAAAAGATTCCCTTTATAGGCTATGCACTGTCCCAAAATGAGTGTAGATAACATTTCTATCTCCAGACAATTATATGACTGACACTTGAGAGAGTTTTTTAAGCTAGAAGGACGCAATGCAGTCAAATTTTGTTTAATTGTCACAATTACATGGCTAAACACTATGTTTGCAAAAAAGCATTTTACCTGCTGTTATGTCTCTTTAGCTCACGGGGGTGCTGAGGATGAAGATAATTTGTAAATGAGGTGGTTTGGCACATTGGGGGTGGGACTACTGCCCTCATTGCACTGATCTGCTCCTGACTTCCCTACCCTCCTAATTAATATTAGGGCGGCACTTTACAGTGACGTCATTCATCACTTTAGAGTGCCTGATAAATATTCGTTAGGAGTGACATGCCGGCTGGGGTCAATTGGTAGTCCTGCCTCCTCTGCTGAAGGCAGGGGGATGCAAAAACATAATAAAGAATAAATGCTTACACATCCCCGTGCCCCCACTGTGCCACATCACCAGCTATCTAACCACTGCTGGGCTTCAGTTTCTCCCGGCTTTCTGGTACGTCACAACCCAGGAAAAAGTACCAACTTAGTCAATCAGTGACTGCAGCTCTGTCCTGTCTCATTCACTTTCTGGCTGAGCAGGTATTCTTGAGTTAGGCTCATCATGTGACATTGGGTCCATTGCCAGTGATGGTGGAGTGTCGGGTCCAGTTGTCGGGGGTCACAAGTTCCACCCATTCCTGGTACTTAACATCCATCCGAGAACGGCATAGCTTCTGTCCCACCTTTTTCTTCTCACATATGACCAACAATGGACCAAGAGTAGTGGCTCATTGCCGGCACATGCTGTGATTAGATTTGCCTTAGTGTTAGTCTTAGTGTTATTTAATCGCTACAGCGGGAAGAAAGGCTGGTGACAAGCTCTGATCTGTCAGTGAATAGATAGGTAGATCAGAGCCTGTCTCCTTAGTCCACAGCGTAAAATACACATACATATTAACCCCTTGGACATCTCCTTCCTGTGCCCAGTGTGTGACCCCACAACCTCCCAGTGTAATGGAGATAATAACTGACTAGACAAACTGACGCTGACTGACAACAGACGCTAAAGATTGACAATGAGTTGTGTATTCACAATACACCTAGCCGTGTGTTATCAGTGCAGGAAAAGGGTCAGGCCTGTAGTAATATATAAAATAAGTGCTCCGCACATAAGTTTGCGATTAAGTTTGTTTATTGGTATGAAAGATCAGCTTATTGACAGAAAATGTAACATTTTGGGCTATCCAACCTTCGTCAGACTCATCAATGTAATTGACAAATGACTGACAACTGACGCAATGAACTGACAATTGACTATACGAATTAACGTTGACAACTAAAGCTACAGATTGACACTGATTGACAACTCACACTGTAAATAAACACCGTAATAAAAAGATCCACAAGATATTACTTTATTTCTGTGGCCTGTCTGCAAAGCAAGGAGCGCACCAGTGCCACACATGGGATATTTTTAAATTCTGCAGATCAAAAGTTATAATTATTGAGTTGAATGTTTAGATTTTTCCCTAACACAGCAGGTGTAAACAGACTGCAATTGAAATATTGCAAGAAAATTACCTTTTTAAATTACACTTTGACTTTGCTTTAATTCCTGTGAACCATGTAAAAGGTTAACAAAGTTCTTAAAACTTCTTTGAATTCTTTGAGGGGTGCAGTTTTCAAAATGGGGCGAGTTATGGCAGCTTCTAGCATACAGGCTTAAGTCTTATGTCCACTTAAATGATGAACTGGTTTATGGTTGGAAATTTTAATAAGTGCCGCAATGTCCTAAAAAATTAAAGCAGAAGCCCAGCAAAAATAATTGTGCCAACAGGCAGCAGGGAACTTAATAAGCAAGCCCTACTTACATCTCCCCATGCCCCCAAAGCACCATGTCAAAAAAATAAATAAAAAATAGAAACCGATTAGAATAAAAGAACAAGTTTTAGCAACTGACTCTAATCAGTAAAAGAAAATTTAGGTGACACATTCCCTTTAGGCATTACAAGGTTACATAACATTAGGGGAAGTCCAGACAAAATAATTTTAAGAAAATTTATTGCCCAACAAAAGTTATGGAAAATTACTAACAGACACTTATGCACTGTAGGTGCATTTTCTCTGCACTTACAACAGCATGGCATGTTCAGGTCTCTGTAAAAATGGTGATGTCACATAAACTGCCGACTCCTGTTGCTCCAGTCTGTCCCACCACTGCAGCAGGAGTTTGTGACGTGACGTCACCAAGACCTGAACAGGCCATGCTGTAGTAAGTGCAGAGAAAATGCACTATAGGTTGTTTCCCATAATAAGTGTCTATTAGTGATTTTCATAACTTTTGTTGGGCAATAACATATCTTAAAATTATTTTGCCTGGACTTCCCCTTTAAGTAAAACATAAAGAAAGACCAGTCAGATTAAAAAAATGGGTCTGTGTCCTGAAGGAGGTAAGCTTCAAAGTAAAGTGAATAGTGTTTTTTTGTTTTTTAGAATTATTTTCTTCTTTTTTTTAGCAGAGGAAATCTCAAAAGAAGAAAAGAAAGCGACAAGACCAAAATGTAAGCATTCCAAAGATTGTGTTGTTGTATGTATGACCACTTACTTGTATGCAGTTAAACAAATTAGCATCTTTAGGCTCTGTTGCCACGTTGTATTTTTGCTCAGTACTGTACTCAGTACTCGTCAGACTATAAACCTACAGCTTATAAATGTTTTTGTGTTCATATATTAGCTTTTTTTTTTTTTTTTTGCTTAAAGGGGTAGTGCGGCGGTAAAAAATTATTCACAGAATAACACACATTACAAAGTTATACAACTTTGTAATGTATGTTATGTCTATGAATGGCCCCCTTTCCCGTGTCCCACCACCCCCACCCGTGTACCCGGAAGTGTAGTGCATTATACATACCTGATCCGTGCCGACACGCGTCCGCCATCTTGTGCCAAACGTCATCTTCGGCCTGCCGGCCGGCCCGCGCCCCTTCGATCTTCCCGAGTGCCGGCCGCGTCATCAGCTGCTCAGCTGCGATTGGCTGAGCATAACTGTGCTTGGCCAATCGCGGCTCAGCCGCTGATGACGCGGCCGGCACTCGGGAAGATCAGGTATGTATAATGCACTACACTTCCTGGTACACGGGTGGGGGTGGTGGGACACGGGGAAGGGGGCCATTCACAGACATAACATACATTACAAAGTTGTATAACTTTGTAATGTGTGTTATTCTGTGAATAATTTTTTACCACCGCACTACCCCTTTAAAGAAAACCAATCATGGACGAAAATCTATTTTTTTTTTCTCCCTAATTCGATTTAAATTAATATTTTATTAATATTTGTAAATATAATTCATTATTTTTATAGTTGCATTTTTGTAATATTGACTTTTTACTTTCCTGTCGCACGCAGGCTCTTTTCAAAAGAGCCTTCGCGAGACAGGAAGCTCCCGTCATGCAGAGCGGCAAGGCCGATGATGTCACTTGCGCTCCACCGCTGCGACGGTGGAACGGTGCAGCGGTGGAACGCAAGTAACGTAATCAAGATGGCGGCGCCCGGCCTTGCTGCATGGAACAGGAGGATTAGGTAAAGTATAAGATACAGACTGAAAATGCAGTCTGTATCTTCTTAAATAGACTTCATAAAGATAGAGACTGCATTTGCAGTCTGTATCTTATACTTTACCTTAGGGCTGGGCGATATGGGCAAAAAATAAAATCTCTATTTATTTATTAATTTTTTTATTTAATTTTGGACGATTCTCTATTTTTTTGCTAAATAAACAGAACATTATCTCCCTGCAGCATCAGATACTATTTTAATGTTATTTCAGACAACAACTGTATTGCTTTCCAGTGTAACAGAGGCCCCATATAGTATAGGAAATCATGTTTGTGCCTCCATCTACATAGGGTGTAGTAGTGGAGGTATAGTGGATAAGGGGTGTAGTAGTGGAGGTATAGTGGATAAGGGGTGTAGTGGCTGGAGGCCGCCAGCACCACACCGCCCCTCTCCAGCCTGGCCACCCAGCATCTTCTCCCCGCTTACCCACACCGCCTCTCTACTGCTCTCCCGCCGGCCTGCACCGCAACCCCCTTCCTCTCAGCTCCTCTCCGGCACCGCTGCCCGAAATGATTTTTTGTTAAAATCGAATTTACGATTTTCACAAAAAAATCAAATCGATTTCAACGTTCTGGACGATAAATCAAATTAATTCAATTAATCGCCCAGCCCTACTTTACCTACTCCTTTGTTCCGGTGCAGTAATGCCTGCCGATGCTATCTTGATGACGTCACGCTGGAACGCACATGGCGTCATCAAGATGGCGGTGGTCGGCATTACTGCCCAGGAACAAGTGGATTAGATAAAGTATAAGATACAGACTGAAAATGCAGTCTGTATCTTCATAGATAGACTTAGGGAGAGATGACCTTTGATAATAGGGACAGTGAGTTTTAGGTTATAGGTTCTCTTTAAATACTGCCATATTGGTTGTGACTAGAGATGAGCGAATCGGGTTCGAGTCGATCCGAACCCGAACTTTCGGCATTTGATTAGCTGGGGCTGCTGAACTTGGTTAAAGCTCTAAGGTTGTCTGGAAAACATGGAAACAGCCAATGACTATATCCATGTTTTCCACATAGCCTTAGGGCTTTATCCAAGTTCAGCAGCCAACGCTAGTCAAATGACGAAAGTTCGGGTTCGGATGGACTCGAGCATGCTCGAGGTTCGCTCATCTCTAGTTGTGACATTGAAATTCACCTTTCAAAAACTAACAGCTGCGGTTATATGTGCATTTGATATCAATTATAAAGTGACATTTTTCCCATAACTGCTCTCCCAAATTGGCTACTGTGACTGAACAGAACAGTAATACACTAAATAAAATGAATATAGAAAATGGCTAACATTGGCAACAATACTCTCTGATTTCCTTAAATATGATTATATTTAAATCTGAATTGATGAAAACATATTTAAAAAATTACATACCGGTAGTATAAATATTTTTAAGTTGCAATACTGCTATGGGAGACTCTAAGCATACCATTTGATCAAGTTGTGTGTACTTTCTCACCAAGATAAGGTGATACCAGAAAGGCATGGACCCTTGAGAATGGCTCAACTGGCTGCCAACATGGCCAGAATGTAGTCACCTAGTGACCATATTCGCTTAATTTTCCATTCATACATATGATTGACCTTAGAAATATCGTTTGCAGCACTTTTGAGGTTGAATATGCTTGGGCCATTGAAATCAATGGAGCCCATCCATGGTAGTTTTGTAGCTGATTTAGAGTGTTTCCAACTTGCCTGTGCTGCGGACAGAATTGACCAGACCATGTGCAAAGAGTTGTCCCAACTTTCCACTACAATGGAGTAAGTTAGGGGGGAGGTGGGGAGAGAAGGATAGGGAATGTTGCCCAATCCCAAAATTAAGAAACCTGCGTTATGTTATCTGATTTACTTAACCACACATACATTGCACAGGCCAGCTGAGATGATAGAACATGGCCATCTGTCATTTAATGTAGTGATAAATAGTACTAAGTATTACACACAGTCCTAAGCATGTTAATATAAAAAATATTTTGTGAGATGATGATGATTTTTCTTCACCTCAGAAGGATTCACACAATAACACCGTAGATGTGAGACCACTCACCATATATGGCCACCATCTTTTTTTTTTTTTTGACTACTGGAATTCTGTTGCAGCTTATCTATCTTGCCCATAAAAATAATCACATCTATAGATTCATTCTCCTTTTTTTTTTCTCCTCCTCTTGCAGTTGGAATCACATGGACACGTGTTTGTCAGCTACCAAGTGAACATTGGACAATCCTGTGAGCATTGCTCCTCAGGAATATGGCCGATGGAGAAGGCTTTCCTCTGCAGTAGTAAGCACAATCAGATAATTTAAGTCACTAAATAAGAAATAGTAGATTAAGTAAATCAATGTCATTACCATATCCACAAACAGGGTTTTAATTAGATTATACAAAGCCCTATAACAGGACATATATATAAATAAGCAAAGAGCAATGAACTCATATGTTCATCCAGGTAACTATACTGTATATACTGTACACTTTTGTATTTAAAAATATCTTTTGTTCTGAACACGGCAGTATCTTATCAATATAATTTATTTTGCATTGCTACCCTACATTCTCTATCATTGCCCTAGTTCCTTTGCAGAACCTCTTATACAGTGGTCCCTTAACCCCTTAGCGACCCATGATGTATCTGATACGCCATGGTGCCGCCGGGACCCCGCTGTAAACGGCGCTGATCCCGGCTGACATGTGCAGCCGGGGAGCGCCTCTATTAGCCGGCGTGGGTCCTGTTGCCGTGCCAGCTAATTAAGCCTCTAAGTGCAGCTGTCAAACCTGACAGCTGCACTTAGAGGCTTTGATCCGTGCATCCCTGGTGTCTAGTGGGACGGTTTTCCCCCCCGCGATGCGATCGCGCGGGGGGAAATCCGTTCTTCTGCCCGTGCCGGACCTCAGCGTCGGAATGACGCTGATCCCGGCTCGACAATGGATTGCTATGGCCTGCAGCAGGCCATAGCAATCTATCACCGATCTGATCGATCTTTGCTGTGTATATACACAGCATTGATCTCTATGAGAGATCAGTGCTGTCTATATACAAGTCCCCCAGGGGGACTTCTAGTTAAAGTAAAAATAAAAGTAAAAATGTTTATTAATAAAAAATCCCCTCCCCTATTAAAAGTCCAAATCACCCACCTTTTCCCATTTTATAAATATAAATAAATAAACAAATAAATAAACATATTTAGTATCGCCGCGCGCGTAATTGCCCGAACTATTAATTAATCACATTTCTGATCTCGCACGGTAAACGCCGTAAGTACAAAATTGTTCAATGGTGTTGCCTAGGCAACAATTACCAGTTTTCCCATAGGGATAAAACTTAACCTTTAATTCATTTTATTAATATTATCGGTGCAAAGAGGTGATAATATTTACAGTGCTAGGTATTAAAAATAGTCGCGCTTCGGATTAATGATTTTAATTATACTGTACTGGTGTAGTTGGAGCTAACTCTGCTGATAACTATAGAACAGACTTGCTGGGGTGCAATCGCACTACATTCAATTATGCCAGGCGATTGAGGGGGTAAAAAGCCCCTTATGTGCAAATCTCTGTTCTGTTGGTATATCGCAATAACTATACGATGTAGCAATGCAAATGATTGGTTGTATTCATGTATACGCTACAGACATACAGTGTTGCCCGGACCGCCGGCCAGTCTGGTAGACTGAACACTACTCAATTCTTAATAGCAAGGAGCCCTTGGCTAATTCCGCGTATACTGATTTAGCTATTGGTCGCGGTGTGCAAGCGCGTCCTTCAATCTTCACTACACTCCTATTGTTACGGCTATAAGATAGAGCCTGTTTTGTAGTAGTATGATAAATCAAATTCTACTTGCGCTAACTATATTAAAATTATCATGCCCTAAAAGACCTGACTAGTTTCGCCAGTTGCACTGGCTTTATCAAAGGAGGCATAGATAAGTGCAAAATTGCGCATTTTTGGTCGCATCAAATCCAGAAAAAATTTAATAAAAAGTGATCAAAAAGTCGCATATGCGCAATCAAGGTACCGATAGAAAGTCCATGTCATGGCACAAAAAATGACACCTTACACAGCCCCATAGACTAAAGGATAAAAGCGCTATAAGCCTGGGAATAGAGCGATTTTAAGGAACATATATTTGTTAACAATGGTTTGAATTTTTTACAAGCCATCAGATAATATAAAAGTTATACATGTTACATATCGTTGTAATCGTAACGACTTGAGGAACATGCATAACAAGTCAGTTTTACCATAGGGCGAACGGTGTAAATGCAAAACTCCCCTAAATCAAAACAAATTCCTTTTTCTTTTCTTTTTTTTTTTTTTTTGTTTGACAGCGCAAATGATTTTTTTCCCAGTTTCGCAGCATATGTTATGGAAAAATAATGCCTGTCATTGCAAAGTACAGTTGGTTTCTCCAAAAATAAGGGGTCATGTGGGTCTCTAGGTGAAAAAATGCAAGCGCTATGGCCTTTTAAACACAAAAAGAGAAAAGCAAAAGTTCAAAAACAAAAATTGGCTTTGACCTTAAAGGACAAGTGCCATGAAAAACTTTTTCCCAGTAATTGAAGCACATTACAAAGTTATATAACTTTTTAATATGCTTCAATCACCTATCTGCCTCCCTTCCCTGTCTTTTCCCCCCTCCACCCCCCACCAGGAAGTGTCCTAACTCACACAGACCTAATTACTGTCGTCACCGTCACCAAGCTCTTCTCTCAGCTCCTTCTCCTGTTACACTAGCCTCCCCCCTTCCCTGCCTTGTCAGGTGACTCAGCTTGCTCAGCTCCCATTGGCTGAACAACTGCAAGCCATCACTTGGACTGGGGAGTGGAGCTCCTGTTGATGACTCATCCTCACAAGAAGGAGCTGCCTAGTGACGGTGACTGCAGTCATCAGGTCTGTGTGAGTTTCTTAAGGCCCTATTCCACGGGTCGTTTAGAGGAGTAATATCGTTCGTATTCGGCCGATATCGACCGCTACGAACGATATTCGTCCCGTGGAATAGAGTGCAACGATCAGCCGACATCGTTCATGTCGGCTGATCGTTGCAGTCGCTTGTTTTACAACATGTTGAAAAACAAGCGACTGATATAGCAGCGATCTGCTGCCGTCGCTCCGTTGAATAGGAGCATCGGCGGCAGACGCTGCTATATCCTATGGGCTGCCCGGACGATCAGCGATCCCCCGGGCAGCCCCCCCAGCAGCTCCCCGCCGCCCCTCCCGCACTCACCCGCTCGCTGACGCCGCGTTGAATAGCGGCGTTACACTGCCTGGTGGGGTGTGGAGAGGGGAAAAGACAGGGAAGGGAGGCAGATAGGTGATTGAAGCATATTACAGTTATATATCTTTGTAATGTGCTTCAATTACTGGGAAAAAGTTTTTCATGGCACTTGTCCTTTAAGGGGTTAAGATAAAATATAATTGGTTCCAAAATAACCATTGTTGAAAATATTGTAAAGGCCATTGTAAGTTGAGGGTCCACTGTACAATGCATTTAGAAAATCTTCAGAACATGTCAATTTGTGTCACATTTTAAGGCCTTGTGCTAAAAACAAAACAAAAAAAAATCAACATATTTTACACCATCAGTCTTCACTTAATATCCTTGTGAAAACAGAGCAAAGACTTTAGAGGTCAAAGATTTAGGGGTGGTGGTCACTGACAACCTGAAAATGAGTCACCAGTGCAGCCAGGCGGTAGGGAAAGCTAATCATATGCTGGGCTTTATAGCTAGAGGTATAGCCAGTAGGTACAGGGAGATTGTGATCCCGATGTATGGAGCTCTAGTGAGACCACATCTGGAATATTGTGTCCAGTTCTGGAGACCTCACCTACAAATTTTAGAAGGTCAACCATTACTTTAGTACTCCACCCATATAAGCTTTATGGCAGAATGGCCAGAAAAAAAGGCCTTTCACAGTAAAAGATAAATAAAAGCTGTCTGGAGTTTGCACAAGAAAAATATTCACCTAAAGGCCTGTTTGATCGGGTCACAATCTTGTTTCTCACGGTCAAAGACTGAAGTTTATGGCTTCAATTCAAAGTGTCATGTCTCTAGGACATTCTTTGGGTGGACGGCGGAATCTGCCTGACCATAGAATGGAGTTTATGGCACAGGCGGAGAGTGCAGTGGGGCTGAGCGTCGGAATCTGCAGCAAGTCCTCCATGTGTTTTCCTCAGTGTGCAGTTAATAGGTAATAAACCTCTCCCCACATCAGAACATAAATGTATGTCCTGCTGTGGGTGGGGGGTTCAGAGAAAGGTCTCTATGAGAGATCAGTGTAGTTGTATTAGAAGTCTCCCAGGGGGACTTTTATTCTATTTTTTTTTTACACATGTTAATTAAAAGTGTTTTTATTAATACAAACACCCTTCCCCTAATAAGTTTGAATCACCCCCTTTTCCCATTTGATATCACTCACTGTAAACTGAGTAAGCGCCAAAACCCACCAAAGTGCAGTATTGCTGATATTTTTTTTTTTTGTCACATCAAATCCAGAAAAAATTGTAATAAAAAGTGATCAAAAAGTTGCATATACACAATCAAGGCACCAATAGAAAGAACAGATCATGGCACAAAAAATGACCCCATAGACCAAAGGATAAAAGCATTATAAGGATGGGAATAGAGCAATTTTAAACATGTTTCGTTTTTTTTAAAAGGTTTTAATTTTTTGAAAACAGTCAGGTAAAATAAAAGTTATGTAAATTACATATTGCTATAATCGTACTGAGTTGAGGAACGCAGATAACATGTCAGTTTTGCTAAAGGATGAACAGCGTAAACATGAAACCTTCCAAAATGAAAACAAATAGCTTTTTTTTTCCTTTTAAATTTCACTGGAAAAATTAAGTTTGCATTTGAAAAGAACAATTAGTGACGCATATGGGCTCATGTGGGTCTGTAGATGAAAAAGTATAAGCACTGTGGCCTTTTAAACACGAAGAGGAAAAAATTAAAGCACAAAAATGAAAAGTAGGCCGGTCCTGAAGAAAAACTATACATTTATTTAAGAGTCACTGTACCAAGTAATCTAACTTTAATAAAACAATGTATCAGAAAAAAAAATTGTCTCCAGAGAACCCCTTTAAGACTATACTAACAGGCCCGTAAGTACTGATGCTTATAATGTTTACTTTACTAAACCTAGTATCCCCAATATCGAAAGGGAAATTATCAATAGGAAATATTTAGGGTATTAAAGGGAACCTGTGACCCGGGACACGGGCGCAGAGCTGCCCGACCCCCCGATGCAGCCCCGGATACTTACCCTTTCATGCAAGTCCAGCTTCGGACCCGGTCCCGGGATGAAGATATCCCCGTCGGAAGTGGTGCGCACGTTGCAGAGATGAATCCGATGCCCATAGAGAATGACTGCTCCATTCATTCTCTATAAGCATGGGACTCATCTCTGCTGATTAGGATTAGCATTTAAGTGCCTCTGTTTTCCGAAATGTAAAATGCCTTATTCTCAAATGTGTTCCTAAATAGACTGCAAGATGATCTGCCACAAAAAATGTCAAAGCAAGATTCAGACTGTCTGTATGCCAGCTGGAGTGAGACGGGTAAGTGCAGAAATAATCAACTAAAATGAATACTTGGACAGAGAATTTATGCTAAATTACTTGTGTTACTTAATCTGATCATCTAATAAATGCGGAAAAATGATCTGCTATAGGTGCTGAGGCACCTGGAGCACTTGATGAGGACATGTTATTGGTGTAACAGATTTCAAAGATGAAGAAGAAAGCAACCATTTAAGAAGAAACCTTTAATGCTACTGTCTATTTGATTTAACGCTTACATGTAGTTTATAGTTTCAAGTGACTTTTTAGGATAAGCTGTCCTGGCTGTGTACATGAGGAACAGCACAAAATCTTAGGGCCCTATTCCACCGGACGATTATCGTTTGCATAATTGTTAACGATTAACGATCTCAAACGACTGCTATTGCAAAAGACCTGAAAACGTTCACTCATTTCCATGGAATGATAATCGTTACTTATGATCGTAATTGCGATCGTTTGTTCTTCGCTATTTCTTTGCTATTGCGTTCTTATCTATTGCGAACCACCAAACG
Organism: Dendropsophus ebraccatus; assembly: GCF_027789765.1. Lineage (NCBI taxonomy): Eukaryota > Metazoa > Chordata > Amphibia > Anura > Hylidae > Dendropsophus > Dendropsophus ebraccatus. The sequence goes on from NC_091456.1 coordinate 97,174,963, forward strand.
ACGTCTTATTCAATGTGAACGATTTGCGAACGAGCAACGATAAAAATAGGTCCAGGTCTTATAAAGCGATCAACAATTTCTCGTTCGGTCGTTAATTGTTAACTGCATTTCAACCGAACGATTATCATTTGGATTTGAATGATTTAACGATAATCTGAACGATAATCGTCCGGTGAAATAGGGCCCTTAATTTATCTTGTAGAAGGCATTTTAAGTAAATTTCAGCTCTGCATTTTGTATTTTAGCTCTCTCTCAGCAACATTTGTGCTTTCAGGCTGTGTTCACACATGCAGTAACAAAATGAAAATACAATGCTGGTGCAGAAATTAATTGCAGCAGTTGATTGTTTCATTGCAGTAATAAATCATTTAATTGCCATCCTTCATTGCGGTAACGCACTGAAACTCCAACATGTGCAAACGTACCCTTAGGGCCCTGATCTCAAACGACCGCTAAAGCCTGAAAACGTTCATTTATTTGCATGGAACGATAATCGTTACTTATGATCATATTTGCGATCGTTTTTTCTTCGCTATTGCGTTCGTATCTACTGTGAACAACCGAACGACATCTTATTCAATGCGAACGATTTGCGAACGAGCAACGATAAAAATAGGACCAGGTCTTATAAAGCGATCAATGATTTCTTGTTCGGTCATTAATCTTTAACTGCTATAGTTTAGAACGATTTAACGATAATCTAAACGATAATCGTCCGGTGGAATAGGGCCCTTAGGGAATCTATCAGATGGTTTTAAATGTTTTTACATTTTAAACTAATTACAGCACCCGGAAAAAGTCAAAAGCTCCCCCCTGCGGCAGCTTATTCTGATGCATCCGCCGTTAAAAGGCGTATGTATCGGAATAAAGACCATTAGTGACCGCCGTAAAAAGGCAGCATGGCGGTCACTAAGGGGTTAAATTATCACATTCCTAATCTCGCACAGGAATTGGCTTAAGCGCAAATCCTGTCAAAGTTTAAAATATCTAGAAATCACATCCAGAAATCCAGACATAATGTACCAATAGAGATACAGATCATGGTGCAAAAAAATGACACATCTTGCCAGCGTCAGTGTCTCACTGGGATGCCTTGCGTGCTTCCACTCAAAGGACTAACATGTCAATGCTTTGAGCGGAGGCACACGAGGAATCCCATTAACACACTGAGGCAGGCGGGATTCCACCTGTTTTACTCAGTGTTTTTAGTGTGAACGCACCCTATGAGGAAAGGGTTGGAGACAAAAGGCAGAGGGGTTTATTTGCTTAATTTCTACAATGATCCTGCCATCTTTTATAAATGGGAAAGTGCAGGTGAAAGTGGATGGCCCAGTCACCAACTCATTTCTGTATGTACTGGTGTAAGTTCTTGCAGTGTAGGGGTCGACCAATTTGGGGGAATTTGGCTTGCTTAAAAAGTTGTGTTTTAAGGGCAAGTTTAAATATTTGTGGATTAGAAAAGAGTTTCCCTAATTAGATGCTCCCCCTCCTATGCTGACAATGATCTAAACAAACTACAGCCAATCACTGGCCTCAGTAAAGAGTCCTGCTAAGACCAGATTGTCTAAAATGTGTTCAGAATATCATCAGGAGGTCAGGGAGAGTGCATCATCAGGGAAAGGAGACTTGGGCAGCAGTAAGCATTGGAGTGGCATTTCTTGGCTCAACAAAATCCACTATACACTTATCAGAAGATCCACTATCTTCTGCTTGCTGTTTTAGAACCCTAGCAAGCTATCTTTTACTAAAGGTAAGTACAACCAATTTTTGTAGTGTATAAGCTGATTGAAATGCATAATAGTTGACAAGTAGTTTGCCTGCCAATGTAGTTTTATTTTTAGTGTGACCTTTTTTTTTTTTTTTTTTTTTTTTACTTTTTTCTTAAACAAAAAACAGAACCAAGGAAGCCATCACTTTGGTGTGCATGTGGCAGACCTAACCAATGATACTACATCGGTACCAATTGTCATGGAAATCCTTCTGGAGTACTTAGAGATGCACGGCCTGTATACTGAAGGAATTTACCGCAAATCTGGTTCCGCTAATTGCATGCGAGAGCTTAAAATGTCACTGGAGAAAGGTATGCTGTACATAATAGAAAGTAATATTTTGAACTAGATCTCTAGACCCAGTGACATTCTTACAAGAATGGAGAAAAATCATAAACTTGAAACTTTGAAATATAACTGCTACTTGTTCTTTTTGTGGTTTCTACTTTTATTTTTTTTTGTATTTGATATATCCATATCACCCCCAAATCCTTCAGACTTATTACGAGGCATGCACTTTTTAGTAAATCTGGCATAGGGGCAGGAATTTATTTTAAAGAGGTTATCCAGCGTGGGGGCACTTTTTTGGGGGGACCGGGGAGGAGGTGGCTGAAATAAAAGACGTCCACTTACCTCCCCGGTTCCAGCGGCGGGTCCCGCATCACGGCGCTCCGGTGCCCGGTTCCCGGACGCTTCCTCGTGTCTGACGCCGCCCGAGACGCTACGTCTCAGGGCCGCTCAGCCACTCAGTGAAGGAGGCGGGATCCGAGCGGACTTCAAATGGATTCCTGCCTCCTTCACTGAAAGGCTGAGCGGCCCTGAGATGTAGCGTCTTGGGCTGCGTCAGACACCAGGAAGCGGCCGGGAACCAGGCACCAGAGCGCCGTGATGCGGGACTCGCCACTGGAACCGGGGAGGTAAGTGGACGTCTTTTATTTCAGCCACCTCCTCCCCGGTCCTCCAAAAAAAGTGCCCCCATGCTGGATAACCCCTTTAAGATCGGCGTAAGGGTACACCGACCTTTATAAATTCTCCCCCATTTTTAGCGGCCGCACATCTCTTTTTATTAGACAAAGAGATGTGCAGTCGATAACAATGGCTTTACCAGCCACCATTGGCCTTTAACCCATGCCAATTATTGGGTAAATGAGCTTTCCTTAAATTTATAAAACATGCGTCCCTGGCATATCCCACAGAGGAGGTGAGGATTCTTATCTTCTCCGTGGCGTACATCAGCCGTAAGCCTTGCTCGCCTAATTTGGGGGCGGGGGCGTGTGGCTGGTGGGAAACAGCAAGGTGGGGAGGAGGGGTTGCCTCCTCCCACATCTGATTTACTGTGATTTACACCAGCGTAAATCATGGAAAAAATATACACCCGCTAAGGAGCCACCATAAGGTCCCACCAGGAGTGTGGTGAGGCAGGACTTTATTTAAGACAGGCTGACAAGTACGCTGGTCTTAATAAATGTCCCCCAATATGTCTACCTTCAATGGTGCATGCTTATGTAATTGTATTGTTTTAGACTGGTAACCATAGTTCTAAATACAGTGGTGCCTTGGATTACAAGCATAATTCGTTCCAGGACCGTGCTTGTAATCCAAATCTACTCTTAAACCAAAGCAAAATTTCCCATAAGAAATCATTAAAATGCAGACAATTGGTTCCACGCCCCCAAAAATAATTATTTATTATTCTGAATAACATGTAAAACAGATGAAACAAACATTCAGAAACAGCAGAATATGTGACATTATAAGTTACTGTACAGTAATGGAGAGGATGGGAAACACAAGGGCTGACAGAGACTGCAGGGAGCACAAAGTAATGAGCAGGGCAGATGTGGGCACAGTATAGCAGCACTCTCTCTCCGGGGAGAGAGGGGTTACAGCTATGAAGAGATTACCTCCACAATCCTGTCCCCTGATGTAAGCCCCAGCCTGAAGTGAATCTGCTATGATTTGGAAGATGAGGGAGACTTCCTGGGTCAGAGTACAGTGCTGTAGACCACCTATGCATACCATGCCCCTCCTCCAATCGCCCTCCAACCCAGTACAGGGAGCTCTTAAACCAAAGCAATGCTTTTAAAAAAGTCACAATTTTGAAAAACTGTGAGCTCTTAAACCAAAACGCTCTTAAACCAAGTTACTCTTAAACCAAGGTACCACTGTATATTGATCCTTTTTTGTATTTATATTTCCATTTTGTAATCAACAAAAATAATACAGTTATTGCTGTTTGTTCTCAACAGACCCCACCGCTGTCAAACTTGATAAGTATGCAATCCATGCAATCACTGGGATCCTAAAACAATGGTTGCGTGAGCTTCCTGAACCTCTAATGACATTTGCACAATACACTGAGTTTCTAAAAGCTGTGGGTATGTAAGCTTTTCATTTTAACCTACTTTGCTTACTTGTATGAACAAGTGTGAAATATCAATGATTTCTAGTTTATTTGAATGTTTTAAAATGTCACTGTCATTTTAAGAAACTTTTGACATGTCAAAACTTTTGATCGTTCTGGGTCTGAATGTTCAGACCCATACTAATAAGGAGGACGAGCTGGGAGAAGATTGCTGCAGCGCGATCCACTTCCCGCTCTGAGTCAGGCTAATAATGTAACTCTACAGAGCATAACTTTTTTTTCTCACACAGAACGGGGAGCAGCTGTGCTGCAGCAGTCATCTCCCAGGCCGTTTTCACAAACAGTACGGATCTGAACACTCAGACCGATTAAAACTTTTGATATGTCTCTAGGACATCAGGCACTTAATTAAGTAACAGCTGCTTTGCGCAAGCATGCAGAAAGTCACTTTCGAATCCACACCAGGTATAATAAGCGCAGGAGTATTCCAAGTTTCTTTCCAAGTTGTATTTCTGACTTGCCTACATCAAAACCTCAAAAATTTTTGTTTTATTTAGACAAAATACCAATCCCCCCATAAAAACATAAACACTATAGACATATTAAAAACACCATAGGAGGAGATCAGAAACATCAAATTCTCAAATGAGGTAGAACTATGGGGATTACAATTAGTACATGTTCTTACAAAAAAATATATAAATAAATACAATACAAGTAAATGAGAATTTCAGCAAACTAACAAGCACCATATGTCCAAGGAGCAGCATGAACATGATTGTCATAGATATATTGCACAATGGCCCAACTTACAGACTGAAGGCAAGTATAGCATAGAGCAGTGCTTCTCAAACTTTCTACTGGAGCCTCTTCAAAGAGACATAATGATGTCTGGGCCTCATCAGACTGACCAAGAGAATGCTGGGGCCTCACTATCTATGGTGGAAGTCCATACAAATATAAAAACTAGTGCTCAGTCTACCCTTCATTTGTCTCCTAAACTCTGTATACCATTAAACTAAGTACAAAATGAGTCAATAATGTTCCTAAACAAGAGGTTGTTGCAGCCAAGGAAAGGACTGTGCTGCTTATAGTCCCCTCTGTAAAAACTAAGGGCCCTATTCCACCGGACGATTATCATTAAATCGTTCGAATCTAAACGATAATCGTTCGGTTGAAATGCAGTTAACGATTAACGACCGAATGAGAAATCGTTGATCGCTTTATAAGACCTGGACCTATTTTTATCGTTGCTCATTCACAAAACGTACGCAAATCGTTCGCATTGAATAAGACGTCATTCGCTCATTTGCAATAGATACGAACGCAATAGCGAAGAAAAAACTATCGCAAATACGATCATAAGTAACGATTATCGTTCCATGGAAATGAGTGAACGTTTTCAGGTCTTTCGCAATAGCGGTCGTTTCAGATTGTTAATCGTTAAAGATTATGTGAACGTTAATCATCCGGTGTAATAGGGCCCTAACTCTCCAGTTGTGCCTCACCAGCAACTAGGGAGAGCCTCACTGGTGAGGCCCGCCTCACAGTTTGAGAAGCACTGGCATAGAGTAATGTATATAATAATCAATCTTGTTGCACAGTGCCCATGGTAAACAGATAAACAAATAGATAGAATCAATTGGCTGTCAATCAAGTCCGTGTGTGTCTATGTAAAGATCAAAGGCTATGTTCACACAACGTCAAAAATATTGAAAAGGCGGCCGATTTCCATATTTTAAAAAACACCACTTTTTGCCGCGATTTAACTGACTGCAGTGGCAATGCATTAAAGTGAATGGGAAGACTGACGTCCAATGCACACAGTGTATTGAATAACGGACGTTTCTCCACGGGCGTCTTAATAATGCACGTGACCATTATTTTCGGACGTCTTTTGCAAACAGTGGTCGTTTTTTTATTAGTAGTTCAAACAGTTTTTCTTTTTCCACTATTAGTTTCTCCTTTTTTACTATTAAAGGGGTTATCCAGCGCTACAAAAACATGGTCACTTTCCCCTCTACTGTTGTCTCCAGTTTGGGTGGGGTTTTGAAACTCAGTTCCATTGAAGTAAATGAAGCTTAATTGCAAACTACACCTGAACTGGAGACAACTGTAGGGGGAAAAGTGGCCATGTTTTTGTAGCGCTGGATAACCCCTTTAAATTCAATGGACTTTTCAATTAACCCCTTAAGGACCGGGCCTGAAATGGCCTTAAAGAGAACCAATCACCTAAATATAACTGTCCCTATTATGACAGTACATCTCTCCCTAAGTCTATTCATGAAGATACAGACTGCCTTTGCAGTCTGTATCTTTATACTTTACCTGATCCTCTGTTCCCTGGCTGTTCCGGTGAGCGCCGCCATCTTGATGACGTCACTTGCGTTCCAGCTGTGCGTTCCAGCGTGACGTCATCAAGATGGCGGCGCCGCCGGAACAGCCAGGGAACAGAGGATCTGGTAAAGTATAAAGCTACAGACTGCAAATGCAGTCTGTATCCTCATGAAGTCTATCTATGAAGATACAGACTGCCTTTGCAGTCTGTATCTTTTTATTCTTTACCAGATCCTCTGTTCCCTGGCTGTTCCGGCGGCGCCGCCATCTTGATGACGTCACGCTGGAACGCACAGCTGGAACGCAAGTGACGTCATCAAGATGGCGGCGCCGCCGGAATAGCCAGGGAACAGAGGATCTGGTAAAGTATAAAGATACAGACTGCAAAGGCAGTCTGTATCTTCATAGATATACTTCATGAGGATACAGACTGCATTTGCAGTCTGTAGCTTTATACTTTACCTATCCTGTGCTTCAGTGCCGCAAGGCCGGGCACCGCCATCTTGATTACGGGCCTTGCGTTCCACCGCTGGAACGCAAGTGACGTAATCAAGATGGCGCCGCCGGCCTTGCTGCACCGAAGAAGAGGATTAGGTAAAGTATAAAGATACAGACTGCAGAGGCAGTCTGTATCTTCATAAATAGATTAGAGAAGAGGGACTTTAGATAATACACAGCGATCTTGCGCTGTATAGCGCGAGATCACTGTGTGTTAACAGAGCGGCAGGCAAAGGATCATGGGAACCTTTCCTGCCACTCTGCATGACGGGAGTTTCCTGTCTCGCGCCGGCTCTTTTGAAAAGAGCCGGCTCGAGACAGGAAAGTAAAAAGGGAATAATTCAAAAACGTGACAATAAAAATAATTAATTATATTTGCAAATGTCAATTAAATTATGATTTGCATCTAATTAAGGAATAAATTTTTTTTTAACTTTCGTCCATGATTGGTTCTCTTTAAGGACCGAGACAAATTTTATGAATACGACCTGTTTCACTTTATTCATTAATAACTTCGGGATGCTTTTACCTATCTGGCTGATTCTGAGTTTTTTTTCTCGTGACATATAGTACTTTACATTTCTGGTAAATTGGATTCGATACTTATAACGAATCTTTATGAAAAATCACAAAATAACGTGAAAAATTGGGAAAAAATTAAATTTTTCAACTTTGATGGCAACAACGGGCGTACTTTACGCGCGGTGGAACAATTCCTTAAATTCAATAGGATCCCGGCCGGAGCGTATACACATCGTATACGCTCTGGCCAGGATCCCGTACGGGGCCGCAAATAAGTGACATGTCAGTTTTCTGCGACCAGAATTCAGTGAATTCCGGCCGCAGAAAGCCCTGTCAGTTCACACAGTGAAGCGAGTGGCTCCGGCCGCTCGCTTCATAGTGTGCAGGGGGAAGCTCTGATGCGGGCGCGCGCTGATGCGCCCGCATCAGAACTCTACGGCCGGAAAGATCATCCGGCCGGTACTTAAGTGCCGGCCGAGATGATCTGGCCAGAGACCGGACGTTCCGTTACCTGGCCGGGGTCATGGAACGGCCGGTCTCTTACGTAGTGTGAACATAGCCTTAATTATTTATTAAATAGCCTTAGCAATATGTCTACTTTATGTTGGATGCATTTATTAAACTATCTTTCATTTTTTTAGACAATAGAAAGCTTAAATCATTAGCAGCAATTTTCTAAATTTTCAGTAAAATTTCAAAATCAGATATTTTTGGGGACCTGTTCAGGTTTAGGCTATGTTCACACTATGTATATTTGAGGCTGTATATTTGAGGCTGTATAGCAACCAAAACCAGGAGTGGATTGAAAACACAGAAAGGCTCTGTTCACATAATGTTGTAATTGAGTGGATGGCCGCCATTTAATGGCAAATATTTGCTGTTATTTTAAAACAACGGCTGTTGTATTGAAATAATGGAAGTTATTTACTGTTATATGGCGGCCATCCACTCAATTACAACATTATGTAAACAGAGCCTTTCTGTGTTTTTAATCCACTCCTGGTTTTGGTTCCTATGAGGACCTGACATGAGGACCAAATACAGCCTCAAATATACATAGTGTGAACCCAGCCTTAAAGTGTATTTGAGGGGACTGTATGTTAGAAAGGCCCACAAAGCACCCCATTTTAGAAACTGCACCCCCCAAACTGTGCAAAAGCACATCCAAAAAAGTTTTTAACCCTTTAGGGAGTCACAGAAATAAAAGCCAAGTGTGTTAGAAATTTGAAAATTTCAATTTTCTGTGCAGAAATTTTGTTGTTATCCAATATCTTTCATAATTGTAAACCTATTACCAGAGAAATGCACCCCAGTATACCCCAAATGTGAACCTATTACGCTATTTGTCGCAACCACAAGCCTCAAATATAAAGGAGCGCCTAGTGAATTTCAACGCCTCCATTGACAGAGCCTCTGGGGTGCCAAAACATAAACACCCCTGAAGGGACACCATTCAGAAAACTACACCCCTCAAGGAATGTAACAAGGGGCCCGGTGAGCATTTGGAGCCCACAGGTGCTGCACAGATTTTCAGAACAATGTGGCGTGAAAGGAAAAATTTAATTTTTTACACTAAAACGTTGTTCTAGCCTTCAATTTTTGATTTTTACAAGGGGATAAAAGGAAAACAAAACACCAAACGCGTAGCGCAGTTTCTCCCAAGTACGGAAATGCCCCACATGTGGACATAAAGTGCCAAGCGGCCGCAGGACGAACCTCCAAAGGGAAGGAGCGCCAATTGGCCTTTGGAAGCTGAATTTCACTGGAATGGATTTCAAGGGCCATGTTGCATTTACAGAGCCCTCGTGCTTTCAAAACACTGGAAACCTCCCACAAGTGACCCCATTCTGGAAACTACACCCCTCAAGGAATCGAACAAGGGGTGCAGTGAGCAAATGGACCCCACTGGTGACGGGCACAAATGTGGAACAATGTGACGTGAAGGGGGAAATTTTCATTTTTTTCACTTTCACGGCACAAATGTGCCCGTCATCAAGGGGTCCATATCCTCACTGCACCCCTTGTTAGATTCCTTGAGGGGTTTAGTTTCCAGAATGGGGTCACTTGTGGGGGGTTTTCACTGTCTTGGCAGCACGAGGGCTCTGTAAATGCGACATGGTGTTCATCATCCATTCTGGCCAAATCCAGCCTCCAAAATAATGGTGCTCCTCTTTGGAGGCTTGCCCTGCACCCACATGGCGCTTTATGTCCACATGTGGGGTATTTACGGACTCGGGGGAAATTGCTCTACACATTTTGTGTTTTGTTTTATCTTTTAACCCCTTGCTCTACATGTTTTGTGTGTTTTTTTTTTCCTCTATTAACCCCTTGTCAAAATGAAAAATGTAAGGCTAAACCAACATTATAGTGTAAAAAATGTAATATTTCATTTTCACATTGTTCCACATTTGTGCCAGTCACTTCCATAAGTGTAGTTTCCATAATAGGGTCAATTGTGTGTGTGTGTGTGTGGGGGGGGGGGGGGTTCAACTGTCTTGGCAACACAGAGGCCTTTTAAATGCAACAAGGCCCTCGAAATCCATTCTTGCCAAATCCAGCCTCCAAAAGCCAAATGGTGCTCCTTCCCTTTGGAGGCTTACCCTGCATCCGCATGGCGCTTTATGTCCACATGTGGGGTATTTTCGTACTCGGGGGAAATTGCTCTACACATTTTGTTTTGTTTTATCTTTTAACCCCTTGAGAAAATGAAAAAATCAAGACAAGATTAATGATTTAGTGTAAAAATTAAAAAAATCTTTACACTAAATGTTGGTCTAGCCTTGATTTTTTTCTATTTCCACAAGGGGTTAAAAAAAGAAAATGAACACAAAACGTGTAGGGTAATTTCAAAAATGGAGTTCAAAAATGCCCCACATGTGGACATAGTGTGCCATATGGGCAAAGGGTAAGCCACCAAAGGGACAGAGTGCCATTTAGAGGCTGGAATGGAGGATGGAGGCCATGTCGCAATTGCAAAGTTCCTGTGCTGCCAGGACAGTAGAAACCCCCCACAAGTGACCCCATTCTGGAAACTACATCCCTCAAGGAATGTAACAAGGGGTGCAGTAAGCATATGAACCCCACTGGTGACTGGCACATATGTAGAACATATGGTGTGAAAATAAAAAATACCTTTTTTTTTTTTTTTCCCTTTTCACGGCACAAATGTGCCCTTCACCAGGGGGCCATATCCCCGCTGCACCCACTGTTAGATTCCTTATGGGGTTTAGTTTCCAGAATGGGGTCACTTGTGGGGGGTCCTGTTCTTATTGGGAAGGTACTGGCGGAAAAGACGTGTCTGGGGGGCAGCATACACTACGCTACCCCCAGACACGTCACTGGATGATGAGGATGAATGGAGGAAAAAAGGATCCCCCCCATTCATCCTCACTGGCTGTTTCGGTGTCGGAGGCAATAATAGCGTATGCCTTCTCGGCCGAAAACACCCTCGGGGCCATCTTTATATTGTGATTGGTATGTGGGGTATGTAAATGTGTAGTGAGGGTTTTTTTTTTTTTTTTTACAGTAAGAAAAAAACCTACGCCAAGAAAGGAGTTGCTGATAAATGGCGCACTTATGTGCGATACTTATCAGCAGACGGTGGTGGTAGGATATAGAAAAAAAAGGGGGGGGGGAAACCCATACGCCAAAAAGGAGGAGTTGCTGATCAGCAGCGCACTTACGTGCGATGCTGATCAGCACTCAGCGGCGTTAGGGCGGATAAAAAAAGAAAAGAAAAAATGAGGGGGGGGGGGGAAACCCACTCTTTTTACCCCAAAGCAACTGATCAGTGTATAATATACACTGGTCAGCCACTAGAGGGCAGTAGCGCGAAGCTGGTGAAGATTGCCGAAGATAGACGACGGGGGAGCCCGAAGATAGCCGAGGTTAGACGACAAAGAGCCAACGGGAACCGAAGTTAGACGAGGACGCTGCGAGACCGCCGATCTACGCTCCGGACGCCGGGATCAGGTGACTATAGTGCACTACTCTACACACACCTGTTCTGCACCCCTCAGCTACCTACACTACACACACCTGTTCTGCACCCCTAAGCTACTTTAATCGCTGTGATGGGCCGTCCGGTACTGCCGGTGTAAATGTATGCCCATTTGCGTTAAGGCACGGGCTGCGGGGGGTACATGTATGCCCGCAGTCATAAAGGGGTTAAGCCACACCCGAAGGCCAGTTAGTAATCCCAAACTAAAATAATGTGCAAACACCAGGGGAGGCCAGGCAACTAAATGACGTCCGTTATTTTACACTCAAAATAACGGACTTTATTTTAAACGGAGCTGAAAAAACGTTGTGGGAACATAGCAAAACAGACTACATACCATATTGCACAGGCAGAACCTGTGATCTAGAGGGGATGAATTAGGTATAATACACGGCTGGGATTTATGTAGAGCATAGCGTTTGCAGGTTAAACCTAGGGGCAATGTGCAATATGGTATGTAGTCTGTTTGAACTTTACATAGACATGCAGGGACTTGATTGACAGCCAATTGATTCTATCTATTTGTTTATCGGTTTACCATGGGCACTGTGCAACAAGGTTGATTGCTATGTACATTATTCTATGCTATACTTACCTTCAGTCTGTCAGTTGGGCCATTGTGCAATATATTTATGACAATCATGTTTATGCTGCTCCTTGGACATATGGTGCTATGTTAGTTTGCTGAAATTCTAATTTATTTTTCTTTATTGTATTTATTTATATATATTTTTGTATGAACATGTACTAATTGTAATCCCCATAGTTCTACCTTGTTTGAGAATTTGATGTTTCTGATCTCCTCCTATGGTGTTTTTAATATGTCTATAGTGTATATGTTTTTATGGGGGGATTGTTTTTTTTTTGTCTAAATAAAACTTATGAATTATTCAAGGACTTTGTGTGTGGATAATTTTTGAGGTTTTGATGTAGCTAATGTATTTAAGGTAAAATCTCATTTTGGATGATTTGAAGATTTTTGATGTTCTGCCTTGCTTAGCTATTGGAAGGTAGCATCCCCATTGTGACTTTACTTTAACAATTCCTAAGTCCTTACGAGAAGGTAGTGCTGATTGCTCTGTCTAAAGTTTGAATGGCTGTCCTTTTTATAATTTCATTTATAATAAAATCTGCAATGGAGGATCCAAATGGAGTCTCTAGCACAGGTGTCAACAGCCTAACCTCCACTACGCATTTCACAGTAATGTTCTGCTTGTTACATTTGAAACAAACATTTCCAGAACAAAATATTTGTAACACTAGCCTCAAAATGTATTCATCTTACTCTGTTATTAGCCTTAAAAGGCTTACTAAACCACTGGATCTCAGACACACTTCCCACCATTTCTGAGCTAACAACCTCGCTTAACCCCTTAAGGTCCAAGCCAATTTTCGTTTTTGCGCTTTTGCTTTTTCCATTTTATGTTTAAAAGTCCATAGCGCTTGCATTTTTTCACCTAGAGACTTATATGAGTGCTTATTTTTTGCGAAACCAATTGTACTTCGCAATTACAGGCATAATTTTTCCATAAAATATGTTGTGAAACCGGAAAAAAATCATTTGCGCTGTCAAATTGAAAAAAAAAACGAATTTGTTTTGATTTCGGGGAGATTTGCATTTACGCCGTTTGCCCTATGGTAAAACTGACTTGTTATGCATGTTCCTCAAGTCGTTACGATTACTATGATATATAACATGTATAACTTATATTGTATCGGATGGCCTGTAAAAAATTCAAACCATTGTTAACAAATATATGTCACTTAAAATCGCTCCATTCCCAGGCTTATAGCGCTTTTATCCTTTGGTCTATGGGGCTGTGTGAGGTGTCAGTTTTTGCGCCATGATGCGTTCTTTCTACCGGTACCTTGATTGCGCATATACGACTTTTTGATCGCTTTTTATTACATTTTTTCTGGATTTGATGCGACCAAAAATGCGCAATTTTGCACTTTGGAATTTTTTTGCGCTTATGCCGTTTACCGTGCGAGATCAGGAATGTGATTAATTAATAGTTTGGGCGATTACGCGCGCGGCGATACTAAATATGTTTATTTATTAATTTATTAATTTATATTTATAAAATGGGAAAAGGGGGGTGATTTGGACTTTTATTAGGGGAGGGGATTTTTTATTAATAAAAACACTTTTTTACTTTTTTTTTTACATGGACTAGAAGCCCTCCTGGGGGGCTTGTATATACACAGCAATGATCTCTCATAGAGATCAATGCTGTGTATATACACAGCAAAGATCCATGAAATCGGTCATAGATTGCTATGGCCTGCTGCAGGCCATAGCAATCTACTGCCGAGCCGGGATCAGCGTCATTCCGACGCTGAGGCCCGGCACGGCCAGAAGAACGGATCTCCCCCCCGCGATCGCATCGTGGGGGGGAGATCCGACCCACTAGACACCAGGGATGTGATGTCTAAAGCCCTTCAATGCAGCTGTCAGGTTTGACAGCTGCATTGAAGTGCTTAATTAGCCGGCGCGGCAACGGGACCCGCGCCGGCTAACAAAGGCACTGCCCGGCTGCACGTGTCAGCCGGGATCAGCGCCGTTCAGAGCGGGGTCCCGGCCGGACCCCTCTCTGAACACCCCCCGCGGCGCCATGACGTATTAGATACGTCATGGGTCGCTAAGGGGTTAAAGAAACCCTTCATTGGGAAATGCTGGATGCAATCCGCAACAAAGGTGTTTCCACAAAAAATTTCACTAAAAAAATGGAAATTTTTTCTCATAAAGGTTATGTTGCAGGAGGAGAGGGAAGCTGTTATGAAACACTTTTGTAATACTGTTTGGTATCAGACGGCGGAGGCAATGGGCACTCTAGGAGTACTCAGAGTTCCTTAATTATATTAAAGATAGAGATTCTTTATCTACATTTCTTTCGATCCTGTAGAGCATTCATTTTTGTTCTTTAGATTCTATTGTTTTTTATAGCAAAATTGTTTTCAAACTTACTATATTGTATCCTATTTATGTCTTCCTTTGATATGTAACTGTATTGTTATAGATAAAATTTGAAAAATCTAATAAAAATATTTGGGAAAAAAAATATTTGTAACACAAAACATATCTGTTTTTTTTTTTTTTTTCTTTTTTAGAGCTCCCAGGAAAGCAGGAGCAGCTTTGTGCAATTTATAAAGTTCTCGGGCAGCTCCCACAGGCCAACTATAACAGCTTGGAAAGATTGATCTTCCACCTTGTCAAGTTAGTAAAATGAGTTCTTATTTTCAGCTAATATATTAAAAACATATTAAATCCTGCAAAGTCCAGTGCCCTAGTCTTTCTATGTCCTTTCCTGTTCCCTGTGATACATTCTCTTGGTTCTGCTGATGATTTTCTGAACGCACTGGCACCATCACCGAGGCATGTAATCTCCAAAGCTGGAAACACTTCTCATCCAGGGACATAAACCAAGGCACTGGGGCGCTGGTGCTGCACTCTGCAATGTATGATTTATATTACACACCTAACAGGTTGTAATTATTATAATTAATTTAGCAATTATTATTCATATTGATCATGGAAAGCCCCTTTAAGTCTTGCATAAAATTATGTTCCATAACTTTGCTCCATTGATTATTTTCAGGGTTGCTCTTTTAGAAGATGTGAATCGGATGTCTTCCAACTCTTTGGCTATAGTATTTGCCCCCTGCATACTTCGCTGTCCTGATAATTATGATCCGTTAACAAGCATGAAGGAGGTCTCGAAAGCCACTGCGTAAGTGAGAGACAAATGTCAAGTGCTTTATAGGAACTTATGAAAAGTTAGTGACATTATTGGTAATATACTGTTGATCTAGCTGCAAAGAGAGAAGTTTTCCTTTTGGGGCAGATACGCTGCAGACCTTCCACAGCAGGTTTGCATGCAGAAAATCCACCTTGTATTAGTCAGAGCTGTATTAGCCATTAGGGCCTCGTGATCCTGTGCCTAGGGCAGCAGTATTAAAGCAAATGTACCATCAGGTACATTCGCTTTAACATGACTCACGGATAGATCGGTGCCGGCGCAGGAAAGCCGTTGCCGCGGTCCCATATATGGCGCCGTTCTATCCACAGGTACTGGGCCGGGGCTAAAGCACTGGAGGCGGGCCTGGCCGCCCCCAGTGGGAGCAATCCCTCGCCGCTCTATGACGCGCTTCTGTTAGAATCAATGGACGAAGGCACCGGCATGTGGGTCATGTTAAAGCGAATGTACCTGATGGGGTACCAATGTACCAGTGAGTTTAAAAAAAAATACTTTTGAAATAGCTGCTTTTACTATGCTGTGGCCTGGAGAAAAAAAAATCAGTGTGATAAATCTGCATGACTTACTGGGTGGGCAGTGAATTTACTTACCCCAAGCACGACAAGCACTGTGCATCCGGGTCAGCTGGGGGAGAATAGAAGTGGTAGGCAACTATATGTCTTTTCTGTCCTACCCAGGCACATTAAATGAAAAAACAAACAGAATACCCCTTCAAGTTGTAGATTCAGGCTGGGTTCACACTACGTATATTTCAGTCAGTATTGTGGTCCTCATATTGCAACCAAAACCAGGAGTTGATTGAAAACACAGAAAGGCTCTGTTCACACAATGTTGAAATTGAGTGGATGGCCGCCATTTAATGGCAAATATTTGCTGTTCTTTTAAAACAACAGCTGTTATATTGAAATAATGGCAATTATTTACTGTTATATGGCGGCCATCCACTCAATTTCAACATTGTGTGAACAGAGCCTTTCTGTGTTTTTAATCCACTCCTGGTTTTGGTTGCAATATGAGGACCACAATACTGACTGAAATATACGTAGTGTGAACCCAGCCTCAAGGTGTAGATTCTAATCTACTGCATATTGATTAATGATGTGCAGACATTGCAGTGCTAAGTCCAAATTTGTGGGTTTTTCAGATTCATCATGCTGTCTTATAGCAAGTTTCTTATTTGCTCATAGTCACCAATCAGAATTCAGCTTTTATTCCACCAGAGCAATATGAAAAATGAGAGTTAAGCTGTGATTGGTTGGATATGAATGGACAACAAAAAGAATCTTAGGGTCTTATTAGATTATGCGATTTTTTTTTTCTCTCTGATTAACAATAAAAGATTGCAAATGAGCACTTTTGCAAACAACCTCAAATCGCTCACCAAAATACACGGAACAATAGTCATTAGTTACTCTCGCAGTTGCAATCATCATTATATTCTAGTATAGGAGCAATCATAACAACGAACGAACGATGTGTACATACACCAGAAGATTGGCAAACAATTAATGATGCGATCAACTCCCTCGGTAGCCGAATTCGTGGGGAGGTTGATTGGCATTGAGAAATATGCATACAAGAAATGGAAAGCTACCACAAAATTCAATAAGATTAGGGGCAAATGGATGTCTGCTCCTTACCTTGCGCCCCCAGGTTCCCGCACATAAGCCATATTGCCTATATGCTGTGATGATGGTCTCTTTCTGTTGTCTAATGGTAGGTACTAGGATTGTTTCAGTTTGGACTCTCTCTTCAGATAGGCTGAAAAACCACTATAATTTCTGATTTAAGCATTGTAATTAGAGTGTGCCACATATGCATTTCTGTCATACAATAAGGAATGGAAGGTTCGGGGGGTGGGGGGAAGGTTGGGGCAGGAATGGGGGGAGAGGGTGTGCCCTCTCAGGGTTTTGTTTGTACTGTGAGATAAAAATTTTTTTTTTTTTTAAATTCAATTAAAATTTTTATGCGAATGATATAACTATTTTTCACCCAATAATCTTTCCGTGTAATAGGGCCCTTACTATAAGAAAGCTTGATAAATCTCCTTAATTGACTCCTCCATTGATTTTCTGTTTAAATGTTCTGCAATAAACTCCACTGCGGCAAATCTGTATCTGTGTGGTTCAGGTTTACCAGTGGATTTCCCACTGGGGAAGATCCTCAGCATTACTGTCTTATATGGAAGTACCCTTTAAAGAGTACCTTTCGTTATAAAGAACTTTTGACATGTCATATAGACGTCTAAAGTTTTGATCAGTCCAGGTCTTAGTGCTCAGACCCGTACTGTTCGGGAGACAGAGCAAGGAGAAGACTGCATCTGCATCGCTTCCGCTCCCCACTCTTCATTTAAAAGATAAGAAAAGAGTCCGTAGCTCAATAGAAGCCCATTATAAGTCTGACTTCTTTTTTTTTTTTTTTTTAATTCAGAGCGGAGAGTGGATGCGCTGCGCTTGATCTCCCAAGCGGTACGGGTCTGAGCAGTCAGACCCAGACGTATCAAAATTTTTGACATGTCAAAAGCTTTTTATGACAGGTACACTTTAAAGGGGTACTCCAGCGGGGGGCTATTTTGGGATCTGGCCAGAGAGGAGGTGGCTGAGAGAAAAGACGTCCACTCACCTCCCCGGATCCAGCGGCGGGTCCCGTATCGGGGCGCTCTGGTTCCTGGTCGCTTCCTGTTGTCTGACACTTGCTTGAGACGTGACGAGAGGCGGGATCTGAGCGGACTTGAAACTGATCCCGCCTCGGTCACTGACTGGCTGAGCGGACTTAAGACGTCACGTCTCGAGCCCGTGTCAGACACCAGGAAGCGGCCAGGAATCGGGGACCAGAGCGCCGTGATACGGGACCTGCCGCTAGATCCGGGGAGGTGAGTGGATGTTGTTTCTCTCAGTCACCTCTTCCCTGGCCAGATCACAAAATAGCCCCCCTGCTGGAGTACCCCTTCAAGTACTAGGAATAACTAAATCTTTTTTTTTTTTCCTTTTGTAGATGTGTGGAGATGTTAATCAAAGAACAACTTAGACAATATAAAATTAAAATGCAGGAAATTGGCCTTTTGGAAGCAGCAGAGACTCGTGCAGTTTGCAGACTGTCGCTTCTAAGGCAGAGCTCAGTAAGTGATGCAGATCAGAGCATGATGGGTATATTTGTACAGCAGTTTCCTATTATCCTCTTTGGAAATCTTAATCTTAAAAACCATTTACCTTTTTTTTTTTTTTTTTAATTCAAAACTGATAAAAATTAGTCCCATATATTCAAAGTGCAATGTTATAACTATAACAACCGTCATGCATAACACTGGTCCCAGTCATCATTAACACTTTTTGGACACGATGTTAAGTTTTTTTTTCATTAATAAAAAATCCAATCCCAAGTTTAAAGCGAATAAACCAGCAGGTACATCGCTTTAAGATTTTAACATCAGTAGGCTGATGGCAGGGATGTTGGTGCTGTGGTCCTTTTTTTTTTTGAACCGCGGCCCGGTTTTCGTGCATAGCGCTGATGTATTCCCAGTCGTTGGCCCGGCCTGAAGCATTGGAGGCGGGCCAGCCCGACCCTAGTGGGAGGAAACCCCCTCCCCTCTGTGACACTGCTCAATTGATTCTAATTTGCCCGTCTATTGATGTTAAAATCTTAAAGCGATGTACCTTCTGGTACATTCACTTTAAATCAACCCCTTTTCCTGTTTTATAAATAAAAAAGAATGACTAAAAAAATCAAAAACAAAACATATTTGCTATAGCCACGTGCATAATCAACTCAACTATGAAATTATTACATTTCTAATCTCGCACAGTTTGTGTAAGCTCAAAAAAACCCTGCGAAATTATAGATTTTTGGTCACATCACGTCTGGAATTTTCTATAAAAAAAAAAAAAAAAGTGATCATAATGTTGCATATACATAAGCGAGTTACTAATAAAAAGTACAGATGATTGCGTAAGAAACTGCAAGTCAAATAGGCTCAAAGACCAAAAAAAAATATCCTTATGTGTCATAATAAAACATTTATTTTTAAAAAGTATTTAAAATTGCTGTTATATACTTTGCTTACGGTTTTAATTATACTGACTTGAGAAACATAAATAATGTTAGTTTTACCACAGGGTGAACGTCATAAAGACGAACTTGCACTTTTTTCCCCCCAATTCCACTGCAAATTTTACATATACACTGATCAGTCATAACATTAAAATCACCTGTCTGTTATAAGTCCCCCTCTTGTTGCCAAAGCAGCACCATGCTGTGGTGTGAATTCATTACTCTTTGTAACTATTCCTGAACAATTATTGTAGTGTCACAAGTCGCATTTTGCTGCTGAATGGAGCCACAGCCATAAGGGAATACTGTTACAGTGAAAACATGTACTTAATCTGCATTTATATTTTGGGATGTACTTTGTCAAATTACATGCACCTAAAGTGCCTGTTACAACCTTGTAGTTTGTTTTATAGCAAAACAATTAGTCACTTCTAAGTTTTCCTATTGGTCATGTATTGTGTTCAACCCTGTGTCGTCTACCCATTTCTTCTTGCAACAGGCATGGTCTGGTCATTTAGGATTTGTTTCTCCTATTGATGGTCTTCTGGTAGGTAAAATTCCTTGTGCCACCTTCAGCTGCATGCCTAGGAGTGCCTAAATCACACACAATGACAAGAGTTTATAGTAAAGCAGACTATTTTAATGGACACACAAATACCCTATTTATCTTCATATTTTTTATGTCCTGCCCTGATATCTGTAAATGAAATGGTTGGTCAAGCTTTCTCAGATTACATAAGCAATATAGATGTATCATTGTTCGATTGCCTAATTTAATGGAGCACTCTTCAGTTATGTTCCATAGTATCCAAAGGACCATATTATACAATCTGATAGAACACGTATAACTCATTTCCTTTAACCATTTATTTACTAAATTAAAGTGTAACTACTATTAAAAAAAAAAAAAAAAACTTGTCATAGCGACATGTATGAAGTTTGTATCGGTCGAAATCTGGCTTCTGAGAACCCCGCTGATCACTAGAATGAAGGGGCGTCGACTGCTCAAAGCAGTCTATGGAAATCACATGCCTGCAGAGGAGATGAAGGGACAGAGCCCGCACTCCTGCACGAGGAAGCCCCTTCATTCTAGCTATCGACGGGGTTCTCAGCTGCCGGACCCTGACCAATATACACCTCTAACATGTCAGAAGTTATTTTTAAAATGGTAGTTACACTTTAAAGCTTTCACCAAAGTCATTTTTGAGGCCTTCACGAAAGTCATTCCAAGATTCCAATTTCTTGTCCATTAAAGAGTTTGCTACTTCTGCATGTGCCAAATTTAGCTTTTGAATCAATTTCTGTTCTAAGCTGACCAGTATAAAATATGTTAGTGGGGTTTCCAATGATAACATTAGGTCAGAAGATGTACATTTGTATTTTGCAGAGTAAGAGTCCGTCACCCAGTGGCAATGGTTTACCTGATCTGCAAGGAGTGCAGGAGGGGCAATTTGCAGACTGCGAAGCTGTGCGTGAATCAGAATTACTTATAGAAAGGATAAGATCTATTAAGGATGAGAAGTAAGTGTTAATTCAAGTTAAATGTTTGTTTGATCACATCAATTCTGTACAAAATTTAGCTGTTTTGGAGGTTTTTAAAGAAAAATACAACAATTTGAGCTTAGGAATTGTTGGGGTGAGATGTAAACTTGTTAGGCACTAGTCTCCTTATTGGTTTACAGTCCACACTTTCACACAGTAGTATTTTGTTAGAATTTTGGAATAATATTTGTAAGCCAAAATGTAAAGTAGGTTTAAACATGGAAAATCACTCCATAATATAAAACTAATTACTAGAGATGAGCGAATATTATACAATCGAATAGCTATTTGGTCTAATACTGCAGTATGCGAAAGTTCGATAGAATATGTGATCGAATATTTGAATCTGAATTACCTTTACTAAAACAGCTAAACAATTATTTAGCTGTTTTAATAAAGTTTACTGCTCCCTGGGAAAGCAGGGAAGCAATATTACAGGGATCGGTATTACTGGGGTTAGCGATCCCCGGCAATAATGCCGATTCCTGTAATAGTTAATATATTTAATTTAATAAAAAAAAAATTGTTCTAAAAAAGTTATTTTCATTGATCAATAGCTTAATTAAAACGAATCTATGCTTTTGCAATTAAATATACTGTTAATAAAAAATAAATATATAAATGTATATTTATTTATTTACAGTATATTTAATTGCAAAAGTATGTATTCGTTTTAATTAAGCTATTGAACGACGAAAATGTGTTTAGTTAATTAAATTTTAACTACTACAGGAAGCTCTATTGCCGGCAAAACCTATTGCCAGTAATACAGTGTGGGTGCCACACTGTAAGCAGCAATCTGTAAAGATGGGTGTTGGGCTCCTGTTCGTGTGGTTTTTTTGTGTGTTTCTCCCTTTTTGTATTTCAGATATCGTTGTCCTGTGGATTACAGCGGATTCGATGGACTACGTCGATGACCAGCGTGTCTTTATTTGTTTACTATATAGACTTAGTAGTGGAGGCTGTCTGATAGACGGAATCCATTATTAAGTCGGGGCTTAGTGTTTGCCGGTATAAAATGGCTAACGCTAACCCCCCCCCCCCATTATTACCCCTGTACCCAATGCCATCTGGGGTACTGGGAAGAGCCGGGTGCCAGTGGGCCTGGAGCATCAAAATTGGCGCTCCTGGAGTGGGCGGCAGCAGGCTGGTAATATTAAGGCTGGGGAGGGCCAAAAACAATGGCCCTTCCCACCCTGGTGTTACTAGGCTGCTGTTGCTTGGTTTTTAACCTGTCTGGTTATGAAAATAGGGGGAACCCTATGCGGTTTTTTAAATTATTTATTTATTTATTTATTTATTTATTTAAAAAAAAAAAAAGTGTACGGTTCCCCCTTTTTTCATAACCAGCTGGGTTAAAAACCAAGCAACAGCAGCCTAGTAACACCAGGGTGAGAAGGGTCATTTGTTATTAGCCCTCCCCAGCCTAAATATTAGCAGCCTGCTGCCGCCCAGTCCAGGAGCGCCAATTTTGACGTTACAGGACCACTGGCACCCAGCTCTTCCCAGTACCCCTGGTGGCATTGGGTACTGGGGTAATAGTGGGGGGGGGGCGGGGGTTATTGTTGGCCATTTTATACCGGCTAGCACTAAGCCCTACCCTAGTAATGGATTTCGTCTATTAGACTGCTTCCACTACTAATGCTGCGTTTACACGTAACGATTATCGTGCGAATTTGCGCGATAACTGTTGAATTGGAACGATAATCGTACGTGTAAACGCAGCGAACGATCGAACGACGCACGATAAATCTTACATCGTGATCTTTCATCAGGTCAGCAAATCGTCGTTCATCGTACGCAAAAAATTCGCAAATCGTTCCGTGTGAACAGTCGTTCGCCGATTTAACCAATGTGTGAGATAGGCTTAAACGATCGCAAAACGATCGCAGTGCGAATTTTCGTACGATATATCGTACCGTCTAAACGCTTATCGTTATAAAAAAAAAAATCGTAAATCCGACATCGCTAATCGTACGATCGGGCCAATAATCGTTACGTGTAAACGCAGCATAAGTCTATATAGTAAAGAAATAAAGACACGACCCAAGTGAAAAATTTATATTTTTTTTATTTAACAAAAGATTTTTATTAAGTTGTTTGGGTCAAATACAGGCCATACTGCTCAAAAAACATTGAAGTACTGTAAATATAAAGAACAAAAAAAAATTTTTTATTCAAATAAAAACACCCCCACACCCCTTGTTGACCATTTTATATAAAAAAAAAAATCCCAACAACCGCTGGTCATCGATGTAGTCCATCGAATCCACCGTAATCCACAGGATACCGATATCTAAAAAACAAAAAGGGAGAAACACACAAACAGGAGCACAACACCCATCATTCTGAGCAGTGTTGTGCACCTTACAGTATGCAGCATCTTTACAGATTGCTGCTTACAGTGTGGCACCCAAGGGGTTAAAGGAGGATGCATGGTATCCCCCTAACCCTTTTGGGTGCCATACTGAACAATCTGGCCCCCAGGGGGTTAAGTAAGGGTCCCCACTTAACCCCTTGGGGGCCAGATAATGTCAGCAGGGCCGGCGTTAGGGGGGGGCAAGCAGGGCAAATGCCCAGGGCCCCCATCCCCCAGGGGCCCCCTACCGCAGTTCCAGTAGGAGAGGAGAGCACAGAAAGCGTCATGCAGTGTCTGTGAATGATCCCTGGCTACTGCGCTGGGCTGGTGTCTGCTCCCCCTTCCTCCAGCTCCTCTTACTGCACGTGACTTCCTCCTCCTGGTGTGGAGCTGTCGGGACGATGGAGGAGAGGGCTGCCGGGTGAGGATGACAGCCTGCTGCTGCTGCAAGGAACATGAGGGGGATTCACAACTACACCCAGTATGCTAGAGGGGGTAAGTATACTGTACATGTAGTGTGTAATGTGTATGAATGCTATGTGTATGATGTATGAATGTAGTGTATGTTACATGTCCTGTGTATAGTGTATGGACTGGATGGTTTGAATCTGTATAATGTGTTTTCATGGATGTGTGTGTGTATATATATATATATATGTATATGTATATGTATATATATGTGTGTATATATATATATATATATATATATATATATATATATATATATATATATATATATATATATATGTGTGTGTATATGTATGTATATATATATATATATATATAATGGTGTGTGTGTGTATATAAGCACTGCTGTGTGTATAGGAGCTGCAGCCGTTCTCTGGCCTCATCAGTCCTATGTAATTGCTGCAGGTCACCACTAAGGCCGCTGATTGGCTGCAGCTCCTATGTATATAAGGTAATACGGTGTATTTTATTGAGAAAAAAAAATATGGTGGTATTCAGTCCTTAGGTGGTGGTCACTGTATGGCGGTAATATTGGTCTGTATATAGTGTCATTATGCAGTGGTCACTCTTTGGCATTAATATTGGTCTGTATATAGTGTATATATAGTCATTACTGCCATAGATTGACTACCACATAATGACACTATATACAGACCAATATTACCGCCATACAATGACCACCACATAATGACTCTATATACACACTATATACAGACCGATAGTACAGCCATAGAGTGATCGCCACATAATATTGGTCTGGATACAGAGTCATTATGCAGTGGTCAATCTATGGCAGTAATATTGGTCTGTATATAGTATGTACAGTATATAGAGTTATTATGTGGTGGTCAGTCTATGGTGGTAATATTGGTCTGTTTATAGCGTATATATAGAGTCATTACTGCCATAGATTGACTGCCACATAATGACTCTATATACACACTATATACAGACCAATATTACCGCCATAGTGACAGCCACTTAATATTGGTCTGTATACAGTGTATATAGAGTCATTCATTATACAGTGGTCAGTCTATAGCGGTAATATTGGTCTGTATATAGAGTCATGCGGTGGTCACTTTATGGCGGTAATATTGGTCTGTATATAGTGTATATAGAGTCATTATGGGGCAGTCACTTTATGGTGTTAATGTTGGCCTATATATAGTGTGTTTCTTCAATAACGGTATGGAGGTAATATTTGGTCCTGATTATAGTGATTTTTTTATTTTATTTTTTTAAAGCAATTAATATAAATAGTTCTTGTGTTTACACCACTAGCGGCAGTCCCGGCATGTAGCGGCAGTCCCGGCATGTAGCGGCAGTCCCGGCATGTAGCGGCAGTCCCGGCATGTAGCGGCAGTCCCGGCATGTAGCGGCAGTCCCGGCATGTAGCGGCAGTCCCGACATGTAGCGGCAGTCCCGGCATGTAGCGGCAGTCCCGGCATGTAACCTTCTGAATTGAGTATGGGCCCTAATACATGGAGCGAAAATTGTCCGAATCAGGACGCTATCGCTCTGTGAGGACACTGGGGAACGTGATCAGGTAGTATATATCACAGTCAAGGCCTGAGGACACCGGGGAACGTGATCAGGTAGTATATATCTTCATTGTTTACTATATACAGCAAGGATTGCACACATATCACTAATGATATACTGTATATATACACATAGGGGGAGATTTATCAAACATGGTGTAAAGTAAAACTGGCTCAGTTGCCCCTATCAACCAATCAGATTCCACCTTTCATTACTCAGATTCTAAGTAGGTGGAATCTGATTGGTTGCTAGGGGCAACTGAGCCAATTTTTCTTTACACCAGTTTGATAAATCTCCTCCATAGCTTTTGCTGCATCATAAAAGAGCCATGTAGTAGGCTCTCTAAGCGAGCTCCATTCTACTAGATTGGCGCTCACTTCTGCGGAATATCAGGCCGTGTAACACGGCCTTAAAAGTGGCCGTACACTTCCAATAACTGCTGGCTGAACAATCCTTCAGCTGACAATTATCTCTCCCATCCGGTCCCGTCCTCCCCATACACAGAAATTTGGCACATCTGAGTGTTCCTGTGTTCTCTATGAGAGGGGAAAGCCATAGCCATACAGATCTGATGGTGGCTTATCTCTCTGAGAACAAAGAGGTTGGGCGTTGGTTTTCCATCAAGCTCGACCCCCTATGTCCACTGATATCATCTGTCAGAGGACTGTCCAGAGAGCCCCATACACCTTACACTGATGGCCGAACCCACCAGGAGCAACAGGTACCACCAACAAAAGAGTCAAATGTATAGGGACCTTAAATTGTTGCTACAATATTTCAGCATTTGGGACCCCACCTTCAACTTTGCCCAGGGCCACATCTAGTCTAAAACCGGCCCTGAATGTCAGACTGAACCCATACCAGCAAGGAAGGGGTTAAGTGACCCCCCTTCCTTGCTTGGATGGGTGTAGTGCAGGGGGGGGGGAGCTTTCTTCTCACCCTCCGATGTCTTCTATCTTCTCTCTTCGATGGTTCACGGCACACTGAGCTTAGTGTGACAGGATCGGCTCTTTATATGTCCGCATAGCCAATCTAAATGTTTCTTCTAATGTTGCTATTGTGATAAAAAAAAAATAGCATCATTAGAAGAAACATTTGCTGTTTTAATTAAAGTAAAGTATTAATTATTACATTCAGCTGTATTACTGGCAATAGGTATTGCCGGCAATAATAGAGCTTCCTGTAGTAGTTAATGTTTAATTAATAAAACACATTTTCGTTCTAATAAAGTAATTTTTTTTGTTCAATACCTAATTAAAACGAATACATACTTTTGAAATTAAATATACTGTAAATAAATATATATATACATATATTTATTTTTTATTAACAGTATATTTAATTGCAAAAGCATGGATTCCTTTTAATTAGGTATTGAACAACGAAAATAACTTTTTTAGAACAATTTTTTTTTTTTATTAATTAAATATATTAACTATCACAGGAATCGTCATTATTGCCGGGGATCGCTAACCCCGGTAATACAGATTCCTGTAATACTGATTTCATGCTTTCCCAGATGCATTCCAGAGGTGTTTGCATCACTTTCTAAAGGTGTCTTGGACTTGGTGACCTCCAATTCATCGAATCTTGATTTCCAGGTCCCGAGGATTTTTCTCCCATAGACTATAATGGGATTTGATATTCGGTCGAATATTGGGAGCTATTCAAATCAAATCCAATCGAATATTTCACTATTCGCTCATCTCTACTAATAACCTTTGAGAGGCTTGGTTCTGTGGTAAATGGAAATAAAAAAGAATATGGTCACAAACAAGAGAATATAATTGGCTCTTGGCTGTACAGTTCATGGTTTGTTTTTTGATGTAAACTAGTTAAAGTGTCACTGTCATTATAACATTTAAAATCTAAATCAACAGTAGATGTGATATAAAGCAAGTTAGCAGTTTGCATTCATTCATTATTATTATTTATTTATGTATTTATTTATTTGTTCATTTTGTTATCATGCTGAAAAACAAAGTTATACTTATTTGTATCCAGGTGCAGTCTCCAGAAGGCAGATTTTTAGTCTTGTGTTGGTTCAAATAATAGACTAAACCCAGGTCCAGCCAGTACAGAGTCACAGCTCACTGTGTCCATCAATCACATAACTGCCTTCTCTGTGAGCGCAGATGACCGGGACTTCCTGCGTTTAGTCTTTTTTTTTTTTCTTCTTCTTTCTTTCTTTAAAGAGACTAAACACAGTAGGTCCCGTGTTTTCCATAATAAAAAAAAGTCAATTGCAAACATGCTTTATAGCACATCTACTGTTGATTTCAGATTTTGAAAATTTCAACAGCCATGACACTTTGTTTCCTCTTTTTTTTTTTTTTTTTTTTTTTTTTAAACACTGACCAAGTTACATTATGTCATTAGTTTCACTCATTTATATTTTGCAGGGAAGATATTACTTACCGACTTCCGGAACTTGAACAACGTGGCTCAGATGAAGAGAATATGGACTCTGAAACCTCAAACAGCACAGAGAGTTTATTGGACGATCGACCTGTTGCTGTAGAAAAGGAAGGTCAGTATTAAGGTAGTGTGTCCTTTTGTATTACTTCTATATTAAAATATTGCATGCAAAGCTCTTCACAAGCATGACACAGCAAAAAGGATACATTTTTGCATTGGTATCCTAATTTGTGTAAGGAAGGGTTATCAGAGTAAATTCTGATGCAGCAGAATTTTTCTATAGAGGATTAAACAGTTTGCGTTTCAAAGTGTGAATTTCACATGTGAACAACATTGTTACAGATTTCTAAAAATCTGCAGCACCCCATGTTTTGGATATGACATGAATTTTACACTTTGAAATGCAAACTGTTCAATCCACTATAGAAAAATTGTACTGTGACTGAACTTAGGACCGTATTAGACGGCCCAATGCCTCCTGTAAGCGAGTGCCGTTTTGCTTGATCAGCGCTCTTTTACCAAGGCTATTATACTGCTTGATAATCGTTTAGCAAGTGCTGCACAGACATCGTTAGTGATGTTTGTGCAGTCCTTGTCACTGTCATTATAACTTTCAAAATCTAAATCAACAGTAGGTGTGAAATAAAGCAAGTTTGCAATATGCATTTATTTTTTTTGTAATCATGCTGTAAAACAAAGCTAAACTTACCAGAAATCCAGGTCCAGTCTCCAGAAGGCAGATTTTCTGACTTGTGCTGGTTAAAAAAAACAGACATAGGAATTCCGGCCAGTACAGAGACTCATGGCTTTGTATTGTCCATGAATCACATGACTGCCTTCTCTCTGTGGGCGCTCAGATAGCCTGGGATACACAGGACCTCCTGTTTTCTGACTGTTTCCTGTTTTTTGAGAAAAAAAAGGTCAGAAAACAGGAAGTGTTTTCTATGATAACTAAAAATAGCAAACTTGCTATATATCACATCTACTGTTGATTTAGATTTTGAAAGTTATAACGACAATGACACTTAAAGCTGTATACATTACCTCAGCATGGTCCCAGTGTTTTTCTGCCCTTTGCTCTTTTCCTGGAGTCGCTGCTGTAGCTTCAGAGCAGGTCTCTGAACTGACAGGCCACTTTGTCAATACTACAGGTATATAGGACCCCAAAACTATACACTACAGGTATACAGGACCTCCACCAACTATATACTACAGGTATACAGGACCCCAAACTATACACTACAGGTATACAGGACCCCAAAACTATACACTACAAGTATACAGGAACTCCACCAACTATATACTACAGGTATATAGGACCCCAAACTATACACTACAGGTATACAGGACCTCAAAACTATACACTACAGGTATACAGGACCTCCACCAACTCTATACTACAGGTATACAGGACCCCCAAACTTTACACTACAGGTATATAGGACCTCCACTAACTATATACTACAGGTATACAGGACCCCAAACTATAGACTACAGGTTTACAGGAACCCAAAACTATACACTACAGGTATAGAGGACCTCCACCAACTATATAATACAGGTATACAGCACCCCCTCCAACTCTATACTACAGGTATACAGGGCCCCAAAGCTATACACTACAGGTATACAGGAACTCCACCAACTATATACTACAGGTATATAGGACCCCAAACTATACTCTACAGGTATACAGGACCCCAAAACTATACACTACAGGTATACAGGACCTCCACCAACTCTATACTACATTTATACAGGACCCTCAAACTATGCACTACAGGTATACAGGACCCCCAAACTATATACTACAGGTATACAAGACCTCCATTAACTATACATTACAGGTATACAGCACCAACTATATACTACAGGTATACAGGACCCCTGAACTATACAGTACAGGTATACAGGACCTTCACCAACTGTACACTGCAGGTATACAGGACCTCCCTCAACTATACACTACAGGTATACAGCCCCCCCCAACTACACACTATAGGTATACAGCCCCCCCAACTATGCACTACAGATATGCGAGACCCCTAAAAACTATACATTGTGGGTATACAGAACCCCTCCAACTATGCACTACAGGTATACACTAATTCCACTGATTAACTCAGATGAAGCAATACCTTTAGCTTGGCCTCCTGGGCACCTTAGAACAAATCTAATTAACACACTGACACTTTATACCCGGGCAGCGCCGGGTACATTTTCTAGTGTGTGTGTGTGGTTAATGGGGCGGGCTGCAGACAAAATCGCAGCAGGGATGTATATCTCACTGCAGATCCGGCAAGTGTGTTTGTAACCTTAGGGTACAAACACACACACCGAATACGCAGCAGATCTGCAGCAGATTTGATGGTACAGACTTCATGCTGTGTTCAGTTATTTAAATCTAATTTGCTGCGTATCGCAGCAGTAAATACGCTGCGTATACGGTGTGTGTGTTTATACCCTTAAAAGCGTTATGAAAATTATCTGCACTAAATAGCTTATTTTGCATTTAAAAAAAGAAAAGGGTTACTTTTAATGGTAGCACAGACATATGCTGCTTATTTTCAAGATAAAATAGTAAAGTAGTTTTGCATAATTGTATTTTATTTTATTTTTTTTTAAAGCAACTTCTGTGGTGGATGCAGCTATTATATCGCAACCAGTGGTGCAAGCCAGCAATTTGGCAACCAAGGGCCCCATATCTACATTGAATCCTCCTCCAAGTATCAAGCGAAGGCCTTCCTCCTTTCTTGCAAAAATGAGAGGCACAAGACGCAATCCGGTACTGCCAACTGCAAATATAAAGTTACCACCTGGAATAACTAAAGCTTTAGACTACCCTGATGATTCAAGTAGTGTTCAAAGGAGAGAGCAGCCTGGGCGAAGAACTGACAGCATACAGTCTGTTTATGTCCCGGATGGTTCTGAATTGGGAGCCTCTAGAACACTAGATTATGAACCCACCGCCAAACTAATACGTCGCTTCTCGGATCCTCATCTCCAGATCCCCTGTCCTGAGGAGTCCAACCTATGAACAATGAGAAAAAAAATAAATGAAATCATTCCTGGACCTCATGTCAGTTATTGATAGTTGCTGGAAGTAGCTATTTTGGACTCACAGGACAAGAATATCAGTGATACCTGTAGGGGAAGGGGGTGAATTCATTTATATATTTAAACAGACTGCTGCCCCTCACTTGTGTACAACATGCAGTGTTGGGGTGTGTGAATGGAGTAATGAGTAAAAGGAGTGAGTGTTACCCTTTCTACAGTAGTGTAGGAGTTGAGTTCTAATTTAGTCATTCCGGGTTTGTAATATCATAGGACCAAAGGTGTCTTTTTTTTTTTTTGCCTTGTGCACCTGTTACAGTAATATTTTTAAAAGTATATGACAGTGTTTTTAATATTTTGAGATGTGTGCGCATATATACATACATATATATATATATATATATATATATATATATATATATATATATATATATCAAGAGGAGAGCCAAACTATTGAGATGTTCTGTTTTGTTTTTGAAACATTGGGGAGATTTATCAGGCAGTCTTATAGTGAGCAGTCAAGCAGTGAGAATAGTGAGAATGTCTTTTGTTTTGATGGCAGCACAGGCTTACTCTAAGGGGGCATTCACATGCTCTGTAGATGACGGCTGTGTCAGTACAGTAGCGGAAAGATTTGATAAGGTTCAGAACTCCTGGCATCATAATACATGATGCTGGGAGTTCCCAATGCTGGCCCGCAGCTTCACCCCCCATAGCATTTGTGATCTACACATCGTGTGAATGCCCCCCTAAGACTGCTTGATAAACCTTCCCCATTTTCTTTGTAAAAGATGACAGAATGTTTTGCTAGATGCAGTAAAGGAATGTGTTAGCCTACAGATAACTAGTGATGACTTTAGGGCTAGCACTACAGAATGCAAAGGCTACATCATATTTACCATGACACATGAGTAGAAACAACAGCTGCCTTATCAGTATGAGTTATATTTAGTCTTTTTCTATTTGCACATGTACAAATACTGCAGTTCATTCAGTCTATGTGCCCACCCTCAATCCGTCTAAGCACTAATTATTATTTTAGCTGTAGTCAAGTCTACTCCATCTAACTGGCAGCTTTAGCAATCCCATTCTGGTTTTGCAGTTTCCTAATTGTCATATAATTTACCGTATTTTCCGGCGTATAAGGCGACCACTGACTTTTAAAGAGATTGTCAGGGGTTCGCCTTATACGCCGGGAAATGTTAACCCCTGCCTGACCGCAGCCCTGATGCGGTCAGGCAGGGGTTAACTGCAGCTAAATTAATAAAACAACAAACGGTTAACTCATCCGGGCACGTTCCCGGCCTCCGCGCTGAGGATGGGAACGGGTCCAGGTAAGTTAACTGGTTTTTTTTTTTTTTTTTAAATGGTCGTCCCTACAGTGGGGATGCAGCCATTTTTGAGCCCCCCGCCACCATATGGGGCGACCACACCTGCGTATAAGACAACCCCCGACTTCTGACAAGATTTTTCGGGTTTAAAAAGTCGTCTTATATGCCGGAAAATACGGTAAGTAGTCCATTGAATTGACCTATGTTAGCCATAGATAAGGATATACCCCAATACACTGTCTGTTGCATAATTCTCACAATATGAACTGTGGGAAGTATAGTGCACTTCATTATCTTATGCATATCCGACACTGGTAAAAGAAACCACTAACATTGAAGTATTGATGATAAGAGTTCTAACCCAGTGAAGAAAAAATTTGATTTTATTTTGATATTTCACAGTTCTGATGGTACCTTTCCAAATTATTCATTTATGTAATTATCCCTAAGTCAAGAATCACTACAGTTTTCTGATGTCCAAAATTTTTTTGTTCACAAGGTAGTATGTTCTGTATAAAGGCTTTGTTCAACTTTGCAGCCATTTTTTGTATTATCCCAATAAGTCTATAAATGATAAATGAAGCAACTTTTTGGTTTTAAATAAACAATTCCTTCAATTTTGTTACAATGGCTCCTATGCGTCTTTATAGGAGTCAACAACATACAAACTCTGTGTAGTGTAACCTTGCAATCTCATTCGTTCTTACAGGTAATTACAAAATGAAATGTAGTATGGAACATGACTATTAGGAGCGGTTTAATTAAAGCCAATTACAAAGTTGCTTAATTTTATTCTATCTGTGTACATTGTCAGGCCGTGTTCACACATGGCATTTAATGCATGCTTAATTAGTGTTAGCACTATTTTGCTACAATTTTACAATTTTGTGGTAAAATTGCAATATTTTGGCAGAATATAGGCAAAAATATCAAACTTTTATTGGGAATTGTGTAATTAGCGCTAATTATTGCTCATTAAATGCTATGTGTGAACAGAGCCTGAAGGTAGATGTAGGCAATAATTATCTGAGCCAGAAGCAAGATCAAGGTGTCACACAACAATTGCATTTTTGTTCCAAGTCGTTTCAGGAAATCTAAAAATGTTATATTAAAAATTCTGGTAATATTTAAAGAAACTTATATCCATTTATTCAAGCTCTTCTGTTCTTTTCAGAAAATAAACATATTTATTTGAATGTTATAGCTTCAACAGCTGCCTGGCAAGCCCCTAATGAAGAGGCACTGCCGCATGACTACTTGAAGCACAATGAATTTGTTTTGTGCTTTCTTGTTCCCAGAGCCTAAGTTGCCTTTAAAACCATTTTTTAGTTTACATATTGATGTACTCAACACATAGGGGGAGATTAATGAATAGATGTAAATATACACCTGGTGTAAACTGCCCACAGCAACCAATCACAGCTCAGCTTTCAGCTCTGGTAAAATATTCTATTCCTATTCTATATAATATACCTATTCATAAATCTCCCCCATAATGTTGATTAAAGGGGTACTCCGGGCAAATTACATAATTTAACACTGCACTTACAAAGGAAAGTTATAGAACATTGCCATTTACACTCATTAGGACAGCTGTAATGTTACCAGTTTTTCAAAGAATCAAAGTCCCACAGGAAGTTCTGTAGTTCAGGAAGAAGGAAACACATCACGTCTCAGTGCTGTTCCACAGGTGCCATGTTGAGACGTGATGTATTTCCTCTCTGTCAAAGGGAAAACCCGCCCCTCAACACATCCTCTGCCCGCCCTACTCCTCCTCCTCTGCCCGCCCCACTCCTCCTTTGCCCGCCCCACTCCTCCTCTGCCCGCCCAGTTTTACAATACATACTATATTATCTGTCAGGCTCCCTCCTCTGTAAGATCTCAGTCTCCTCTGCTTCTCAGTCATCCTGGAGATCGGCAGCTGCTTGCAGCATCAGATCTCACAGATCTAATAGGAGGCATTTGGCACCCTTTCAATGCCAGATCCCTGCTAGGAGATCACTGGTGTCTGATGCTACAGGATTCTCCTCCAGAATGACTGAGAAGCAGAGGAGACCTCGGACACCAGGTTCAGCTATAACTCATAGTCCAGCAGCTGACAGCAAGCAGCAACATCTTTCTCGAGCTGAAAGGGTTTGTTTCAATGCTCCCTGGAAGATCCTGGCCAAGTTCAAGCTCCTGAAAGATGTTGCTGCTTGCTGTCAGCTGCTGGTCTATGTGTTATAGCTGAATCTGGTGTCCGAGGTCTCTGCTTCATAAGCACAATCACCATCATCAAGTATCAGCATGGCATGATGGTGGGGGTTGTATGTGTGTAAGCTGGAGTTGCAGAGCTTCCAGAACTACTACCACCATCATTGTCTCTTGGACAAGATGCTGGTAGTAATTTTTCAAGCTGTGCAACTCCAGGTTGCACAACCACAACCCTCAGCATCATGCTATATTAAAAGTAGACAATGGTGGCTGTAGTTTTTATTCACTGGACACCCTAATAAGGAACCTGGGTTGTCAGTATTTAACATTACTGTTTGTGTAGGGGACTAAGCTGTGCAGTGGGAGGGGAATAGATGGAGGGAGGCCGGGAATAGAGGAGCTAGGGATGGAGGGCGGGGTTGTGGGCATGTTTGTGGGTGGGAGGAGGAGGTGGGAGGTTTACAGAGGCAGGCCAGGGAAACAAGGCATTGTGGGGGCTGTAGGAATATGCAGCACACAGGCACTGGTCCAAACAGGAAGCTGGAGATGTAATCAGCAGCAACAGAGAACAGTGCAGGGGGCAGCTAGAGCAGCCAGAGTGGGAAGAAATGTGACAGAGGAAGCCAGTAACCATCCCCCAGTGTGTGAGGAGTTTAGATTTTACAGGGGGTGCCTGGAGTACTCCTTTAACTTAGAAGAATACATTGCTTCTAGTACATTCTGCTTCAGAGGTGCATTCACAGTTTTGAGCACACAACTCCAATTTTCCAGCATTCCCTGCATGTATTGCTATTGCTACATTTCTTTGATGATAAGAACCTTCTGGCCTCCAACTGTTGCAAAACTACAAAGCTTTGGCTGTCAAGGTATGATTGTAGTTTTGTAACAGGGATGGGGAATCTCCAGCCCTCCGGCTGAGTAGATAAAATACAAACCCCTCTCAGGGTAGATTCACAAGTAATGAGTTTGCAGTGGATTTCAGGCTACAAGTTTCTCAGCAAATCCACTGCGATACTCATTACCATGAGAGTCTGTAGCCCTGCATTCTCACAGCAGATTTTAATTCTGCTTTAAAAATGTATTGGCCACTCCCATACCTACGGTGCACACCTTTCTGCTTTTCCAGGTCGCAACTCACTGACAGCCCGCTCAGCAATTTACTGCAGTGTCCCAGTGTTTTGCTGAGAGCTGACTGTCAGTGAGTCGGGAGCGGATAAGCATGGTGTCCTCCGTAGTAGTAGTAAAAGAAAGTTGCCACTATATTCATACCATTGCGAGAATGCAAGGCTATAGACTCTAATTGTAAATCTACCCTTAGGGTATTTTCACACAGTATATTATCCTATAGCTGAAAAATACTTCTTGCAATACGTGGTAGAAATTGGTAACAACAAATCTCTGTCACATATTTTACTTGGTGTCATGAACACAGTTTTTGTTGTTTTTTTTTTACCCAAAACAAATGTGCAAGCACTGGTAATGTAAAAACGAGGTGTGCATGTAATGCTTTTTTGCATATTGTGGTCCATAGTGCATACCAAAAAAACTGTGTAATCCCAGCCTTATAATGCCTTGCATTCAAGAGTAATGCAAATTGCAGTAGCTCCCAGAAAATTAGTAAATGCAGCCCTGCAATATAATAACTTAGAATCAATACAAGCGATGTACTGTATTTACAGAGGTACTTGCCTTTTATTGCAGGTTAGTTATACATATATTATGAACATGCACTTTAAAGACTTAAAGGGAACCTGTCACCCCCCCCCCCCCCCGACCCCCCGCTACAGCCCCCTATACTGACCTGATCCCGCCGGGTCCCGCTTCTGGATTCGGTCGGGTCACGTAGATCTCAGCCTCTGCAGCCCGGCGCGTGCGCTGAGAGATGAGTCCAACGCTCATAGAGAATGACGGAGAGATGGACTCACCAGTCATTCTCTATGAGCGTTGGACTCCTCTCTCAGCGCGCGCTCCGGGCTGCAGCGGCTGAGATCTCCGTGACCCGACCAGATCCAGAAGCGGGATCAGGTCAGTATAGGGGGCTGTAGCGGGGGTCGGGAGCCTGTCACCCCGGCACGGGAGGTGACAGGTTCCCTTTAAGGTGTAAGGTGGGTTATTTAGATCAATGCTCAGCTACTATTAAATGCAATAAATTGCTACAATGCTGTTTTGTTACTGGTTCATGATAAATAGTTGGTAATCTAATTTCAGTTAGCTTTTCATGATTTTAAAGGGAATCTGTCAGCTACAATTTCACACTGCTGACACTGTTAGCTGACAGGTCAAGTAGTCACATGGTACCTTCTCATATATTCATTTGTGCCTTCATAACATACAAAGAACGCAGTTTGCTTTAATGGAATGTGTTCAGCATTTTAGTGGTTAGGGGCCACCAATTGTTTCTCATTGTACCTGCATTGTTCACACTTATTTACAGCAAGATGTCAGTTGTCTTGATATTTAGAGATGAGAAAACTTGCCAAAAGTTCAGGTTTGCACAAACCCAAGCGATCAGTATTTGAAGCCGCTGCCTGGAGAAGGTGGATGCAGCTCGAGGACTGCCTGGCAAACATAAATACAACCTATTGCTGTTTCCATGGTTTCCTGGCATTCCCTTAGGCTGCACCCACCTTATTCAGGCAGCAGGGTCAAAATGCCAATTCGGGTTTTGGCTAGTTTGCTCTTCTCTACTTGCTGCAATCCCAAGATGCAGCCCAGGGAAGTGCCCGGTAGTGTGACCCACTAGCTTGCATGGAGAAATCTAGTTTATTATTTTATTATGTCCAATATATTTATTGAAGGCTTTATTACCTTGTAAATGCATTGGATTTTGCTATGCAGATTAATTTGGATTCTACATCGGAATCATCAAAAAACAATTTCCATTGGTTTAATTGGTGTCATTAGAAAAAAGTGACCTGTAATTCCTTGCTTGGAAACCGCATAAGGTAGTCACACACAGATTAACACTTTTAGGCTAGGTTCACACTATGTAACTGTGCGGCTGTATTTTTTATGCGGCTGTAAATGTGCGGATGAAACTCCGGCCGTGGGAAAAAATAGACATGCGGCTCAAAACATGCGGTCATTTACTTGGAAATCTGGTTCAACTAAAAATAACAAATAAAATCTTAAGAAAGTGATGCAAACACCTCCGGATGCATCTGGGAAAGCAGGGAAACAGTTTACATGAATTGCTATTACCGGGGTTTGCGATCCTCTGCACTAATGCCGATGTCTCTCATGGTTAATCTATTAAAATAATAAAACACATTTTCGTTGTAATAAAGTGCCTTTCGTTGTTCACTAATTAAATTTAAACTAATCCATCATTTTGCAATTAAATATACTGTTAAAATAAATATATATATATAAATAAATGTATATTTATATATATATTTTTTGACAGTATATTTAATTGCAAAATGATGGATTCGTTAGAATTAAATTATTGAACAACGAAACTGAATTTATTTCATCGAAAATGTGTTTTATTAATTAAATATTAATTAGTACAGGAAGCTCCATAAGCCGTTAATTCATATTGCCGGCAATAGAGCTTTCTGTACTAATCATCACTTTACTTTAATGAAAACATCAAATGTTTCTTCTAATTATGTTATCACAATAGCATTATTAGAAGAAACATTATAGAATTATATGTGCGCTCAGCTGATTGGCTGATCGGCTCAGCGCACATATAAAGAGCCGGTCCACAGTACAGTGACTTCATTGTGCTGCGGACCAGCGAAGAGGACACATCGGGGTGAGTATAGAGCTCTCCCCACCCCCTCCCCAGCACTGCACCCCTCCCAGCAAGGAAGGGGGGGTCAGTTAACCCCTTCCTTGCTGGGATGGGTGCAGTCTGACATCAGTCTGGCCCCCCAAGGGGTTAAGGGGGATGCAATACATCCTCCCTTAACCCCTTGGGGGCCAGACTGTAAGCAGCGATCTGTAAAGATGCTGCATACTGTAAGGTGCACAACACCGCTCACAATGATGGGTGTTGTGCTCCTGTTTGTGTGTTTTTTGTGTGTTTCTCCCTTTTTGTTTTTCAGATATCGGTATCCTGGGGATTACGTCGGATTCCGTGGACTACGTCGATGACCAGCGGTTTTTTTTGTTTGTTTTTTTTAATAAAATGGTCAATGAGGGGTGTGGGGGTGTTTTTATTTGAATAAAAAAAATTTTTAACTTGTGTCTTGTCTTTATTTCTTTACTTTATAGACTTAGTAGTGGAAGCCGTCTAATAGACAGCCCCAACTTAGTAATGGATTCCTAGTGTTAGCCGGTATAAAATGGCTAACACTAACCCCCTATTATTACCCCAGTACCCAATGCCACCAGGGGTACTGGGAAGAGCCGGGTGCCAGTGGTCCCGGGGCGTCAAAATTGGCGCTCCTGGACTGGGCGGCAGCAGGCTGGTAAGATTTAGGCTGGGGAGGGCCTAAACCAATGGCTCTTCCTACCCTGGTGTTACCAGGCTGCTGTCGTTTGGTTTTTAACCCGGCTGGTTATAAAAATAGGGGGGACCCTATGCGGTTTTTTAAATAAATAAATAAATTAAAAAAAACGCATAGGGTCCCCCCTATTTTTATAACCAGCCGGGTTAAAAACCAAACGACAGCAGCCTGGTAACACCAGGGTGGGAAGAGCCATTGGTTTAGGCCCTCCCCAGCCTAAATCTTACCAGCCTGCTGCCGCCCGGTCCAGGAGCGCCAATTTTGACGCTCCGGGACCACTGGCACCCAGCTCTTCCCAGTACCCCTGGTGGCATTGGGTACTGGGGTAATAATAGGGGGTTAGTGTTAGCCATTTTATACCGGCTAACACTAGGCCCCAACTTAGTAGTGGAAGCCGTCTAATAGACGGAATCCATTACTAAGTCTATAAAGTAAAGAAATAAAGACAAGACACAAGTTAAAAAAAAATTTTATTCAAATAAAAACACCCCCACACCCCTCATTGACCATTTTATTAAAAAAAATATATAAAAAACCGCTGGTCACGGAAGTCCACGGTAGTCCACGCAATCCGACGTAATCCCCAGGATACCGATATCTGAAAAACAAAAAGGGAGAAACACACAAAAAACAAAAAGGGAGAAACACAATAAACACACAAACAGGAGCACAACACCCATCATTGTGAGCAGTGTTGTGCTCCTTACAGTATGCAGCATCTTTACAGATCGCTGCTTACAGTCTGGCCCCCAAGGGGTTAAGGGAGGATGTATTGCATCCCCCTTAACCCCTTGGGGGCCAGACTGATGTCAGACTGCACCCATCCCAGCAAGGAAGGGGTTAACTGACCCCCCCCCCCCTCCTTGCTGGGAGGGGTGCAGTGCTGGGGAGGGGGTGGGGAGAGCTCTATACTCACCCCGATGTGTCCTCTTCGCTGGTCCGCAGCACAATGAAGTCACTGTGCTGCGGACCCGCTAATTATATGTGCGCTGAGCCGATCAGCCAATCAGCTGAGCGCACATATAATTCTAAATGTTTCTTCTAATAATGCTATTGTGATAACATAATTAGAAGAAACATTTGATGTTTTCATTAAAGTAAAGTGATGATTAGTACAGAAAGCTCTTTTGCCGGCAATATAAATTAACGGCTTATGGAGCTTCCTGTACTAATTAATATTTAATTAATAAAACACATTTTCGATGAAATAAATTCAGTTTCGTTGTTCAATAATTTAATTCTAACGAATCCATCATTGTGCAATTAAATATACTGTCAAACAATAAATATATATATAAATATACATTTATTTATATATATATTTATTTTAACAGTATATTTAATTGCAAAATGATGGATTCGTTAGAAAGGGACTTTATTACAAAGAAAATGTGTTTTATTAATTTAATATATTAACTATTAGAGGCATCGGCATTCGGCATTATTGCCGGCTATTTTTGAAGTACTCCGTACGGACTGCCTGTCAATCCACGGCCGCGTTTCCAGCTGCAAACAATGGTCTTGTTCATTTTTTACGGGTCCGTTTACGATCGGGCCGTAGATTCATACATAGTGTACACTGTGCAGCTGTATATCCTATACTTTCCAGCGTACGCATGAACCACCAAAAATACCGCCGCACAATTACAGCCGCAAATACAGCCGCACACTTACATAGTCTGAACCTGGCCTCAAATTGAGCTAATCTGTATTCAAGTTTGTGTTGGATCAAAACGCATATCCTTGAAAAAAAGGGCCTTCCTCAGATTTATGGCACGAAAATCACAACTGCTTTTTCCCAGTTTCAAAATCCATTGTGTGATCAGTATCTTAGAACAAGAATAATGTCTACAGCCTTTTCAGGGCCAGCCTTCTCCAGATGGTATTTAATAAGCAAAGGCGACCTGGGACTATGGCTACTTTCACACAATTTGTATATATGGTCTGTGCTAGAACTCCTAGATCAGAACTCCTGGCATCAACATTGATGATGCAGTGAGCTCCAGAATGGTTGTACAGTAGTGCTCTTTTATCCCCTTATAGAAGTCTATAGGGTAAAAACATCACTTCTGTAGAAAAAAATGCCAAACACAGGCCCTGCTGCGATTTTGGAATACTGAAAAAAATAAAAACCAAACTGTCCTGAAAAAATTTAAATTAAAAAAGGAAAGTGGTATTGTGTTTCATGTTTGACTGTTACCTAACATGTGACCACAGTGTTTTTAACCTGGAAGAACACAATGTGCCAAATTTGGGGTTTTGTTGGAGTTTCTTGGGGGGAGCCTAATCTTAGTCAAGCCTCACTGCCTTGACCCCCATAACCTTAGAGTATGTTCACACTACGGACTTCTCGTAGAAGTTTCAAGTGGCGGCCACGCGGCAGACTACGCTTGAAGTTCTGCCTGTCCCAATGAGTCAATGTATTTCTCAAGCGCAATCCCCAAACGTGACATGTCAATTCTTGGGGCAGTTCGCAGGTTGTACTTGAGAAATAACGAGACAATGGGACAGGGCGGACCGTCAATCCGAGTCCATCACGCAAACTCTACGTGAAATTCTTCGCTTAATTCCGTAGTCAGAACATACCCTTATTCCAGCACCTCCTGGAACCTACTGCTCCGGGCTTCCTGTGACTTCTTGTCAGTGCATGGAATACTTGCTCAGCCAATCAGTGGGCAGTGATTGAGATCAGTGCAAGAGAGTATTCTCCCCCCCCCCCCCCCCCCTTCCATTTTTGAATGCACCCTGGGCACTCAAATATTTTGGATGTCCATAATACCCTTATAAGTCATCTTCTGAATAACAGTCATAATTTACATATAGTACACACTAACTATACACCTAGTATATAGTTTATACATTCAACATCATAACTTATAAATTATTCTAGATCTTCACAGCATTTACAATTAAAGATGAGCAAATCTACAGTAGGAACGTGGTGCTTTGAAGTCTGCTCCACTCTTTCCAGCCCCTCCCTGGGTGCTAGGAAAAGATGGATCCAGTCCTGAGAAACTGGGAGAAGTTTTCCAGGACTGGATCAATCACTTCTCAGCACCTGGGGGGGAGTGGAACAGAGCGAAGCAGACTGCAGATGGGAATGAAATCTCTCAGCATTCCATCCAGTACTAATTTCTAATCAAGACTTCACTTCTCAGAATACAAATCGGCCTAACACCGGACATTGTACAGTCCTTCATTTTAGCTCAGTTATGCTGTTTGATAATGTGTCTGGTCACAGGCTTGTGGACTGTATAGTTGGCAATCTATAGACCTGTGATTGCAGGTGTAGACCATAAGGGAGGGGTGTCCAACTGTGGCCCTCCAGCTGTATTATAGCTGTGCTCCATTCCCTTTAATGGAACTGAGCCTCAAAACCACAACCAAACAGGACAGTAGAGATGCACTCTTGTTTTTCTAAGCCTAGACAACCCCTTTATTAGCTGCACTTTTTTGTTTACAGCTAAGACAATGTTTCCACTCAGAATTTGGGGATGTTTTATTTAAAATGACTTTTTCACTTTATTCTTTTTTGCTGTTGTTGAGTTCTGTGGAATTTTATAAAGTAGCCTTTGTGCAGACAAGCAGTAATGTAAATTTCACGGAATTACTGCAATGCCTTTGTCTTTGCTGATGGCAATTTGGCCACTTTCGAGGAAAAGCTGTATTTTTCCTTGAAATTTGAAGTGACACAAGTGATGCAGACACACAGCATGCAGACCTCCTCCCCCACCTTTCTTTTCCTTGATTTAGTGATGTACAGTGCTGGAGAATCAGCCCTGAAAATTAATCATTCATCATGGGGAGGATGTGGGAGAGAAGAGGTATGCATGCTGCAGCTCCGCATCGCTTCTGTGGCACTTCAACTTTCAAGGAAAAATGCCATTTAATAACTGTGAATGACCGTCAGCAAAGACAAAGGCACCTTTTGTTTTATCTCCCTATTGCCTATCTGCAGCTCTGTACCTGGTATGGACCTGATGGATTCCCTTTGATGGCCATGACCTCAAAAGTAGTAAAACTAAAATAGCTGAAACTAATGCAGAGATTTCAGCAGGGTTTTTTTTGGTACAAATTGATGTGAACATAGCATAATTCAGCAGTTCAACTGTAAAAACTAAAACCATAAAAACAAGCTGGTGAAAAGCCATGTGTGACTTTGTGTATTTTTTTATGTAACCTATAAAAATGCGTTCAGTGGTTAAGAGGCTGAAAAAAGTTGATGCTAAATGCTGTACTTAAAAAAAAAAAATTATAGTACATTTATATTACATTTATAGTACAATGTTTTGTTAAACAGTATAGCTGGTATTAAAAGGAATACATTTCTTTGTCTCATCAGCGTATTATAGGTATATAATTCTGTTAGACCACAGGGAGCAAGTCTTTCATTGCCATTCTCTGCAAGTACTTGGTAAACACATTTGACCTTCTTTAGTGCATGTACTATGCTAGCAGCTAGGTATGAGCAATTTTACAGTAGAAACAAAGCGAATCGCTTTGTTAGGATCGTCTGGCAGTTTGTCAGGCTGCAGGCTTTGAAGTCTGTTCCGCTCCTCCCCGGGTGCTGGGAAAAGATGTATCCAGTCCTGGAAAACTGGGAGAAGTTTCCCAGGACTGGATCTAGATTTTCCCGACACCCGGAGCAGAGAAGACTTCAAAGCCTGCAGCATGACAAGCTGCCAGACGATCCTAACAAAGTGATTCGCTTTGTTCCTACTGCAATTTCGATCATCCCTACTAGCAACATTTAGGCTGGTTTCATATAGGCAAATTTTTTTTTTTTTTTTATGGCACTTTTCACAATGCAGTATGTTTTTGTTTTTTTTTTTCCCTCTGCAAACTGTGGCGTTTCAATGGAATTTTCTTCTGTTCATCTCAAAATCCCCAAAGGCAAAAAAAAGAGCAAACGCCTGAAGTCAAAGCGGCCAAAATAAGAAAAATGTCACAAAAAAAAAAGCTGGGGGCATAATTGCCTATTTTAACAGCTAAATTCAATTACTGTATGTATTGTCACATTGGTCCCCTCTTTATTAGATAATTGACTTCCACTAATTTTGATGATTTTGGAAATGTATGTACACACATTTTTTGTGCTTTGTTTGTCCTCTTAATTAAATATATATATTGTTTATATAGGTTTAAAATCTATATTCATGATTTCATCTCCTCATTTCCTGCTTTGTTTCCAGTACTTTCCTAAACAACTAAAAGGGTCACACAAGATAAGCTACCACTACAGTACATTGAGGTGTAGATAGAAGTAACAAAGACCCATTCTTTGAGAAGGTTATTGCAGTGTTCACAAACTCCGGTCTTCATGGCCCACCAACAGGCCATGATTTGACCATATCCCATGCAAAAAACACCTGTGGCTAGAGATTTACATGCAAAGAACACCTGTGGCTAGAGATTTACATGACAAGTGAATCGCTTCATTTGCTCGACAGTCTGCTTATACGCCACCTGCCTTTGATCTCTGTGCTGCTCCACCACGGGTGCATAGAAAAGCTATATCCAGTCCTGGGAAACTGGGACTGGATCCAGCTTTTCCAGGATCCCTGGGTGGAGCGGCACGGAGATCAAAGGCAGCTGGCGTATAAGCCGACTGTCAAGCAAATGAAGCGCTTCGCTCTTCCGCCCGGCCAATCAGTGTGTTGCCCAGCCGCAGCCACTGATTGGCCGGCGGGAGAGCAGTATGCCGGGACCCTGTGCAACGAGGAGAGGTAATGTATACAGAGCGGGAGGCGGGCAGCAGCAGAAGGGGTTAAGGGGCCATACACGCAACGGTCGTTCAGACAGCTGTGAGTATATAGTGACAGTGAACTGCCAGGACCTGACTGACTCGCAGCCAGATTTACGCTGCGAGTCTGTACGCGTGAACTGTCCGTTAAAGTTGCAGAAGTAAAAAAAAAAAAAAAACATCCTTATAGGCTGTAGCTAAGGGCTGTACCATTACAAAGCAGTGTAAGGGCCCTATTACATGGGGCGATTATCTGCTGATTCGGGGAGATATCTACTGTACCAGTGTAATAAAGACAACGATTAGCCGACCACCTAAAGGCTCTGTAAGGCAGCATCGATTTAGCAGATCGGCACTGGGAAATCGGGCCGTGTAATACAACCCAAACAATTGTTTCAGGTTTAGTTTTAAGATGTAAAATAAAAGTAAATTGGAAAATTAAAAATAACACCACTGATAATTCTTAAAAAATATGTTAAATATGAAAACTTA
This sequence comes from Dendropsophus ebraccatus, assembly GCF_027789765.1. NCBI lineage: Eukaryota > Metazoa > Chordata > Amphibia > Anura > Hylidae > Dendropsophus > Dendropsophus ebraccatus. Next base: position 97,219,864 of record NC_091456.1, read on the forward strand.
ATAATAATTTAAACAATGAGTCTTGGCATGAAAGTATAGCTATTTTACTGCAATTACATGATATATCTGCCGTCAGTAAATAAGCTGGGTCTCTATGGATATTCACACAGCTTTCTATTCTATCTGAAATAACCCCAAGACACCCCTTAATTTATTGTGGTCAAGTCTAAAGTATGTATAAACTGCAATTGTCTGAACTCAAACATAGTATTTCAGTCAATATTTTAGCTGGTAAAAGACACTGGCTGATAGGAAAATTGAGGAAAAACAGGATATGGAAAGTACTTAAAATAATGACATAAAAGAAAAATAAAAGAAATAAATTAATTAAATTAAACTATATTTGCTTTTCCAGGGAAATACATAGTGCTTGAAAAGAGTGCCCCTTTAATAGTGACTTCCTTTTAAGAGTCCCTTTAAGAGCAACTTTGGTACAGTCCTTTAAAGAGCGGCTTTGAGTGACCTATATACTGTCCCTTTAAGACCAGCTTAAGTACTGTCCCTTTAAAAGAGACTTAGGTACCATACTTTGAAAACCAGCTTAAGTACTGACCCTTTAAGAGCAACTTGGGTACCGTCCCTTTAAAAGCAACTTATGTAATGCCCCTTTAAGAGCGACTTGGGTACCGTCCCTTTAAGAGCGACTTATGTTAATGCCCTTTTAAGAGCGACTTGGGTACTGTCCCTTTAAGAGCGACTTATGTAATGCCCCTTTAAGAGCGACTTGGGTACCATCCCTTAAAGAGCTCTTCTACTTTACTGACTGACCTCCGCTACTTATAATGGTAAAGATCATTGCTCGTTTACCATGACAATATTACTCATGTCAGTGAGACAAAATCGTTAAGGACCTTACATCTTCTACATCTTCTATTGGGCAATAGTGGACATGTGACTGTGTGGATGTTGTGATACTGTACATTGACTGAAAAAACCTTAGAGTTTCTATTGACTCCTGTGATTGGCTGTTAGCGTTTAGAGTGTCACCATTATTTCCAATAGGCCATTATTTTCTATGGGAAATTAGGGGTCTTTAAACATAAATTTCTTAAAAACAACAAATCCGGTCGAAACCCAAAATAGATAGCACACCTGTCACCACCGAGAGCTTAGGAATGCAGTTTGAATGGAGTCTGTGCACAAAGTGGTTCGGGCTGTATTATTCGCAGAAGAATAGCTGGAAGAAGAGGAAGAAGAAGAAACAGAAGAAGAATACGCATTACAATATAGTGCTTTTTCATGCACTATAATAAGCATCTACTACTCTTTCATTAAAGCAATATTTCTCATGATGCTTCTGATCTTTCCCCCAACTAACCTATTCCTGTGTCCAGTGGCGTAGCTACCATAGAGGCAGGGTAGGCAGTTGCTATGGAGCCCGTGCAGGAGGGGGGCCCGGGGGAAAAGGTAAGAGCATGTGTCCTTCTGCTTAACCCCTTATGTACTGCAGTGTGTAAGTGATCCAGTGTTTACTTACATGCTGCAACACAAAAAAGGGTTAACAAGCAGAAGACAAAGAGATATCTCCTCTAAAAACCTTTGACCTCTGTTCTCCATCCATTCCATAAAGTAGGAAAATGTGCAGAGGTCAGGGGTTATCAGTGTACCAGCAGTATAGCAGATATCTCCTTGTCTTTTGAACATTGGGTCACTTACACACTGCAGTACATAAGTGGTTAAGCAGAAGGTAGTCTGCTCCTGCACCTATGTATTTAACTATAAGGCTCCTAATGGTCCCTTATAGGTAAAAACAGTGGACTGAAAGAGCAAGCAGCCATTGGCTCTCTGCTCTACCTGTCACCTTAAAATGTTTTGCTATGGGGCCCTGTGAATCCTAGTTACGCCCCTGCCTGTGTCCCTTTGTTTTTGAGTTCAGTTTTTGTTTTAAATTAAAAACACTTTCCTCCTGAACCTTATTTTGTCTTTTAACATATTTAAAGGACAACTCCCATGGGACCCAAAAACAAAACACAGACACCATACTCACCATCCCTCGGGTGATGATCGCCACTTGTTTAGCCCGCTGTCCGTGCCTCCGTCACCTGTTGCGACCGTCCTGCGATGTCTCTCACTACCGGGTCCAGGGGAGAGAAAAGGCTGCCAGTGCGCTTGCACACCGGCAGCCTTTTCATTGGCTGGAGCGCAAGTGCCCCAGCAGCCTTTTCTCTCCCATTCACTTTCCATGAAGACGCCAAGGAGGAAGAAGATCTGGCCCGCCCCCCGGCTCTGACTTCATTGTCACAAGATGTTGCCCGGGAGAAGAGGACGGTGACGGTGGGAGAAGTTATATAACTTTGTAATGTGTGTTAAATAAGCCAAACATTTTTTTCGTGGTCCTTTAAAGGCTTCAGTCATGCCCCCCCCCCCCCCCATCCCTTCTTTCCTGCAGACTATACAGGTTTAAAAACGTGTTCACAAATAAGTAGGGAGAATACTGTAGAGCAGGGGTATTCAACAACTTTTAGTGAAGGTCCACTTACCGGGGTCTGTTGTCAGGTGAAGGTCCGAGCTGAACATCAGTAGGAAACGTGTTTTGTTAGTTTTCACAAACGTTCAACTATTTACATACAGAATTGCTGCTTATTAGTGGGAAAACTGGCATTTTTTTCTCTCTCACCAGCACTTTGATATTAGGTACAAAGGGGGTGACTGCCCTGGTAGTGTATAATAGCCCCCCTGTGCGCTCTCCACCAGTAGTATATAGCCCCCTGTTGCTCCCCCAGTAGTATATAGCCCCCCTGTGCGCTCTCCCCCTGTAGTATATAGCCCCCTGTGCCAGTAGTGGATTAGAATAGGGGCGTTTTGGGCGGCAGCCCGGGGCCCATGACCACCCAAAAAGACATACTATCAGTGGTGTACTGTCTCCTGGCTACACTTCCGCCATGATTTGCAAAAAATCCGTTTTTTATGGCAATTTTTCACAAATCAGGACATCATTACATTATGTATCCTGTACTATAAACACCATGCTAGTGCGGCCATAGTTACAGTGGGGTGGGGGGGGAGGGGCCAGGCTTGGTGAACAGCCCGGGGCCTATGGTAAAGTTAATCCGCCCATGCCCTGTGCGCTGTCCCCCAGTAGTATATTGCCCCCTGTGAGCTCCCCCCAGTAGTTTATAGCCCCCCTATGCGCTCTCCCCCAGTAGTATATAGCCCCCCTGTGCTTTTCCCCTGTAGTATATAGCTCCCCCTGTGCGCTCTCCCCCTGTAGTATATAGCTCCTTGTGAGCTCCCCCAGTAGTCTATAGCCCCCTGTGCGCTCTCCCCCAGTAGTATATAGCCCCCTGTTGCTCCCCCAGTAGTATATAGCCCCCTGTTGCTCCCCCAGTAGTATATAGCCCCCCTGTGCGCTCTCCCCCTGTAGTATATAGCCCCCTGTGCGCTGTCTCCCAGTAGTATATTGCCCCCCTGTGAGCTCCCCAGTAGTATATAGCCCCCCTGTGCGCCCTCCCCCAGTAGTATATAGCCCCCCCTGAGTGCTCCCCACAGTAGTATATAGCCCCCCTGTGCTCTCCCCCTGTAGTATATAGCCCCCCTGTGCGCTCTCCCCCTGTAGTATATAGCTCCTTGTGAGCTCCCCCCAGTAGTATATATCCCCCCTGTGCTCTCCCACTGTAGTATATAGCCCCCTGTGAGCTTCCCCCAGTAGTATATAACCCCCCGTGAGCTCCCCCCAGTAGTATATAGCCCCCCAGTGAGCTTCCTTCAGTAGTATATAGCCCCCCTGTGAGCTCCCCCCAGTAGTATATAGCCCCCCTGTGAGCTCCCCCAGTAGTATATAGCCCCCCTGTGAGCTCCCCCCAGTAGTATATAGCCCCCCTGTGAGCTCCCCCCAGTAGTATATAGCCCCCCTGTGAGCTCCCCCCAGTAGTATATAGCCCCCCCTGTGAGCTCCCCCAGTAGTATATAGTGAAGAAGAACAAACTGGATTCCTTCAGCTCACGTAAAATCATTCAATTTTTATTTCAGTAATTCATTAAAATGACAGCCGACAGCCTAACCTGGCCCTTAATCATGGCATCTAAATAATGTTACAAGACAAACATAGTATTAGTGTATGTACATACAAGGTGGTTAAAAACTACACATAACAAGATATTAGTAACAAAAAAAGGAATGGACAACAACATGCTGCTGTGTGTATATCTGATGCTTAAACCATAATATGTCCTGCCTGTATATGAGGCTATATATAAGACAACCACACTCCAAACAATTTACGTGGTATAGCATGGGCTCAACAGCAGTATAAATGAAGTAATACTCAATACAACATAGAGAAGAGCTCTGTCCAATTATATGAAAGACATGTGCCACACTCTCATTAAATACCTTTGGTCTGTGCAATCACTGGGAAGGGAGGATAGTCTCTACCATATTTAGAAAGTCCCCAAGAAACAGGGAGTCTCTGTAATAGACAAATGGAGTGGACATATGATGTAAACATAAAACAGTGGTACCTAGTATGCAGTGAAAGTTATGGATCCTATATAAAACAGATTATATAGAGGGAAGCATTTGTGATGCAACTCACCTATGGGACCAAGACAACAGGGGAAGCGCAGGTGGCGCTGCATAGAATCGCAGCGTGTGAGGTGGATAGGTCTGCGTCCGAATTAATACCCGGCAAGACCGGAAGTGACGACAAGCGTCACATCCGGTTAGTGGAACGCAAAATGCGTGTCACCGAGAATCGCAAATCTAGATGGATTACCAGTGGCGCGTCACATCCGGTTGGTGGAACGCAATGTGCGTGTCACCCAGAATCACAGATCTGGATGGGTTTGCCAGCTTGGAGCGCATCACTAACGAATCTAAACCCTAAATGAAAACAAAAATCTAAACCAGAAAAAGGGGGAATATTAAAGTGGATAAATAGATCTGGGTGCATGATGGATATTAGACTGCGGTGTAAGTTGACTGGTGATTGAAGAAAGCAGTGCAGAAATAGCAGCAGGCGCATAAATGCATAAGGCACGAAAAATGATATGATTACCCGCTTATTAGTATGTTTTCTACCTGTCCATCATACAAAAAAAAAAAAAAAAAAAAAAAGAAGAAAAAGGACATAGAAATAAAGCAGAACAGAGCAAAATAGAGAAACAGAATAGCAATAGTACAAACATAAAATAATGACTACATAAATATAAATGGATAGGTAAACATCTACATAAAAATAAATGAAGAAACAAATGAAAAAAAATGGAAAAAAACAAATAAAGATGAAATATAGTATTGAATAAGAAACAAAGATAGAAAATAACATAATATGTTAACCTAAGCGCCATCCACAATGAGGTGGATCAGAATGGATAGAAAGTTAATACAAAAACATTAGATCACTCCTGATATTAAGACCAAGAGGTGATCGTGTGCCCAATCTAAAGATCCATTCTGCCTCTTTTCTTAACACTTTTTTCCTCCAATCTCCCCCTCTCCTTGGTTCTAGAACTCTGTCTATGGCAAAACAATTGAAGGAATTTAAACTACCATTATGGGTGGTACAGAAATGTCTGGCAGCTCCAGAGAGTTGTAGACCCGCATTTTTTATGCTATGCACATGTTCTGCGATACGGACCTTAAGCTTTCTAATCGAGCAGCCTACATACTGTAGGTTGCATTCTATACACTGTATGATATAAATAATGTGATCCGACTTGCAACTTAAATGGTGGTTGATGTTGAAGGACTTAGCCATGTCACTAGAGTGAAAAGTGGTATGTGCTTCCGTGTATCGACACATACCACACCGTGGTTTACCGCATGGGGTAAAACCTGCTTGTTTGTTAGGTCTAAGGCTTCGAGTGTGTTTGGTGCTAATAAATAAGCTCGGAGAAAGTAAGCTGCCAAGCGAGGGTCCCCTTCGGGAGACAAAGTGGCAACCTTCATCTAATACCCTTGCTAGGCCCTCGTCTTGTCGTAAAATGCCCAGATGTTTCTGTACAATGTTTTTGACCTTGGTAAATTCCTTACTAAAAGGGGTACAAAAGTAAACTACTTTATGGAATCTATTGCTACGGATTCTTTTCCTGTCACTAAGAAAATCATTTCTGGACTTATTCGTTGCTATGTTTCTGGCTCTGTTAAGAGTGAGTGACGAGTAACCTCTGTCCCTCAGTCTCTGTTCAGTGTCATGTAGTTGGCGTTGTGTGGCCTCTGGGGTGGAACATGCTCTGATTGATCTGATGTATTCGCCTACCGGTATGGATTGGATAGTGTGTTTAGGGTGCTGACTGGTGGCATGTAAAACCGTATTGCCTGCCATCGGTTTCCTATACATGGCAGTGTCTACTTTGCCAGTTACGGGATTGCCTGTAAGTTTAATGTCCAAAAAGGATATCTTAGTGTTTGAAATTTCATGTGTGAAATGCAGATTAAATTCGTTTCGATTGAGCATCGCAACAAAGGGTGGTATGGACGACACATCGCCTGACCACACAATAAGTATGTCATCGAGGTATCGCCCATACCATCCAATGCTGCCTCCAAACACATTACGATCAGAATAAACAAACTCCTCCTCCCACCAAGCCATCACCAGATTTGCTAGAGAGGGTGAAAATTTGGCCCCCATCGGTGCACCTACAAGCTGTAGGTAAAAGACTCAAAAGAGAAGTTATTGGAAAGTAGATATTTGAGTGCCTCCAGAATAAACTCGCAAAGGTCCGCCGTGTAGGGACTATATTTGTACAGGTGATGTGCCACTGCTGTTAAAGCAATGTTGTGTGGAATTGAAGAATACAGAGCAGTGACATCGCATGTTAACCAGGTATAGTTTTCATGCCATTTGAACTTGTCAAAAACACGGAGGACCTCTTTGCTATCACGTATGTATCCCGGAACTCTAACTACTAGAGGTTGCAGGAGGGAATCAACCCATGTGCATAGGTTCTCATTCAGAGAGCCAATTCCTGCAATTATGGGCCTGAGGGGGGGGGGGGGGGGGGGGGTAACAATCCCTTATGGACTTTTGGGAGTCCATGGAAAATGGGCATGATGGGATTTTCTGGTACCAAAAACTTGGCTTCCTTATCTGAAAAAAAGCCCTCATTGACACCATGGTTGACCAGGGATGTGAGTGCTTTACTGCATTTAATGGTAGGGTCATTGGTGAGAGTTTTATAAGTATGTTGGTCGCCAAGGACAGCAAGCACACACTCTTTGTACAATGTGCTGTCCATGGCGACCACCTTACCCCCCTTATCTGCAGAGGTATTAACACGAGACAGGTCATTCATTTGGCTTTGGGCGGGCGTCCTCTCTTTTTGACGTCTGTGTTTGCGTCCCGCCCGCCTTGTGCGTTTTTTGTCGGTTGAGGTTGATTAGAAGATCCCCAGGAGGTGGACTGGTTTCCCCTCGTCCTATTCTCAACTCTAGCAGGGGATCTGAAGTCAGAGTCAGAAGACTCTGCTTCAGTGGTGGAAAAAGTTACTTTCTGATGATCTCTCCTACATTTATTGTAGGATGATCTCCTCTTATTCCTCATAATTGACCTTGGGGTGTTTGAATTACCCATCTCTCTCCAGCTATACACTTTACTATGTTTATAATCGTCCTAATCTCTGGAAAATTTAGTTTTTTTGATGGCAACAATAGAATCCTCGAGTTTTTTTAAAGACTCTCGCATTCTCTTGTTGAGATCCTCATAACCTTGTAAGGTTGTGAAAGGGGAAAGATCTTTCTGCACTTCGTCTAGTTCCACTTTTAAATTTGTTAATCTTTTGCCCTCATATTCCACAATAAGGTTAATTATTTTATTGGAACATTCTGTCATGGCTTCTTCCCATCTAGTTAAAAAAGTCTTATCGAATGTAAAGGTGGGTTTTTTGTATATCCTAAGCCCTCTCGGCGCCACCTGCGCTTCCCCTGTTGTCTTGGTCCCATAGGTGAGTTGCATCACAAATGCTTCCCTCTATATAATCTGTTTTATATAGGATCCATAACTTTCACTGCATACTAGGTACCACTGTTTTATGTTTACATCATATGTCCACTCCATTTGTCTATTACAGAGACTCCCTGTTTCTTGGGGACTTTCTAAATATGGTAGAGACTATCCTCCCTTCCCAGTGATTGCACAGACCAAAGGTATTTAATGAGAGTGTGGCACATGTCTTTCATATAATTGGACAGAGCTCTTCTCTATGTTGTATTGAGTATTACTTCATTTATACTGCTGTTGAGCCCATGCTATACCACGTATATTGGTTGTCTTATATATAGCCTCATATACAGGCAGGACATATTATGGTTTAAGCATCAGATATACACACAGCAGCATGTTGTTGTCCATTCCTTTTTTTGTTACTAATATCTTGTTATGTGTAGTTTTTAACCACCTTGTATGTACATACACTAATACTATGTTTGTCTTGTAACATTATTATTTAGATGCCATGATTAAGGGCCAGGTTAGGCCCGAAACGCGTCGGCTGTCGTTTTAATGAATTACTGAAATAAAAATTGAATGATTTTACGTGAGCTGAAGGAATCCAGTTTGTTCTTCTTCACTGTATATACCCCGGTATCCAGGGGATACACCTTCGTGCTCTGTCACTCCTATTCAAAGAAGCACCATCCATTCTGCTGGGCGCTGACCACCATTTCTACGTTTTGTTTTCCCAGTAGTATATAGCCCCCCTGTGCTCTCCCCCTGTAGTATATATCCACCCCCCCATGCGCTCTCCCCCTGTAGTATATAGCCCCCTGTGAGCTCCCCCCTGTAGTATATAGCCCCCTGTGAGGTCCCCCCAGTAGTGTAGCCCCCCTGTGCTCTTCCCCTGTAGTATATAGCCCCCTGTGAGGTCCCCCCTGTAGTATATAGCCCCCCTGTGCGCTCTCCCCTTATAGATGGCCCCCAGACAAAAAAACTGAAAAAACAAACCACAACTCACCTAGCACCTCGCTCCCCGCTGCGACTGTCTTCTTCTTTTCTCCTGTCGGCCCGGCCCCGGCTGATACGTGCTCTCTGGGGACGTCACGGGGATTCCCCAGCAGAGCGCGCACCCGGAAGTTCAGGCCGGCGGCATACACTGAGGTCACTGATGCGCGCTCTGCTGGGGAATCCCCGAGACGTCCCCAGAGAGCGCGTATCAGCCGGGGGCTGGACCGACACTGCCCCCGGCCTCACAGGCGTACTGAAATCTAAAGACCGGATCCGGGCGGTTAGGAGGTCTGACCAGGGGACCGGACAACTGGCCTCCGCGGTCCGGGTTCGGACCGCGGTCCGCCAGTTGAGGACCCCTGCTGTAGAGGGTAGGGATAGTGCCCCTATCAACTAGAAAACTATAACCCACAAAGGGCCATGAGCCCACAAAAATCCTCTATTCTTACCCACTGAAACTTAGCTTTTACTCATTACTCTAAAATAAGTAAAATGAGTGCACACTGTTAAGTTAAAATTTTGTCCACTAGATGGCGCCAGTACACCACTATAATATTTGTTAATGAATCATTCCCAATGTTTCTAACCAGAATGTTCTTGTCAGAGACGTGAGATGGTTATACTGTAATACAATATTTAGGTGTTGATGTTATCACTGTTCGGGGGAGAATAATGCTACATAGATATGCGATAGTAAGCATCAGTATAGTACTGAATATATGCAACCATTTCCATCAGTGACGCAGGATGTATAATTTATTGCTACTGTCCACATGAGGTAATAATAATGCAACTGATTTTGCAGCACTTTACATAGTTAATCAGTTTTGGTCCATGACCCCAATAGGACTCACAATTAGAAATGCGTGAACCAGATTAATTTTGCTTCATATGAAGCAAAACTGATCTGCACTCGTATCCCTCTGGCTGCCGACTCTGTGCTGAGGGAGGATACTGTTCAGGGACCGCCTGGAAAACATATCTGTATCCATGTGGTCCCCGAGCAGTATCCTCCCTCTGCACAAAGTCGGCAGCCTGAGTGCAGATTAGTTTTACTTCATGCGGAGTCAGTATGTGTATAGACCTCAGTAAATTAACAAAAATTGTAAATGCCCCAATCAGGCATTTGTTCAGGTGACCTGGTTAGTAGAGAGTGATACTAGGTATACTCAGACAGATATAACATTCAACAGTAAAAGTGGCCGAACCATAAGCTTACTGCTGGCGTCACTGGTAGTCAGCGCATAGATATGTGTAGTCATCGATCAAGTCAGGCTAGTTCATGCTGTTGGGTCACCCATCCATCTGCAAGAAACTGCTTTTGGTATACAGATTCAAATTCTTAAGGTGTCACTGTCTTTATAACTTTCAGAATCTACAGTAAATCAACAGTAGATGTGAAATAAAGCTTTGCAATTTAAATTCATAATTTTATGTTGTTATCATGCTGTAAAACAAAGCTGAACTTACTAGAAATTCAGGTCCAGTCTCCTGAAGGCAGTGTTTTAGTGTTGTGCTGGTTGAAAAAAAACTAAATAAATGAAAAAAGACTAAATACATGAAGTCTGACCTGTACAGAGAGTCAAAGCTCAATGTGTCCATCAATCAAATGACTGCCTTCTCTTTGTGAGCGCTCAGATGACCTTAGATACACAGGACTTCCTGTTTTTAGACTCTTTGAAGTGAAAAAAAAAAGAGTCAGAACACAGGAAGTGCTGTGTTTTTCCATCATAACAAAATATATAAATAAATAAAATAATGAATGTAATTTGGAAACTTGCTTTTTCACATCTACTGTTAGTTTAGGTTTTAAAAGTTATAACGACAGGTACAATTTAAGTCTTTTCTGATTTTATGATTTTTGCATTTTTGTAGCCCATCTTTGGACCAGTTCTGTCTCTTTGTAGGTGAGGTCTAGAGAACTAGACACAGTATCCCAGATGTGATGTCACTAGAGCTCTATACAGTAGTATCATAATCTCCCTCTTCCTACTGGTTATAGCTCTAGCTGTACAGACCAGCATATGAGTTGCTTTTCCTCCTTCCTGGTTGTACTGGCATCTTATTTTAAAACAGAAATCACTACCCCTAAATCCTTCTCTTCTGAAGTCTTTGCCAACACAGAACTACTGATATGGTTGGATAGAGGATTCCTTCTTCCCAAGTGCAGTATTTTACATTTTGAAACATTGAACTGCAGTTTCCATTGTTTGGACCACATATCTAGTAAAGCTAAATCATTTTCTATATTACGGACACCTCCAAGAATATCAACCCTATTGCAAACTTTTGTGTAATCAGCAAACAGAAAAACCTTACCTACCAAATTCTTAGGTGATTCAATATTTTATTTTTATTTTTTAGAAGTGTTTCCATAATTTTAACTACTTTAGATGTTAAGCTAACTGGCTTGTAGGTACTAGCCTCTTCTGTACTACCCTTCTTGTGGATGGAAATAAGACAAGAGGAAAAAAGGATCCGGGAGGATCAATGAACAATAGTAACATAATGCATCAGAAGGTCCGAGGTATGGATGGACCAAAAGAACAAAGAATGTGGTTTACAATGTAAAGTATGAGTTATTAGAGATGTATTCATTCATAAACAGGCAGGAAAAGGGGGGTTTGAAACATAAATAAGTAAATGAATGAATGTTTATAGTAATAACAGTGTAATCAAGTCATATGCAGCTGCAAGCTCCTGCTGGCTGCTAGAGAGAGTGAGCATTCAGTATCCTAGTAACAGGAGGCGGGCCCCGAGTGGTATGCTCAGATTTCTGGTCACATGATATGGAGAAGCCAATGGAGAACAAACAAAGGGATATAGCAGAGCTGGTTCAAAGTAGTGGGGAGGAGTAGGTAAGCAACTGGACTGAAAATGAATAAAAGCATTCCAGTAGGCAGGGATACTATAGAAAGAACCCAAGGGCTTAAAATCTTTAGTTGCTCCAGACTGCTGGCTGGGACTTGCAGGGCAGCTACCACGATTTTAGCAGCACACTGTGGTGATCGGCTGCTGGCAGAAAGGGGACAGCAGGTGTTGCATACAGACCCCCCAAAAAGTTCTCAGTACTATTATATTTTTTTGTGGCTGGTGCTGCTGCTGTACATTTTATTGCTGTGATTTGTAGCACAGCTGCATAGAACCTCACTGCTCATTGTCCTGAAGATGCTGCCCTATCGGCTGGTAGAGACAAAGGCTTTTAGGAACCTCATGGCGGTGGCTGTCCCTCGGTACTCTGTCCCCAGCCGCCATTACTTTTCACGGTGTGCCATCTCAGCCCTACACCAGCGCTTGTCAGATAACATTATCCGTGCCCTGATCAGAGCGGTCAGTGACAAGGCGGGCAGGGACACTATATGTCCCTGACGACACAAGGGGTTAAGGCTGGGAAAGGGTCTGAGCCTAGTTCCGCTCATGTGCTGCCCACACCGATGATTGCTGGGCCCACCTTGGTCGTGGTCTCTTATGATTTGTATACCTCTTTCTCCTCCTCTTCTTCCTCCTCCTCTCTATTACCCTCCAGGAGCACGTCGCCTCCATTTCATAGAGCTAGCTGCATCAGCACTGCGGTGGGTAAGCGCCAACAGGCGGTGTTGAAACTGCTGAGCTTAGGCGACAAGAGGCACACGGCCCAGGAGCTGCTGCAGGGCATCACGGCGCAGACCGATCTTTGGCTCGCGCCGCGGAACCTCAAACCAGGCATGGTTGTGTGTGACAACAGACGGAACCTGGTGGCAGCTCTGCAACTCGGCAGCCTCACACATGTGCCATGCCTGGCCCACGTGTTCAACCTAGTGGTGCAGCGGTTCCTTAAAACCTACCCGAATTTGTCTGACTTGCTCACCAAGGTGCTGCGCATCTGTGCGCATTTCCGCAAGTCAACCACGGATGCTGCCACCCTTAGGGCAGTACAAATGCGCTTGCAACTACCAGCTCACCAACTGCTGTGTGACGTGCCCACGTGGTGGAATTCCACCTTCCACATGCTAGCCAGGGTTTACCAGCAACGCAGAGCCATTGTGGAATGCCAGATGTTAACCTCAGCAAGAAGCGGTAGTCAGGTCAGTCAGCTTCCTCTTATTTACAAATCTGCTTCAAACCTCCCTGCTCAGCCTGAAATCTGAGACTTTGCCTTCGTCTCAAGAGACGGGGGAAGAACATCCGCCGCTAGATAGCCAGCCCACCCTAACGTCTGTATCTCAGCATGAAGTAGAGGAGGAGGAAGAGGAGCAGACTACTGCTGCGACTGAAGAGGGTACCCATGCTCAATCCTTAGCTGTTGAGCGTGTATAGCCTGAAGAGAAGGAATTGCTGGAGTAGTTGGAGGACGAAATTGAGAGTCAGCCTATTGAGGAGGGGGAATTCTTGTGTGTTGGGACTCTGGCGCACATGGCTGACTTTATGTTACACTGTCTTCGGTACAAACAGAACTTTTCCACTCTCATTCCTGCTGAGGAAAGCAGTACGAGAGTGAATCAATATCGACAGGCCCTGGTGCAGAAGCTGAAAATGTACTTCTCATCTGACACCACTAGTGCCAGAGGACGTAAGGAGAGGAAAGGTGGAGCAGGCAGCTTGTCAAGGGCCAGGGGAACACTCTCCAAGGCCTTTGACAGTTTCATGGCAACCCAGCAAGACTATGTCACCCGTCCCCAGTCTAGACAGAGTAGGGGGGAGGCCTTCAGAAAGATGGTGAGGGAGTACCTTGCTGACCATACCAAAGTCCTTCCCGATCGCTCTGCTACATACAACAACTGGGTTGCAAAGCTAGATATGTGGCCCGAACTGGCTTTTTACGCCTTGGAGGTGCTGGGCTGCCCTGCGGCTAGCGTGTTGTCAGAGCGGGTCTTCAGTTCAGCTGGTGGCATCATCACTGATAAGTGCACCCGCCTGTCAACTGACAGCGCTGACAGGCTGACGTTTAAAAAAAATTAACAAAGCCTGGATTTTACCTGAATTCAACTGTCCACCCAGGAAAAGCAGCTCAACATGAGGATTCTTGGTATATCCTCTCCTCCTCCTCCTCAGCCTATTCTTGTTCAGCCATGCTGTGTCTGGGATAATTTTTGGGAGGCTCACCTGCTACCGCTTCTACCTTGGTCACTCTGTCATCATTGCCATGCTGTCTCTGGCATAATTTTTGGGAGGCTCATCAGCTACCGCTTCTACCTGGGTTACTCTGTCCTCACTGCCATGCTGTGTCTGGCCTCATTTTTGGGAGACTCACTCGCTACCTTACTTTTAACCCTTTGAGGACCAGGCCCAAAATTACCAAGTGGACCGTGAAAATTTTGATCTTTGCGCTTTCGTTTTTCCCTCCTCCTCTAGCACTTTCAGTTTTCTATCTACAAGGCCATGTAATGGCCTATTTGTTACAGGAATAGTTGTACTTTGTAATGGCGCCTTTCATTTTACCATAACATGTATGACGGAATCCCAAATATATTATTTATGAAGATATAAATAGGTGAAATCGTAAAAAAGAATGCAATATGGTAACGTTTGGGGGGTTCCTGTGTCTACGTAATGCACTACATGGTAAAAGCGACATTATACTAGTATTCTATAGGTTAGTCCGAACACAACCATATGCAGGTTTACACAGATTCTCTAATGTTATATATATTTTTTTTAATGAAATCCTTTTTTTTGGCAATTAAATATTAATAAAATGGGCCTATTGTGACGCTTATAACAGTTTTATTTTTTCCCCTACAGGGCTGTATGGGATGTCATTTTTTCCGCCATGATCTCTAGTTTTTATTAATACCATATTTGTGAAGATTGGACGTTTTGATCACTTTTTATTAATTTTTTTTTAATATATAATGTAACATAAAATTGGTAATCCGCGCACTTTTTCCCCTCTTTTTGTGTACTCCGTTCGCCGTTCGCAATGATGTTTGTTATATTTTAATAGATTGGACAATTACGCACGCTACAGTATATTATATGTTTATTTATTTATTTGTATATGTTTTATTTATAGAATTGGAAATGGGGGTGATTTAGACTTTTATTTGGGGAGGGGCTTTTGGGCAGTGTGTTGGTGTTTTTAACTTTTTTTTTATACATTTTAAGTCCCTTTGGGGGATTTGTACATTGATTACTTTTATTTTACACACTGATCACTGCTATGCCATAGGCATAGCATTGATCAATGTTATCGGCGCTCTGCTCATTGAGCCTGCCTGTGCAGGCTCAGTGACCAGAGCGCCGATCGGACCGCACGGAGACAGGTGAGAGACCTCCGGCAGTCCGTTTTACCGATCGGGACCCCCGCAGTCACACTGCGGGGGTCCCAATTGGTAAGTGACAGGGGACTCCTCCTGTCACACTTAAATGCTGCGGCCGTGGCGTTTAAGGAGTAACTGTAGCGTGCTTACTAGGATACTGAGCGCTCCGGAGCGTGCTTCATAGCTCAGGACCTACTGGTACGTCCAGAGTCGTCTGGGGACAGACTTCCAGGACGTACCGGTAGGTCCTAGGTCGTCTAGGGGTTAATGGTTCGCTGTTTCCTCACTGCCATGCTGTGCCTGGCATAATTTTTGGGAGGCTCAGTTGCTACCTCACTTTTAATGGTTCCCTGTGTTCTCACTACCATGCTGTGTCAGGCTAAATTTTGGGGTGTTAATACAAAAAATAGTTCCAGAATGTGGGAAGACATCATTTAATGATGTAAATCATATATTTTAAATCAATTACCCCACACACTATGTAATCCAAATGTAACAGGAAAAACTCAAAATAACTATAATCTACCAAAAGCACAAATGAGCGTTCTTCCCTTTACTGAAAAATATTAATCTTTATTAATAAAACCATGATTGAACAATTATATGCATAAAAATGAGGGAAAGATGATGCAATAGACCAGGGCACAAAACAGAAATGGAATATAGGACTAATTATAAAAGTAATACATTTATGATTCAAAAAATAACAATAAGTGAGCACGGACCAGTCAAATTATGTAAAAAGTATCAGTAGGTCTATATAATCGGTGCACAGCCACTATATTCACATGTAACCAGACACAAACCGAGACTTGTAAACGTGACACTCATTATTACCGGAAGCCCATATGTACAAGAACACACATCATGAATCATAGGAAGAGTTGTAAAGTCTTACCCATACTGCTGTTCCCCTGGTACACCCCGACGCGCGTTTCGCAGATGACCACTTTATCAAGGGGCATAGTTTATTGCATGTGCCCGCTATACTTATAGTCGAGTCCCTATTGAGATCATCCAAGGGCTTCCGGGATGCCGATGCTTGCTTCCGGTCGTCGGCCGGCATGTTACGATTTACCACTTATATAAAGGAGAATATATCACAAAAAAAACAAATCTTGGAATCACAAGAATAAGTAAAAGCATTCCAAAGTTATTAATACATAAAGGGACACGTCATATTTGAAAAATTTGGCTGTCATAAATGCCAAAACTGACTGTGTCCCCTAAGGGTTAAATGGCCTTTGTCCCCTATCATCTGTGGTATAGTGGGGGGAATATAACACAACCCCCCCACACACACCCGCGCGTGCGCACTATTGCGCTGATCCCAGCTCGGCAATCCATTGCTCTGAGCTCCATCAGGCCAGGAAGTCTTTTGTACTAATATAAAGTATATTTCACTACCTATACACAGTATATTTCTTACGTACTTCACATTGTGGTCTCTGGCAGGTTCTTTGTGGACTCCAGATGCTGGGGCATCCTTATTCCCATCTACTATTAGCATGGTTCCACAATGAATGTGTCCGCATTAGTGATGAGCGAGTACTAAAATGCTCGGGTACTCGTCACTCGAGTTGAATATCTCCCGATACCCGAGTGCTCGTTTTGAGTAATGAACCCCCTTAGTCAATGGGAGACTTGAGCATTTTTGCAGGAGACTCAAGTTCGTTAGAGGGAAGGTCGTTTGAAAACCTGTCATCCTCAGAAATTGATGGAAACACAATGGAAATGGACAGGAAACAGCAGGGGCAGCATGTATGCATGCCTCTGAGTGTCATGAATGCAACTTTGGCGCAGTACTCGGTGCGTAAGGTACGACCGAGACTGCGATTTTGGCCATAATCTTCTGTGTTTTGTTTGCCTTGTTTTTGCCCTGTCTGAACTGTGTCTTATTTCTTCTGGTCTGCTAATTGTTTTCCCTGCCCCACCCGTGTCTGTGCTTCTAAGCTTCCCTGGTCATGTAACGGTTAACCTGCCTTTGCCTCAGTGATTGACAGCTGGTCCCTCCTATCATCTTCTGGACTTGGTTCCTGGTGTCCTATTTAAGATTTCTGTTTCTGCCTGGGCCTTGCCGGATATTGACTTGTCTCTGCCTGCTTGTGGTTCTGTTTCTTTGCTTCTCCTGATTTCTGCCTTGTATCTTTTGACCTCGCTTGCTTGCTGCCTGCCCCCGACCATATTGCCTGTTATTTGACTACTCTTTTGGATCCTGATTTTGTACCTTTGCTGCCAGACCGTTGTGACCCGGATTGCTGACCATTCTTTATTGTGTTTTGTCTGTCTGTCTTGTCTTTTTGTCCCACCAAGCCAGTGCAGGGACCGCCGCCCAGTTGCTGCCCTAGGGTTTAGCCTAGGGGGGCAAGTAGGTAGTCAGTGGGCGGGGCTGAGCTTAGGGCTTACTGTCTCTGTGTGTCTGGTGTCACCGGTTCCTGACACTGAGGCTGCCTAATGGCACCATTATGCCTAATTCTGTGCAACAGCCTTGTTAAAACAGAGGTAGGCATATGGACCACCCAAAAAGTCAGCCTGACACAGCAAGGCAGTGAGAACACAGGGAACCATTAAAACACAGGTAGCATATCATGAACCAGCCAAAAATTCAGCCTGACACAGCATGCCGGTGAGGACAGAGTGAACAAGGTAGAAACGGTAGCCAGTCAGCCTTTCAAAAATTATACCAGACCTAGCATGGCAGTGAGCACACAGAGAACCATTAAAAGTGAGTAAGGAAGCAAGTGAGCCTTCCAAAAATTAGGCCAGACACAGCATGGCATTGAGCACACAGAGAACCATTAAAAGTGAGTGAGGAAGCAAGTGAGCACACCCATAAATTGGAGTGAGTCCAGGGGCTGGGATATTTAGTGGACACGAACCCGGATGCTGACATCTAACCGGCTAGGCCAACTGTCAGTCACCATCAAGGGTACACCTGATGCCTCTCAACCGTGGGATGGTGAGGCCCCAGACACGGCTAGACCAAAAAAAAAAAAAAAAACAGTTGGCGGGGGCGTGATCGGCGAGCCCCCGGCAACCAGTTCCGCTCCTCCGCAGACGTAGTGTGTCGTAAGGTAGTGAGGACACAAAGAACAATACAGTCTTCTTAAGAGGCCCTGGAATTTGAGAACACAGGGAACTATTAAAACAGAGGTAGCATATCATGAACCAGCCTGACACAGCATGGTGGTGAGGACAGAGTGAACAAGGTAGAAGCGCTACAAGACCTAGCATGGCAGTGAGCACACAGAGAACCATTAAAAGTGAGTGAGGAAGTAAGTGAGCCTCCCAAAAATTAGGCCAGACACTGCATGGCATTGAGCACACAGAGAACTCCCAGGAGCAGCAGTAGCCAACATGGAGGCCAGGTAGGAGCAACAGTAACCAACATGGAGGCCAGGCAGGAGCAACAGTAACCAACATTGAGGCCAGGCAGGAGCAACAGTAGTCAACATGGAGGCCAGGCAGGATCAGCAGTAGCCAACATGGAGGCAAGGGCAGGCCCAGCAGTAGTCAGCAGTAGTCAACATGGATGCCAGTTAAGGCCCAGCAGTAATCAACATGGATGCCAGTTAAGGCCCAGCAGTAGCCAACATGGAGGTGAGGGCAGGCACAGCAGTAGTCAACATGGATGCCAGTAAAGGCCCAGCAGTAGTCAACATGGATGCCAGTTAAGGCCCAGCAGTAGTCAACATGGATGCCAGTTAAGGCCCAGCAGTAGCCAACATGGAGGCGAGGGCAGGCACAGCAGTAGTCAACATGGATGCCAGTAAAGGCCCAGCAATAGTCAACATGGATGCCAGTTAAGGCCCAGCAGTAGCCAACATGGAGGCAAGGGCAGGCGCAGCAGTAGTCAACATGGATGTCCATTACTGCTCTGGTCAATAAAAATGGCTACAACATCGAAAAAAGGTAGAAGGTACTGGTGAAAGAATGACAGAGGACACCCATAAGATAAGATGACATCCACAGATAATATGGTTCAAAATGGACAAGACAAGGAAGGTAAATTGAATTTGACTGTAGCAGTTGGGGTAACATTCCCTGCATCATGTGACTCCCCACTTCTCCCCCCGTTGTTTTGAGTTTGAATTTGACTTTGTATTTGACTGTAGCAGTTGGTGTTAGTTTAACTGGTTGACTTGCGGAAATGCGCACAGATGCACTGCACCTTGTTGAGCAAGTCAGCCACATTGGGGTAAGTTTTAATGAACCGTAGCAACACTAGGTTGAAGACTTGGGCCAGGCATGGTACATGTGTGAGGCTGCCAAGTTGCAGAGCCACCACCAGGTTGACCCCTTGTCACACGCAACCAAGCTCACTGCTAATTACACACGAACCCGGGTGCTGACAGCTAACTGGCTAGGCCAGCTGTCAGTCACCATCAAGGGTACACCTGATGCCTCTCGACCGGGGGTGGTGAGGCCACGGCCACGGCTAGACCTTGGTTCCACTGAGTGGGGTGTTTAGCACTCATATGCCTGCACATGCTGGTAGTGCTTAGGCTGGTAGTGGTGGCTCCCCTGCTGATCCTGGCGTGGCACACGTTGCACACTACAGTCCGTTGGTCATCCGCACTTTCTTTAAAAAACCTCCAGCAACTCGCTCTGCCCCTGCTTCTCCCTCTGCCCACCCCTCTTCCTATTCCAACCGGTCCTGCGGGTGAACTTGCCTCCCCCTCAGAAGCACAGTCTTCACTAGGC
Organism: Dendropsophus ebraccatus; assembly: GCF_027789765.1. Taxonomy (NCBI): domain Eukaryota; kingdom Metazoa; phylum Chordata; class Amphibia; order Anura; family Hylidae; genus Dendropsophus; species Dendropsophus ebraccatus. The sequence goes on from NC_091456.1 coordinate 97,239,691, forward strand.
TTATCCACCCAGTTCGGGTCAGTCACCTCATCCTCATCCACCAGCTCTTCCTCCAATTCCTCACTCTCCTCCTCACTTTGAGTTACATCCATGACAACAACCTCACTGTCTGACAACCGGGTCTCATCGTCATCATTAGACACGTCTTCCAACCCCGCTTTCAAGTCCCCACTCTCATCACCCACTGACTGCATGAGATTCATAGTTTGGGCATCGGGACAGATCGACTGCTCCGGTTGCTCAGACTCAGGTAAGGGGCCAGAAAAGAGTTCCTGGGAGCATGTGGTGGTGGTGGATTTGAATCCCTTCTTTCCCTGGAGGAGCCAGGCTGTGGGAAAGGAGGCTGAGCTACTGGAGCAAGGTTTACACTCCCTTGGGTAGCGTGGGTGGACTGCGAGGAAGACTGGGTGGTGGATAAGTTACTGGACACATTATCCGCTATCCACGTGATCACCTGTTCACACTGCTGCGGTTTCAATATCGGTCTACCATGAGACCCCGTGAGTTGGGAAAAGAAGTTAGGGAGTGCACATCTGCGGTGTGCCACTGCTCCCTCCTCAACAGGTGCTGCTGTGTCACCCTGCCCTGAACCACACCCTAGGCCAACTGCATCGCTTGGAACCCCACGCCCTCGACCCTTACCCCTGGGGTTCACCATTTTATGGACACTGCACAGTATGGAACTTAGATAGACCTTGCGTAGGAAATACAGAAATCAGGAAAAATACTTGTGGTCCCACTAGTTTTGGGAGTCTGTGGGATACAATCCAGTAGTGGCTGCACCTATACACACTCTGTGATACCCCCTTACAATGAGCGGTGAAGTTCTATGCAGGTGTACTACAAATCCCAGCAATACAATGTAGTACCCACTAGTTTTGGGGGGGCTGTGCTATACAATCTGGTAGTGGCTGAACTTATACACACTCTTTGACACCCCCTTACAATGAGCAGTGAAGTTCTATGCAGGTGTACTACAAATCCCAGCAATACAATATAGTACTCACTAGTTTTGGGGGGCTGTGCGATACAATCTGGTAGTGGCTGGACCTATACACACTCTGTGACACCCCCTTCCAATTAGCAGTCAAGTTCTATGCAGGTGTACTACAAATCCCAGCAATACAATGTAGTACCCACTAGTTTTGGGGGGCTGTGCTATACAATCTGGTAGTGGCTGGACCTATACACACTCTCTGACACTCCCTTCCAATGAGCAGTGAAGTTCTATGCAGGTGTATTACAAATCCCAGCAGTACAATGTAGTACAACAGCATGACCAGCCTCAAAATCAAAAGAGTACACCGAGCACTTCTTAGGGGTCTGTGTGCAACACCTAATGTCCCCTTTCTGCCAGCAGCCGGTCACCACAGTGTGCTGGTGAAATTGTGGTAGCTGCACTGCAAGTCCCAGCCAGCAGTCTGTAGTAATACTATTAAAAAACGATTTGAAGCCCTTAAAAGGGCTGTTTGTTTGTATTGCTAGTATATACCCTGCCTACTGGAACGCTAAATCCTACACTGACACTCTCCCTGACCAGCAGCAGCTCTGTCCCTAATCTCTCACAGCATACGTCTGAAGCGAGCACTGCCGGCTGCGCTTTTTATATGGCAGGGTCATCTGATCTGGCCAACCAATCGCTGCTATTGACATGTATGGGTCCCACGTGATCGCAGGATGTACGAAAGAGTCTGCATGTTTATTGGCTGAGAAATAGTGCCCAAACTTACAGGAAACGGGTGATGAGATTTTCTCGAGTATCGCAAGATACTCGTCCGAGTAACGAGTACCATCGAGTACCCTAATGCTCGATCGAGTACCAAGCTCGGACGAGCATGCTTGCTCATCACTAGTCCGCATCTTATGATTGCAGTATTCTTTTTAAAGAAATTTATTGAAAATCAGAATATGTGGACTGAATATATGAACTTATCTATGTGATGTCAGTGTGGGGTTGGAGATGGTATAAAGAGAGAGGAGGGTCACCAGGTCATCTACACACAGAGCCAGAGCCGAATACTCAGGAACACTCAGGAAATCAGCTCAGACAGTGAGAACCTGTGCTGTTATATACTACTTTTAGCATCTGCTTGGGCTGTAATCAGACTATAAGATCTCCGGCCATTACATTGGTGAGTGCCGAACCCTTTGTCCTCTGTGCTTAATTTGCCCAACACGTGAATATATTTGCCTCACACTGATCACCTAACTGTGACAACTCTTTTTTTTTTTTTTTTTGCTACGCACTTATGGCCTATCTGGCCCAACACTTGTATATATTAGCTACGCACTGATGGCCTAACTGACCCATCATTTGTATTTATTATCCACACACTAATGGACTATTTTGCCCAACACTTGTTTAGCCACTGATGGCCTAACTGTCGCAATCCTTTTCAATTTTTAACCATGCACTGATAGCCTAACACTTTTATGTGTTTCCACGCTTTGATGGCCTATCAGGCCCAAGACTTGTATATATTAACCACGCACTGATGGCCAATCTGGCCAAACAATTGTATATATTAGCCAAACACTGATGTCCTAACTGCGGCAACCCTTTGTATTTTTTTTTAGCCACGCACTGATGGCCTAACTGACTCAACACTTGAAAATATTAGCCATGCATGATTGGTTAACTGAGGCAACAATTATATTTATTTTCCATGCAATGATGGCCTAACCATGGCAAGCCTTTTTATTTATTTTTATTTTTTTGTGAGAGACCAACATTTGTATTTATTAGCCACGTATTGATGGCCTAACTGACCTAACACTGGATTGTGGAAAGATAAGTATAGATGAGTGAATTTTTTGAACCGCACCAAAACAGCTAAACGCCTGCAACTGTTTAGCTTTTTTTAGTGTGGCTCGTTTAAGGTTGGGTTCAGACAAACTCAAACTTTACAATAAAGTTCAGTGAACTTGCTGAACCAAACTTTTAAAAAGTTCGCAAATCTCTACTTGCATATATTAGCCATGCACTGATGGCCTAACTGCAGCAACCTTTTTTATTTTTTTAGCTACATACTGATGGCCTAACTGACCCAACACCTGCCAGGTCAGCTGGTACGGTGGTGTGGTAGCTGTTTGGGTCCAGGGTCACTTAGGCACTTGTCATGGTAGCCTGGAGTGGTGTTGGACCCACCCCGGACAATTGGCGCCTCACCAGCACAGAAAGAGATTAACCCAAGTGTACAGGTGTGTCCACTGTGTTGGGAAAAAAATAAGGAACTTTTACTTTGGATCAACTGTACACGTAATAACAGGGAATCCAGTTCTGTATAATGGTTACAATCTTGCAGAATACTTAGGTGCTGATAGTTGAGGTAGAACACTGGTGCTTTTAGGTAGAAGGAGGTATTTTGCAGTAAAAAAAAAAAAGAGGGGAGCGAAGTTTCCAGAGGGGCCCTGGCAAATGTAGTAATGTGCTCTGCCGGAAGCGTTTGAGTTAACAAAAGAAGTGAGAGACTATTCGTACTCAGGGATGACTTGCTAGTCCCTGACTGCCTTATGCTTCCTAGTTACGGGCTACCCATCCTAGGTGGGTAGTACGAGCCCCAGTCCTTTGTTACCTGGGCGAAGCAGACTCCCGGGCCTTCCCAGTTGTCCTACACTGTGCAGTGGGTTGTGTAGTCGTTCCGTAGCTTTGTCCCACTGGGGTCAGTTCCCATATCTTCAGGTAACTGCCCTACACGTTTTAGAGAGTTTCCTGGCGTGGGCAAGGTGCATCCCTGTTTGGCTTCTCTCCCCTGGTGGAAGCTTAGCACTGCATAGTCGTGTTTACTTGCATAAGAAGAAAAATCTTCAGCTGCTGTCTTGTGTCCCTGACAGGGACCTGGCCAAAGCCAGGCCCTGGCTTAACTTCATCAGAGACTCGTTGGTTAGCTTCCTCTTACACTGAGAACTAAACTCAAACTATCTACTTCTTCTCACCAAGAATTAACTCCTCCTACAGGGGCTGACTAAAACCTCCTGTGAGTGGTGGGGGCTGCGTGTGTGTGGAGAAAGAGAAGATAGGATAGGATAGAGTCAGAAAGACAAGCACCTGCACCTGTGTCTGGACAATACATAACATGTGACATACAGTATAGTTTCTTCAGCTGGTTCTACACATCCACAATAAACATAGCAAGTACAAGTAGTGACTCCTAGTGGGGAAAACATAACATTACACCATCTCCCACTTGTGTGAACCTGTGGGAGTTACTTACTCAGGTGCACTAGAACAGCACCCTTTGCTGGGACACTACACTACTGACTCACAGACGTACTGGCCCTACAGCTCCTAACCTGCAGTTATACTGGCCACATAGCTCCAAATTAACAGATCTAACTGCCATGCAGCCCCTAAATCTCAGATGTACAGGCCCCACAGCTCCAAACTTACAGATAGATGTATTGGCCCACAGCAACTTTGTGCCCTGAAAAGAGCAGTTAGTAAAATGTTCCTGCCTGTCCCTGCCTACAAACGGCACTTTCTCTCTACAGTATACAGTAGCAAAATGGTGACTTGACCAGTGACAGCTGATTTTATACAGCGGGATCACATTTCTAGCCTGTTCAGTCACAGCCACAAAAGTTAGCTGATTGGCTGTTCAGCAGCCCTTCAACACGCTTTATTAAATTGACGAACACCGGACCTGAACATAGATTTTGGCATCTAAATCCATGTTTGGGTCACTTTGCGAACACTTGGAGTCAGGTATGGACTTGGACTTTATAGTCCAGGTCTGCTTATTAATACTAACAATTTATTTTGTCATTGTAGGTGGGAGGCAAAACAGATGCATTTGTGGCGCTGATGATATAGACACTGCAGTCATCAAAGAAGACTCACCACTACATGTACATTCCTCCCAATAAATGGGATCTTTGGCCTGATCTCTGTTGTGAGAAAAGGAAGCTAGAACAAAGGCATTTCTGTATTGCACACAGTACTATATCTGAAAATGTCATTGAATGTCTGTTTTTGTTTTATGCCTCTCTTGTTGGCAAAAGTTTCCCAAAAGGTTTACTGAGATAACAGTAGAGATTACCTGGCACATAAAATTGAAACAAATTTCTTTTGAAGCCTGACACTATATACGATAAAGTAAATATAAAAACATAACTGTGTCTACCATTGTCCTTGTGAATACGTGTGAATGTGTCCTTGATAATGAAACGAGTGGGGGACATGTACTTTTGGCAATATTCCTGGCTTAAGCACAGTATGTTCCCTGCTGGAACAATGGTTACACATCCAGTGCATATGTTTGGCATAAGAACTGTGTTACTCAGCATCTGAGTTTAGACAAGCACTAGATCTTTTCTAATAAGAGTTTAGCAAAATCAGCATATTATGTATCTGCCTTAATTTAGCAAAATTTTGGGTACAATAAGTATTTCGTTGAGTGCAGCCGCTGGTATCCCTCATGTAGGTGCCAAAAATGTTAAATATTGTTTCTAACAACCAATGTTACGGAAAAAGGAAAATATTACCCAAAGTATAGTGAACCTCTGGCCAAAATTAAATGCTGACTTTTGTGCAATAAAAGTAAGCATGCATTCTCTCAGTTCTCGTTTTTTTAATATAAGAATATGCATCCCTCATTTTGTGCCCCAACATGACAGGAGCCATTTCACCGTTTTCTTGAGGCTTTACACAGGTGGATTCTACACTTGCATTAATTGTACGCAGGGTCACTGCCAGAATCCTGGCCGGAATGAATATACTCTGTATATACTTGTGCAGCCGCACAAAAAACTGACATGTCAGTGTCAGCGGCCACACAAAAATGACTCTGGCTCTGGCTGCACTTTACATTGTCAGCTATGGTGAATTGTAATGCGGGCACATACACATTCCAGTTTAAGAGAAAAGAAGTTTGTCTAGCCAGTACTGCAGTACCATCTGGATTGAACTTCACTGACAGCGTCTGCTCTGTGACATGGCCGTTGTCATACATAGTGTGAACCCAGACTTAGCGCATACTCCCAAGTTCTGTGAAAGACGGACAGCACGGACAGGGAAGCGCTGTAGTGGAGTCTTTCCCATATCAATATCATGCCAGGAGCGGAGAAAATGTTTGAATCAGTGCCGCAGAGATTCAAACACTTTCTCCACTCCTGACGTGATATTGATACATCCCCCACTTTCACACATAACCATAATTGCCAATTTGAGAAGGAACATGAGAGAAATATTCGTTATGTCTTTATTTATTAGAAAAAAGAAAATATGTTGAAAAGTTTCAATTATTCTTCTTCTAACACAGATAGAAATATTGCCCCTTAAAATTTTGTATTCAACATTAACTATATGCCTACACTATGTTTGCATATATTTTTTTAAACATTTTATTTCCATAGGATATTAGAAAGCTTAAAAATTTAGTAGGACATTTGCAATATTTTAGGGACTAATTCAGTTCTGGGCTTTTTTCCACATATTTTTTTGCTCAGTATTTTGCAATCAAAACGGGTGGATTGAAAATACAGAAAGGCTATGTTCATACACTGTTGAAACTGAGGGGATGGCCGCCATTTAATGGCAAATAACGGCTGTTGTTTTAAAATAATAGCAATTTTGATGGTCCTATGAAATAGCAACCCCCCCCCCCCCAAACACACACACACTAATTACCCCATTTTAGAAACAACACCCCTCTTTTTTAAAATGGCAAGAGAAAATTTTATTAACCCATTAAATATTTCACAAAATAATGTTTTTGAGAATATTTTCCATTAAAATTTTTTATTTAGTAACGCAGCATGTAACGCTGCACTGTCCAATGTGTTCCGTGCTCATCCTTTGCCTGCTCCTGTTTTTCGGCATATTCTTTCACCTTCTGCCACAGTAATACCTGTGGCCACTAGGGAGCGCAAGCGGCCGACTACTCTGGATTTAAAGAGGCAGCCTGTCTTAAGCTGCTACTCTCATCAGAGCCACCTGCATTTATTTAAAGGGTTTATCCAGCGCTACAAAAACATGGCCACTTTCCCCCCTCTCTTGTCTCTAGTTCAAGTGTTGTTTGCAATTAGGCTCCATTTACTTCAATGGAACTGAGTTTGAAACCCCACCCAATCTGGAGACAAGAGAGGGGAAAAAGTGGCCCTTTTAAAGGGGTTATCCAGCACTACACAAAAATGGCCACTTTCTTCAAGAGACAGCCGCTCTCTTGTTTCCAGTTTGGGTGGGGTTTTATAACTCATTTCCATTGGAGTGAATGGAGATTAATTACAATTAAAGGGGTAGTGCGGCGGTAAACATTTATTCACAGAATAACAAACATTACAAAGTTATACAACTTTGTAATGTATGTTATGTCTGTGAATGGCCCCCTTCCCCGTGTCCCACCACCCCCACCCGTGTTCCCGAAAGTGTGGTGCGCTATACATACCTGTCACGTGCCGACTCGTCTCCGATCTTCAGTCTGCGATGTCGTCTTCGGACGGCCCGGCCGAATCCCTCCGAGCGTCCTGAGTGCCGGCCGCCCTCTTCAGCGTCATCAGATGCTCAGCCGCGATTGGCTGAAGGGGTGGTGGGACACAGGGAAGGGGGCCATTCACAGACATAACATACATTACAAAGTTGTATAACTTTGTAATGTGTGTTATTCTGTGAATAATTGTTTAACGCCGCACTACCCCTTTAATTGCAAACCACACCTGAACTGGAGACAAGAGTCAAGTTGTCTCTGGAAGAAAGTGGCCATGTTTTTGTAGCACTAGATAACCCCTTTAAACCAGCGCCACCCCCTGTTTCCTGCCAAGTGGATTTTACACTTGCATTAATTGTACGCTGCCAGCCATTTTACTTTTACTAAGTTCACACAACGTATTTTTTCATTTAATAACGGCCATTGATTTCATAGAATCCAGGCCACAGTAAATATTCTCTTTTCCATACTCCGGGATTCCTTGCGGCTGCACAAAAAACTCACAGGTCAGTGTCAGCAGCCGCACAAAAATGACAGTGCAGACAAGGCAACGGGTTATTCAGCGCTACACAAAAATAGCCACTTTCGTCCAGAGAGAGCTCCTCTCTTGTCTCCCGTTTGGGCGGGGTTTATAATTTATTTCCATTGAAGTGAATGTAGCTTAATTGCAAGCCGCACCTGAACTGGAGACAAGAGTCATGGCCATGTTTTTGTAGCACTAGATAACCCCTTTTAAACCAGCGCCACCCTGATTCCTATTCAGTAAGAAGCATACACCAAAAATCCAATGCTTTCTTAATTTATTATCTTCAGCACAAACTTAGTTGCAAAATTTCACCACTAAGTGATATTTACAAAGTCGCTGTAGAGAGGACAATAGCAGTTGTATGAAGGAAGTCCACCGCCCAGCCGGGCTGGTCACAGTTCACATTAGGACACCAGGACACTCACAGAACAGATGGAGAGTTCACGTCTGTGACATTTCGAAGCTTACGCTTCTTTCTCAAGCATATGTGAATAGACACCCACCACCACATTCATACCTCGGAAGTCTCGCGAGAGTTCTTCCACGGCTGTTAAAAACAGAAAAATGACATGATCAGTTTCATAACATATTATAGATAGGAACACTCTAGGTTCAAATTGAATTATTACACAATATAAATACGTAGTCATAATGTAACCATATTATTATTCAAAATACATATAACTAGATCATAATCATATAGATGTTAAGATGCCATATTTCTTAATACTGAGAACTTACAAAAACACACTCCTTTCGGGCTCACTGTATCCAACCGTTGGATCCAGGAAACCTCACGTTGTAATAATTTTTTCTTAGTCATCACTTCATTTTCCCCTTCAATTTCCTCCAACACCATCCACCTTAATTCACTGATATTATGTTTATATTCTATAAAATGTTTGACAATGTTAATCCCATTAAAAATGCAATTTGGCAATTTTTTAGGTTAACACCAGCCTATACACCAACATTCCGTACATTGATGCCATGGACGCCGTTTGTGAACAACTCTCTCTGAATGTTAACCTAAAAAAAAAAAAAAAAAAATCGCCAAATTGCGTTTTTAATGGGATTACTGGACATTATTTTAAGTAAAAATTATTTCCGATTTGGGGATGATATTTATTTACAGCTACAGGGGACCTCGATGGGGTCCCCTGTGGCACCAAGTGTCGCAAATATTTTTATGTCCAATTTTGAAAAAAGATTTGTTTGGTCTCATGCACATAGCGGACTGATTAAGTCCTGGTTTCGCTATGTGGATGATATTTGCATGTTGTGGAAGGGCAGTAAAGAGACACTTGAGGAATTTATTTATCTGAATTCATGTCATCCTTTAATAGAATTTTCTTTAGAATGCGATCCTAAATGCATACATTTTCTGGATGTGGAGATTAGGAAGGAGGAGAATAATCAAATTACCCCTACATTGTTTTCCAAACCAACAGATCGGAACAATGCCTTATTGAGAAGTAGCAACCACGCCCCCCAGACCTTTAAAGGTATTCCCCGGGGTCAATTTATTAGGATTAGTAGTATGGACGCAGAATACCTTATAAATAAAGATAAAATGATAGAGAAATACGTGAAAAGGGGTTACAAGAGAGAAGAAATAGTGAAAGTAGGGGACGAAGTAGGTAGAATAAAAAGAGAGAGCTTATTAGCTAAAAGGATTAAGAAGTAGAACGAGGATACCATGATGTTTATTTCCACCTATGATAGGCACGCTAATATGGTAAAACAGGTCATTCAGAAACATTGGGGCATGTTGCAATATGAATCTAAATATGGTAAATTGTTTTCCAAACCTCCTAAATTTGTTTACAAAAGAGGTAAAACGATTGCTAACCGCTTGGTAAGGGCAGACATAAAAAAGAAAAAGCGCACAAGACAGATGTTTTTGGGATCTAAAACACGCGGCACGTTCTCTTGCCGCAAGTGTCAGAACTGTAACGCCATCATTGCTGGTGATTAACCCCTTCGTGCTGCAGCTAGTTTGGGCCTTAATGACCAGGCTAATTTTTCTAAATCTGACCTGTCTCACTTTATACTCTTATAGCTCAGTGATGCTTTAACGTATGCTAGCGATTCTGAGATTGTTTTTTCGTCACATATGGCACTTTATGTTAGTGGCAAAATTTGGTCACTACTTTGTGTGTTTTTTGTGAAAAATATCAAAATATCATGAAAAATTTAAAAAATTAGCATTTTATGAACTTTGAAATTCTCTGCTTCTAAAAAAAGAACGTCGTAGCACATAAATTAGTTACTAAGTCACATTACCAATATGTCTTCTTTATTCTGGCATAATTTGGTAAACATATTTTACTTTTTTAGGGTGTTATGGGGCTTAGAAATTTATCAGCAAATTATCACATTTTCGTGAAAGTTTCCAAAACTGATTTTTTTAGGGACCAGTTCTTTTTTTAAATGGATTTAGAAGTCTGGTATCCTGAAAACCCCCATAAGTGACCCCATTTTGGAAACTACACACCTTAAAGAATTAATCTAGGGGTATAATGAGCATTTTAACCCTACAGGTGCTGGAGGAAAGTATTCACAATTAGGCAGTAAAAAAATGGAAAATTAAAATTTTCCAATAATATATACGTTTAGATTAAAGTTTCTCATTTTCAAAAGGAACATGAGAGAAAAAGCACCCCAAAATTTGTAACGCAGGTTCTCTTGAGTACAACGGTTCCTCATATGTGGGCGTAAACCACTGTATGGGCACACAGCCGGGCTCAGAAGGAAGGGAGCGCCAATTAGCTTTTCCAATGCAGATTTTGCTGAAGAAGTTTCTGAGCGCCAGGTGCGTTTGCAGTGCCCCTGTAGTGTCAGCAGAGAGAAAATTCCCCATAAGTCACCCCATTTTGGAAAGTGAACCCCTCAAAGAATTCATCTTGGTGTGTGGTGACCATTTTGACCCCACAGGTATTAAAGGAAAGTATTCAAAAGTAGACAGTAAAAATTAAAAACTCGAATTTTTCCAATAATATGTTCCTTTAGTTTGAAATTTCTCAATTTCACGAGGAACAGGAGAGAAATGTCACCCCAATATATGTAACGCAGGTTCTCCTGAGTAGAACGGTACCCCATATGTGGGCATAAACCACTGTATGGGCACACAGCCGGGCTCAGAAGGGAAGGAGCGCCAATTAGCATTTTCAGTGCAGATTTTTCTGAAGAAGTTTCTGAGCGCCAGGTGCATTTGCAGTGCCCCTGTAGTGTCAGCAAAATAGATTCCCCCCAAAAGTCACCCCATTTTGGAAAGTGCACCCCTCAAAGAATTCATCTTGGGGTGTGGTGACCATTTTTACTCCACAGGTATTAGAGTAAAGTATTCAAAATTGGCCAGTAAAAATGAAAAACTCGAATTTTTCCAATAATATTTTGGTTTAGTTTGAAATTTCTCAATTTGACGAGGAACAGAAGAGAAAATGTACCCCTAAATCTGTAACGCAGGTTCTTCTGAGTAAAACAGTATCTCATATGTGGGCATAAACCACTGTATGGGCACACAGCAGGGCTCAGAAGGGAAGGAGCGCCAATTTACTGGAGCAAAACCGCAGCTAGTAATGGTTATTAGAATAGCGCAGTTACTAAAATAAAATAAAAAAATTACAGGTAATGTGGGGTGGTTACGGACAGTCTGGGGTGGTTACGGACAGTCTGAGGTGGTTATGGGCAACCTGAGGTGGTTACAGGTAATCTGGGGTGGTTACGGACAACATGGGGTGGTCACGGGCAACCTGCTGTGGTTACGGCAACCTGGGGTGGTTACAGGCAACGTGGGGGGGTTATGGGCAACGTGTGGTGGTTATGGGCAGCCTGCAGCGCTTACAGACAATCTGGGGTGGTTACGGGCAACGTGGGGTGGTTACGGGCAATGTGGGGTGGTTACGGATAAACTGAAGTGCTTATAGGTAATCTCGGGTGGGTACCTGTAATCTGGCATGGTTACCGCAATCTGGAGGGGGTCATTGGCAATTTGGGGTGGACAGAGGCAACCTGCAGTGGTCAGAGGCAACCTGCGGTGGTCAGAGGCAACCTGCGGTGGTCAGAGGAGACGTGGCGTGGTCAGAGGCGACGTGGTGTGGTCAGAGGCGACGTGCGGTGGTCAGAGGCGACGTGCGGTGGTCACGGGCAACCTGCTGTGGTTACGGCAACCTGGGGTGGTTACAGGCAACGTGGGCTGGTTATGGGCAACCTGCTGTGCTTACAGACAATCTGGGCTGGTTATGGGCAAGGTGGGGTGGTTACGGGCAACCTGCAGTGCTTACAGACAATCTGGGGTGGATACGGGCAAAGTGGGGTGGTTACGGGCAACCTGCAGTGCTTACAGACAATCTGGGGTGGTTACGGGCAACGTGGGGTGGTTACGGATAAACTGAAGCTCTTATAGGCAATCTGGGGTGGGTACCTGTAATCTGTCATGGGCACCGCAATCTGGAGGGGGTCGTTGGCAATTTGGGGCGGTCAGAGGCAATGTGGCGTGGTCAGAGGCGCTGTGGCGTGGCCAGAGGTGACGTGGCGTGGTCAGAGGCGACATGTGATGGTCAGAGGCGACGTGGCGTGGTCAGAGGCAACGTGCGGTGGTCAGAGGCAACGTGCGGTGGTCAGAGGCAAGGTGCGGTGGTCAGAGGCATTGTGGCGTAGTCAGAGGCAACGTGCGGTGGTTACGTGCAATCTGGGGGGTTACATGTAATCTGGCGTGATTACAAGCAACCTGGGGGGGTTATGTGCAACCTGGAAGGGTTACAGACAATCTTGGATTGTTACTGATAAACTGAAGTGCTTATAGGTAATCTGGGGTGGGTACATGTAATTTGGGGTGGTTACGGGCAATCTGGAGGGGGTCACTGGCAATTTTGGGTGGTTACGGGCAATGTGCGGTGGTTACGGGCAATGTGCGGTGGTTACGGGCAACGTGCTGTGGTTATGGGCAACGTGCGGTGGTTACAGGCAACGTGCGGTTGTTATGGGCAACTTGCAGCGGTTATGGGTAATCTGGGGGGGGTTAGGGGTAATTTGGGAGAAAACTGCAATTATTACTATAATAAAAAGTGTGTGTTTTATTTTTTGTATGTTTGTCACTTTTTGTACTTTATACATTCATTTTCACTGTATTACTATGATTACTGTGATATTTTCTATCACAGTAATCATAGTTCAGTGACAGAGACCAAATTGTCACTTTAAATTTTCAGAGTTGGCTGGTTGTGGAGCGCATGCGCACTTCATAACCAGCCAGGACGCCGAAGAGGAAGGAGCTCCAGGATCAGGTAATGTATAAGGGGTAGGGGGGGGGGGTGACTGGGGGATGGGGGGTGACTGGGGGGATGGGGGGTGACTGGGGGGGTGGGGGGCGACTTGGGGGACAGGACACATCACTTTTAATCCCCTGTCACCACTCATTCATGGTGACCGGGGATAAAAAGTGCCGGGATGCACGTGGCACAAGCGATCAGCGGTATATAGTATACCCCCCACAGGGGGGTCCCCGATCACATCCCCATGCTCTCCGCTACCTCCGGTGGTGGAGAGCATGGGGCTTTCATTCATTTTAACTTTTCCATCGCTGTGAACAGACATTAGTCTGTTCACAGCGATGGCGGCGGACATCTTGGAAATGATGGCCGCTGGGGGAGGGGGGTTAGTGATCGCCCTACTAGGGGGGGCTGATCTGAGGTCTGGGGGACACTTATTTCATGAGATGAAAGGCGGCGGCACCGGTAATCCCTTTTACCGACGGCCGCCGCTATAACGTTAATAGCGGCGATCGCCGGTACGGGGGGGGGGGGGGCGCCGGGACGGACCCCACACACTGCCCCAACCCCTCAGCTACCGCCGGTAGCTGGGGGGATGGGGTGGGGGCCGTCACGGCCCCGCTATCTTATTCTCTGCCATCGCCGTAAAAAGCTGATGGCAGCAGAATAAGGACCCTTAGTGACAGCCGTAAAAAGCCGTATCAGCGGTCACTAAGGGGTTAAGTTCGTCATCCACACAAAGGTTTTTCAATCAAAATAAAGTTCTGGTACTCATGTGATAGCATGAGAGTTATTTATTTACTGAAATGTCCATGCGGGTTATGTTATGTTGGTCAAAAATCCCGCAGTGTGAAAACGCGGATAGGCGAGCATAAAGCAGCTATCAGGAGAGGGTTACAGAGAGGTATAGGAGAAGAAGCTAATAAATTTGGAGAGACAGGTGTTGTCAAACATTTTATAGAATATAAACATAATATCAGTGAATTAAGGTGGATGGTGTTGGTGGAAATTGAAGGGGAAAATGAAGTGATGATTAAGAAAAAATTATTACAATGTAAGGTTTACTGGATCCAACGGTTGGCTACAGTGAGCCCGAAAGGACTCAATGAGATGTGTAATTTTTGTGTGTTTTTGTAAGTTCTCAGTATTAAGCAATATGGCATCTTAACATCTATATGATTATGATCTAGTTATATGTATTTTGAATAATAATATGGTTACATTATGATTACGTATTTATATTGTGTAATAATTCTATTTGAGCCTAGAGTGTTCCTATCTATAATATGTTATGAAACTGATCATGTCATTTTTCTGTTTTTAACAGCCGTGGAAGAACTCTCGCGAGACTTCCGAGGTATAAATGTGGTGGTGTCTATTGTGGTCTAAATGTGGTGTCTATTCACATATGCTTGAGAAAAAGGCGTAAGCTTCAAAACGTCGCAGACGTGAACTCTCCATCTGTTCCGTGAGTGTCCTGGTGTTCTAATGTGAACTGTGACTAGCCCGGCTGGGCGGTGGACTTTTTTCATACAATTGCTATTGTCCTCTCTACAGCGACTTTGTAAATATCACTAAGTGGTGAAATTTTGCAACTAAGTTTGAGCGGGGGAGACTGTAGTCATAAGCGCCGCGCTGTAATGAATCAGCCGCGCGGTGCTGTTACTACAGCGCGGCTCTTATGAATACAGTCTCCCCCGCTCCCAGCATCTAATTACAGATGCTGTCCGGGCGCAGGGGGACTCCGGTACATGCATTCCATGTCCGTGATCCGTCAGAATCACGGAACATGGGAATGCAGCCTTACTGAATTGGATACTGGGAGTGCAGGCTCCTACATACACTGAGAGGGCTGAATTAGCACAGTGCACTTTTTTATTTTGGAACCACCCTGCTTCCTGCCTGTGTTATTGGATTCTAAGCAAAGGTGTGTTCTGCTTTTCTGCTGACTCTCTGTGTATCCTGACCTGTGCCTGTTCTTTGCTTTACACTTATTGCTTGACCCCTGTCTGTATTGTGTACCTCTCCTGTTGCCAACCTAGATTGTCTCATTGCTTCTGAAGATGCCTGCCCCGATCCTTAGCCTTTTGCCAATACCTGTCTCAACCTGCGTACTGTGCTGACGACCTGGCATGCTGACCTTGTATACTCTACGCCTGTTCTGCGGTGGCTAGCAGCTGCTCACACTAGGATCTCACTTGTGGAGTGACCTTGTGCCCTCTAGCTGCAGAAGTGCAGCTTCCGCATCCTGGCCAAAAGCCAAACTGGTTGAGTAGCGAAGTGGGTCTACACTCGCTGTCTGTTACATATAATAAATAAAAGTCACTGTCTTTTACTCTGATTCTACATTATGTAGAAATATCCCACCGAAAAAAATGTACTCAGAAAGAAAGAAGAATCCCACACATTTTGGTGCCACTACATAATAAGGATTATTATCAGGCACCATGCTCCTGAAGTACCAATAAAGTAGGAAAACGTCAACAAATTATCCCATTATCGAAAAGGGAACATGTCATACTGGCTGCCGGGGCAGAGCCCGCCCGACCCCCCGGTGGATCCCGGCGTGCTTTATCCTTCCAGGAAGTCCCGCTCCTAGACCCGGTCCCAGGGCGGAGATATTGCCGCCCAAAGCTGTGCGCACGCTATATGCAAATCAATAGAGATGAGTCTGACGTCCATAGAAAATGACTGCTCCAGATGACGTGATAGGTCCTCTTTAAAGAAAAAGTCACATAAAATAGAATAAGGGAGAAAAGCAGGGGGTATGGAAAAATAATCAAAGTAAACTCACCCATCCGCATGCCTAAGTATTGCCACTCCCGGGTGACGCTGTCGGCTGCCAGATGTCATTCTTGGATGGAATCCTGTGCGTAACACCTCAGCACCCCGGGCCATGGCAACCACATGTTAATTATGTAATTAACTGTACATTTTTGCTTCAACAGTACATTTCATAACAGCATCTTAAAAAAAACATATTATAGTAAATCAAATTTGTCACATCCATAGGGGAACAGTGAGTTCTATCTGAACCCAGCCCACTGTCCCTGCCTACTTCGAGTACTGCAGTGACAGATATTCGAAATGTCCTTCTGAGGTGTTAAATGCGGTTGTCAGGACGAGGCAGGTAGGGACCAGACACGACAGTGAGCCCTGTCGCTGATCGCACCAACTGTCCCTACCTACTTGCCTCAACCGGCCCTAGGCGGTCGTGGACAACCACAATGACGTTCCCTGCGCTGGATATGTGCACACAGAACAAGACAGAGAAACAATTATGGGGCCCTCTGAATCCTGTACTCCCCTCCCCCCCCCCAATATTTTACGTTCTTTTTAGCAAATGTAAACAAAAAGTTGGGTGTAATATATAGCCAATAAAAGATTTTAAAGGGCATTACCCCCTTCACATATTTGAGATACCTTTGTTATCCCTTTATTCACCCAAAATTGTGCCAATTCTTTACTAAAGGGGACAACCCCTAAATTCTTATTATCCCAAATTGGGCTGCATTCTATACTACCCTTAATCCTACAAATATTTTTTATTGCTTTCCATGCTTTCTCATATAACCCAACAAAAGAAAATTGTCCTATATTCTTTACTGTACAGTGACCAGCCTCCAAAAGTTCAAAAAAAAGTCTACCCCCCCCCCCCCAAAAAAAATGAATAAATAAATAAAAATTGAATCGAGCCAACCATTGGGCCACCACACCCAAAAAAATAAAACAGGAAGTCTGGAAGACCCAGGCTTCCCTCTCCCTCTACTTTGTTAATCACTACATATCTCATCCCCACTCTCTTCCGTGTCCACAGCAATCTGTTTAATATAATTGTTAGTCTCTTAAACCAAGCGTCTGGTATCCATATAGGAGTCATGTTTACATAATAAAGGACCTGCGGTAAAACTATCATTTTAATTTTAATTTTAAGCCATTCTTTCTCCCATGGACAGAGGGAGTTTGAGCCATACCTCTTCTTCTTTTTAATTCACACTAGCAACGGATTAAGGTTTAGTTTTAAGTACTTTTTTACTTGAGCACTTATTTGCACCCCCAGATATTCTTTTTTATCTACTTTCTTGACAGATGAAATTATGTCAGATCCATCCGAAAATCAGTTATTATTGACATTAGTTTAGGGATGTTCACACCTGGGTTCTTAATAAACAGGAGGACGTCGTCTGTATACATTAAGATTTTATCCAAACCAGTCCCTCTACCAATACCAAACCCTTCAATTTCTTCTGCCTTTTTTTTTATATATTCAGGCAATGGTTCCATATATAACTCAAATAGTAAGGGTGAGAGCGGACACCCTTGACATGTCCCCCTCTCTAATTCAAAGCTCTCTGTGAGTTTACCATTAATCAATATTCGTGCACTTGGGGAAGACAATAGGGGAGTACAATATTTTAACCAGGGAGATGAAACCAGGACCCAAGCCAAAACTCTCCAAGGTGCTTCAAGAGGAAGCCCCACTCCACCCTGTCGAAGGCTTTTAAAGCTTCCAACGACAGGATGGAGCGGGACCCCTCGCCATCCACTTGAGTATTCACATAAACTCTAGAGATGTTTTCAAAGATTGATCTCCCAGGGAGTCTGCTCGGGTCCCACCAGGTATGGCTGTACCCCCACCAATAAGAACTATTGAACCAGAAATAATATCTGCTGCATTTTTTTTAGTGATGGGTTCTTTTATTAGAGCCCAGAATCAATAGAAACTGCTGCAGAACATCTTTAGGAGCAAACCTGTCAATTACTTGAGACACTGTTAATATACACAAACACACACATATACACTAGAGTTACAGACAGACAGATACACGCATTGTATTGTATATATCTGTGGGTATATATGTATGTGTGTGTGTGTATGTATATATGTATGTGTATGTGTGTATGTATCTCTGGAGATTATATATATATATATATATATATATATATATATATCCACAGATACATACACACACTGACATTACATACATACACCCACACTGACATATACATATATAGCCACAGATACATACATACACAACACATACACCAGTGTTACAGACATCATATACACCACTGTCATAGACATTACTGGCATATACAGACACAAAGATACATAGATACAGTAGATACACACACTGACATATACAGATATACCCACAGATATATATATATATATATATATATATATATATATATATATATATATATACATACACTACTGTTCAAAAGTTTGGGGTCACCCAAACAATTTAGTGTTTTCCATGAAAAGTCACACTTTTTTACCACCATACGTTGTGAAATGAATAGAAAATAGAGTCAAGACATTGACAAGATTAGAAATAATGATTTGTATGTGAAATAACATTGTTTTTACATCAAACATTGCTTTTGTCAAAGAATCCTCCTTTTGCAGCAATTACAGCATTGGACACCTTTGGCATTCTAGCTATTAATCTGTTCGGGTAAGCTGGAGAAATTGCACCCCACGCTTCTAGAAGCAGCTCCCACAAGTTTGATTGGTTGGATGGGCACTTCTGGCGTACCATACGGTCAAGCTGATCCCACAACAGCTCAATGGGGTTCAGATCTGGTGACTGCGCTGGCCACTCCATTACCGATAGAATACCAGCTGCCTGCTTCTGCTGTAAATAGTTCTTGCACAATTTGGAGGTGTGTTTAGCGTCATTGTCCTGTTGTAGGATGAAATTGGCTCCATTCAAGCACTGTCCACTGGGTATGGCATGGCGTTGCAAAATTGAGTGATAGCCTTCCTTATTTAGAATCCCTTTTACCCTGTACAAATCTCCCACCTTACCAGCACCAAAGCAACCCCAGACCATCACATTACCTCCACCATGCTTAACAGATGGCGTCAGGCATTCTTCCAGCATCTTTTTATTTGTTCTGCGTCTCACAAACGTTCTTCTTTGTGATCCAAACACCTCAAACTTGGATTCATCCGTCCACAACACTTTTTTTAATCTTCCTCTGTCCAATGTCTGTGTTCTTTTGCCCATCTTAATCTTTTTCTTTTATTGGCCAGTCCAGATATGGCTTTTTATTTGCCACTCTGCCCTGAAGCCAAAAATCCTGCAGCCGCCTCTGACACTGGTGTTTTGCGGGTACTATTTAATGAAGATGCCAGTTGGGGACCTGTGAGGCGTCTGTTTCTCAAACTAGAGACTCTAATGTGCTTATCTTCTTGCTTAGTTGTGCAACGCGGCCTCCCACTTCTTTTTCTACTCTGGTTAGAGCCTGTTTGTGCTGTCCTCTGAAGGGAGTAGTACACACCGTTGTAGGAAATCTTCAATTTCTTAGCAATTTCTCGCATGGAATAGCCTTCATTTCTAAGAATACACTGTCGAGTTTCAGATGAAAGTTTTTTTTTTCTGGCCATTTTGAGCGTTTAATTGACCCCACAAATGTGATTCTCCAGAAACACAATCTGCTCAAAGGAAGGTCAGTTTTGTAGCTTCTGTAATGAGCTAGACTGTTTTCAGATGTGTGAACATGATTGCACAAGGGTTTTCTAATCATCAATTAGCCTTCTGAGCCAATGAGCAAACACATTGTACCATTAGAACACTGGAAATGGGCCTCTATACACCTATGTAGATATTGCACCAAAAACCAGACAGTTGTAGCTAGAATAGTCATTTACCACATTAGCAATGTATAGAGTGTATTTCTTTAAAGTTAGGACTGTCCCTGGCACACCTACCATGAAGGCAGAGCTGGCTTTCCTGGGCCCCCTTCCTGCACGGGCCCCATAGCAATTGCCTTCCCTGCCTTCATGGTAGCTACACCACTGGTCTCTGCCTAATTAAATTCTAAATTTTATGTCAATTTCAATTATTTAAATTAAATTTAATGTATTTCAATGCAAATCCAACTATAGGTTTGATTTAACATTTTTTTACATTCAATTTCTATTCAATTCGACGTTTAATTTTAAAATTTTATGTTCAGTTTCAATCCCATTTGCAGTTTAATTTTTTTCTCAATCCAATTTGAAGATTAATTAAAATTTTTAATTCAATTTCATTTCCATTCGAAGTTCAATTTAAATTTTTCATTCTACGTTATGAACGTCCATGTGGAATCTGGGAGCACAGGAGTTGTTATCTTCATCAGGGCACAAAGATTTGTTTGTTCCACCAAGCCAGTGTCAGGTCAAAGTACAACATGAGGTCCCGGAGGCAAATAGGTACACCATCAGCTAGTTGGCAGACTGGCATTTAGGAAGGCTCAGGGTACACCAAGTGGTACACAACAGCTAGCCATTACCTGGGAAAAACCAGGACACCCATGGCATTTCTTGCCTGTAAACAACAATGGCTGCCACTATCACTACACAGCCCCATCTCTGCACTTCAGGATTATGCAGCCTTGGTTGGAAGCAGTTGGTCCCGCACATCTACCTCCGCCTTCTCTGTCTGGACCAGGAGGAAAACATTGCCAAACAACAGTCATTGTTTGAAGCCATCACAATAAGATGCTAGCAACCACCCTACAGCAAATATGATAAATGGACAAGCAGCTTAGTTGATTACCATGAATTCTTTATAATAAAAGTTTTAATAAAACGCTCAGACCCGGACGTCAAAACTTCTGACATGTCTCTGATATGTCAAAAGTGTCCGGCATTGCCCGTGTCACCTATCTGATAGTGGGTCCCTACAAATGTGGGTAGTTACTGAAACACAGTGGTAATCCGGTCCACAGTTGCGGGTTTGCAGTTATATACAGGGTTACTCAGGTGTGAATAGGACCTGAGGATGGATTCACACATACAAAATCTGCTGCAGATTTTCAGATATTAATGTAACTAAATGCATCAATCTGCAACAGATCCTGTATGTGTGAATGCTTTCTTGAATAAAAAAGTATAGAAATGTCAGTAAAATTGCGCTATGCAAAAAAAAAAAAATACTAAGATACTATAGGCCTCATGAAATCAACCACAGATTATTTGTGTGAAGGGCCTATAGACAGATTAAAATATGTAAGTGTATGGCATACTGCAATGCGGCAAGGAGAGTCCTCTGGTTACAGTTGTCTTATTAAAGAATCACTTTGTGTCTCTTTCTTTTCACCCGTCATCATTGTTTGGCCCACAACTTGATGGCATCCTGAATAAGATTAATAATAGCAAAGGTAAGGTGGCGGGTGGCTTATCTGTTCCCAATCCCTACTTATAATTTCTTGCTGCACAATTGTAGCATTTAAAAGGATGGGGCCAATCTGATGGGTTGGGGAGATTTCGGTAGGTTGGTGAAATGGATGTCAGTATTTTCACCCCCGCTAGCTGCTATTGGTCTCACAATCCCTACATTGTCACTGCTTACAAGGGTGCTAAGGCACTACTAGGTGTAGAGGGGTTCACATCTTATGCTCCTTTCTGGAAAAATCCCAAACTGCCCAAAGTGTTTAGGTTGGAGGGCTTCTCATCATGGTCTGCTAAAGGTGTGCATTATCTTAACCAAGTGTGGAAAGAAGGCTCTGTCATTATGTTTGACCAGATTCGGGATGAGTATGTACTCTCCAATACACAATTTTACCAATACTTACAATTGAGACATGCCTTGAAAACTCAACACGCAGTAGTGCCTTTAACTATCTGTACACATTGCTTTTTACAGGAGGTGGGAGAGCGGGTGACGTCTAGTGGTGCTCTATCTTTAGCTTATGCACAGTTGCTGGATCTGAAAACTGCGCCTTTAACTGTGTGACAAAAATGGGAAGATAGAGACATAGAGACATAGAGACCTTTTAGTGGAATAGGTAGACACTGGATGAAACAAGTATTTGCCATGGATAGCAGTAACTTGCACTGATTGAATAAGCGAACCATAACAAATATCTTTGGTATTTTTTCATCTATATGTCTGTGGTACTAGGAAATGTAATGGTTTTATGACTCTGGCAGCATATGTTATGATTAGAGATGAGCGAACTGCTCGGACTTTTGGTCCGAAAGCAGTTCGCTCTCTCATAATGCCTTTGATCCCAGCCGCATACTTGCGCTCACGGGAATATGCGGCCAGGATATTCCAGGGAATCCCTGTTGAATTCCCTTGAATATCCTTGCCGCATATTCGCGTGATTGCAACTTTGTGGCCGGGATCAAAGGCATGATGAGAGAGCGCCGATGCCGTCGGAAGTCCGACGGTCCGCTCATCTCTAGTTATGATTGTCACCCTTAGTTTGTGACTGTGTCCTGTCTTGTTGTATTAGGAAAGTCTTTATTCTTCTTGTTCTTAATGTATGTATTAATTGCATTTTATTAATAAAAATCAATTTTTTGTGGATATTTATTCTCATATTTTATAGTGTCCTAGGGATACTGGATGACCTGAACGTTACTGACCATGTTAACCACGGTATAGAGCATGTTTTATACCAGGCCCGAAAAAACGATTCCTTATCATTGGACAAGCCCTGTGGCCCCAACCAAGTGTGAATTGGTGCCCAGATTAAACGCTATGATATGTTTGGAAAGAGGAGTATATGTTAAAAGTAAGTGCCCCTGTAAGTTTGAGCTCATGGGATCGCTGGCTGGACACCCCAGGATTGCCTTCTGCCATCCTTTTGCAGATATGCAGAAACCCAATACAATTGCTCCTGAATAGTATCTAATTTGTATATGGGGATGCGTAGGGTAGTTGGCAGGGCAGTTTCTAAGGCATTTTGGCAATAGGGCGAATCTTGACAAAAGCGCCCCCCCCCCCCACACACACCACCTCACTCAATTTAGCCCTGGGGAAGGAAGGAGGGCTATTATCAAGCTTTGGGTTACTAGGAAGAAGCAGTGTGTGTATTACGGAATAGAGTGGTGTTGCACCCCTGACGAATAATGTTCTCCTGAGTACAAAAACATCATTCAGCGACAGGTGACGTCTTCTTTGATCTGAGGCATCACTTTCCTTTTCCTCTCCATCTGGCTCGGACCACCATGATGGTTTCTTGCAGCTACAACTCATCTCTTCAGAACCTGCCAGACAAACATCTCAGGCTCCGCACATTTCCAGCAATGTCCTTGCCTTTTCCTCTCCTATAGGCTCCCAAACTGTAGTAACTGCGCTGTTTGGTGCACTTAAGTCAGTAGGTATGTGGGTTGCCCCCTGCTGTCCCTCCCATATAGGAATAATGTCCCCCTGCATTGCCCCACATATACTAATAATAATGTCCCCTGCATTGCCCCCATATAGTAATAATAATGTTCCCCTGCATTGTCCCCCATATATGTATAATAATGTCCCCCTGCATTGCCCCACATATACTAATAATAATGTCCCCTGCATTGTCCCCATATAGTAATAATAATGTCCCCTGCATTGCCTCATATAGTAATAATGATGTCCCCTGCATTGTCCCATATACATATAATAATGTCCCCTGCATTGTCTCCCATATTCGTGTAATAATGTCCCCCTGCATTGCCCCACATATACTAATAATAATGTCCCCTGCATTGTCCCCATATAGTAATAATAATGTCCCCTGCATTGCCTCATATAGTAATAATGATGTCCCCTGCATTGTCCCATATACATATAATAATGTCCCCTGCATTGTCTCCCATATTCGTGTAATAATGTCCCCTGCATTGTCCCCCATATACTTATAATAATGTCCCCTGCATTGTCCCATATACAGTGGTGCCTTGGATTACGAGCATAATTCGTTCTGGGACTGTGCTTGTAGTCCAAATCCACTCTTAAACCAAAGCAAATTTTCCCATAAGAAATCATAAAAATGAAAACAATTGGTTCCACACCCCAAAACAATGATTTTATATTCTGAATAACATGAAAAAACAAAAGGAAAACAAACATTTATAAACAGCTGAATATGTCATATAAGTTACTGTACAGTGTAGCAATCAGGACGTGGAGTATAATGTATAGTAACTGCATAAACCTCATAACAGAGCAGCAATTTGCAGATACAGGATGGAACTGCAGATCCCCATTATGCAGGAGTGTAGTACAACAGGCTAGAATAGAGAAACAGGGCTGCTGCCAGAGGTCTGTGTGGTCACATGACAGCAGTGGGGAAGGGGTGTGTGTTCAGCATGGACCAATCAGGACTGACAGAGACTGCAAGGAGCATGAAGGAATGAGCAGGACATATGTGGGCATATACATGCAGCGCTCTCTGTCCAGGGAAAGATGGGTTACTAATACCTGAATACCTCTACAGTCCTGTCCCCTGATGCAAGCACCAGCCTGAAGTGGATCTGCTATGATTTGGAAGGTGAGGGAGACTTCCTGGGTCAGAGTACAGTGCTGTAGATCTTGCTATGCAGACCATGTTGTCCCCTTATAGATGGCCCCTCCCCCTTTACTTATACCCCCTTATAGATGCCCCCCACTCCCCTTCTCCCTTAGAGATGGCCCCTTCTACCCCAATAGATGGCCCCCTCTCCCCCCCTTATAGATAACCCCCTCTTCCCCCCTTTAGATGGCCCCCTCTTACCCCCTTACAGATGGCCCCTCTTCCCCCCCTTATAGGTGGCCCCCTCTTCCCCCTCACATATGGTCCCCTCTTACCCCCCTATAGAGGGCCCACTCTAACCCCCTTAAAGATGGCCCCCTCTCCCCCCCTTAAAGATGGCCCCCTCTTCTCGCCCCCCCCCCCCTTAGATGGCCCGCTCTCCCCTCTGTGCGCAGCAGATAAAACAAAACACAACTCACCTGACCCACTCCCCGTCGAGCCTCTCTCCTCCTGGTCTGGCCACCGGCTGATGCGCGGCTGCCGGGGGTGTCCCGTCCTATCCCCGGCAGCGCACGCATCAGAGAACTCAGGGCTGGGACTTCCGTCACAGGGAGACTCTTTAACAAGTGCTGCCCTGTGCCGGAAGTCACGGCCACAGGGAGCGCTCTGATGCCCAAGCTGACAGTGACAAGACACCTCCGGCAGCCGCGCATCAGTCGGATGCCAGTAGGAGCCTGGGGCGGCGGTGCAACTGACCCACGAGGGGGGGTGGGGGGTGGTGGAGGGGGCAGGGGTCGACGCCAATGATGCGGTTAGTACGCTGGGGGGCCCCCTAGCTGTCAGCGCCCCACGCAGTCGCACGGCCCTGGTAGTTGGTTTGCCATTTTCCCTTTAGGGGAGTGGGGCAGTTCTGTTTCTGGTTAAGTGTATGGGAGATGGTGGCTGATCCTATTTTTTTGCAGCTTTTTTACCTGCACATGGCTGGTCTGTTGGTTAGATATTCTTTGGAGAAAAATTGGACGACACATATTAAGCTGTTTTATTATTTTTACTTTTACTTTTATTGTAATTGTCATATGTGCATCATTTACGTCCTGCGAGACTGCTTGTCTTTCTGTCGCTCATTGTCTTCTTTCAATAAAAAAAATAATGGAAAATAATGGCAAAGGTGCTGTTTACCCACTAATGAAAAAGCCTTTCAGATCCTTTAAAACCTCTTCTGTGAGATCGCCAAAAAGACAAATTAATTTTCTTTTCCCCAGAGGAAAGGGTCAGTTCAGAAACAAGCAGCAGTCCGGTTCAGCAAAGAAAAATTCAGACAAATTCAGGCAACAACATCCGTACTTTTTGTGGGGTGGAACAATGCCTTATTTTCAATGGGATCCTGGCCGGAGCGTATACACATCGTATACGCTCCGGCCGGGATCCCATAAGGGGACGCAAATAACTGACATGTCAGTTTTCTGCGGCCGCAATTCAATGAATTGTGGCCGTAGGAAACCCTGTCAGTTCACACAGTGAAGCGAGCAGCTCCGGCCGCTCGCTTCACTGTGCAGTATGGGAAGTTCTGATGCGGGCGCGTGCTGATGTGCCCGCATCAGAACCCTGCGGCCGGAAAGATCATCCAGCCGGTAATTAAGTACCAGCCAGGATGATCTGGGCAGATGTGAACATAGCCTTAGACTTAATCCAGAAGATTTCTCTGGAGGAGGTCCCTCATTAGGAGATGAACGAGTGTATTCTCCTATATTCGCAATACCCAACGCCGGAGAGGGTTCGAGGTTGGTAATCAATCTCACCTACCTAAACCAGTTCTTTACCAAAAATAAACTAAAAATGGAGACCATTCAGACGGCAGTACTTTCAGTTCAGCAGGGGAACTATATGGCCAAAAATCGATTTGCAAGACGCTTGTCTCTGCACGTCCCCATCCTAAAAAAGCACAGAAAATTCCTCAGAGTGCCATTTCTACATCAGAAGAAAATAGTTCTCCAATGCACCTGTCTCCCTTTTGGGATTATGTCAGCACCTCAGGTATTTACATAGACAGTATAGTGTATAGCACAGTATGGTGCTGTCTATGCTAAGTGGCCATTTCCTGCTAAGTGGCCATTTCCTAAGTTGTCAAAATTATGACAATAAGAGGCCCTGGAACAAGCAGCTGCGGTGGAGCGGGACAGGTGAGTATACCACATTGTTGTGTTCCCCACAGCCCAGACAGCAGTGTAGACAGGGGTGATTCTAGCCTCTCTGCTGCCCGAGGCGAACTATAGGATGACGCCCCCCCCCCCCCCCGGTCAATCCGCCCACATTATAATCCACTACTGCCCCCCCCCCCAACTGCTGTCCCCAATAAACATAATGTTTGGTCCCTTGCTGCACAGAGGATGTCAGGAGAGGAGGGGGCTGATCTTATAGGGGGGGTTACAGCAGCACAGAGGAGGTCAGGAGAGGAGGGTGCTAATCCTATAGGAGAGGTCCCAGCAGCACAGAGGATGTCAGGAGAGGAGGGTGCTAATCCTATAGGAGAGGTCCCAGCAGCACAGAGGATGTCAGGAGAGGAGGGTGCTGATCTTTTAGGAGATGGTCCCCCTCTTCCCCCCTTATAGATGGACCCCCTCTTCCCCCCCTTATAGATGGTCCCCTCTCCCTTATAGATGGTCCCCCTCTCCCCCCCCCTTATAGATGGTCCCCCTCTCCCCCTCCCTTATAGATGGTCCCCCTCTTCCCCCCCTCCCTTATAGATGGTCCCCCTCTCCCCCCCCCCTTATAGATGGTCCCCCTCTTCCCTCTCCCTTATATATGGTCCCCCCCCTGCACAGCAGATAAAACAAAAACAAAAAACAGCACACAACTCACCTGCCATCCATTCCCCCGTCGAGCCTCTCTGGTCTGGTCCCGGCTGATGTGCGGCTGCCCGGGGTGTCCTGTCCTGTCCCCGGCAGCGCGCGCATCAGAGAGCTCCCCGTGCGCCTGTGGCTGTGACTTCCAGTGCACAGGGAGCTCTCTGATGCGCGCGCTGCCGGAGACAGGATGGGACACCTCCGGCAGCCACACATCAGCCGGGGGACTAAAGGCTGCATTCCCACGTTCCGTGGAATGCCGGTACCGGAGACCCCCGAGCCCGGACAGCATCTGTATTTAGATGCTGGGAGCGGGGGAGACTGTATTCATAAGCACCGCGCTGTAGTAACAGCACCGCGCGGCTGATTCATTACACCGCGGCGCTTATGAATACAGTCTCCCCCGCTCCCAGCATCTAATTACAGATGCTGTCCAGGCGCGGGGGTCTCTGGTACATGGTACAATCAGTGGCGGATTATAATGTGGGCGGCCGCCCGAACCGCCCATATTATAATCTGCCACTGAATGCCGCCCCTAGGGGCGTAGCTAATGTCTCTTGGGCCCTGGTGCAAGAGGTCAACTTGGGCCCCCCCTTTCTCGATGCTATTGGTATATATATATATCTCAAGACTGATATTACCAATAATACCAGTATACAGGAAATATTATCACCGCCATACTGTTACTAAACAAATCCTGTTTACTGAGACCAATATTGCCAATATTACCAGTACACAAGGGGAAATATTACCGCCACACCACAACCATCACCACCATATTGTTACTGACCAAATCCAGTATACTAAATCCAATAAAACACAGTACCAGATAACAAGTAACAAATAATACCACCTCATAGTGACTAACACCACCGCTGCTACTGAATATAATCCTCTGTACATAGACCAATATCACTTCATACAGTCATATAGAGGTGGACGCACTGTACACAGGCTCTATACACCATATACATTACAGTGCAGTTATATCAAGTGACTCACAGGGGACGTCTTCTCTGATCGGAGTTCTTCCCTTTTCATCTTCTCCATCTGTTGAGGGCGATTTTGAGAACTTCTCTGGGCCACGAATCCACAGAATCTGCCAGACAGACATATTAGGCTCCTCACACTGACACCATCATCTCTCTAAAAACTGCACATCTGTACTGTCCCCTTTACACCCTCATTTAGTAGGTAGCCCTGACATTATGTGACCCCCCTTAAAGTACATGCCCCCCTCTGTGCATGCCCTATTGTATACACCCCCCATGTAGTCCACCTTATAGATGGCCCCCAATGTTTCCCCCTTATAGATGGCCCCCTGTGTTGTCCCTCTTATAGATGCCCCCCATGTTATCCCCCATATAGATGCCCCCCCATTTTATCCCCCTTACAGATGCCCCCCATGTTGTCCCCTCCTCCTGCCCCTTTATCACCATACTACTACCCCTTTCATCCTCCTGCCCCTCCATCATCATACTACTACCCCTTTCATCCTCCTGCCCCTCCATCATCATACTACTACCCCTTTCATCCTCCTGCCCTTTATCACCATACTACTACCCCTTTCATCCTCCTGCCCTTTCATAATCATACTACAAACACCTCCATCATACCACTACACCCCCCATCATCCTCTTGTTCCATCATCATACCACTACACCTCCATCATCCTCTTGTTCCTTAATCATACCACTACACCCTCATCATCATACCACTACACCCCCCATCATCCTCTTGTTCCATCATCATACCACTACACCCCCCATCATCCTCTTGTTCCATCATCATACCACTACACCCTCATCATCATACCACTACACCCCCATCATCCTCTTGTTCCATCATCATCATCATCATACCACTACACCCCCATCATCCTCTTGTTCCATCATCATCATCATACCACTACACCCCCATCATCCTCTTGTTCCATCATCATACCACTACACCCCCCATCATCCTCTTGTTCCATCATCATCATCATCATCATCATCATCATACCACTACACCCCCATCATCCTCTTGTTCCATCATCATACCACTACACCCCACATCATCCTCTTGTTCCATCATCATACCACTACACCCTCATCATCATACCACTACACCCCCATCATCCTCTTGTTCCATCATCATCATCATACCACTACACCCCCATCATCCTCTTGTTCCATCATCATCATCATACCACTACACCCCCATCATCCTCTTGTTCCATCATCATACCACTACACCCCCCATCATCCTCTTGTTCCATCATCATACCACTACACCCCTCATCATCATACCACTACACCCCCATCATCCTCTTGTTCCACCACCATACCACTATACCCCCCATCATCCTCTTGTTCCACCACCATACCACTACACCCCCATCATCCTCTTGTTCCACCACCATACCACTATACCCCCCATCATCCTGTTGTTCCATCATCATACCACTATACCCCCCATCATCCTCTTGTTCCACCACCATACCACTACACCCCCCATCATCCTCTTGTTCCACCACCATACCCCCCATCATCCTCTTGTTCCATCATCATACCACTATACCCCCCATCATCCTCTTGTTCCACCACCATACCACTACACCCCCCATCATCCTCTTGTTCCACCATCATACCACTACACCCCCATCATCCTCTTGTTCCACCATCATACCACTACACCCCCATCATGCCCTTTAAAACAAAAAAATCTTTACTCACCTGAATGGTTTCTCTAGTCTTCTTGTCACGCGCGCTGCCGGGCTTACCGCGGCTGGGGGTGGGGCTTCCAGCGGAGGGGGCGGAGCTTCGCGGGACCTGTTTTTTTTGCCCTCAAGATGCTCCCAGCCCGGCAAGTCAGCCGGGGGCCGTCCCAGCCTCCTCTTGTGATCGCAGGCAAAACATTGCTTGCGGTCACAAGAAGGAGTGGGAGGCGGGCAGTACAGTGGCAGTACAGTAGCAGCCCGGTCGCGGCGGCGACCGCTGCGACCGTGGTAGCTACGCCACTGAATGCCGCCCCCATGATAACAGCTGGTGGCGCCGCCTGAGGCAGACAACTCAGGTCGCCTCATCATTGCGGCGCCACTGAGTGTAGATTTGTACTTAATGCCATAAAACCCTTTTAAATCTTTATTATTTGGTATGAATGCATAGCAGGGGCGGACTGGGCCGGGGGGCAGGGTGGCATATGCCCCCCGGGCCGGTCCCCCCAGGACACTTAAGGGCTGCAGAGGCCGGATATTAATTTGGCCGCTCTGCCTCTTTAAGGCTCCCGGAAGCCACTTCACTTCACTTCACTTCACTTCACTTCACTTCACTTCACTTCACTTCACTTCACTTCACTTCACTTCACTTCACTTCACTTCACTTCACTTCACTTCACTTCACTTCACTTCACTTCACTTCACTTCACTTCACTTCACTTCACTTCACTTCACTTCACTTCACTTCACTTCACTTCACTTCACTTCACTTCACTTCACTTCACTTCACTTCACTTCACTTCACTTCACTTCACTTCACTTCACTTCACTTCACTTCACTTCACTTCACTTCACTTCACTTCACTTCACTTCACTTCACTTCACTTCACTTCACTTCACTTCACTTCACTTCACTTCACTTCACTTCACTTCACTTCACTTCACTTCACTTCACTTCACTTCACTTCACTTCACTTCACTTCACTTCACTTCACTTCACTTCACTTCACTTCACTTCACTTCACTTCACTTCACTTCACTTCACTTCACTTCACTTCACTTCACTTCACTTCACTTCACTTCACTTCACTTCACTTCACTTCACTTCACTTCACTTCACTTCACTTCACTTCACTTCACTTCACTTCACTTCACTTCACTTCACTTCACTTCACTTCACTTCACTTCACTTCACTTCACTTCACTTCACTTCACTTCACTTCACTTCACTTCACTTCACTTCACTTCACTTCACTTCACTTCACTTCACTTCACTTCACTTCACTTCACTTCACTTCACTTCACTTCACTTCACTTCACTTCACTTCACTTCACTTCACTTCACTTCACTTCACTTCACTTCACTTCACTTCACTTCACTTCACTTCACTTCACTTCACTTCACTTCACTTCACTTCACTTCACTTCACTTCACTTCACTTCACTTCACTTCACTTCACTTCACTTCACTTCACTTCACTTCACTTCACTTCACTTCACTTCACTTCACTTCACTTCACTTCACTTCACTTCACTTCACTTCACTTCACTTCACTTCACTTCACTTCACTTCACTTCACTTCACTTCACTTCACTTCACTTCACTTCACTTCACTTCACTTCACTTCACTTCACTTCACTTCACTTCACTTCACTTCACTTCACTTCACTTCACTTCACTTCACTTCACTTCACTTCACTTCACTTCACTTCACTTCACTTCACTTCACTTCACTTCACTTCACTTCACTTCACTTCACTTCACTTCACTTCACTTCACTTCACTTCACTTCACTTCACTTCACTTCACTTCACTTCACTTCACTTCACTTCACTTCACTTCACTTCACTTCACTTCACTTCACTTCACTTCACTTCACTTCACTTCACTTCACTTCACTTCACTTCACTTCACTTCACTTCACTTCACTTCACTTCACTTCACTTCACTTCACTTCACTTCACTTCACTTCACTTCACTTCACTTCACTTCACTGTAGCCTAGGCTGGCTGGAGCAGAGAACACTCACCTCCCTGTCCGGCCGGCCAGCCTCCACTCTGTGATTC
Organism: Dendropsophus ebraccatus; assembly: GCF_027789765.1. Taxonomy (NCBI): domain Eukaryota; kingdom Metazoa; phylum Chordata; class Amphibia; order Anura; family Hylidae; genus Dendropsophus; species Dendropsophus ebraccatus. Next base: position 97,271,742 of record NC_091456.1, read on the forward strand.
TGCAGTGTGATTAGCCGGGCCTGCTCCTCTCTGCTCTGGTCAGACCTGATTAGAAGAGGCCAGAACAGAAGAGAAGCGTGGACCTGCTAGTAAGTATATTGGGGAGGTAGGGGGGCATTGTGCTTTGTTCTGTAACATGTGACTCTCCAGTTCTTGCATGACTACAACTCCCATTATACCCAGGTGGCAGGACATGATGAGAGTTGTAGTTTGGTAACAGCTGAGGAGCCACTTGTTAGGAAGCAATCATTTAGGGGTACAGTTTATTTACTAGTGTTCTCCAACATGTGACTCCTCAGTGCAAAACTATAACTCCCATCATGCCCTGGTGGCAGGAGATAATAGGGATGGTAGTTTAGGAACAGCAGGAGGGTCACATGTTGGAGAACACTTCACTAAATAAACTGTACCCCTAAATGATTGCTTCCTAACAGTGGCTCCTCAGCTCTTACCAAACTACAACTCCCACCATGCCCTGCTGGCCAGATATAATGGGGGTTCTAGTTTAGGAACAGCAGGAGGGTCACATATTGGAAAACACCACACTAAATAAACAGTACCCATAAGTCATTGCTTCCCAACCAGTGGCTCCTCATCTTTTACTAAACTACAACTCTCATCATTCCTTGCCACCAGGGTACAATAGGAGGTGTAGTTTTGCCACTGGTAGGGAAACAATAATTGGGGGGTGGGGCAGTTTAATTAGTATAGTGTTCTCCAACATGTGACACTCCAGCCGCTACAAGAATAGAACTCCCATCATGTGCTGCTGACATAATGGAGGTTGTAGTTTAGGAACAGCTGAGGGGCCACTGATTGGAAAACAATGATTTAGGGGGGACAGTGGTACAGTACATTAGAGGGGACAGTGGTACCATACATTAGAGGGGACAGTGGTACAGTACATTAGATAGGACAGTGGTACAGTACATTAGATAGGACAGCGGTACAGTACATTAGAGAGGGCAGTGGTACAGTACATTAGAGAGGGCAGTGGTACAGTACATTAGAGGGGACAGTGGTACAGTACATTAGAGAGGACAGTGGTACAGTACATTAGATAGGACAGCGGTACAGTACATTAGAGGGGACAGTGAAACAGTACATTGGAGGGCATAGGTTATATAGTTTATTAAGTAAGCAGTGGCAAACTACATTGTGGGCACAGTATAACACGGGGACAGTGGCACTATTTAATATAAACACAGTTAATAAGAGGCACAGTTTATCCAAGGGGGCGGTGGTACAGTTCATTAGGACAAAGGGGTACCATTTATTTAGCACAAAGGGGGGGCTAACTGCAGATGGAAGCACAAAGTGAGGGCAAAACTACAGAGGGCAAAGAGAGGGAGCACAACTACAGATGGGGCACAAAGAGGGGGTCTCATTACAGATGAGGGCACAAAGAAGGGGTCTTACTACAGATGAGGACACAATGATGGATCCTAACTACAGATACAGGCATAAAGAAGGGATCTAAGTATAGAAAGAAGCACAGAAAAGGGAAACGACTACAGATTGGTCTTCAAAGAAGTCTCTTCTACTGTTTAAGGGCACTATGATAGAGCGTTTGTATAGAGGTGGTTAAAGGTGCTGTAAAAGTCAGGTCCTGAAGATGTTTGTCTGGCAGATGGTGCTGTGATGATTTGTGGTTGGAAGAAGTCTTCATGATGGAAAAGAAAAGGAAACCTGACTGACTCTGATCAGAGAAGACGTCACCTGTGAGTCACTGGATGTGTCTGCACTGTACTTACACCTCTATTTGTTTGGGGGAATATTTGCCCTGTGTGGTGAAGTGTAGTACCAGTATAGTAGTAATTCTTGGGGAGTGACGGTATTATTAAGGAACCATTTATAATGTAGTTACTGTGTGATTATAGTATGTGGTCATGGTGTGGGGGTATTATTGGTCCCTTTTATAGTAGTATTATTGGTTATATTAGTATACAGGGTTTGATCAGTAATAGTATGATTTATACAAACGAACACTGGGCTTAGTTCATAAAAAAATATATATAATTTTTATTATGTATACATTGGTACCAAATACATATTATATATCATTCAAGTAAAATTTAAAAATGACCACACAAAGTTGATTAAAAAATATTACATAAAAAATATTACATAAAAAACTGGTGTCAGCAGATATAAATCAGGGAACTGAGGAAGACAACGAAACGTACGTAGGGACGGCTCTTTCTGGTGTTCAGGCAGCATGGGTGAGTGCAATAGAACTAGAGGATAATGGTAGTTGATTTTAGACCCCTTGCAAATTATATGTAAGCATATGGGATATTAGGAGACTTTTTAGCTCCGAGATACATATATACCCCTGTGCAGCATATTGAGGTAGAGTGCTAAAACAAAAGATATTATCATAGCTGCACCTTCCATGATGATTTATATCTGCTGACACCAGTTTTTTATGTAATATTTTTTATGTAATATTTTTTAATCAACTTTGTGTGGTCATTTTTAAACTCTGGCCTTATATAAAAATCCTGGGCCAGGGGAACATAAAAAAGAATCTATACTTACTCAACCCCGTGCCCCTGCAGCACAGGGTCACCAGCTCTCTCACAGCTGCTGTTATCCTGTTCCTCACGTTCCTGCATTGTCATGTTCCGGCGGGAAGTACCCACTTGCCCCAGTGCGTGACATTGCAGGACCAGGAGCTGCAGGAGGCTGGTCTGTGAGCAGAGACGCTGCACTGCGGGGGCACAGGGACAGGTAAGTATGGATTCTTTATTATGCTCCCCTCACCCCCTGCCTGCTTGGGATGTTTAGATTCAGCAACAGTTCTCCTTTAAGTATATGTGCCCTGTCCGCTACTCATGGGCCACTGCTGTGTGCTTGCCCCCCAGGCCAAAGTTTGCCAGCCAGCCCCTGATGCATAGCATAGAAATAATTGGGGGAGAGAGGGTGTGGGGTTTGGGGCTTGTGCTCCTGATCATTTTAAAATTCCAGCAAGGCTCCTGTTAGTCCCCTTAGGGACTTATATTAGCAATTTAGCAAATTAGCATTCATCAGTATTATTGGCGATCTGTGCATAGAGTCTTTCTAAGAGCAGACTCTATGCACAGATGAAAGATCCAACAAGACGGAAGTAAGTGGTTTACCCATACCTGTTGGTACAATTGATCAGTGACAGGTACTTGTCCTGTCACTGACTGCCTTAAATGCAGCGATTGCGGCTGCCTGTCATTATGGCCTGGTTTGGGGACAATAATGTGTGCAGGGCCAATCGCATTGAAATGGCCCTGCTCACATTAAAACCATGATCACAGTCAGGAACATTTATATACGTTCCTGCTGCATGACGCATGTGCAGCAGGAACGTATATAGTCATATAGCTGACATGAAGGGGTTTAAAAAAAATACTCAATACTACCGCATCTACCAACCTGATTGATCATGCCTACTTGATCATGGCTACTTCCTTAAAGGCAGAGGTCTGGCAGATCTGGCAAAACGAAGTAGATTTAATTTTTGGAAGCCAGTTTTAAAATGGTTTGCGATGGACAATACTTTGATCCTCGTGAAACAGCAAGATTCTAATCCAAAGGTTAAATGGGAACATTTTGCCCCACACCCTGATGCAGTTGAGCATGAGAGCCTGGTAGTGACCCTCACAAAAATTCTTGGAGGTAGTGACGAAGTAATAATAATACAGTATTCCAAAGAGGACTTGGAATTTGAATGTTCACTCTTGAAATCCTTTAACCTTTTAAGGACAGAGCCCAAATTGGCCTTAAAGGGGTAGTCCACCGAAAATTTTTTTCTTTCAAATCAACTGGTGCCATAAAGTGCCAGAGATTTGTAATTCACTTCTATTAAAAAATCTTAAGTCTTCCAGTACTTATCAGCTGCTGTGTGTCCAGCAGGAAGTGGTGTTTTCTTTCCTGTCTGACCCAGTGCTCTCTGTTACCTCCTCTGTCCATGTCAGGAACTGTCCAAAGCAGGAGCAAATCCCCATAGAAAACCTCTCCTGCTCTCCAGACTGGAAATAATACAACTTCCTGTTGGGCATACAGCAGCTGATAAGTACTGGAAGGCTTGAGATTTTTTAATAGAAGTAAATTACAAATCTCTGGCACTTCATGGTGGCAGTTGATTTGAAAGAAAATTTTTTTTGGTGGACTACCCCTTTAAGGACCGGGACAATTTTCAATTTAGCTTTTTCGATTTTTCCTCCTTGTCTATAGAGCTTTAACTCATTTATTCTTCCAGCTACATGGCCATGTAAGGGCTTGTTTTTTTTCAGGAATAGGTTTACTTAGTAAAGGCTCCTTATGGTCTACCATACCAAGTATGATGGAACCTCCAAAATATCATTTATGGGGTGAAATTGGGAAAAAAAAATACAATTCTGCAAATTGTGTGTGTGTGTGTGTGTGTGGGGGGGGTTCCCTGTTTATGTAATGCACTTTATGGTAAAACATGAAATCTTTATTCTATAGGTAAGTCTGAATACAGCAATATGCATTTTATATAGTTTTTGTAATGTTTTACTATTTTTATTAACACAACATCAAAACTTTTTTTTTGCAAATAGGTGTGATTACAATGGCCCTTTTTTGACTCTTATATCGTTTCTATTTTTTCACGTTCGGGGCTGTAAGGGGTGTCATTTTTTGCGGCATGATCTCTAGTTTTTGGTAATACCATAATTGAGTAGATGAGACATAATTGATCAATTTTTATTCATTTTATTTTAAATAAATATAATAATCAATCCTGGTGTTTTTTAACTGTTTTTTGTACATTGTTCACCGTGAGAAAACAATATAGATTTTTTTTTTTAGATCAGACAATTACGCATGCTACGGTATATAATATGTTTATTTAATTATTTTTTTTAATGTATTTTATTTATAAAATGGAAAAGGGGGACGATTTAAACTTCTATTGGGGGAGGGGCTATGTCATGTTTTTTAAAACTTAAAAAAAAAATTTATATACATTTTATAACCCCTTACGGGACTTTAACATTTTTACATTACATTACATTACATTAAAGACCTGGCAGCAGTTCATTCTCTGGTTTCAATCCCGTGATGGAAATGAAATAGAGGTCTTTATTTTTTCTGTTTATTTTTTTCTCATTATTGAATCATTTTTAAGGCTATGTTCAGACACTTTATTTTTGCTCAGTATTTTGCAACCAAAACGAGGCGTGGATTTAAAACATAGAAAGGCTATAAAAACACTGCTGAAATTGAGCGGATGGCAATCATTTAATGGCAAATATCGTCCGTTGTTTTAAAATAACAGTAATTATTTGCCATTAAGTGGCTGCCATTCACTCAATTTCAACAGTGTTCGAACATAGCCTCAACAATGATACAATCATGAGGAAAAAAAAACAAAGACATCTATTTCATGTCCATCAGGGGATTTGAACCAGAGACCAAACTACTGACAGGCTACTAGACAAGTGAGTTACCCATAGACCACAGCTTAAACACATTTGGGATCAGAGATTCAACTATATCTGAATGTTTCTTTCAGACAAACTGCCTACAGAGGACTGATCTTCAATCAGAGACATTGGCTGACAGCTGAGCGAGCAGGAGGCCCGGGCCGCATTGATTATTCGTGAAGAAGAGGGAGGAGGAAGGAGTGATGAGGTGTGCCAGAGTGTGGCACAAACAACTCCTCTTCGACACTTCATTACAGTAGGAGACCTGAGATTGTACATAATCCATTGCACAGAAAATTACCAAAAGGAACCATGCTCACAAGGGGACTGCTAGCTACAGCACACTGTCAGCACCTCAGGTAGGGCCGGGAGCTGACAGATTCCCTTAAATTCCCAGATTGATGTGCCCCTGGATACCAAAGCCAAAGTTTCCGGTGTCAGACAAGTTGTTCTTCATCAGTTCATATTCTCTGACCCTAAAGCTTTTCTCAAGAATGTCTTTTGTATTAGCTCCTCAAATTGTACAGTGACCTGCAATGTTTTCATTTCTCCTCCTGATGCCAAAAGACTTCACGTTAGGGCTGGGTGATATACAGTACCGTGAAAATACTGATTCAGTCTCTGGTGTTGGTTAACCAACTTCAACTTTGCAAGGACAGCATTTGCGGTATTTCTTCTGTCTTTCTGTCAGAGCTGTGAGCTCTGCACAGGGTGAAGAAGGTATCCTATGTGATGTGTTTGCAGGGACGCAGGGAGCCCTCCTTCAAACCACATGTGTGTCAAAGCGCCACAGTGCTAATAGTAGTGATTCCATATACACCACCTGTAGAAGACTCTACAGCCACACACTAGATCAGGGGTAGGGAACCTTGGCTCTCCAGATATTGCAAAAATACAATTTCCATCATGCCTGAACAGCCAAAGCTTCAGATTTGGCTCACCAGGCATAATGGGAGTTGTAGTTGTGCAACAGCTGTAGAGCCAAGGTTACCTACCCCTGCACTAGATTATTGGCTTATTTATCAACCAGAGCTCAGATTCAGCTTCAAGAGTTAAAATCTAGATCACAATACATTGCTGTACACTGCAAATTCATTATAATTATCCTCTTCACAACCCAGGACGTAACTTTACCTCCTGGGTTGGGTAGAGGAGTTCGGAGGGGGGGGGGGGGGGGCGCGTGGTGGCGATGTTGCTGAGATGTTGCTGTATAGAAAAACCAAGGTCTAGAAGTCGCACAGCTGAAGTATCTCAAGGGTTATTTGTGTGTGTATATACAGATTATGTTATCTGTCATACACACACAGCCCCTGGGGAACAATTCAGTCGAGTTGAGTTGTGTTAGTGGACAGAGAAACACGTAGACGAGAACTCAGAGACTTTCCTTTCTAACGCTATAACTATAGACAACTGTGCAGTGTCAAACCCTAAAGGAGGACAAGTCAGAGACCACCCCAGCCCACGCCATGAACCTCTCTTAAAAGTGCAGGGCAGTATCCTAAGGCAGAGGAACTGACCCGGATAGAGCAAAGCTACTGTAACCAAGGTCTACGTACTCTATCTTGCAGCGCAGGTAAAACCGGGACGCGCTTGGACACTTAGCTTCGCCCAGTTAACATAGTCTGGGGCTTGTGTCACACTCCTAGGATGGGTATTCTGACACTGCAAGTCTTCCACTCTTCAGTACTCTCTTCTCAAGTTCCGGCAGAGCACACTACTACACTGGGTTGGGGCTCTCCCGACAAACTCCTCTACTCTCCTTAACACTAAACTAAACCAGCATTGCTATTCTACCTCAGCACTTAAAGCATCTCCCAGCACAGATTCAGTGAGCTTAAGGCTGGGTTCACACTACGTATATTTCAGTCAGTATATGTATATTTCAGTCAGTATATTTCAGTCAGTATTGCAACCAAAACCAGGAGTGGATTAAAAACACAGAAAGGATCTGTTCACACAATGTTGAAATTGAGTGGATGGCCGCCATTTAATGGCAAATATTTGCTGTTATTTTAGAACAACGGCTGTTATATTGAAATAATGGCCGTTATTTACTGTTATATGGTGGCCATCCACTCAATTTCAACATTGTGTGAACAGATCCTTTCTGTGTTTTTAATCCACTCCTGGTTTTGGTTGCAATACTGACTGAAATATTCTGACTGTATCACTATCAGTAAAGACATTTTATTTATTCTACTTAGTGATTATTGCACCAGCACCTGCCCTGCACATACCGGCAACATTCCTTGGGTTAATTTCCCTTTTCTGTTGGTGGCGGTACCAACAGTCTAGGTGGGTCATCTTCCCACTCCGGACCACTGTGACAAGAGCCCAAGGGACCTATCACAACCTGGCAGGTCACCAACCATTTCAGGGAAACAGTATAGCGAGCCACAACTTAAAGTAGGTATACCTCATACATCATACCTGTGTGCTGAATTAGCATTGGCGTCACAACAGTACCATCACCAGCTGGGCTATACCACACTACCAACCACCCTAGAAGTGGCGTCACCGCTAACACCTCAGCGTGTGACCGTTAGCACCTCCACCAGAGGCCCACCACAGAACATCAATAAACGCAATATTGGGGCAGAATGTGAACATATAGTCAGGTCTAATCTGTATAAAATACTGAGTGCTGCGATAATCAGGTTTTATACTCCAGAAACAGTAGCACTCTGATTGGTTGCTCTGGGTAATGGCCGTGAAGGCGGTATGTGTTTTGATACTTGTTGGACATAGGGGGCAGATCTCTCACATACCCTTAAGTGGTTTCCTATGTGCATCCTTATGCACTATAACAAAAAGCATACTTATGTCCCCCGCTGCAGCAGCACTGAGATCTTCTGGTCACCATTAGTGTTGAGCAGACTTGTCAAAATGTTTGGTTTAGCAACATTGGCCAAACTTGAACCCTTGGCATTTGATTCCCTGTGGTGGCAGAAGATGAGTGCTGCCCTGGGGCTACCAAGAAAACATGCACACGACCATAGGCTGTATCAAATATATATATATGCCTGATACCCACCCAGTATAGAGACATGCAGCATGTGTACTGTAAATGCACTTGTTACAAGTTTTTCTATCGGTTAGGGTCTGAGTGTTGGAGCTGGAAGATTGGGCTGTACTCTTCTCTCTTCGAATCCTTGATAACCCCTGACCCTCCTATATACATGAACTTGCAGCTCAGCTAACGGCTATCTCTTGTGATCCTCTGATACGCATGAATGCTCAGCTTAGCTGAGTGTGCATGTGTTTTTAATGGGGAAGGGAAAAAAATTGTACCAGGAACAGGGGATGGGGATCTGCATAGCTGTATACCTGTATATACACATCCTGTAGTGGCTGTGTGGTGACATAGGCCAGTTGGTTTTTGCCTGTCAGCTCAGCCAGTGATGTTATAGTCATGACGCCATGGCTTGTCCAACACATAGGCGTGATGTTGATACCTGCTTGCTTGTGTGGCTGGCTGTGTTCCCCAAATGATTGGTCCTGAGTTCCAACTGACCCACCCAAACTGTCGGTACTGCCACCCACAGAAGGGGAAAAATAACCAAAGGTGTACGGTGTTGTATGTATAGGTGCTGGTGCGTACAGAAGATGACAGAGTCCCTGTGATATAAAAATAGAAGAGATTTACTGTAAGGCTTCTCAGTATACCAGTACACATTTCACAAAATAGATAAAACTTTACACAGACTTTAGTGCTTCACCCTGTTGTGCCTGCGGAGGTGCTTGAGAGTAGCAAGAGAAAGAAAGGTAGTTGTAGCAGTGCTTGAAGAACAGAGTATAAGAGAGGAGTTGGCCAGAAAAGCCCCAACCCAGTGTAGCTGTGTACTCTGCCAGAACCTGGAGAAATACTTTGTAGTGAGATGTTTACTTGTATTTGTGTATAGACTTTGATCTGACGACTTTCTGCGCCCTGGTATCGTCGAGCCCCTCCCAGTAGGGTAATACAAGCCCCAGTAATGGTTATCTGGGTGTAGCTAAGAGTCCAGGAAGTCCCAGTTACCTGCACTACGCGATAGGATACATAGGCCTTCAGTACTGGCTGTTTTGTCCTATGGAGGCTAGTTCCTCTTGTTTCAGGATACTGCCATGGTCTGTGTAGACGTATTCTCGGCGTGGGTCAGGGTGTTCCTTGGGGACCTCTCCCTTTAATGTTCTTAGCCCTGCATATTAAACGTGTTAGGAATAATAAAAGAACTGGTTGTCTTTTGCTGCATCTATACACTCTTGTGTCTAGACTAGACTGCCCTACTCACTTCCTCCCACACGGAGCTAACTCCTCCTACAGAGGGTGAGTGTGTTTAGAGAACGCAAGGATAGGTAGAGAGAGAGAACCTCCTATTGGTCAGCTACAAACACATGGCATACATAAAACATTAACCCAACACTGACTTCAGGTGTGCATTCAAGAATATAAGCATAAAGGAAACACTGGCACCTAGTGGCGAAACTTTAGACTGGCTCATCACCACTTTAACCCAAAGTGAGAGCTTTGTGACAGGTGCATAGAACACTTAATAGTGGGTAATAGTGGGACACCCCATACTCCCCCACATGGAAAAAGCCATCCACAATGTAGCACTTGCAGGAAAGTTAGATGAAGGTTAAAGTGTCACTGTCGTGAAATTTTTTTTTGCAGAAATCAATAGTCCAGGCGATTTTAAGAAACTTTGTAATTGGGTTTATTATCCGAAAAATGCGTTTTTATCATGAAAAAGCAGTTTGAAGCTCTCCCCCCTGTCTTCATTGTTCTCCTATGGAGAGAGCTAAAGAAAAGACCAAAACAGGACAACAAAGAGTTAATCTACAAATCCCTCACGGGATATCTCCTGTGACAGTCACCAGTGACCTGTCTGAGCTCAGATTACAGCTGTCACCCAGCTCTGTGCCTGTAATCCTCTGTTATCTGCTTTCTGCTGCCGGCTAACTCCCTCCTTCCTCCTCCCCCCTCCCCTCTCCCTAGAACAGACAGGGTACGACTCCTGCAACAAGTCACAATTTTCAGATTTTTCAGAGTGGATGAAAAAGAGGAAGGAGGGGGGGACCTGGGAAAAGGCTTTTTACATGCAGATAATGGCAGATTTGGCTAATAAACCCAATTACAAAGTTTCTTAAAATCGCCTGGACTATTGATTTCTGCAAAAAAAAAAATACGACAGTGACTCTTTAAGGCAAAGCATGGGTTAGAACAAGGCGATAACATAAATAGGCATATAAAACATGATAAATAACTTTGGCATTAGGCAATGGTTAGATTGTTCATAGTGCAATAACTTGTAAACTGGAACTTGGGATGCATCAGGCCATTTACACCCTTAGTTGTCCTATGATACGTCAGTCAATCTTTTTGTGCAGCAACACTAGATGTGAGGTGCTTGTTCCTCACAAGAAAGGGGATTGTAGGGAAACGGCAAAAGCCAGGCATGACAACTTAACAAAGGCGTCTCCCTTCTGGGAGTGGTAGTGGAATTGCCAGGTCATCCTCAGTGGCATCCGAGGTCTCCAGTGTCCATCGAGACAATATTTGGGTGATTTCCCAAAACGTTTGGGCTGCTGCAAGAACCACATGCTGCTCTCTGTTCGCCATCTTGTCAGCACTAGTAAAGTAGGCATCACTACCGGTACTCAGTAACACTGGATTAAACTCAAGTCCATGGGCGCCGGACACCTTCAAGATGGCCACACCAGTCATGTGAGCGGAAGTGCTCATCACCTTTAGGGGTCCCCTTTAAACAGTCCCATTGCTTATTAGTTCCGCCAGCAGGCGGTGCTGTAATTTTGGCGGGAATTTACTGGTTTCTTCCCGTGCAGCACAGCTGTATACCTGTGTATACTTGTCCTGTAGTGTGTACTGTACATAGCTGTATACCTGTGTACATATACACGTCCTGTAGTGGCTGTATACCTTTACATAGACATCTACGTCTTTAATAATAATTACAATAGACTAAATGGAGCAGTCTAGGGTTGCTGCTCACTAAAAAAGTTTTTTTTTTTTTTTTACTTTATTGAAACAAAATAAGTAAAAAAAAAAAGTCACTCTTTGTAATTATTATTTGTCATTATTAGACTAAATGGCACAGTCTTGGATTGCTGCTCAGTGAGTTACTTTTTTTAACTTATGTTTCGATAAAGTAAAAAAAAAGTAAGTCACTAAGCAGCAACCCATTTAGTCTTTTGTCATTATTATTTGTCAAAATCTCCCTACACCGTGAAGTAGGGCTGGGCGATAATGGCCTAAATCAATATGACGATTAATTGTACATGTAGTAGCCGCAGTAACAATAACTGAACGAAAATTGTGACATGCCCCCTTTGTGAGACACACCCTTTTTGCAATCTAGGCAAGGTTGGAGGATAAACAAATTTTTACTGCGTTTTCAGTCAGATGTTCAATCGAAAAGTATTTCAAATAGTGAACTATTCAATTGAATAGCTACTTGATCGAGTTCTACTCGCTCATGTCCAGTGAAGGGGAAAACTTACCCCTCTCCTTTAAGGTGTGGCACCGGGTTTGAAGACCCTGACTGACCGATGTGTGTGGTCTGAGACTTGGAGGAGAACGTGTTTGGTGGGGGACAAGTATATACAGTATGTTGTTGTGACAGCTCAGCCAAAGATGGTATTGTCGTGAAGCCAGTGCTTGTCCAGCACACAGGTGCGATGTTGGTATGTGCTTTGTCATGTGGCTTGCTGTGCTCATCAAATGGTCGGTGACCTGCCGGGTTGTAGTGGGTCCCTTGGGCTCTTGTCACTGTAGTCTTGAGTGGCAATTGACCCACCTGGACAATTGGTACCGCCATCCACAGAAAGGGGAAAAATAACACAAGGTGTACGGTTGGTGTGTGTGGGTGCTGGTGCATAGGAAAGATGACCCAGTGTTATCAAAAATAGAACAGCTTTACTGTTCTATTTCAATAGCACAATACACTTTAGTAGAATCGACAAATCTTCACAAAGTGCTGTTTGTGCCTCTGGAGGTGCGTTAAGAAGTACATAAGAAGAGAGGTAGTTGTAGCAGTATTTAAGGAGTTGAGAGGAGAGCAGAGGAGAAGGGTTTGTTGAAGGAGTCCTAACCCAATGTAGCAATGTACTCTGGCAGAACTTCAGAGAATACTTGTAGAGTGAGAAGTTACTTGTACCCGTGTTTAGACTGTGTCTGACCACCTTACAGTGTCGAGTTACCTGTCCTAATAGGGTGATACAAGCCCCAGTCGTGGTTATCTGGATGAGGTTACGTTCCCGGGGGTGTCCCAGTTACCTGCACTGCGAGATAGGATACGTAGACCTTCCTTTGGTAGCTTTGTCCTATCCAGGCTAGTTCCTCTTGTATTTCAGGATGCAGTGCTCAGCACTTTAAGGGAGAAGAGTCTAGGAACACCCTAACTCATGCCGAGAACCATTCTAAAAGGCTGGTTCTCGGCGTGGGTTAGGGTGTTCCTAGACTCTTCTCCCTTACAGTGCTTAGCACTGCATAGTAGATATAGCATAAGTACTGGAGGAACTGGTTGTCTGTAGCTGCATCTGTACACTATTGTGTAGACTAGACTGACTAGACTGCACTGCTCCCTGTCAGGGGTCCTGGCAGCAGCCAGGCCCTGACTTAACTACAGCAGGAACAGTAGGTTTTTGTTTCTTTCCCCTCTGAGAATCTGGTAAGAACTGAGACTACACTTAATCCACCCGTGTTTCCTCCAACAGGGGCCTGAAGAGAACGTCCCTGTAAGTGTTGGGGATGAGTGTGTGCATAAGAGAGAAGGAAAGAGATTGGTTAGAATTAGAGAGCACTTTCCATAGGTCAATAGGAGGACATGGTACATACAAAACAGTAACCCATTAAAGGGGTACTCCAGCGTGGGGGGCTATTTTTGGATCTGGCCGGGGAGGAGGTGGCTGAGAGAAAAGATGTCCACTCACTTCCCCGGTTCCAGCGGTGGGTCCCGTATCGCGGCGCTCCGGTCCCCAGTTCCCGGCCGTTTTCTGGTGTCTGACTCGGGCTCGAGATGTGACGTCTCTAGTCGGCTCAGCCAGTCAGTGACAGAGGCGGGATCCGTTACATCACGTCTCGAGCCCGCGTCAGACACCAGGAAGCGGTCGGGAACCGGGGACCGGAGCGCCGCAATACGGGACCCGCCACTGGAACCGGGGAGGTGAGTGGACATCTTTTCTCTCAGCCACCTCCTCCCCGGCCAGATCCAAAAATAGCCCCCGCGCTGGAGTACCCTTTTAACTTTCTCAGCTGTTTAATACATAGAAAAAAAAGAATGACATCTAGTGATGGAACTGTAAACTACTTCATCACCACTTAACCTGGAGAAAGAAGCTTTTATGACAGGTGCATAAGACAAAAGAAAAAAGTGGAGTGGAGTATGGAGAGTCACTCCATAGAGCAGTGGATAGGAGATCCAAACATCATGCAGGAGCTGTGCAAAGCTTAGCAGTGCCATTGGGAAGCTGAAATAAACAAAGCAGAGATGCAGAGGAGAGAGCAAACAAGAGAGAAGCATAGGATGGTATGTGTAGTAAGTTCCCAGTAGAGAGGAAGCGCTGGAGAAGCTGATCTTAAAGGGGTTATCCAGTGCTACAAAAACATGGCCACATTTGCACCACTCTTGTCTCCAGATTGGGTGGAGCACCACCTAAACTGGAGACAAGCGTGGGGCAAAAGTGGCCATGTTTTTGTAGTGCTAGATAACCTCTTTAACCCAGGAGGCTGAAATGTTGAGCAGGGAGGTATAAGCAGAGAGGGCAAGATCATATCTGAGTGCTTTGGAGAGAGGTCTGAATGAGTTGTAAGTAGAGATAAGCGAACCTCGAGCATGCTTTAGTCCATCCGAACCCGAGCATTCAGCATTTGATTAGTGGTGGCTGCTAAAGTTGGATAAAGCTCTAAGGTTGTCTTGAAAACATGGATACAGCCAATGACTATATCCATGTTTTCCACATAGCCTTAGGGCTTTATCCAACTTCAGCAGCCACCGCTAATGAAATGCTGAAAGTTCGGGTTCAGATGGACTCGAGCATGCTCAAGGTTCGCTCATCTCTAGTTGCAAGTAAATAGCAATGTTTATAAAGTGTTGATCTTTTCTTGACCATTTGTTTAACTTTTGTCTGAATAAATTGTTAACCCTTTGCTGACTCTCTGACTAATGGGTGTGAGAGACACTATTGCTAAAGTGCAATCTCCACAAAGTATTAAAGAGGACCTGTCACCCCCCCGTGCCGGGGTGACAGGCTCCTGACCCCCTGCTAGATCCCCCTATACTCACCTAATCGCGCCAGGTCCTGCTTCCTGAGCCGGTCGGGTCACGGAGATATCAGCTCCCGAAGCCCGATGCGCGCACACAGCAGAGTCCGATGCTCATAGAGAATGAATGGGGAGTCCGATGCTCCATCATTCTCTATGGGCATCGGACTCTCCTGTGAGCGCGCGCGCCAGGCTTCGGGCGAAATCTCCATTACCCGACCGCATCAGGAAGCGGGACCCGGCGCGATTAGGTAAGTATAGTGCGCTCTAACGGGGGGTCGGCAGCCTGTCACCCCGGCAGGGGGGTGACAGGTATCCTTTAACCTTCTGCTGACTCTCCCACCAAGGAGCATGTAAGACACATTATTGTTAAAGTACAATCTGCAAAAAGTATTAACTCACTGCGGACTGCGGACAGTATATAAGAGATATTATCACGGAAGTACAACCTGTATAAAGTATTATCCCTTTGCTGAAGAAGTTATGCAAGATTGGGCAGTTAACAGGGATTTATAAAGGTGCGTTCACACCGAGTAAAACAGGCGAAAATTCTGAGCAGAACCTCCGCTATGGACTCTGCTCAGAACCCCACCTGCCTCAGTGTCTCAATGTAATTTGTTGCACGCTGCTGCTCTCCGCTTAAAGAATTGACATGCCATTTTGTCGTAAGGTGCTGGGCAGGTGTTGTTTTCCTGTGTTAGCTCAGCTGGGGGTGTTTATGTTGTGACGCCAGTGCTTGTCCAGCACACAGGTGTGATGTTGGTACCTGCCTGTTGTATAGCTGACTGTGTTCCCCAAATGATCGGTAACCTGCCGGGTTGTAGTAGGTCCCTTGGACACTTGTCACGGACTCGGAAATGTCTGTACCGCCACTCACAGAAAGGGGAAGAACAACCCAAGGTGTGTGGTTGTGTGTACAGGTGTTGGTGCGTATAGAAGATGACAGCTTCTCAGTATAAAAGTACACGTTTCACAAAATAGATAACTCTTTACACAAATTTTAGTGCTCAACCTTTTGTGTTTGAGAAGAAGTAAGAGAGGTAGTTGTGGTGCTTGGAAAGTAGAGAGGAGTAGTGTAGAGTAGAGTAAAGTAGCGTAGAGGAGAGGAGTTGGCCAGTGTAGCAATGTACTCTGCCGGAACCTGGAGAAATCTTTGTAGTGAGAAGTTTACTTGTATTTGTCTTTGGTCTGACCACCTTCTGTCCCCTGGTATTGTCGAACCCGTCCCAGTAGGGTAATACAAGTCCCAGTCGTGGTTATCTGGATGTAGCTAAGTGTCTGGGATGTTCCAGTTACCTGCACTGCACGATAGGATATGTAGGCCTTCAGTACTGGCCTTCAGTACTGTTGGTACAAACAGTCCAGGTCCGTGAAAAGAGCCCAAGGGACCTACTACAACCCGGCAGGTTACCGACCATTTGGGGAACACAGCTATACAACAAGGAGGTACCAACATCACACCTGTGTGCTGAACATCACTGGCATCACAACATAACCCCCCCTCCCAGCTGAGCTGACACAGGAAAACAACACCTGCCCAGCACCTTACCACAAAATGACATGTCAATTCTTTAAGCGAAGAGCAGCCAGTACTGCGGGGTCCGGGATGTTTCAGTTACCTGCACTGCGCGAAAGGATATGTAGGCCTTCATTATTGGCTGCTTTGTCCTATTAAGGCTAGTTTCTCTTGTTTCAGGATTCTGTCCTGCTCTGTGTAGATGTGTTCTCGGCGTGGGTCAGGTGTCCCTTGGTGACCTCTCCCTGCCTAGCACTGCATAGTAGATATAGTAGTAGTTGTGAAAGAACTGGTTGTTTCTTGTTGCATCTATACACTCTTGTCTAGACTAGACTGCACTGAACTGACTTTGTTGTCACTGACAGGGGTCCTGGCATCAGCCAGGCCCTGGCTTAACTACTGCAGGAACAGTGATTTTTGTGTCGTTCCTCTCTGAGAATCTGGTAGGAACTGAACTGCACTTCCTCCACCTCCACCTCCACCTCTGTGAGTTGTGCAGGAGAAAGGAGAAAAGAGAAAAGAGATAGGTCAGAAGTGAAAAGTACATCTCATTGGTCAGTACTAAACACATGGCATACATAAAACAGAAAATACTGACACCTAGTGGTGAAACTTCAGAATACCTCATCACCACTTTAACCTGAGAGAAAAGACTTTTTGACGGGTGAACAGGAGAGACAAAAACACCAGTGGTGGGATACCACAAATTCTTTGAGCAGAAAGCGTGGAGAGCAGAGGCGTGCAACACATTACATTGAGACACTGATGCAGGCAGGATTCCGAGCGCAGTCAATGGGTTCAGAATTTCCACCTGTTTTACTCATTTTGATAATACTGGGCTAGAGTTGTTTTGAGAAGTTTTGGAGGAAGGGGAGTTTAATAAATGGCTAGTTATGAAGATCCAATTTGACCTAAGAGAACATATGTGCTGGGAGTATATTAGTATATATATGTATGAATATGGGGAACTGTATGGCAGACAAAGCAAAAATAAAAAGTATAGAAGTTTTAGAAGATCAGATTGGGAATAGTGCTTAAGAAAATTAGAAAATAATAATCAACAACTAGTACATAGATTATTAAATTATGCATTGTTTATATTTGATGCCAAAATTGCTTTATAAGGTTAAAGCAGAAGTCCCGGGTCTGTCTTCTTTTTTTTAACAGCAGGGGACGAGGTGGCTGAACGTAACAGGCTTACCTCCCTGGCTACAGTGCAGGTGTCCGCTCTTGCCTGGCTGCTTTATAGTCAGAATGTGAGATGTCCGCATCACTCAGCCAGTGGCCAGGGCGGACCCGAAACCTCACACCCTAGCTCCCCACTGAGGCCAGGAAGTGGCCAGGGGACTGGGAACCGGAGTGGGGGACAGCAGACCCCTTCGCTGGAGCCAGGGAGGTAAGTGCCTGCTATTGTGTTCAGCCACCTCCTTCCCAGCTGTTTTTTAAAGTCGGACTCTTAACTTCTCCTTTAAAGAAAAAGTTTGACTAAGGGTACAAACCCACTTGCCGGATCTGCAGCGAGTCTCCTTGCTGCGTTTTTGCAGCGAGACTCGCTGCAGATCCCAGCCCTATACTTTCATTAGCAGAGAAACTCTGCAGCCCTCCCCATTAACCCCCTAGCTGCCGGACATTATACATTACCGGGTCCCCATTTCTGCTTGCTTCGGGGCTCCCGTTGTCTTCACCGCATGATCGCCCCCCGCACCCCCGGCCGCATGATTGCCCCGCGCACCCCCCGGCCGTACGATCGCCCCTCGCAGCCCCGATCGCCCCCCGCAACCCCCGGCCGCACAATCGCCCCCCGCACCCCCCGCCCGCACGGGCTGCGGGGGGCGATCGTGCGGCTGGGGGCTGCGGGAGGCGATCATGCAGCCGGGGGCTGCGGGGGGCGATCGTGCGGCCGGGGGCTGCGGGGGGCGATCCTGAGGTTGGGGGCGATCGGGGCTGCAGGGGGGGCGGGCAGGATATACATTACCAGGTCCCCGCTCCTGCTTGCTTCGGCGGCTCCCGGCACGTTCCGCCCCGCCAATCAGTGCGCTGCCTCGCCGCAGCGCACTGATTGGCCGGGCGGGCCGTGAAGACACCGGGAGCCCCGAAGCAAGCAGGAACGGGGACCCAGTAATGTATAATGTCCGGCGGCTAGGGGGTTAATGGGGCGGGCTGCAGACAAAATCGCAGCAGGGATGTACATCCCTGCTGCGAGTTTCTCTGCTAATGAAAGTATAGGGCTGGGATCTGCAGCGAGTCTCGCTGCAAAAGCGCAGCAAGGAGACTCGCTGCAGACCCGCCAAGTGGGTTTGTAGCCTAAAAGTAATTTTTAATGTGCTATTACTTATGGAAAGTTAGCCAAATTCCTAATGTACATTAATTATGTGAAATGCATGTATTAACACATATACACTGTACTACTACTACCAAGCCCCCCTCAGCAGACATGCCCCCCCATCCACCGCACACCCGCCGCCGGTAACCTCCCAGATCCGATCCGTATCACCAACCCCTCAGCCTCCCCCACTGCCGCACGTCCACCCACTTCCCTGCCGGTCCCGGACTGCCATATCACTGCCGCTCCTGCGTCCTGCCGACTCAGGGCCGAGGGGGGGGGGGGGGGCTTGGTGTTGGGGATCTCCCTAATACTATTCCTCCAATCATCTGCTCATACTATGAGCAGATGATGGGAGGAGTAGTACAGTGTATATGAGTGCATACCTAGACATGTGTTACATAGACATCCATTGAATCCATAGAGTGTCCAGCAGGGGCGCACTATATATAGAAGTAAATGGTACTCATTGACTTCTATATATAATGTGCCCCCTGCTGGACACTTCATTGGAATTACACCTGATTCGTGACGTCACGGTTTTTGAGAGAATTTGAAGTCTCCATGATTTACTAAATTAAGGGAAATAGCCCTATATGTGCATTTCCCATAAATAAGGTACATAAGGAATTTGTCTAACTTTCCATAAGTAATGACATATTAAAAATTACTTTTGGTTGGAGTTATCCTTTAAGGCCAGATTCACACATCCATGTTCAGTCCGTGATATATGGTCTGTAAACTGACTGTATATGATGGGACTTTATTATGCTGAAGCAAGCTCTGAAAAAGTGCTTTATGTTACTGTACTGACACAGCTGTGTCAATTCAGCATTGTGGGGCTTGAGCTACAAGTCATACTATGTCTTCACACCCAAAGACAAGCCTTACTGGAGTAACACTAACAACGGTGCAAAGGGTTAGTCCTGTTTGTACAGCGTACAGGCTCTTCCCCTCAGTTCCTCCTTCTCTCTCTGTTACATAGCGTCTTCCTAATTCTACATTAGCCCTGAAACTTTACTCACTTTCCCAATCCAGGAGCCTGTGTTGAGGACCCCTACAAGGTAAGTGCGCTGGCCAGAACACATGCTGAGGTAGTCAGTGAGGGTGGGAAAATGGCAAATAAAAAACAAAGGAGGCACTGAGCTCTGCGCTAGGTGCTGCACCATGGGAACTGAGTGGCTTATAGTATACAACAATACAGAGGGTACTCAACTTTTATATGGGGGCACAAAGTAGTCACTTTTACTATGTGGGGCAATACAGATTAGGAGTATACTCTGCAACTATGAGGTTTATACTCAGCAACAGTATCCAGTCACTATGTGGTGATAAAGGTACCACTCATAGTGTGGTGGTACTGTTTGTTCTTTATATACTGGTAATATTGGTCTTGCTATTCAGAATTTGGTCAGTAACAGTATGACTGTAATATTTATGATGGTATGGTTTTTTTGTATAGTACTATTATTTGTATGATTATTAGGATTTAGAGAAGAGGATAGTAATTTTAGGAAGAATTATGTGGATATTTCAGAGGCTGTGCACATGTACAGTGTCTCAGGACCTCAGGAGCCATTTATAATAATTGAAATGGAACACCCTCAATTGCTGGAGTATGAACTCAATTTTGATGTGTTTGAATTTCTGTATACCTAAGATGGCCCCTGAGTCATGATTTATCAGTGAAAAATGGGTGATCTCTATTAGAAAATAATATTGCCAAGACATGTCCAAGGTAGTGATGAGCGAACATGCTTGTCCGAGCTTGGTACTCGTTCAATTATTAGGGTACTCGATGGTACTCGTTACTCGGACGAGTATCTCGCGATACTCGAGAAAATCTCATCATCCATTTCCTGGAAGTTTAGGCGCTATTTCTCAGCCAATAAACATACAGGACACTCTTTGGTACATCCTGCGATCACGTGGGACCCATACATGCCGATAGCAGCGATTGGTTGGCCAGATCAGATGACCCTGCCATATCAAAATCGCGGCCGCAAATGCTTGCTTTAGACGTATGCTGGAAGAGATTAGGGACAGAGCTGCTGATGGTCAGGGAGAGCGTTAGGGAGGGAATTAGCATTCCAGTAGGCAGGGAATACTAGCGACACAACCAAACAGCCCTTGTAAGGGCTTCAAATAGTTTTTAATTTGCATTACTACAGACTACGTGCTGGGACTTGGAGTGCAGCTACCACGATTTCAGCAGCACATTGTGGTGATCGGCTTCTGGCAGAAAGGGAACATTAGGTGTTGCATACAGACAGGCTCGGACTGGGCCATCGGGGAGCCTGGGAAACCCCTGGTGGGCCCCTGAATGGAGGCTGAAAGGAGGCTCCCTGTTTTGCAGCTCCATACCCAAATGCTGCTGCTGCACAGTACAGTACAGTCACCTCAGACCTTCCTGTCAGGGCCCCATGTGTCCCCACTGCAGGGAATTCCTGAAGAGTGTCTATAGGCCTTTGAGAGGCCGCACTGTACACAGTGATAACCTGTGCAGGGGGCGTGTCTTAGGGCAGCAGGGGCTCTGCATGCTGCTATCTTTGTATGGACGGGGCTACAGTGCAGGGAGCAGGTAGTGCAGACACAGGACGGCTGGAGGCAGGAGATGACAGCAGCACAGTGAGAGGTGAGAGGATGTGTAATGGCTGCTCCCTGTCATCTAATGCCCTCCAGCCGTCCTGCTAGGATCCAGTGACACCCCAACACTGTGCAGGTGCTCTCCCCCCAGCAGATTAGCGACCCCCTCCCCAGCAGTGTATACATCCCCTCCCCAGCAGTGTGTATATATCCCCTCCCCAGCAGTGTATATATATCCCCTCCCCAGCAGTGTATATATATCCCCTCCCCAGCAGTGTATATATCCCCTCCCCAGCAGTGTATATATATCCCCTCCACAGCAGTGTATACATCCCCTCCCCAGCAGTGTGTATATATCCCCTCCCCAGCAGTGTATATATATCCCCTCCCCAGCAGTGTGTATATATCCCCTCCCCAGCAGTGTATATATATCCCCTCCCTAGCAGTGTATATATATCCCCTCCCCAGCAGTGTATATATATCCCCTCCCCAGCAGTGTATATATATCCCCTCCACAGCAGTGTATATATATCCCCTCCACAGCAGTGTATACATCCCCTCCCCAGCAGTGTGTATATATCCCCTCCCCAGCAGTGTATATATATCCCCTCCCCAGCAGTGTATATATATCCCCTCAACAGCAGTGTATATATATCCCCTCCCCAGCAGTGTATATATCCCCTCCCCAGCAGTGTATATATATCCCCTCAACAGCAGTGTATATATATCCCCTCAACAGCAGTGTATACATCCCCTCCCCAGCAGTGTGTATATATCCCCTCCCCAGCAGTGTATATATATCCCCTCCCCAGCAGTGTGTATATATCCCCTCCCCAGCAGTGTATATATATCCCCTCCCTAGCAGTGTATATATATCCCCTCCCCAGCAGTGTATATATATCCCCTCCCCAGCAGTGTATATATATCCCCTCCACAGCAGTGTATATATATCCCCTCCACAGCAGTGTATACATCCCCTCCCCAGCAGTGTGTATATATCCCCTCCCCAGCAGTGTATATATATCCCCTCCCCAGCAGTGTATATATATCCCCTCAACAGCAGTGTATATATATCCCCTCCCCAGCAGTGTATATATCCCCTCCCCAGCAGTGTATATATATCCCCTCAACAGCAGTGTATATATATCCCCTCAACAGCAGTGTATATATATCCCCTCCCCAGCAGTGTATACATCCCCTCCCCAGCAGTGTATATATATCCCCTCCCCAGCAGTGTATATATATCCCCTCCCCAGCAGTGTATATATCCCCTCCCCAGCAGTGTATATATATCCCCTCCCCAGCAGTGTATATATATCTCCTCCCCAGCAGTGTATATATATCCCCTCCCCAGCAGTGTATATATATCTCCTCCCCAGCAGTGTATATATATCCCCTCCCCAGCAGTGTATATATCCCCTCCCCAGCAGTGTATATATCCCCTCCCCAGCAGTGTATATATATCCCCTCCCCAGCAGTGTATACATCCCCTCCCCAGCAGTGTATATATATCTCCTCCCCAGCAGTGTATATATATCTCCTCCCCAGCAGTGTATATATATCCCCTCCCCAGCAGTGTATATATATCCCCTCCCCAGCAGTGTATATGTATCCCCTCCCCAGCAGTGTATATTTATCCCCTCCCCAGCAGTGAATATATATCCCCTCCGCAGCAGTATATATATATATATCCCCTCCCCAGCAGTGTATATATATCCCCTCCCCAGCAGTGTATATATATCCCTCCCCAGCAGTGTATATATCCCCTCCGCAGCAGTATATATATATATATATATCCCCTCCCCAGCAGTGTATATATCCTCTCTCCAGCAGTGTATATATATCCCCTCCCCCAGCAGTGTGTGTATATATATATATATATATATATATATATATATCCCTTCCCCAGCAGTGTATATATCCTCTCCCCAGCAGTGTATATATATCCCCTCCCCCAGCAGTGTGTATATATATATATATATATATATATATCCCCTCCCCAGCAGTGTATATATATCCCCTCCTCAGCCCTGTACAGTATATATTCCCTCCCCAGCAGTGTATATATATCCCCTCCTCAGCCCTGTATATATCCCCTTTCCTAGCCCTGTATATACAGTGGTACCTTGGTTTAAGAGTAACTTGGTTTAAGAGCGTTTTGGTTTTAGAGCTCACAGTTTTTCAAAATTGTGACTTTAAGAGCATTATTTTGGTTTAAAAGCTCCCTGTACTGTGTGGGAGGGTGAGTGGAGGAGGGGCATGGCCTGCATGGCGGGGTCTACAGCACTGTACTTTGACCCCGGAAGTCCTCCCTCACCTTCCAAATCATAGCAGATCCACTTCAGGCTGGGGCTTGCATCAGAGGACAGGACTGTGGGGGTAATCTCTTCATAGCTGTAACCTCTCTCTCCCCAGACAGAGAGTGCTGCATGTATGTGCCTACATATGCCCTGCTCATTCCTTCATGCTCCCTGCAGTCTCTGTCATCCCTTGTATTTCCCATCCTCTTCATTACTGTACAGGAACTTATAATACCACATATTCTGCTGTTTCTGAATGTTTCTTTCATTAGTTTTACATGTTATTCAGAACAATAAATATTTGTTTTTGGGATGTGGAACCAATTGTCTGCATTTCTATGATTTCTTATGGGAAAATTTGCTTTGGTTTAAGAGTGGATTTGAATTACAAGCATGGTCCCGGAACTAATTATGCTCGTAATCCAAGGCACCACTGTATAAATCCCCTGCCCCTGACACTGTATGCCTGTATACCCTGATTGCTTGTAGTATACAGTATGTTATGGGTTATTACTGATTGCTGGGAGTATATATTGTGTTGCCAATTATCCCTGATCTCATTCTGTATACTGTATATAGTGTTACTGGTTTTCACTGATCACACGGTGTATACTGTATATAGTGTTACCGGTTATCACTAATCTCACAGTGTATACTGTATATAGTGTTACTGGTTATCACTGATCTCATGCTGTATATAGTGTTACCAGTTATCACTGGTCTCATAGTATATACTGTACTGTTAGTTGGATCATTAGTCAGTCCGTTATGTTGTAAGTAATGGGCTCTATACACTATAATGGAACCCATCTCCTGCTATAGGTGCTGAACCCGTAACTTGCAGTATGACAGGCTGCCATATAACAGTAAATAATTGTTATTATTTCAATACAACAGCTGTTGTTTTAAAATAACAGCAAATATTTGCCATTAAATGGCGGCCATCCACTCAATTTCAACATTGTGTGAACAGAGCCTTTCTGTGTTTTTAATCCACTCCTGGTTTTGGTTGCAATATGAGGACCACAATACTGACTGAAATATACGTAGTGTGAACCCAGCCTAAAAATGTACGTGGCACTCTTTGCTGTCTGCATATGGTGCGACAGAAATCACTGTACAAGTGACTGACGGTGCTAGCATTGCTGATTACACAGAGAGCTCTATGCAAGGTTGCTGGACTAACGTGAAAGGTTTGGCGCTAGTTAAATGTAGGGTGGGCCCCTAGAGTCAGTTTCCCTGGTGGGCCCAAAGTACCCCAGTCCGACACTGTGTACAGACCCCTAAGAAGTGCTCAGTCCTCATGACAGGCGCTTACTTAACCAACCGAAAATAATTCCTTTAGCCCATGAGGACCAAAAAATGTTTTAAATTGTAACTTTTATTAGGTATGTCACTTTATTAAGTGTAAGAGCAAAGGCACTACACTGAGAGCTCAGCGTAGTGTCTTTGCTGTTACACTTAGTACAGTCATGGCCAAAAGTTTTGAGAATGACACAAATATTATATTTTTACATGATCTGGCGCCCACTGGTTTTTATGTGTGTTTGTCAGATGTTTTTTTTATCACATACAGAAATATAATTGCAATCATATTGTGAGTAACAAAAGCTTATATTGACAGATAGAATGAGGTAATGCAGCAAGTCAATATTTGCAGTGTTTACCCTTCTTCTTCAGGACCTCTGCAATTCTCCCTGGCATGCTCTCAATCTTGATGATTGACTACAAGTTCTCAATGGGATTAAGATCTGGGGAGTTTCTAAGCCATGGACCCAAAATCTCTATGTTTTGTTCCCTGAGCCATTTAGTTATCACCTTTGCTTTATGGCAAGGTGCTCCATCATGCTGGAAAAGGCATTGTTGCTCTTGGACGGTTGGGAGAAGTTGCTCTTGGAGGACATTCTGGTACCATTCTTTATTCACGGCTGTGTTTTTAGGCAAGACTGTGAGAGAGCCGATTCCCTTGGCTGAGAAGCAACCCCACACATGAATGGTGTCAGGATGCTTTACAGTTGGCATGAGACAAGACTGGTGGTAGCCCTCACCTCGTCTTCTCCGAATAAGCTGTTTTCCAGATGCCCCAAACAATCAGAAAGGGGATTCATCAGAGAAAATGACTTTACCCCAGTCCTCAGCAGTCCATTCCCTGTACCTTTTGCAGAATATCAGTCTGTCCCTGATGTTTTTTCTGGAGAAAAGTGGCTTCTTTGCTGCCCGCCTTGAGACCACGCCTTGCTCCAAGAGTCTTCGCCTTACAGTGTGTGCAGATGCACTCACACCTACCTGCTGCCATTCCTGAGCAAGCTCTGCACTGCTGGTAGCCCGATCCTGCAGCTAAAACACTTTTAAGAGACGGTCCTGGCGCTTGCTGGTCTTTCTTGCGCGCCCTGGAGCCTACTTGGCAACAATTGAACCTCTCTCCTTGAAGTTCTTGATGATGCAATAAATTGTTGACTGAAGTGCAATCTTTCTAGCTGCGATACTCTTCCCTGTTAGGGCATTTTTGTGCAGTGCAATTAGGGCTGGGCGATATTGGCCTAAATCAATATCGCGGTTTATCGCATATGTAGCTGCGGTAACGATAATTGGATGATAACTATGACACGCCCCCTTTGTAAGCCACACCCCTTTTACAAGCCACACCCACTCGGCCGTGCCAAACTGGGGATAGTTTGTTTCAATAAAGTTAAAAAAAGTACAGTAACTCAATGAGCAGCAACCCAAGGCTTGGTACACACTACAGGACATGTATATACAGGTATACAGCTATGTGCACACTACAGGACGTGTATATACAGGTATACAGCTATGTGCACACTACAGGACGTGTATATACAGGTATACAGCTATGTGCACACTACAGGACGTGTATATACAGGTATACAGCTATGTGCACACTACAGGACGTGTATATACAGGTATATAGCTATGTACTATAGGTACCCAGAGTATATATGATGGGTATATAGTATATACAGGTGACAGTACAGGGACGTACATTATAGGGGGCTGTAGATGGCACTGCACTGACACGCTGTAAAGATATCGATCTATCGTTCGTGACAGACGCACATCCAAGGCTGAAGTAGAGGGTGCTGAACACAGAAAGGCCTTTGGCAGGGGATTCCAAAATACAAAGCAGCAAGAGTCCGCAGCACACCAGCATATAGTGAAGAGATAAGCATGCTTGAAAATGATTCTGAAGTGAATTGAAACGTCGTATCCTGCACCTTATTTGATGGAATGAACCACTCTTCACTACATGCTGGTGTGCTGCGGACTCTTGCTGCTTTATCTATATCTATCTATCTATCTCCTATCTATCTATCTCCTATCTATCTATCTCCTATCTATCTATCTATCTCCTATCTATCAATCTCCTATCTATCTATCTCCTATCTATCTATCTATCTATCTATCTATCTATCTATCTATCTATCTGTCTCCTATCTACCTGTCTCCTATCTATCTATCTATCTATCTATCTATCTATCTATCTATCTATCTATCTATCTATCTATCTATCTGTCTCCTATCTCCTATCTCTCTATCTCCTATCTATCTATCTATCTCCTATCTATCTATCTCCTCTACGGGGAGGTGGGCAGGTGTGTACGGGGGGGCGGGCAGGGGTGTTTGGGTACACAGGGGGGCGGGCAGGGGTGGATGGGTACACAGGGGGGCAGGCAGGGGTGGATGGGTACACAGGGAAGCGGGCAGGGGTGTATGGGTACACAGGGGGGCGGGCAGGGGTGGCTGGGCACACAGGGGGGCGGGCAGGGGTGGCTGGGTACACAGGGGGGCGGCCAGGGGTGGCTGGGTACACAGGGGGGCGGGCAGGGGTGGCTGGGTACACAGGGGGGCGGGCAGGGGTGGATGGGTACACAGGGGGGCGGGCAGGGGTGGCTGG
Organism: Dendropsophus ebraccatus; assembly: GCF_027789765.1. Taxonomy (NCBI): domain Eukaryota; kingdom Metazoa; phylum Chordata; class Amphibia; order Anura; family Hylidae; genus Dendropsophus; species Dendropsophus ebraccatus. The sequence continues at coordinate 97,299,068 of NC_091456.1, forward strand.
GTACACAGGGGGGCGGGCAGGGGTGGATGGGTACACAGGGGGGCGGGCAGGGGTCTTGGTATACAGGGAGCTGCATGCATATGCTCCTCCACCTTGAGATCTGACCGGCGTCCCTGCACACACATGACATTAATGTGCAGCGCTCGCCGGGAGGAGGGGGGGGACCGGCACCAGTCCTGTCCGAGCGCCCTTCTCCTCCGGCCGGCGAGCGCTGCACATGTTAATGTCCTGTGTGTGCAGGGACGCCGGACAGGACAGGATCACTCAGGAACATTCTCCCCTGGACCCTGCTGCTCCTCCACTTCCCGCGCGCACACCGGCGTCCCTGCACACACAGGACATTAACGTGCAGCGCTCGCCGGCCGGAGGAGAAGGGCGCTCGGACAGGACTGGTGCCGGTCCCCCCCCTCCTCCCGGCGAGCGCTGCACATTAATGTCATGTGTGTGCAGGGACGCCGGATGGGACAGGGGGAGGGCGGGCGCTCACACTGGACGGGTGCCGGGGGCGGGCATTCTCACCTGGGCCCTGCTGCTCCTCCACCTCCCGCTCTGATTCCGGCGTCCCTGCACATAACGTGCAGCGCTCACGCCGCCGCGACTGCGTGCAGAAGCTCTCTGGGAAACACAAAATTACCGCAGATACCGTCCTGGCTAAGTTGAGGTCGGTTAACCGACGCCAGTGACGGTATCAGTATTTTTGCGGTATACCGCCCAGCCCTAAGTGCAATGATGACTACACATGTTTCTTTAGAGATAACCATGGTTAACAGAAGAGAAACAATGATGCCAAGCACCAGCCTTTTTTAAAGTGTTCAGTGGTGTCATTCGTACTTAATCATGACAGATTGATCTCCAGCCCTGTCCTCATCAACACCCACACCTGTGTTAATGGCACAATCACTGAAACAATGTTAGCTGGTCCCTTTAAGGCAGGGCTGCAATAATGTTGAAATGTGTTTTGGGGGATAAAGTTCATTTTCTAGGCAAATATTGACTTTGCAAGTAATTACTGTTAAGCTGATTACTCTTTATAACATTCTGGCATTCTGGCATTGCCATTTTAAAAACTGAAGCAGTAGACTTTATAAAAATTAATATTTGTATCATTCTCAAAACTTTTGGCCATGACTGTACAGTTACATAATATAGAGCACTGTGACTTGAACTAGAAACAATCGTTGCTTTACAATAATATTGTCAGGAACTTACCTGACCGGAATCCAGCGCTGCTCTCAGCCTTCGGGCCGCGCGCCGTCTTCCTGGCCGGGGCTGCATGATGTCACGGAGACCCGACGGCGTCCCTGGTTACCAGCGGCAACGCGGGCTACAGTGACTAGCGGCCACTCAGCTAAGCAGAGTAGTGATTATCTGATTGTTTGCTGACTTTGTACGGCGTGTCCCGTTTGGTTCTAACTTGGCTTGTTCACTATCCAATATTGTGTTTGTCTGTCTGTCTCGTTCTGTGTTTCACATACTCAGTATAGGGAACGTCTTTGTGGTTGTCCGCGGCTGCCTAGGGCCAATTGAGGCAAGTAGGTAGGGACAGTGGGTGGGTTCAGACCTAGGGCCCACTGTTTTGTCCTGTCCGTACCTTCCAGTCCTGACAAATATATCTGCTATCTATACACACCTACCCATTACCGACACTACATGTATTAGCTAGAAATCCCAGTTTTACCTTTTTCCTTCTCACCTTATTATTACATACCAAATAAAATTTATGTTATAAAACATTTTTTTGGTCCTCATAGACTATAGGAATTCTTCTTGGCTGGTTACAGTCCAAGACCAAAGCACTTAAACAGTTAAAGTCTTTACTGAAAAAAACTTTGTAGTGCAGTATAGAGGTATGTATACAGCCTGCAGAAGGTCCCCTTAGGGCAGGCATGTCCAAACTTTTTTCGAAGAGTGCCAAATTTGATGAAGTGAACATGTGCGAGGGCTGACAATTTTACCCGCTACATGCTATATGCTTTATAACACAGGCAGATAATAGCAAGCTGTGAAATAGTCGCACATCAGATAATGGAATTATAGCACAGTGAAAGGCAGTCAGGGGTTAATGAAGGGTATGACAGCTTGCTACCACAGATTCCTATATGCTCCCTTTATGTATCGTGAGTGTATAGCCCTGCTTTTCCTTGCCTACAGTAGCCAACTCCTCTTCAGAGACTACCACTACCTATGTATGGCTGCAGAAATTTTTTGTTCGAGGACCCTGCTGGTCTAACCCTTCTGGAAGAGTAGGGTGGCGTTGGAACTTTTAATATATATTATTTATATAAGTTATATATAACTAAGCTGAGGTCATCAGCCTCCTTGACCTCTGAGGAGTTGTAAGAATCTCCAGCCCTAGAACTCACGACGTGCGAGATCTCCAGCTGGCCGGATCACCGTCAGTACTCAGTACTGAAATCTCGGAAAGCCGAAATCTTGCGATGTCCGAGATGTCAGTACTCAGTACTCTAGTGCACGAAAAAGGAAAGCCGAAATCTCGGACATTGCGAGATTTCGGCTTTCCTTTTCCGTGCACTAGAGTGGCGTGGCGACGAGAGCGGCAGCGGCAAAGCCGCAAGGTATCTGATGCTGCTGGATACCTGGGGGCCGTAAAAGTTCGGAACGCAGGCCGCAAATGCCCCGCGGGCCGGACTTTGGACATGCCTGCCTTAGGGCAATAAACTATTCTTTCTCAGTTTAGGTATCTCAAGAGTACAATAGACCTTTGTACTTTGACTTACATAATACTCTGCAACTCTGCAAAAGCTGGCTTTGCTGGGATACAAGAGACGATACAAGAGAGTACTAGAGATAAACACAGTTACAGTAAAAACAAAACAAATCACTTTGTTAGTTGATTCTGTGAGTATACATTTCCGGGTTAAGCATCGGAAGGTGGAAACATGGGGAAGGTGGAAACATTTGCTTAAATAACACACATTACAATGTTGTATAACTTTGTAATGTGTGTTATTAAGTGAAAAAATGTTATACACCGCACTACCCCTTTAATTGCCCTCATAGTGCTTCACAAAGTAATGGCACCCCCATTAGTCCCCCACACACTAATGGTTCCTCCTTGGTCCTTATATACCATAGCAGAGCCCCCTCAGCCCCTCATACACTGTAATAATCCCTCCTATATCCTCATATACCATAGCAGAGCCCCCTCAGCCCCCCCATACACTGTAATAACCCCTCCTATATCCTTATATACCATAGCAGAGCCCCCTCAGCCCCATATACACTGTAATAATCCCTCCTATGTCCTCATATACCATAGCAGAGCCCCCTCATACACTGTAATAATCCCTCCTATGTCCTCATATACCATAGCAGAGCCCCCTCAGCCCCTCATACACTGTAATAATCCCTCCTATGTCCTCATATACCATAGCAGAGCCCCCTCATACACTGTAATAATCCCTCCTATGTCCTCATATACCATAGCAGAGCCCCCTCATACACTGTAATAATCCCTCCTATGTCCTCATATACCATAGCAGAGCTCCCTCATACACTGTAATAATCCCTCCTATGTCCTCATATACCATAGCAGAGCCCCCTCATACACTGTAATAATCCCTCCTATGTCCTCATATACCATAGCAGAGCCCCCTCAGCCCCCCATACACTGTAATAATCCCTCCTATATCCTCATATCCCATAGCAGAGCCCCCTCAGCCCCTCATACACTGTAATAATCCATCCTATGATCTCATATACCATAGCAGTGCCCCATCAGCCCCCCATACACTGTAAAAATCCCTTCTATATCCTCATATACCATAGCAGTGCCCCTTCAGCCCCTCATACACTGTATGGCAGTGGTCTTGTGGATGTATATTTTATACACCTACACAGCATACTTAACACACCTAACAACCTACTGTGCAACTACAACCCCCAGCATGACTGGTCAGCCACTGCTGATATATATAGTATACAGATACAATAAAGCCTGGATATAGTATACAGATTCAATCCAAATACAAAGTGTGCACCAACTTGTATTGGGTGTGGTGTGTCAGACTTTAAGGGAACGCCTCAAATCCCCTATATATGCAAAATATTGAATATAAAAAAGAAGAGAACTGCAACAGTTGTGTCAGTACATTTTTCTTGGAGTTATAGTATACAGATATCATACAGCCCGGATATAGTATACTGATACCATACAGCCCGGATATAGTATACAGATACCATACAGCCTGGATATAGTATACAGATAGCCATACAGCCTGAATATAGTATACAGATAGCCATACAGCTTGGATAGAGTATACAGATACCATACAGCCCAGATATAGTATACAGATACCATACAGCTTGGATATAGTATACAGATAGCCATACAGCCTGGATATAGTATACAGATACCATACAGCCCAGATATAGTATACAGATACCATACAGCTTGGATATAGTATACAGATACCATACAGCCCGGATATAGTATACAGATACCATACAGCCTGGATATAGTATACAGATAGCCATACAGCCTCACCCTTCCAGACTCCATGTCCACAGAAATCAGCACACACACACACACACACACACACACACTCCTCCTGAAGATGACATGATCGTCCCAAGATGGCGGCAAGGGTCGACAGTGATTCTGTGAGTATACACTTTCGGGTTAAGCATCGGAAGGTGGAAACATTTACTTAAGTGCGATGCCCTGGCCCCTGGGGGCCACTTCCGCAGTGCTGGTGTTATGAGCGGGCAATGACCGGGGCAGCTGCAGGGGTTATACTTGTCACGGTATAGGCCTGAGGGCGGCACAGCTGTAGGGCCGGTCTGTGGAATCTGCGGGTGATGATGGGCATGCGATTCTTCGCTGCACCTAGTCAGGGCACCAGTTAGTGGACACCAATGCCAGGGTTCAGTAACAGCGGTTTTATTATAGATGAGGTAACTAGTAGCAACAGTTCTGTCCGGATGCAACCGGGTATATAGCAGGCTTTGACAAGTAAAGCAGGAGTGGTGCTGCACAGGCTGTGAGAATACGTGCCGGATGATGGGAGTAGGAGTATGAGAGAGATAGCGTTGCTGGGTGGATTAGCTTGAGAATAATACTTGCTGTGAATCCTTGCAGCGATGAGGAGAGATAACGGAATGACACCCAGATGAGAGAAGGAACTCTGGACACTTGAGCAGGCAGATACAGCCGAAGACTTGAATACAGCAGAGCACTCGGTCCACACTTCTAGTGGTGAAGTGGGAGCTGCAAAGAAGAAGCCCAACTCCTCTGAGGTAGGAGAGAGACGACACACACCCTCCTTGCTTGGAAGCAGGGGGAAGACTAACTTGTTAGGAGGAAGTGGGAGGTCACATGGTTGCTCCTGGCCAGAGCTAGTCGGCCATTGGAGGAACCATGGTTACAGGGCACTGGCACGGTCACGTGATCAACAGCCTTGCATACCACTGTACAATGTAATAGTACACAGGAATACATGAGAATACACATGAGAATGCACATTACCAGAGAATACTAGGGAAAAACCAGCAGCAGTTGCAGTGCAAACACTTACCAGAACAGGCATTGACACAGCAAGAGAAATGGCCATAATAGGAGTAGTAGTCTGCATGTTCTGGGACACTGCATACCTCCCTAGCAAATTTGAGCCGACCTCGGCGAATCTAGAAGGCAGCAAACATGAATGGACTGGACAATCAAACAACAGGAATGAATGATGAGAGTGAGTGTGATGAGGTGTGTGTTTCCCACGCCCAAGGCACAGGTGAGAAGAGAGAGAGGATGAGAAACCCTAGTGGCAGGACTTCACCTAGGGGTGCCTAACGTACTCTGGCGACCAGGTAGCTAGTGCGTGAACCATCTGACGTGTAAGCCAGGACAACTTAACTGCTGGCGGGTGACCCTCCATATTCCAGCCAGTTAGACAGTAGGTTTTCTGTTAAATGTGTTACCCTACTGGAAAAGAGAACTGTGAAGACCTGTGTACTACCTTGGCGTGTCTGAGTAGTGTCTTGGATACCTGGAAGAGAAAAGAACAAAATAATAAAAGCAAACATACATGGGGAGCTCCCTTTCATACCACTCAATCACACACACAAGCACTCCACAGGCCAAACACATGAAAAGGTATCCAAGGTGCGATATGTATGGACAAGTGTGAAGGTTAGGTATGACTATGTGTGATAACTACTGTGTTGGGACAAGACAGAGGCGAACAAATACTGGAAACAAAAAGGAAGGGAAACACAACAGACAACAAATACTGCGAGGTCTTGAGGAGAACTGGCTCACATGAATCTGAATGAAAATCTGAGAGAAATCTGAATGAAAATCTGAGAAAAATCTGCATACGAACTGGCTCAACTAAATCTTTCCAGCTATAGATATGATAATAATACACAATAATGAGACTGGATGAGAAAGTACACTCCTACATAAACTGGACTTTCTCTAAGGTATATGTAAACTGACTTCTCTTACTCAGAGGAGGAGCTATCTGTCTTAGAGACTGGAAAATATACTGTTTTACAAAAGAGGCACTCTACTCTGAGGCAATCTATGTAACCTTTTGCTTACTCAGAGGAGGAAATACAAAGACTTTGATAACACTGGAATGCAATGGTAGAAAAAAAGTGCAATAATGAAATAAGTACAATAATACCCTGTGTGGAACACACAATCACAGGAAAGTGCATTAGGAAGGAATGGATTAAGTGTCTCTGTTAGGTAGAGTCTCTTTTAGGCAATTAGACACCATCGTCCATGTAAAAGGCTCTGGGACAGGCACTAGAGAACTTTTTGTTATGGTAAGTGTCCATCAGCTCATGGCTGGTTAGTACAGGGAACTTGGTCAGGAGGACCAGGCACGAACCTTGAACGTTGCAGGAACTGGAACAAAACAGTTAGACAACAAAAACAGTTTAAGGGCTCTGGTCTCTGTAGCGGATACTTAGCAGAAATGTCCTGGAGGACCCTGAGTAGGCTTCTTCTTTTTCTTCTTCCACGGATAGCGATAGCGTGAAGGGCCTGGAGCAGAAGCATCACTGGATGCCGTAGTGACTACAATGCTGGGCGTCACCATGGTGATAGGAGAGATGATGGGGGCCACATGATAGGTGACGGTCGTGGTAGAAGAGGCAGCCTTAGCCACAGCAGTGGGGGCAGTAGAGGGGACTGCGGTAGTAGACGGGCCCGCTGTAGTGGAAGCTGCAGGAGTAGCGCTAGGCATAGCGGTGGCAGCTGTAGTGGCAGGCGACAGGGCAGCGAGGGCCTGCTGAATGTCCTCGATCAGCTGCATAATCTTAGGCCCGAGCATCCATTGCAGCAGGGGCGGCGAATCACGCCCTGGAGGTTGCTACAGACCCGGGGATATGAAGGCCTTAGCAGAGTTCTCCCCTTTAGGGCCAGGGACTGAGGACAACAGAGTCGGTCCACTTACAATCTGTTCGCTGTCCGGTGATGAGGACCCTCCGGTACAAGAAGCGAGGTCAGCGGTGCTGGAGTGACCGGGTCCCGGAGAAATGCTGGTCTCAGGTATGGGCCCCTCATTCTGATCAGCAGAGGCCAGGATGAAGGCCCGGCGAAGACTTCCGTCGTCTGACGGGGCAGCGGCCCAGCTGGTGTCGCTGTAGGATGGGAGCGGTGCTAGAAGGCAGGCAGGATTGCTCTCCGGCAGCTCAGGCATCACTGGTGCTGCGGCTGCAGGCAAACGTTTCTCGGGGGCCGTCATCTTGTCACGCTCTGGCCGGAACTTGTAGCAGGAAGGGGAGGAGCGCCAGGCTGGAGGATCAGGTTCCAGAATCTGCCCAGCAACAGTGACGTCATCCGGCCCAGGCAGCCAATCAGGAGCAGCCAATGGAAAGTCTATGTCGCCGGACGATTCCTGCACTTTGGCAGCATGGCTGTTAACCCCCTCCCCTCCGGGGTATGGCGCAGCCAGAAATTGAAGAAGACGGCGGCCATCTTGTGTACTGTTTAGGGCCCAAAACACCTCAATCACCCCCATAGTAATTGGCAAAGTCTCTGGGGGGTAACAGTACAGTCCTGGGGACACTGACAGTTGGCACAACACAGTCTGTATCCTGTTCGTGACGCCAAAAATGCGATGCCCTGGCCCCTGGGGGCCACTTCCGCGGTGCTGGTGTTATGAGCGGGCAATGACCGGGGCAGCTGCAGGGGTTATACTTGTCACGGTATAGGCCTGAGGGCGGCACAGCTGTAGGGCCGGTCTGTGGAATCTGCGGGTGATGATGGGCATGCGATTCCTCGCTGCACTTAGTCAGGGCACCAGTTACTGGACACCAAAGCCAGGGTTCAGTAACAGCGGTTTTATTATAGATGAGGTAACTAGTAGCAACAGTTCTGTCCGGATGCAACCGGGTATATAGCAGGCTTTGACAAGTAAAGCAGGAGTGGTGCTGCACAGGCTGTGAGAATACGTGCCGGATGATGGGAGTAGGAGTATGAGAGAGATAGCGTTGCTGGTTGGATTAGCTTGAGAATAATACTTGCTGTGAATCCTTGCAGCGATGATGAGAGATAACGGAATGACACCCAGATGAGAGAAGGAACTCTGGACACTTGAGCAGGCAGATACAGCTGAAGACTTGAATACAGCAGAGCACTCGGTCCACACTTCTAGTGGTGAAGTGGGAGCTGCAAAGAAGAAGCCCAACTCCTCTGAGGTAGGAGAGAGACGACACACACCCTCCTTGCTTGGAAGCAGGGGGAAGACTAACTTGTTAGGAGGAAGTGGGAGGTCACATGGTTGCTCCTGGCCAGAGCTAGTCGGCCATTGGAGGAACCATGGTTACAGGGCACTGGCACGGTCACGTGATCAACAGCCTTGCATACCACTGTACAATGTAATAGTACACAGGAATACATGAGAATACACATGAGAATACACATTACCAGAGAATACTAGGGGAAAACCAGCAGCAGTTGCAGTGCAAACACTTACCAGAACAGGCATTGACACAGCAAGAGAAATGGCCATAATAGGAGTAGTAGTCTGCATGTTCTGGGACACTGCATAAGTAACACACATTACAATGTTGTATAACTTTGTAATGTGTGTTATTTAGTGAAAAAATGTTATACACCGCACTGCCCCTTTAATTGCCCTCATAGTGCTTCACAAAGTAATGGCACCCCCATTAGTCCCTCACACACTAATGGTTCCCCCTTGGTCCTTATATACCATAGCAGAGCCCCCTCAGCCCCATATACACTCTAAAAATCTCTCCTATGTCCTCATATATAGGGCAGTTTCTAGGCCATTTTGGCAACAGGGCGACTCTGAAAAAAGTGCACCCCCCCCCCCCTCCTCTGGAGCAGGCGCAGGTCCCACTGAATTTACTAAAGCTGGGTTCACGCTACGTTTTTGCACTTGTGTGCATTTATTTTTATTCGTTTTTCCACTGTCTTCCTTTATAAAAAAAACGCATCTGCTTTTTTAACGTACACAAAAACGTGGTAGACTGAATTTTTGTGTACGCTAATTAGGGCTGGGCGATATTGGCCTAAATCAATATCGCGGTTTATCGCACATGTAGTTGCGGTAACGATAATTGGACGATAAATATGACACGCCCCTTTGCAAGCCACACCCACTTAAGGTTAAAAAAAAATTGAACTCACTGAGCAGCAACTCAAGGCAGTGAATTTAGTCTATTATCATTATTATTATTATTTGTCCTTATTAGGGGGTCTCAGCAGAGTTATACAGCTACATACACACAGGAGGGGGACAGATCTCTATATATACACACACACACACACACACACACAGGAGGGGGGCAGGTCTCTGTATATACACACAGGAGGGGACAGGTCCCTATATATATATATATATATATATATATATATATATATATATATATATATGTATATATATATATATATATATATATATACACACACACACACACACACACACAGGAGGAAGAGGGACAGGCTGCTATATATACACACACAGAGGGGGACAGGTCGCTATATATACACACAGGAGAAAGGGGGACAGGTTGCTATATATACACTATGTACACACAGGATGGGACAGGTCCCCCTTCCTCCTGTGTGTACATTATATATATATATATATATATATATATATATATATATAGACCTGTCCTCCTTCCTCGTGTGTGTATAGGGTCCTGTCCCCCTTCCCCCTGTGTGTATAGGGACCTGTCCCCCTTCCCCCTGTGTGTATAGGGACCTGTCCCCCTTCCCCCTGTGTGTATAGGGACCTGTCCCTTCTTCCCCCTGTGTGTATAGGGACCTGTCCCTTCTTCCCCCTGTGTGTATAGGGACCTGTCCCCCTTCCTCCTGTGTGACAGCTCTGCTATTCCAGGTACAGACAGCCTGTGTGCACATGGGGAAACCACTTTCTCCTTTAGCCTCTGCCTGTCAGTGATAAGATCTGGAGCAGCAGAGACGAGTAAGCGGCTCCTCCGTGCAGTAGCTGCCACTAGTCAGACACTGTCTCTTCCTCTGGCCAGTACACAACGGGAGGAGCTACAATGGCTGCAGAGTGTTATCTCCTGGAGACCAGAGCCGGCCAGTTACGGGGGAGGGCTGTGTGAGGCAGAAGCACACAGTAGTAGGTTACCTCCTGAAGGCTGCTGCTGTTACACGGAGGGAGATATCTGTGGCAGCGTGACAGTGACTGGGGCCTGGGAACCGCTCTGGCTCCAGGTCACTGCTCTGCACGGCAATTGCCCTGTTTGAATGGACGGCCCGGCAGTGACTGGAGGGGGAGGGGCAGAGCGGTCACCCCAGCAGAAGCTGTCCGGTCTGTGCTGCGCGTGCTGCCCGGGTAGGGGAGTGCAGGACACCCCGAGGCTGCGGGGCTCAGTGTCTGCCTCTTGGGGGGGTCCTGAGAGAGATCAGCCAGATCCCTGGACTGTAGTGTCGGAGCTCAGTGATCCCCCTCCTGTCTGGGGCCTGGGATAGGACTCCTCTCATCCGCTGCAGCCACGTCCTGCCTGGCTCTGGCATCCCTGCGTCTCTGCACATAAAGCACCCAAAATTGTGAAATACTGCAGATACCGTCCTGGCAAAGTTGAGGTCGGTTAACCGACGCCAGAGACGGTATCGGTATTTTCACGGTATACCGCCCAGCCCTAACGCTAATAAAAGGATGCGTTCTAAGATGATTGACAGGAAAAGAGGCTTCTAAGTGACCTCTTTTCCTGTCAGTCATCCTGCAGAGTTCGCGGACAGGCAGAGAGCCGTGACTAGTCACAGCCCAGATGACTTGTTCCCGGCTCTCTGCTTGTTTCATGCGCCAAAATTCCTGACCTCATTTCAGCAGCTAAACTTTCTACAGGAGACAGAGAACACATGGTAAGGGAGCGTTCTGGTATCTTTCGAGCACCGCTAGTAGCGTTACCGGTTAATGGTTGCTTTTTCTTTTAAATGTCTATGGCACTATACATTCTTCCAGCAGAATGAAAATCCGTCTCAAGAATGGAGCGCCATAGACTGTAATAGAAATCAGTATCGCAGCAGATTTTACTCTGAAACTCGCAGCGTGAAATCTACTGCAAATATGGTATGTGTGGATGTACCCTTATAAACCCATGGTAAGTTTGAACCAGAACCGGATGTTGTAGCTGTATCTTTTTTTTTTTCCAGGCTGCATTAATCAACAGCTGCACTATCTGGGTCTGGTTCTGGTACTTACTGTAAGGGTAGCTTCACACTTACCGCATTCACAGTGGATTTCACGCTGTGAGTTTGCAGCAAATCCGCTGAGAATCCTCATACTGTGATTTTCAATGGGGTTATTACATACCTGCGGCAGAATTTACATCCCGCTGCAAGTATCCCCACCCCACCGCCCAGCATACATTACCTGCTCAGTGCCGCGGCTGCATGTGAGGCTCCCATCAGTCTTGCTCAGACAATCAGTGACTGCAGCGGGGCCGTGCACTGATTGGCTGAGCGGGACCGACTGAGGTAATGTATGCTGCGGGCAGCAGGGGTTTAAAGGGGCTGGGTTACATACTCGCAGGGGAATGTAAATTCTGCTGCAGATATGTAAACCTATTGAAAATCACACTACCAAATTCGCAGCCTGAAATCCGCTGTGAATCTGGAACGTATTAAGCTGCCCTAAGTTCTCTCATCTCTAGTATATATTTACAGATAGATCAATAGATATGTACTTACATACATTTATGTACTTACATACATTTACATATATATATATATATATATATATATATATATATATATATGCACATACACACACATTAGTATACTATACAGTATGGACATCACACAACACACTATACATACCATAGGACATCACACATACATAGAGCATTAGCAGCACACTATACATACATACCATAGGACATCACACATACCTTTGCACATGGAACTCTTAACACACATAGTGGAGTAACTTTTTGTAGCTGGATGCAGTCTAGAAAGGGTTATACCATCAGGCAGAGCCTCTATGCTAATAACCCTCCCCCACACCCTCATCCCAACTGAAGCTGCAGAGGCTCTGAGCTAAGGTGGAAAGGATGAGAAAGTACAGACTGGGGGGTATGAAGCTGCCCATTACCCTCCACTCCCACCCAGGGGCGTAGCTAATGTCTCCTGGGACCTGGTGTGAGAGGTCAACTTGGGCCCCCCCCCTTCACAACCAAGTGATGCTATTGGTAATATATATATATATATATATATATATATATATATATATATATATATATATATATATACATACACACACACACACACACACCAAGACAGATATTACCAATAACACCTGCATATAGAAAGAGAAAATATAGATGGTCCCCCTTATAGATGGTCCCCCTCTGTGTATCCCATATAGTATATGCCCCCCCGTGTATTCCCTCTTATAGATGGCTCCCCCTGTGTTGTCCCCCTCATATAAGCCCCCCCCCATGTTGTCCCCCTTATAAATGGCCACCTATGTTGTCCCCCTTATAAATGGCCACCTATGTTGTCCCCCCTTATAGATGGCCCCCTCTCCCCCTATAGATGCCACCCTCTCCCCCCTATAGATGGCCCCCTCTCTCCTTCCCCTTATAGATATCCCCGTCTCCCCTTCATAGATGACCCCCTCTCTATAGTTGCCCCCCCTCTATAGATGGCCCCCCTCTCCCCCTCTCTATAGATGCCCCCCTCTCCCCTCATAGATAGCCCCCTCTCCCCCCCTCTCTATAGATGGCCCCCTCTCCCCTCATAGATAACCCCCTCTCCCCCCCCATAGATAACCCCCTCTCCCCCCCATAGATAACCCTCTCTCCCCCCATAGATGCCCCCCCTATAGATAGCCCTCTCCCCCCTCTATAGATAACCCCCTCTCTATAGATAGCCCCTTTCCCTCCCTCTCTATAGATGGCCCCCCTCTATAGATAACCCCCTCCCCTCATAGCTAACCCCCTCTCCCCCCCATAGATGCCCCCCTATAGATAGCCCCCTCTCAATAGATGCCCCCCTCTCCCCTCATAGATAGCCCTCTCTCCCCCCTCTCTATAGATAGTCCCCTCTCCCCTCATAGCCCCCCTTTCCCCTCAGTGCAGACAGATAAAAAAAACAACACATACAACTCACCTTACAACCCGCTCCCCCGTTGATCCTCGCTCCTCCTGCAGCCTCCGTCTTCCCCCCGGCTAATAAGCGGCTGCCGGGGGTGTCCGGTCCTATCCCCGGCAGCGCGCACATCTGAACTCCCTGTACGCTGGGGCTGGGACTTCCGGCACAGGAAGCGAGACGCTCTTTGTACCGGAAGTCAGGGCCCCAGGCGGCACAGGGAGTTCAGATGCGCGCGCTGCGGGGGATAGGACAGGACACCCCCGTCAGCCGCACATCAGCTGGGGGGAAGACGGAGTCAGCCTCTTGTGACCGCAAGCAAAACAATTCTTGCGGTCACAAGAGGGATTGACTGGGGAGGCCTCGGGGGCCCCGCGAGCCCCCCCTCAGGGCGGGCCGGGTCGCAGTGGCGACCGCTGCGACCCTGGTAGTTACGCCACTGCTCCCACCCCACAATTACATACAACCCCAACAATACACTGCTGATCCCCCACAGTGACCCCCCCGCCTCCCTCTCTCCCTCCCTCCAGACAGCACCAGCACTTACACAGACTCTCTCTTTAGCTGTGTGCAGGCCGGGTCGGAGGAGGAGACGCGTCACACAGGAGCTGCTGCTGGATGCTCTGCAGAGCCGTGGCGGGAACGTGGGGAAGTCCCTGCTGCCTCCCCTATCCTCTTTAGTTTAGTCAAAGGCCACAAAGGAGCCCCTAGGAGCCAGGTGCTGTGTGAGGAAGCACATCAGACGTCAGAGCCTGCTGCCCTGTGCAGAACTTCACTGATGTTGTGTGTGGTGAGGGAGGGTGCCCCCTAGCTGTCAGCGCCCCGTGCAGTGGCCCGGCCTGCACGGTGCTAGAAACGGCCCTGCTCATATACCATAGCAGAACCCCCTCATACACTGTTATTATCCCTCCTATGTCCTCATATATCATAGCAGAGCCCCCTCAGCCCCCCATACACTGTAATAATCCCTCCTATAATCTCATATACCATAGTAGTGCCCCCTCAGCCCCCCATACACTGTAATAATCCCTCCTATATCCTCATATACCATAGCAGTGCCCTGTCAGCCCCTCATACACTATAAAAATCCCTCCTATATCCTCATATACCATAGCAGAGCCCCTCATACACTGTAATAATCCCTCCTATAATCTCATATACCATAGCAGCATACCTCCCAACCGTCCCGGATCTAGCGGGACAGTCCCGATTTCGGGGTCCTGTCCCGCTGTCCCGGAACGGGCCCCAAGTGTCCCGCTTCCCAAAACGTACCTGGCCCTTTAATTGCGAGCGCTCCCAGATACGGGCTGTGCACAGCTCCCTCTAGTGGCCGGAAGCTGCATTCTGCCTCCGGTCACTAGAGGCCTCACTCATCCCCTGCGTTCCCGCGCGGAGCAGAGGAGTGACGTCACCGGCAGAGCGGTGAGAAGAAGGAGAAGCTGGAGCCGGCTGAAGCACAGAGTGAGTATGTGCTTATTCTTTTTTTTTATCAAAGGAGGGATGGTGGGGGAAGGCTAGCTGACAGGGAAGGTGTACATCATGGCAGTGCTGGGGGGGGGGGGGGGGTTCTTCATCACGCTGTCTGACTGCTCTGCATTCCGGCTGGGGTCAGAGGGGGGAGGCGGTGCAGTCAGACAGCAATGTGATCAGCAGTGAGGAGGACCGCTGCCAGACTGGAGGGGTAGGGGGCCCGCAGTTACAAGCAGGGGGGGAGGGGGGGTGCCGCTGCTGCTGCTGCTGCCACACACTGACCAGTGACTGACACTGAAGGCCCATGGCACTCAGCAGCTGCGGCCTTCAGTATCAGTCAGTGGCCGCTGACAGAGTGAGATGCTGTGTCCCTTTCAAAGCCCTGAGCTCACATACCGCCCAGCCCCCGAAGCTCTTATCTCCAGCCCAGCGGCACTTGCATTCATCTTCTCCCCTGATCATCTTCTCCCCTGCTTATCTTCCCCACTACTGCTGATGACGTCACAGGAGGGAAGACAGTGCAGGGGCCGCGGGACTGGAGATAGGAGCTGCGGGGGCTGGGAGCTGTGTGTGAGGTGTGCAAGCAGCCACTACTGGGGAGAAAGCCACTGCTGTGCTGCCATGTGAGTATCCTTTTTTTATTTTTCTGGTACACATCTATCTATCTCCTATCTATCTATCTATCTATCTATCTATCTATCTATCTATCTCCTATCTATCTATCTATCTATCTATCTATCTATCTATCTATCTCCTATCTATCTATCTATCTATCTCCTATCTATCTATCTATCTATCTATCTATCTCCTATCTATCTATCTATCTATCTATCTCCTATCTATCTATCTCCTATCTATCTATCTATCTCCTATCTATCTATCTATCTATCTATCTATCTATCTATCTATCTATCTATCTATCTATCTCCTATCTATCTATCTTCTATCTATCTATCTATCTATCTCCTATCTATCTCCTATCTATCTATCTATCTATCTATCTATCTCCTATCTATCTATCTATCTATCTATCTATTTATCTATCTCCTATCTATCTATCTATCTATCTATCTCCTATCTATCTATCTATCTATCTATCTCCTATCTATCTACCTCCTATTTATCTATCTATCTATCTATCTATCTCCTATCTATCTATCTATCTATCTATCTCCTATCTATCTATCTATCTCCTATCTATCTATCTATCTATCTATCTATCTATCTCCTATCTATCTATCTCCTATCTATCTATCTATCTATCTATCTATCTCCTATCTATCTATCTATCTATCTATCTATCTATCTATCTATCTCCTATCTATCTATCTATCTATCTATCTATCTATCTATCTATCTCCTATCTATCTATCTATCTATCTATCTATCTATCTATCTATCTATCTCCTATCTATCTATCTAACTCCTATCTATCTATCTCCTATCTATCTATCTATCTATCTATCTATTATCTATCTCCTATCTATCTATCTATCTCCTAAATCTATCTATCTATGTCCTATCTGCCTATCTATCTATCTGCCTATCTATCATCTATCTCCATAGATAGATAGATAGATAGATATGAGATAGATAGGAGATAGATAGATAGATAGATAGATAGATAGGCAGATAGATAGATAGATAGATAGATAGGAGATAGATAGATAGATAGATAGATGGATAGGAGATAGATAGATAGGCAGATAGATAGATAGATAGATAGATAGATAGATAGGAGATAGATAGATAGATAGGAGATAGATAGATAGATAGATAGATAGATAGGAGATAGATAGATAGATAGATAGGAGATAGATAGATAGATAGATAGATAGATAGATAGATAATAGATAGATAGATAGGAGATAGATAGATAGATAGATAACAAATGTCAGCAGCACAAGCCATGATGTTGGTGCCAGCAAATTAAATCTTGACCAGAGATAGATGTCTATACCATACGGATACTTCACGGCACTCCAACTTCTATGTTGCAAAAGAAGTGTTTATTCCATCAATGTGCAAAGCATTAACAAATAGTGCAGCACAGCAAACAGTCACAAACGCGAGGTTTCGGCGAGTCAATCACCATTTTGAAGCATGAAAATGGTGATCGACTCGCTAAAACAACGCGTTTATGACCACTTTAGGGGCGTGTCTTATGGTTTAGGGGCGTGTCTTTGGGTGGGGTTAGGGGCGTGTCCATGTCCCTCTTTCCTCTCAGCCAAAGTTGGGAGGTATGTAGCAGTGCCCCCTCAGCCCCCCATACACTGTAATAATAATAATGGCCACGTTTCCCCTCTCTTGTCTCCAGTTCAGGTGGTTTGCAATTAAGCTCCATTTACTTCAATGGAACTGAGTTTGAAACCCCACCCAATCTGGAGACAAGAGAGGGGGAAAGTGGCCATGCTTTTGTAGCGCTGGATAACCCCTTTAACAAAGACATTGAGTGGACAGCGTGGCAACACATCGCTCTTCCCACTGATCCTTCTAAACACTCAGACCCTGACTGATAAAAAACCTTTGACATGTCTCTCTGACTTTCTGAAAGATATGTAAGAAAAATAATTTGTATTAACCGGAATGCCCCTTTATCTAATAAGCTATTATTATTGCATTTTCTACAACTGAATAGGTTGGTATAGGTTATATGATATACTACGACATTAGGAATGTAATACAGTAAAATTATTTAATTTGAATGATTAGTATAAAATAAGTACAGACAGTGTAACCACAAACAGCATTGTATTGATGGAAAATAGAAAGGTTATAATTATAACTAATGAATGCTAATCTAAGTTTATTACTACAAATCAATTAGTGTGCCTAGGGTTTTATATAATGACTGTACATAATTATTGGAGACAAGTGATTGATTATCAGTCAGTATTCTCCTCCACTCCAAGGCGGGTAAAACAGGTGCAGGTCCAAGGGGTAATAGTGATATAAAATATCATAAAATTTATTAAAAGAATTATGCCAGCAACACAACACGTTTCAAGACTGGTCCAGTCTCTTTATTAACCCCTTCCCCCAATATGACGTCCAGGGACGTCATGAAAAGCAGTGGCTATCTAAGATCGAGCAGCAAGAGGAGGCTGTGTGACACAGCCTCTTCCTGCTGCCACTGCCCGGAGGGGAGCCGCGCTCCCCCCCGGGCAGTTAACCCCATAAACGCCGCGGTCAATGCGACCGCAGCGTCTATGGGGAGATTCCGTGTCCTCCCGCCGATCGGGCGGCGGGGGGAGGCTGCAAAACGTTGCCTCCCCCCACCGCCACTAACAGTGTGTCCCCCAGCCCCCTCCCCTCGTCCTCCAATACCGGCGGATCACCGCTATTACCGTTATAGCGGCGATCCGACGGTACCGGGCATTACTGGCGCCGACGCCGCCTTACATCTCTCCCCACCGTGTATCCCCCAGACCCCAGATCTGCCCCCCTAGTGGGCGATCACTATCCCTCCCTGGGCGGCCATTACATCCAAGATGGCCGCCCCCATCCCTGCGAACAAACAATGTTTGTTCGCAGGGATGGAAATGAATAAATGATCAAAGCCCCATGCTCTCCGCCACCGGAGGTAGCGGAGAGCATGGGGCAGTGATCGGGGACCCCCCCGTGTGGTCCCGGAGCAGGCGATCAGCGGTATATACTATATACCGCTGATCGCCTGTTCCCAGTGCAAAAAAGCACTTTTTATCCCCTGTCACCATAAATCATTGGTGACAGGGGATAAAAAGTGATACAGTGTCCCCGCCCCCAGTCACCCCCCTTCCCCATATACATTACCTGATCCAGGGAGGTCCGTCCTCCTCGGCGTCCAGGCTGATTCTGAAGTGCGCATGCGCTCCAGAATCAGTTATCTCGGAAAATTTAAAGTGACAGAGACCAATTCGGTCTCTGTCACTGAACTATGATTACTGTGATAGAAAATATCACAGTAATCATAGTAATATAGTGAAAATGAATGTATAAAGTACAAAAAGTGAAAAACATACAAAAAAATAAAACACACACTTTTTATTATAGTAATAATTGCAGTTTACTTCCAGATTACCCCTAACCCCCCCAGATTACCCGTAACCACCGCAGGTTGCCCATATCCGCCCCAGGTTGCCCGTAATCATGCCAGATTGCACGTAATCACCGCACGTTGCCCATAACCACCGCACGTTGCCCATAACCACCGCACGTTGCCTCTAACCACCCCACCTTGCCCATAACCACCGCACGTTGCCCATAACCACCACACGTTGCCTATAACCACCGCACATTGCCCATAACCACCGCACGTTGCCTATAACCACCGCACATTGCCCGTAACCACCGCACGTTGCCCATAACCACCGACTGTTGCCCATAACCACCGCACGTTGCCTCTAACCACCCCACCTTGCCCATAACCACCGCACGTTGCCCATAACCACCACACGTTGCCTATAACCACCGCACATTGCCCTTAACCACCGCACGTTGCCCATAACCACCACACGTTGCCTATAACCACCGCACATTGCCCTTAACCACCGCACGTTGCCTATAACCACCGCACATTGCCCGTAACCACCGCACGTTGCCCGTAACCACCGCACGTTGCCTGTAACCACATGTTGACCGTAACCACCCCAAATTGCCAGTGACCCCCTCCAGATGCTCTGTAATCAGCCCCGATTTCCCGTAACCCCCCAGATTGCATGTGACCACCGCACGTTGCCTCTGACTACCGCACGTTGCCTCTAACCACCGCACGTTGCCTCTAACTCACACACGTTGCCAGTGACCCCCTCCAGATTGCCAGTAACCACACCAGATTGCCGTAACCACCCAAAATTACATGTACCCACCCCTGATTACCTATAAGCACTTCAGTTTATCCGCAAGCACCCCAGATTGTCTGTAACCACCCCATGTTGCCCGTAACCACCACAGATTGTCTGTAACCACCCCATGTTGCCCGTAACCACCGCAGATTGTCTGTAACCCCCCCCAGGTTGCCCCTAATCACACGTAATTCCCCCCAGATTGCCTCTGACCACCGCACGTTGCCCCCGACCACCCCAAATTGGAAAAATTGGAAAAATTCGAGTTTTTCAATTTTACTTTCTTATTTTGAATACTTTCCTCTAATACCTGTGGGGTCAAAATGGTCACCACACTCCAAGATGAATTCTTTGAGGGGTGTACTTTCCAAATTGGGCTGACTTCAGGGGGGGTTCTATTTTGCGGACACTAAAGGGGCACTGCAAACGCACCTGGCGCTCAGAAACTACTTCAGCAAAATCTGAACTGAAAATGCTAATTGACGCTCCCTTCCTTCTGAGCCCGGCTGTGTGCCCATACAGTGGTTTATGCCCACATATGGGGTACCGTTGTACTCAGGAGAACCTGCGTTACAAATTTTGGAGTGCGGATTCTCTCATGTTCCTTGTGAAATTAAGAAATTTCAAACTAAACGAACATATTATTGGAAAAATTAGAGTTTTTCATTTTTACTGTCTAATTTTAAATACTTTCCTCTAATACCTGTGGGGTCAAAATGGTCACCACACCCCAAGATGAATTCTTTGAGGGGTGCACTTTCCAAAATGGGGTGACTTTTGGGGGGATTCTCTTCTGCGGACACTACAGGGGCGCTGCAACCGCACCTGGCGCTCAGAAACTTCTTCAGCAAAATCTGCATTAAAAAAGCTAATTGGCGCTCCTTTCTTTCTGAGCCCGGCTGTGTGCCCATACAGTGGTTTACGCCCACATATGGGGTACCATTGTATTCAGGAGAACCTGCGTTACAAATTTTGGGGTACTTTTTTTCTCTTGTTCCTCGTGAAATTGAGAAATTTCAAACTAAATGAACATATTATTGGAAAAATTCGTGTTTTTCATTTTTACTGTCTAATTTTGAATACTTTCCTCTAATACCTGTGGGGTCAAAATGCTCATCCTACCCAAAGATGAATTCTTTTAGGGGTGTACTTTCGAAAATGGGGTGACTTTTGGGGGGATTCTGTTCTGCGGACACTACAGGGGCTCTGCAAACGCACCTGGCGCTCAGAAATTTCTTCAGCAAAATCTGCATTAAAAAAGCTAATTGGCGCTCCTTCCCTTCTGAGTCCGGCTGTGTGCCCATACAGTGGTTTACGCCCACATATGGGGTACCATTGTATTCAGGAGAACCTGCGTTACAGATTTTGGCATGCTTTTTTTCTCATGTTCCTTTTCAAAATGAGAAACTTTAATCTAAACGTATATATTATTAGAAAATTTTCATTTTCGATTTTTTTTACGGCCTAATAATTGTGAATACTTTCCTCCAGCCCCTGTAGGGTTAAAATGCTCATTATAACCCTAGATTAATTCTTTAAGGTGTCTATTTTCCTAAATGGGGTCACTTATGGGGGTTTTCAGGATACCAGACTTCTAAATCCATTTAAAAAAAGAACTGGTCCCTAAAAAAATCAGTTCTGGAAACTTTCACAAAATGTGATAATTTGCTAATAAATTTCTAAGCCCCATAACACCCTAAAAAAGTAAAATATGTTTCCCAAATTATGCCAGAATAAAGAGGACATATTGGTAATGTGATTTAGTAACTAATTTATGTGCTATGACTTCCTTTTTTAGAAGCAGAGAATTTCAGAAGTTCATAAAATGCAAAATTTCCTAATTTTTCATGATATTTTGATGTTTTTCACAAAAAACACAATAAGTAGTGACCAAATTTTGCCACTAATATAAAGTGCCATATGTGACGAAAAAACAATCTCAGAATCTCTAGCATACATTAAAGCATCACTGAGCTATAAGCGCATAAAGTGAGACAGGTCAGATTTTGAAAAATGAGCCTGGTCATTAAGGACAAAACAGGCTGCGGAGGCAAGGGGTTAAGTGTCTAATACCATAATAATACAAAGGCACATATATATATAGAGAAAAAAATATATAAGGGTGGAACCACCACTGCTTACATAATCATGGGGGAGATCAGACAAGGGTTAACCCTTACCATCCAAAAAAATACATAATTTGCTATACCATAAATAACTCTCTCATGTATATAAATCCACTTTAAAAATATTGTAGATTGTCACTATAATCAGCCATAATCGACAATAACTGTACATAAGTCCATATCAGCAAATATAACTAGTGGACTGAACTAGGCAACTAGACTGAAGTCAGAGTGTGTGAACAGAAACTAAAACACAAAATCCTATAAAACTGCTGCAGTGTGTGAACAGGTGCTAATTCACATAGACAAGTGATTGATTATGACATGGATGTACTAAAATTTTACAGGATAGTTATTCATAATCTAGAATTGACAGTAAGTTGTACATGATTTACTAATAATTAGAGATGAGTGAACTTTTCAAAAATTTTTACTTAAAATTCGGGTTTGTTTGAACCAAACCTAAAAGGGAACCAATCCTTGGAAAAATCGTTATAAAGCTACAGTAATCTGAGTTTACACAGCCCCTAACGCCCTTCCCATACATATATCTTTCACCTGCATCATTGTCCTGTATAAGCTGTAAATGTACTTTGATAAAGTCTTGCGCGTCACATGTGGGTCAACTAGTCATCTGGGCGTTTCTTGCTTACGAAGTAGTCATGGTACCGGGGATAGTCAGGGCTGTAATCACACCCCTCTTGGCGTAATTCAGAGCCATGAATCCTAATTACATCACACAAAGGCAGGCCCTACATCACCTCAGCACTCCAATGTCTTTATTACTACAGACATGCACAGTAAAGAAGCATCCTATCCCCCTATACAGATGTTGGAACACTGATGCAATACGCAGCCTGCCTCAGTGTGATGTAAGATACAGCTGTCTGAATCACGCCAAGAAGAGTGTGATTACATGGCTGGTCAATCTCAGGACCATGACTTCTTTGTAAGAAAGTAACTCCCAGGTGACCCCCAATTGCATGCGGTACGGGACTTTATCAAAGTAAATTGGCAGCTTATAGAGGGCAAGGATACAGGCAAAAGATATGTGTGGAAGGGTGTTTGGGGCTGTATAAGCACAGTTGGTTAGTTTAAAGTGACTCTGTACCCACAATATGACCCCCCAAACCACTTGTATCTTCGGATAGCTGCTTTTATTCCAAGATCTGTCCTGGGGTCCGTTCGGCAGGTGATGCAGTTATTGTCCTAAAAAACAACTTTTAAACTTGCAGCCCTGTGTCAAACTGCCGTGGCCTAGAGTGTCTGTGCCCTAACCTTGCACCACTCCTCCTTCCCTCCACCCAACCCTCTTCCTCATTAGGAATGCCACTGGAACATTTTCTCCTGTCTGAACATTGCAGGTAATGTAAACTTGTAGTGTGAAATCTGTTGCGGATCTGGTACGTATGAAGCTACCCTAAAAGTAGTTTTTTAGGACAATAACTGCATCCCTGCTGAACGGACCCCAGGGCAGATCTTGGATTAAAATCAGCTATCTGAAAGTACAAGCTGTTTGGGGGGGGGGGGGTCAGATTGTGGGTACAGAGCTTTAATAGCGATTTTCCTAGTGATAGGATCCCTTTAAATGAACCACGCTAAAACAGTTTAACTACAGCAGCTACACTAGTGGGACTATAGGTGCTCTTTTGCAGCAAAAACAGCGTACAAAACGCATGTTCTTTTGTGTGAAAAATTGATTTTCAATCTGGCATTGATTGCTGTGGATGAAGCAGCCTATGCCACAGTATACCCGGGGGATGAACTGTTCTATACCCCAGGGTGTAAAATAGCCTAGGCCAAACTATACCACTCCAGGCCAGAATGTTATCACAGGTTTTCTCACCCTGTCTCTAAGTTGTTGAAAAGAGTGCTTTTTTTTTTTTTAAATCATACTTACAGACACACAGCTGCTTCATCTTGTTGGAAAATACAGTGAAGTACTTACATTGAAATGACAGTAAATGGCTCTGTCCCATCAGTGCATTGTTAATTTGAAAAACAACAGCCAATTTTTATTTTTGCACTTTTAATTCTTTCCTCCTCGTGTTTAAAAAACCATAGCCCTTTTTATTTTTTTCATCTACAGACTAGGGATGGTCCGAACCCTCCGAGGTATGAACGTATGAACCCGAATGCTCGGCATCAGATTCCTGCTGTCTGCCCGCTCCGTGGAGCGGGTGGATACAGCGGGAGGAACGCCTGGAAAACTGGGATACAGCCTATGGCTATGGCTGTATCCCAGTTTTCCAGGCGGTCCTCTCGCTGGATCCGCCCGCTGCACGGAGCGAGCAGACAGCGGGAATCATTACCGAACTCGGTTTGGACCATCCCTACTACAGACCCATATGAGCTCTTTTTTTGTGACACCTATTGTACTTTGTAGTGACATGCTTAATTTTTCTTTTAAATATGCTACAGAATTGAAAAATTGAAAGAAGTGGGTTTAAAACTGTTTAAAATTGCTCTATTACCCTCCTTACAACGCTTTTATTTGTTAGCCTATGGGGCTATTTGAGCTGGCATTTTTTGTGCCATGATCCATACTTTTTATCGGTACCACACTTGTATATATGCCACTGTTTGATAATTTTTTTATTCAAGTTTTTCTGAAATGTGATGTTACTAGAGATGAGCGAACCGGGTTCGGTTTGAGTCGATCCAAACCCGAACGTTCGGTATTTGATTAGCAGGGGCTGCTGAACTTGGATAAAGCTCTAAGGTTGTCTGGAAAACATGGATACAGCCAATGACTATATCCATGATTTCCAGATAGCCTTAGGGCTTTATCCAACTTCAGCAGCCACTGCTAATCAAATGCCCAAAGTTCGGGTTCGGATCGACTCGAGCATGCTCGAGGTTCGCTCATCTCTAGATGTTACCAAAAATCTGCAGGTGTTTGGGTTTACGCTGATTACCATGCAAGGTCAGGAATGTAATAATTTAACAGTTCGAGTGATTTTAAAAATAGGAAAAGGGAGTGATTTTTAACTTTCATGGGATGAATTTATATATATTTTTAAAAAAGCTTTATTTTATTTTTTACACACTTTTGGGGGCTAATATGAGCAATACCATGATTGCTCAAGTGAATTAATGCAGTACATAGTACTGCACCAATCAATTGAATCCGTGCTCGATTGTTAGGACCTGCTGAGCTAGCCTCCAACAATCAGCGAATAAAGGCAGCACGGCACGCATAGAAGAAGACTCGGGCTGCCTATATAACCAATCGGCTCCCCATGACCTTGCTGTGGGGAGCCGATCCAGCCACTGAACACCAATGATGCGTGAAAAGCCAGTCTTGACAGCAGCATTTAAATGGTTAAAGAGGACCTGCCATCCCCCGTGCCGGGGTGACAGGCTCCCGACCCCCAGTTAGATCGCCTTATACGTACCTCATCCCGCCGAGTCCCGCTGCCGGAGCCAGTCCCGGGACTGAGATATCCCGGGCAGAAGCCTGCGCTCTGGAGACAGGTCCAGCGTCCATAGAGAATGAATGGAGCCAGACTCATCTCTGCAGCGCGCGCACGGCTCCATTCATTCTCTATGGATGCCGGACCTCTCTCCAGAGCGTGTGCGCCGGCTTCTGACCGGGACATCTCCCGGGACTTGGCGGGATGAGGTACGTATAAGGGGATCTAACTGGGGGTCTGGAGCCTGTCTCCCCGGCACGGGGGGGACAGGTCTCCTTTAACCCCCCCAAACTGCTTGTACCATCAGATAACTGCTATTTAAGATCTGTCCTGGGGTCCATTTGACAGGTGATGCAGTTATTGTTCTAAAAAACAACTTTTAAACTTGCAGCCCTGTGTCAAATAGGCGTGGCCTAGAGTGTCTGTGCCCAAGCCTTGCACCGCCTCTATGTCCCTCCTCCCCACCCTCCTTATCATTAGGAATGCCCTGGGCAGGTTTTTTTCGATTCATCACTGAACACTGCACATGGGCCTTAACGATCCAGCACCTGTACAGTGTTCAGATAGGTGATGAATAGAAAAAATCCTGCCCAGGGCATTTCTAATAATGAGGGTGAGGAGGAGGGACAGAGAGGCGGTGCACGGCTTGGACACACACTCTAGTCCACGTCATTCTGACCCAGGGATGCAAGTTTAAGAGTGCCTTCACACGTACTGGATCCGCAGCGGATTTCACGCTGCAAGTTTTCATTCCACTGCGGATATGTAAGCCGGCCCATTTAACCACCCGCCGCCCTGGCCCGAAGCATACCTTACCTGCTCGGCGCCATGGCTGCAGTAAAGCTCCCAGCTCCCCTCTGTCCCCATCAACCAATCAGTGCTGCCGTGCACGGATTGACTGATGGGGAGTGAAGGGATCCAGGAGCTTGACACAGCCGCGGCGCCGAGCAGGTAATGTAAACTCGCAGTGTGAAATCTGTTGCGGATCTGGTACGAATGAAGCTACCCTAAAAGTTGTTTTTAGGACAATAACTGCATCACCTCCCGAAAGGAACCCAGGACAGATCTTGGATTAAAAGCAGCTATAAGAATGTACAAGCGGTTTGAGGGGTCAGATATTGGGTACAGACTCGCTTTAAAACCAATGAAAAACACGATTCAGACAATGTTTCTACATGTAGAGAAATGCATGTGACCGAAATCACGCTCCCATTTCTTCCCCAGTAGTCATGTGGCCATACACCTATTGGTTACTGTATGAGTGTCTGGTTTCGGCTGCATGTTATCACGTAAAGTACATGTGGAAATACGGCCTAAGTAACAGAATAGTCAGTGTCAGAGAAGATCATGCCAGCTGGTACTGCAGGAACGGCCGGATAAATTTCACTTCTGCCAGAGCCACAAGCTCCATTGTGTGCACTGACAGGTTCTCTGCAGCTGCAATTCAATTCATCAGTGTGCTGCATCTCATTAACCTCCTAAAGGGGTAGTGCGGCGTTTAACTTTTATTCACTAAACAACACACATTCCAAAGTTCTATAAGCTTCTGTCACTGAGTGATCGGGACTCTATCGCTTGTGCCGACGGGTGGGGGTAAGTCACTTACCTCTGTCCTGTCGGATCGGCGATCCATGAATAGAGTCTGCTCTCAGGCCGGCTCTATGCATAGATCGCAAATAACACTGATCTATGCTATGCTATGGCTTAACATGTGTAATAAAAAAAAAGTTTTTAAAAGTATTAAAAAACCCTTATAAACCACCCTCCCAATAAAAGTTTAAAATACACCCTTGCCCATTATAAAAATATAAATAAATAAATAAATAAATAAACATATTACATATTGTAGCGTTTAGAATTGTCTGATCTGTTAAAATATAACATTATTGTTCCTGCACGGTGAACGGCGTAGATGAAAAAAGAAAAACCCACACACCAGGATTGCTGATTTTAATAAATTATATATCAGAAAAAAATTAATTAAAAGCGATCAAAAATTTTCTGTTACACCAATATGATATTAAGAAAAACTAGAGATCATGGCGCAAAAAAAATCACACCCCAATCAGCCCTGTAGGTGGAAAAATAATAGCGCTATGGCTCTTAGAAGGTGTGGAGGAATATTGCATTAATTTGACCCGGACATCCGTGCATAAATGGGCTCTGTCTTGAAGGGTTAATATCGCCCTGAATAGAGGTAAAAAAAAAAAAAAACTGCTGCAGAAGCATATAGCATTGCTTACCTGTCTAACCCAATTTTAAAAATACCAAAAATTAATTTGCTTTGTGGGGGGTTGTACACAGTACTACAGAGAGAGCAGGAGACAATGTGGATTAGCACAGAGGCCAGTTTTCTTCACTTTTTGGATTTCTATCAGCTACCAGTGTGGCAGAATCACACAGATACAGTAATACATTTTATAGACACATCTATATAACTTTTAATGTACTTTTAATTGCTTTTTTCCCCTATCCAGAGTTCCCCTTTAACTTAAAAGATGTTGTGGCAACATAGCCTTAAATGTTTACATTGTTGCAAGGACTTGCTAGTCAGCAGTCCCAATACTATAAGGACTATTGGGCGCAGGGGCAGACATCACATGTGCAGCGTAAGGTGGTGGAGGGGCCTGCTCACACTGAAGTACAGCACAGATATCGGTGCCCCGTTTCTGTGCTGTGTATGATTCTTCTGTGTGCAGGGGCCCGTGTCCTTTGCTGCAGCACCCTGCACATCCTCAGCTGACAGCCAGTGACACCTATCAGAGGGAAGGGAGGCTCTGACAGAAAGCTAATGAGCTCACCAGCTGCATACACACCCTCAGCCACAACTCACTGACAGCACCGCTGAGGAAGGAAGGAGCTAGGAGGGTTCCTTTACCAAGCCCCACCCACCTCACTGCACAAATCCTGTCCACCACTGCTCTACTGGTGGAGACATGGAGAAGGTATATGTAAGTACACTCAGCTATAGTATGGGAGGGGGGGCTGCAGGGCAACCAGACACAGGCTTCTGGGGGTAAGGAGATTCAGCTCCCCCCCCGGGTTGGTTCCAGACATGAACTCTATGGTGATTAAAAACTCTCCCATGGTTGCATCCATAGGTATCCGATCTTCCGGCATCAGAAGTGACTGCTTGCCAATCAGGTAAAGCTGTATAACAGGTGCACTTTAAAGGGGTTATCCAGGATTAAAAAAAAAAAACATAGCTGCTTTCTTTCTGAGACAGCGCCACCTCTGTCACCAGGTAGTGTGTGGTATTGCAGCGCCATTCTACTAAAGAAAATGGGAGGAGGTGACTATGTTACTAAATTTATAAAGTTAGAAATAAAAGACATCCTTTAGAATTCAATGCATGATCATATTCCGACCCGGTAACATTTTATTTTTACATCTGTTGAACTGTGTGAGGGCTTGTTTTTTGTGAGGTGATCAATGTTTATTTTAATTTGTATTATTTGAGGTAGATAGGGCTGTGATCACTTTTTATTCCATGTTTTCTGGAATGTGATGTGACTTAAAAACAGTGCAGGGTGCCCTATTTTGGTAGTTGGGATATTAACATACAGGCTGATGAATTATGTAATTTTTTTTTTTTATTTAAAAGTGGAAGGGATGGTGGGATTATATATATTATATAATATATACAGTATTATATAATATTTATTTATTTTGCTGGAGACTGTATACCAGTTCTTCTCACGGTGAGGCGTGAGGTCCCTGCCTGTGTTGGCCCTAGGGGCGTCGCTAGGCCTAAATGTCCAGGGAAGGAAGGGAAAAAATGATTTCCCCGAACACCTCCACAGGGTATCATTTTTTAACATTTTTTTAAAGTGCGGGATCTGGTGCGCAGGACAGCACTGTTACAGCTGGAGCTGCTGCTGTGTGCTGCCGTGCCTGGGTTGTAGCGGTCACACATACCACTGATCCTGTCTGCAGGGGGTGCCGAGGACGTGCTGCCGGATGTACTAGGGGGACCTGGATGTACAGGGCCTGCTTGTGTACCTGTTACCAAGTGCGCTTCCGGAGTTGCAGTGAAATCCACCGCTAATCCAAAAGTTTGGGTCTCCATGGAAATTCTAACCTTTGGATTATGGTAGATGTCGCCGCTAGTCGGAAAGTGCAGCTGTTGAAAGGGACACTGTTAGGTGCAGGCAGACAAGTGTCTCCCCAAGACAGAGGGGAGTCGGAGGGGAGTTAATTGCAGGCAGAGGAGGTAACATTATTACTATGGGGGGGTTGGAATCCTGCTTGTGTGTGTGTGTGTGTGTGTGTGTGTGTAATATGCCAGATGAGTAGAGGGGTGGGTAAGGGCCCATTCACACTACGGATTCGGTGTGCCTCTGCACCTCTCCGCTCAAAGAGTCGACATGTTAATTCTGTGGAGTGAAGACACACAAGCCCTCCCATTCAAAGACATAGCAAGAAGGATTTGGTGCAGAGTCCACGGACAGAGGTTCCCGGCGAAATCTCTGCACCGAATCCATAGTGTGAACGGGCCCTTACACAGAAAGTTGTGCTGCATTGGGGTGCTGGTTTACAGGCGTTAGGTTTTTGCTGGTGGAGCAGTATTTATTTCTGCTCTTTGGTGCTTATTTGGCACAAACAAAAAGAGGGAAACAGAAATGGAAAAGCTCCTCTAATCAACCCAGACATCTGTGAGTCAGTGGATGTATCTGTGCCATAATCATTTATATAAGGAAGGAATTTGGGGGTACGATTAGGTTGGGGGGGGGTGCGCCAAGCATATTTTTTGCACAGGGGCGCACAGCAGTCTGTGTCCACTCCTGATTGGGCCATTTGTTGTCCCTTGTGTTAAATGACCTATTGCTAATAAGGTTGCTGAAAAAAAAAATTACATACTAAAGATCCAGCATGTCCTGGCATTCTCAGGGGACAGCACAAAAGCTGCAGCCAATCTCCATGGGGCTTCAGGGTAACTTGTGTGTCACGGCTCTGATCAGGTGACCCATAAACATTCGGCTAATAATCACCCCATGTAAAGCCATCTTTATAAGTTGAAGTTTCAGAACGTTATGACAGGGACTTTGAAATAGGGCCAAGCTTAGACCCAGAACGCTGTCAGAGAGACTGGTCACCCCTTCTTGTTGCAGAACCTTCATCCTGCAGTCCAGCTCAGAACTTTAGTAGCTGGTTCAGGGAAAACAAAAAAGCAGGAATGGGCAGTACAAAGATGTCTGGAATGGCCGAACACAGGAGAACAGTGACCTGTATGGAGAGAAGCTTTGGTCATGGAGTCGCCACTGAGTCATGAGGGACTACCTCCTGGACTACATGCACAACCTTAAATCTGGTGGGGAGTTGGAGTTCACACCTACGTGGTGGGCTGCTGCCATCACCCGGCCGGGGGTGTTGCCTTGGGAACCTCCTTAATAATCATAGGAACCCAACGTGTGGAAGAAAGAAGAGCTCTGCACAGGCAATGCTGAAGACACTTGATGGCCTGTCAAAGGCTGGCTCTAGTTTTATATAGGCCCTTGGGCAATAGAGCCTCAGCAGGCCCCTTTGTGGAGCAAACATACTGTATCTAGCTAGAGAGAGATTACATATATATATGAATGGAAGTCATTCTGCGGCCCTCCAGCTGTTGCAAGACAACCCAACACCACTTATAACCGCACAACAACATCACCTATGTTATTACTTACACCCCCTGTAGCTGGTTGCACAGTTCTGCACATGCATATCAGAATACACATAGGATTTGTAGTTCTACCCTTGCAGCCATATAACCCCCCCTTGCATCCAAATACATGTCATCTTGCAGCCATATAACCACCCCTTGCATCCAAATACATGTCCCCTTACAGCTGCGATGCCCTGACCCGTGTGGGTCACTTCGCAGTGCAGATGTTGTGAGCGGGCAGGAACCGGGGCAGCTGCGGGGTATAGGATTGTCACAGTACAGGGCCTGAGGGTGCCACAGCTGAGGGACCGGTCTGCAGATACTGCGGTATACTTGCTACTGGGCATGCGATTCTTCGCTGTTCCTAGTCAGGGCACCAGTAAACGGACACCAATGCCAGGGTTCAGTAACAGCGGGGGTTACACTTTTATTGCAACTGAGGTAACTGGTAGCAACAGTCTCTTCCGGATGCAACCGGGTATATAGCAAACTTATATAGACAGAGCAAAGGTGGTGCTGCATAGGCTGAGGTGAAACGTGCCGGATGATGGGAGTAGTAGTGAGAGAAGAATAGAGATGCTGGGTGGTTTAGAATACTGGCTGTGAATGTCTTGACTTGTTGAGCAGAGGAATAACAGGAACGTCACCCAGATGAGGAGGAGATACTCTAGGCACTTGAGCAGTTAGGATCTGTACAGCAGAGCACCAAGTCCACTCTTCTGAAGGTGAAGAGGGACACACAGGAACACAACCTCCTTGCTTGGGAGCAGGGAGCAGACTCCCTGGCAAGAGGAAGTCACATGGTAACCCCTGGCCAAAGCTCGACGGCTATTGGAGGAACCATGGTTACAGGGCATGGTCACGTGATCCTCAGCCTTTGCATACCACTGCACAGAGTTAAACACATGTACAATATACAGGAACCTGAGAGTAATAGGGACTATATAGTCACAGTTGCAGTGCAAATAGTTTCCAGAACAGGCATGGCTGTAATAGCAAAAATAAACTGACAGTGAGAAACAGACAGCGTGTTCTGGGACATTTCACAGCCATATACCTCTCCCCCTTGCAACCAAATACATGTCCCCTTGCAGCCATATAACCCCCTTTGCATCCAAATTCATGTCATCTTGCAGCCATATACCCACCCCTTGCATCCAAATACATGTCCCCTTGCAGCCATATAACCCCCCCCTGACAAATACATGTCCCCTTGCAGCCATATAACCCCCCTTGCATCCAAATTCATGTCATCTTGCAGCCATATACCCACCCCTTGCATCCAAATACATGTCCCCTTGCAGCCATATAACCCACCCCCCTGACAAATACATGTCCCTTTGTAGCCATATAACTCCCCCAAACCCCCCCCCCCCCTCCCCCATCCAGCCAGATACATACCCTCCCCTGTACATAATCCCTACTCTTTAGGCAATTCCCACTCTTCAGGTAATCCCTCCTGCTGTAGGCATCCAATCTCCTTTGTTAAAAAAAATCCACATACTCTCCTGGCGCTCTTGCATAGAAGCAGCACCCAGTGCACAGATGGGGGGCATGTCGACATTGGCCCGCACATCCCTCGGGTGTCCTGGTCTTTAACTCTTGCAGTACTGCAACATGTAAGTGTATCGCTTACACACTGCAGGACTGAAAGAGTTAAAGACCAGAACACCGTTTCCTGCACTGACTAACCTCCGACCGGATCACCATAGTTCCACAGCTTGCCAGCTGCCTCAGAACTAGGGTTATTAATGCAGGAGCCAAAAGTAATAAAGACCAGAACACAGGGCATATGTGCCTTATCAGCTCCTGCACTGATAACCTCCGACCTTTATTCTGAGGCTGCCAGCAAGTTGCAGAACTCCTGTGTGTGTGTCTGAGCTTTGTGAGTGCAGGCAGTTAGTTATGGGGCCCCACTTCTCATGTACCCCTATAACCTGTGGTGCGTACCCCCTGTGGTATGTGTATGCGATGCCCTGGCCCCTGGGGGCCACTTCCGCAGTGCTGGTGTTATGAGCGGGCAATGACCGGGGCAGCTGCAGGGGTTATACTTGTCACGGTATAGGCCTGAGGGCAGCACAGCTGTAGGGCCGGTCTGAGGAATCTGCGGGTGATGATGGGCATGCGATTCTTCGCTGCACTTAGTCAGGGCACCAGTTAGTGGACACCAATGCCAGGGTTCAGTAACAGCGGTTTTATTATAGATGAGGTAACTAGTAGCAACAGTCTCTCCGGATGCAACCGGGTATATAGCAGGCTTTGACAAATAAAGCAGGAGTGGTGCTGCATAGGCTGTGAGAATACGTGCCGGATGATGGGAGTAGGAGTATGAGAGAAATAGCGTTGCTGGGTGGATTAGCTTGAGAGTAATACTTGCTGTGAATCCTTGCAGCGTTGAGGAGAGATAACGGAATGACACCCAGATGAGAGAGAAAACTCCGGACACTTGAGCAGGCAGATACAGCCTAAGACTTGAATATAGCAGAGCACCTGATCCACACTTCTAGTGGTGAAGTGGGAGCTGCAGAGAAGAAGCCCAACTCCTCTGAGGCAGGAGAGGGACGACACACATCCTCCTTGCTTGGAAGCAGGGGGAAGACTCACTTGTTAGGAGGAAGTGGGAGGTCACATGGTTGTTCCTGGCCAGAGCTAGTCGGCCATTGGAGGAACCATGGTTACAGGTCACGTGATCAACAGCCTTGTATACCACTGTACAATGCAATAATACACAGGAATACATGAGAATACACATGAGAATGCACATTACCAGAGAATACTAGGGGAAAACCAGCAGCAGTTGCAGTGCAAACCCTTACCAGAACAGGCATTGACACAGCAATAGAAATGGCCATAATAGGAGTAGTAGTCTGCATGTTCTGGGACACTGCATACCTCCCTAGCAAGTTTGAGCCGACCTCGGCGAATCTAGAAGGCAGCAAACATGAATAGACTGGACAATCAAACAACAGGATTGAATGATGAGAGTGAGTGTGATGAGGTGTGTGTTTCCCACGCCCAAGGCACAGGTGTGGAGAGAGAGAATGAGAAACCCTAGTGGCAGGACTTCACCTAGGGGTGCCTAACGTACTCTGGCGACCAGGTAGCTAGTGCGTGAACCATCTGACGTATAAGCCAGGACAACTTAACTGCTGGCGGGTGACCCTCAATATTCCAGCCAGTTAGACAGTAGGTTTTCTGTTAAATGTGTTACCCTACTGGAAAAGAGAACTGTGAAGACCTGTGTACTACCTTGGCGTGTCTGAGTAGTGTCTTGGATACCTGGAAGAGAAAAGAACAAAATAATAAAAGCAAACATACATGGGGAGCTCCCTTTCATACCACTCAATCACACACACAAGCACTCCACAGGCCAAACACACGAAAAGGTATCCAAGGTGCGATATGTATGGACAAGTGTGAAGGTTAGGTATGACTATGTGTGATAACTACTGTGTTGGGACAAGACAGAGGTGAACAAATACTGGAAACAAAAAGGAAGGGAAACACAACAGACAACAAATACTGCGAGGTCTTGAGGAGAACTGGCTCACATGAATCTGAATGAAAATCTGAGAAAAATCTGCATACGAACTGGCTCAACTAAATCTTTCCAGCTATAGATACGATAATAATACACAATACTGAGACTGGATGAGAAAATACACTCCTACATGAACTGGACTTTCTCTGAGGTATATGTAAACTGAC
This sequence comes from Dendropsophus ebraccatus, assembly GCF_027789765.1. Lineage (NCBI taxonomy): Eukaryota > Metazoa > Chordata > Amphibia > Anura > Hylidae > Dendropsophus > Dendropsophus ebraccatus. The sequence continues at coordinate 97,333,819 of NC_091456.1, forward strand.
TTCTCTTACTCAGAGGAGGAGCTATCTGACTTAGACACTGGAAAATATACTGTTTTACAAAAGAGGCGCTCTACTCTGAGGCAATCTATGTAACCTTTTGCTTACTCAGAGGAGGAAATACAAATGACTCTGATAACACTGAAATGCAATAGTAGAAAAAAAAATGCAATAAGGAAATAAGTGCAATAATACCCTGTGTGGAACACACAATCACAGGAAAGTGCATTAGGAAGGAATAGATTAAGTGTCTCTGTTAGGTAGAGTCTCTTTTAGGCAATTAGACATCGTCCATGTAAAAGGCTCTGGGACAGGCACTAGAGAACCTTTTGTTATTGTAAGTGTCCTTCAGCTCATGGCTGGTTAGTACAGGGAACTTGGTCAGGAGGACCAGGCACGAACCTTAAACGTTGCAGGAACTGGAATAAAAGAGTTAGACAACAAAAACAGTTTAAGGGCTCTGGTCTCTGTAGTGGATACTTAGCAGAAATGTCCTGGAGGACCCTGAGTAGGCTTCTTCTTTTTCTTCTTCCACGGATAGCGATAGCGTGAAGGGCCTGGAGCAGAAGAAGAAGCCCAACTCCTCTGAGGCAGGAGAGGGACGACACACATCCTCCTTGCTTGGAAGCAGGGGGAAGACTCACTTGTTAGGAGGAAGTGGGAGGTCACATGGTTGTTCCTGGCCAGAGTTAGTCGGCCATTGGAGGAACCATGGTTACAGGTCACGTGATCAACAGCCTTGCATACCACTGTACAATGCAATAATACACAGGAATACATGAGAATACACATGAGAATGCACATTACCAGAGAATACTAGGGGAAAACCAGCAGCAGTTGCAGTGCAAACCCTTACCAGAACAGGCATTGACACAGCAATAGAAATGGCCATAATAAGAGTAGTAGTCTGCATGTTCTGGGACACTGCATGTACATCAGGTCGAGAAACCCTGTGCTAGAGGACCTTGATCTACAAAAAGGGACTTCTTATTCAAAGGAAACTATGTAAATTTACAGTGCCAGAAGTCTTCACTTTTATCTCGTCACCACTACAGCAGTCACCAGACTCTTGTTTACGGGTGTTTATAGGATACCCATAGTATGGGCACTGTGTCAAGTGCCTCTTAAGATACTCCACAGACATCCTTGCCTCTACCTGTCTCTCTCTAGCTAGTGTAAATGTATGTGTTCAGTTCACTGTACATGAGCTGACTTGCTCCAATATTTATGTAGTGAAGGAGAAAGTGTGATGGGGGTTGCCTTTCAACTCTTTGCCCAGCTGCCAAGGATTATGCATAACCCCTTGCACCTGCACTTTTGCTATAATGTAATATACTATGTGCATCTGCAATTTTGTACGGAAAATAAAGTTTGTTCCGGAATCAAATTCTTTGCAAAAGTTGTGATTGGATCTCACTTTAGGAAGTTCAGTTCACTTATCTCTACTAGTAACTATGCACTGAGATCAATAATTTCTAATTTGTCACTAATTCTACAGTAAATCCCATCATGTTATATTGGGTGCTTCTAGTGAACTAATACCCCCCACCTCCATTATGATTACCATAATCAGTATAAGTATCAGTGCTGAACAGGTACACCAACACCTTCCTAAACTAACACTACCTGGCTACCCTGGGTTACCACATGCAGACACCGTAAAACATTGTATAGAGATATTTATATAACTTTCTGGTTCAATACTTTTTTTAGATTTTCTCCAACATTTTTAATACAAAATCAAATGGGTATTAAAATAGTTTAAAAAACAAAGCACAATAGTGCCAAGATAACAAAATATAGCAAATGATATAAACATTCATGAATACAAATATTCATAATTACACATGAAAAGAAAGCAACTTTAGGTGTGTATGTTCTCCAAAATATCATCAAAGGTTATAGAAATGTCAACCATTCAGGAAAATGCATAACATTCAGGTAGGATAGTTGTTATATAGTGATGTGTAGCAAAGGGGCTCAAGCACTTATCATAAGGGGAAAAGGAGGCCTGGAATTTAGGATATTCCGTATATTTGTCTAAACTGAGTGTTAGAAGGAGACTCATACAGCAGGGCTCCAGATGGCGACCAAAATGGTCACCAATGCGACTGATATTTTGCAAATGGCGCCCAGATTTATTAATCTGGGCGCCATTTGCGACTAGCCCCGGCGGCGGCGTGCTGTCTCTTTAAGTCCGGGTCCCCGGCTGATGCGCGGCTGCCGGGGGTGTCCCGTCCTATCCCCGGCAGCGCGGCGCATCAGTGAGCTGGCTGGGGCCCTGACTTCCGGCACAGGAAGCGCGCGTCAGAGACGCTTCCTGTGTCAGAAGTCACAGCCCCGGCGTACAGAGAGCTCACTGATGCGCCGCGCTGCCGGGGATAGGACGGGACACCCCCGGCAGCCGCGCATCAGCCGGGGACAGCGTCCGAAGAAGAAGAGGATCGCCGGGGGAGCGGGTTGTCAGGTGAGTTTGTGTGTTTGTTTTTTTTAAATATTGCTTAGCATAGAGGAAAGGGGGGGGGCATCTATAATGGGGGGAGAAGAGAAGGGGGGGGCATCTATAATGGGGGGAAGAGAAGGGGGGGGCATCTATAATGGGGGGGAGAGAAGGGGGGGGCATCTATAATGGGGGGAGAAGAGGGTGCCATCTATAATGGGGGGAAGAGAAGGGGCGGCATCTATAATGGGGGGAGAAGAGGGGCCATCTTCAAGGGGGGGAGAGGGGGGCTAGCTATAAGGGGAGGGGGTATCTATAAGGGGGGGAGAAGAGGGGGCATCTATAATGGGGAGGAGGAGGGGGCATCTATAATGGGGGGGAGGAGGGGGCATCTATAATGGGGGTAGAGAGGGTCATCTATAAAAGGAGGGGGTCATCTATAAGTGTAGGGCAAACTGGCTGCAGACACTGGGAGATAGATATATGCACAATTATTATTATCAGGGCCCCTCAGGTGTCTGTATTGTAGGGGGTCACTTGCATTAGTCACTAGGTGAGAGATATATCTATTTATATACACATCTTGTGGGGGGTCACTATGGCTGCAGTCATAAGTCTAGCTCAGTATGTATAGACTGTTGCAAGCTTTTAAAGGGAACCTGTCACCCCCGGTGACGGGGTGACAGGCTCCCAACCCCCCGTTAGAACCCCCTATACTCACCTCATCGCGCCGGGTCCCGCTTCTGGAGGTGGTCAGGTCACGGAGATCTCAGCCGCTGCAGCCCGGAGCGCTGGACTCTCCAGTCATTCTCTATGAGCGTTGGACTCATCTCTCAGCGCACGCCGGGCTGCAGTGGCTGAGATCTCTGTGACCAGGCCATCTTCAGAAGCGGGACCCGGCGCGATGAGGTGAGTATAGGGGGTTCTAACGGGGGGTTGGGAGCCTGTCACCCCGTCACCGGGGGTGACAGGTTCCCTTTAAGTTCAAGTTCAGAAGAGTAAGCCTCATTAAAAGGCTAGCCAAGTGAAGCTGAAGTACTGAGTCAGACTGTATATGGTTGTCAAGTTGCAAGTTTCCATGTTGAACATTTTCAAACTAAGAAAAGAAAGGATCTAAAGGAGGAGGAGGAGGAGGAGGAGGAGGAGGCTGCCGCAGCCTCTGCACACAGTAAGTCCCATGTAACATAACATTAATTTTACATGGTTTAAAATGTTGGCGACCAAATATTCTATTTGGCGCCTAAATTTTTCAGGTTAGGAGCCAATGGCTCCCAGGTAAATTTTTTAGTCTGGAGCCCTGTACAGTGGGGAAAAAAAAGTATTTAGTCAGTCACCAATAGTGCAAGTTCTCCCACTTAAAAAGATGAGAAGCGTCTGTAATTTACATCATTACCTCAACTATGGGAGACAACCTGAGAAGACAAATCCAGAAAATCACATTGTCTGATTTTGTAAGAATTTATTTGCAAATTATGATGGAAAGTTAGTATTTGGTGAGTAAAAAAATTTCATCTCAATACTTTGTTATATATCCTTTGTTGGCAATGACAGAGGTCAAACGTTTTCTGTAAGTTTTCACAAGGTTAGCAGACACTGTTGTTGGTATGTTGGCCCATTCCTCCATGCAGATCTCCTCTAGAGCAGTGATGTTTTGGGGCTGTCGCTTGGCAACACGGACTTTCAACTCCCTCCAAAGCTTTTCTATAGGGTTGAGATCTGGAGACTCGCTAGGCCACTCCAGGACCTTGAAATGCTTCTTACGAAGCCACTCCTTCGTTGCCCTGGCGGTGTGCTTTGGATCATTGTCATGTTGAAAGACCCAGCCACGTTTCATCTTCAATGCCCTTGCTGATGGAAGGAGGTTTGCACTCAAAATCTCACAATAGATGGCCCTATTCATTCTTTCATTTTTCCCCGGATCAGTCGTCCTGGCCCCTTTGCAGAGAAACAGCCCCAAAGCATGATGTTTCATTATCAGTGGTCTTGTATGTCTTCCATTTTCTAATTATTGCTCCCACAGTTGATTTCTTCACTCCAAGCTGGTTGCCTATTGAAGATTCAGTCTTCCCAGCCTGGTGCAGAGCTACAATTTTGTTTCTGGTGTCCTTTGACAGCTCTTTGGTCTTCACCATAGTGGAGTTTGGAGTCTGACTGTTTGAGGGTGTGCACAGGTGTCTTTTTATACTGATAACAAGTTTAAACAGGTGCCATTACTAGAGGTAATGAGTGGAGGAAAGAGGAGACTCTTAAAGAAGAAGTTACAGGTCTGTGAGAGCCAGAAATCTTGATTGTTTGTAGGTGACCAAATACTTATTTTCCACCATAATTTGCTAATAAATTCTTACAAAATCAGACAATGTGATTTTCGGGATTTGTTTTCTCATTTTGTCTCTCATAGTTGAGGTCTACCTATGATGTAAATTACAGACTCCTCTCACCTTTTTAAGTGGGAGAACTTGCACTATTGATGACTGACTAAATACTTTTTTTCCCCACTGTAAAGGAGAATTGTACCAGGGTTCCCAAGTTCTTTTGAAATGGGCAAAGGACTGGGATCCTAGGGCTATTACTTTCTCATATATGAAAGTAGTGTTAATAGCAGCAATTACTTCCTATTTTGTTGGAAGATTATCAGACTTCCAGTACCTTGTTCGGACAACTTTGAACAGAATAGTTTACATGCTAACATTCGGAAGGATGGGGGAATACCATTTATACCAATGAACAAGTGTACTAATTGAGGATTCCATTCATTTAATGAAGGACATATTGTAAAATATAACTTTTTGCATTCTTGCCAGTATGGGTGAGTTCGGGGGCACTTCCACAGAATATGAAACAGAGAACCCGTGTTCCTGCAATTCCTCCAACACAGATTTATATAACTTTTAAAGTATTACGTGTTCCTCTTTAAGTTAATCCTTATTCTGATTTTCATCAGAAACAGCATTGTGAGTAGCGCTAATACAGGGCTTTCCCTGAAAAAAAAAATAATATCCCCCTTGGCCATTTTTAAAAGAAAAAAAAACATAATAATGAGCAGCAGTGTGCACTCATGACTGCCTAATTAGAAGTGTCCCTTTTTGTTTCTGAGGATCAGTCTGATATAGTAATGAAAGGCTATGGGGAAGTTATCATTTAGGGGTGCTGGAACCTCCTTTCCACTGACTTGCCATTTTAATCAACAGGTTACAGGTTATACTGAATCTTTTCCCACAAAGAGATATATATTAATCTGGTCAGTTCTTCCTTCTATATAACATTATGTCAATGGATTAGATAGGCCATTCCTGCTCCACTGGAAATTCTGGGAAGAAAGTCCCAGTAGAGTAAGAATTGGCTTCAAGTCTCCGCTCGTCTTTATGATAGACTCTCCTAATGGAGAGCTAGTATCTCCTTGACCCATGTCGATAGGCCTCTCTTTGGCCAGCCAACACCCTTCTCTGTACTGAAGAGGGGCAAGAACCCCAAAACAGCTGTCTGCAGATGGACAGGCTTTCCATATGGAGAGATTTTTGGCTTGGCACATATCCCAAGTCAATGTTCTAAGACTCCTACATGGAGTAAAATGCTGACTTGAAGGGACCCCACTTTGCCTAAGTGGTGTGAGAGCTATTTGCATATCCTTTCTTCCCAGACTTTTAGGCCATAATCATCCAGCCTAGGAGGACATAAGTATCTAAATTATTAATGAGGTGAATCATAATAAAATAATGTTTAGGTTGTAGCAGAAATTGATGATATGGGTTGATTTATTGATTGATGTGGGAATTTATGATGCATTAAGTTACGACATTCATATGAAGCACTTTAACATGTAAATCCTTGCATGCATATGAGATGAATGGGTTGTTGCTAATTTTTTGCCTTCTGGAAGGTATATATACCTTATGAACAGTGTCTATATTAGGACATATAAGTAAGATTTAAGAACCATTTTTTCACAAGTCTTACACCTGACCCCTGATAAGGACATGATCAGAATTTACAAGTGAGACACCTAATTCTGATACCTCAATATTGACAACTAACTTCTGACCTGACTTCTAACAACTGACTATTGACTACTGACTTCTGGCTCACTTAGAACCCTGTTCCACGGGACGATTATCATTAGCATAATCTTTAACGATAAACGATCCAAGCAACCGCTATTGTGAAAGACCTGAAATCGTTCACCCAGTTACATGGAACGATAATGGTTAATTATGATCGTTCTTGCGGTCGTCTTCTGTGAGCGACCGAAAAACATTTTATTCAATTCGAACGATTTGCGAATGAGCAACGATAAAAATAGGTCCAGGTCTTATTAAACAATCAACGATTTCTTGTTCGATCGTTAATCGTTAACTGCTATTCAACCGAACGATTATCACTTAGATTCGAACGACTTAACGATAATCAGAACGATAATCGTCCCGTGGAATAGGGCCCTTACTGTGAAACCTGTAAGGATACAGCCTGGCAGTGCTGATCCTCCTACTGCTCAATGTTATCTATTTGCACACTCAGTGTACTTTCTCTTGTCAGCCAAGAAACACACTGTATATTAAAATGCTGGACACCCTAAGCACGTTACTGCAGCACCTTTTAGGCCATGTTCACACACTGTATTTTCTCAATAAATAACGTCTGTTGTTGCAGATTGCAACAGCGGCTGCTATTTATCGAAAATGTGAAATAACATTATCTTCTATGGAACAATGACCGCAGTGTGTACACTGCGGCCACACGGAAAACTCACATGTCTATTCTGTGCGGCCGCTATTCAGTGAATGATGCTTAGATTGTTCCTTGCTGCTCCTTAAAGTCAGTGGCGGTCTGCTGCCCCCACTCCTGTTGCACAGGGCGACGCGCAGCAGATCGAGATTTTTCACCATGTTGAAAGACCATGATAGAGTCCTTGAGAGTAACAGCCCGCTTAGCTAGTCACAGCGCTGTACCGTCTCAGTCAGTTAGTGATTGGTTGAGCAGGCTGGAGGAGGACACTTGTGGAGTGCGAGAAGTAAGCATATCCTATTTTTGTTTTTCATATGTGCGGCAACCATCTTTACAAACTAGTTCTGAACTTTGTAAAAGTTTGTGTGTGTGTGTGTGTGTGTGTGTGTGTGTGGGGGGGGGGGGGGGGGGGGGGTTAGGGCCTATGCTGAGACCCCCTAATAATGACAATAGACTAAATGGCACAGCCTTGAATTGCTGCTCAGTGAGTTACTGAGTTGTTTTTTTTGTTTTTTTTACTCTATTGAAACAAAATATTGCCAGTTTGGCATGGCCAAGTGGGTGTGGTGTGCAAAAAAGGATGTGCCTTACAAAAGGGGCTTGTTATAATTATCGTTCCATTATTGTTATCGAGGTTACATGTTCAAATAACCGTGATATTAATTTAATGAAAGTAGGCTACATGCTACAGCCCCCCCATTTAAGTCTCTTTTATGTTTTGTTTTTAGCTACTGATGATGGTTGTAGTAGTATAGTGGATAGTGGATAAGGGGTGTTGTAATAGTAGAGTTATAGTTAATGAGGGGTGTTAGTAGTAAATAAGGGGAGTAGCAGTAGTGGGAGTAATAGTTATAGTGGGGGAAGTAGTAGCGCTGGATTGCACCTCTGGCTCTCCCATCATGCTCTGTCTCCTCCAGAATGATTGACATCCAGAGGAGGTTGGGGGGCCTGAAGATAGCAGATAGCCAAAGAGCAGGATGAGAGAGCTGGAGAGCGGGATTCTGGATCACACAGCAGCGCAGTAAATATGCCCTGCTTGTGTGATTTTAAAAACTTGATAGCACTGCTCGATTAACTGTGCAAATGAGCGCTGATCTCGCTGATCAGCGCTTGAATCCTTGCATGGCCCCATGTCGGCCATGTAAAAGGACCCTAATACTTCTGAAAATTGTGTGTGTTTGGGGGGGGGGGGGTGATTCCCTTTCCATTTATGACAATACATGATGTTGTGAGGTATGTGGGTGGTTTATTCTCTATATAAACTTGGAGGTCTGGGAGTGTAGGAATGAGGAATCCCTAACTGTTCATATAGAGAATGCGGGGAGTGTAACCAATGTCCAACCAAGATAGACAAGGTATGTCCTACTTAGTTAAATATGCTAAAATATTCTGCATTAATGGTTTATAATTATTTTTAAGGTGGCCAGACATATGGCAAGATTAATGCCTAAGTACATGTAAAAATCTAAATAGGGATAATATATGCAAGATCAGTGTCTCCGACATACCTTCCTTAAGCCCTGACAGTGTATAGAAGGAGTTCAACAGGGAGAACTAGTTGGGTAGGGATATGAAGGTTTGTGTGAGGGCTATTAACATATTGTCCTCATATAAACTAATGATGTATACCATTTATTCTGAAGGCAAGAATAGAGGTAAATATTTTTATATTGGTATTCAGGAGGAATATAAGTCAATAATTCCTAATCTTTAGTGAGTATCTAGGTTAAGGATAACAGTAGTTAGTCCAGCATAGAACTCAATAGGCGTTTTTATTATTAATTTATTTTACTTGACTTTAATACTAATACTATTAGACCTGGCCTCTGGCTGGGTGTCACAGCCTTCTGTACTTGGCTGACAATGAGGTAATGAGCTAGCCTAGCCCTGGCAAACCTCGGACCCCTGCAGTTGGCTACAAGGGGACCTCACCCCTCTTTATCTGTTGCTGTAGATAATTTTTCTTTTTTTAAGTTTTAGTCCATTGTCAAGATGGTCTTAAAAACTCCTGCGGATTTTAAAATCTGTATTGTCAATACATATGGATAGACTGTTTAAAATGTGAACAATTTTTCAGGACACGCTGTTTTAAAATGGCAACATGCCCATGTTGCTTCAATTTGCATGGAGTGATATGGAAAGCGTCTGCCATGTCTGAGACATAGTGGTGCTAGAGCCCAGAGAATGAGAGACCCTGCCTCCTTAACACTATTCAAGGTGCGCATGTATATGTGTGTGTGTGTGTGTGTGTGTGTATATATATAATATACACACACACAGTGGTGCCTTGGATTACGAGCATAATTCATTCTGGGACTGTGCTTGTAATCCAAATCCACTCTTAAACCAAAGCAAATTTCTCATAAGAAATCACCGATATACAGACAACTGGTTCCGCACCCCAAAAATAAAATATTTTTTTTTATTCTGAATAACATGTAGAAAAGATGAAACAAACAATGAGAAACAGCTGAATGTTATATAAGTTACTGTACAGTATAGCAATCAGCATGTAATGTATAGTAACTGCATATACCTGAAAAACAGCAGCATTTTGTAGACACAGGATGGAGCTGCAGATCCCCATAATGAAGTAGCGTAGTACAACAGGCTAGAATAGAGAATCAGGGCTGCTGTCAGAGGTCTGTGTGGTCACATGACTTCAATGGGGAAGGGGGGGGGTGGTGTTCAGCATGGACCAATCAAGAAGTAAGAATCACAGAGCTGTGCAGGAGGACAGTGACAGAAACTTTTCTATACAGCAGTGTGTATAGCTGAGTGTGAGTGCAGGCACATTATAGCAGGAATGGAGAGGATGGGAAACACAAGGGCTGACAGACTGCCGGGAGTATAAAGGAATGAGCAGGGCATATGTGAGCACAGTATAGCAGTACTCTCTGTTGGAGGAGAGAGGGTTACAGCTATGGAGAGATTACCTCCACAGTCCTGTCCCCTGATGCAAGCCCCAGCCTGAAGTCGATCTGCTATGATTTGGAAGGTGAGGGAGACTTCCTGATTCAGAGTACAGTGCTGTAGGCCACTCTATGTAGACCATGCCGCTCCCCCACTCCTCCTCCCACCCAGTACAGGAAGCTCTTAAACCAAAGCAATGCTCTTTAACCAAGTTATAATTTTGAAAAACAGTGAGCTCTTCTTGCAAAACGCTCTTAATCCAAGTTAATCTTAAACCAAGGTACCACTATATATATATATATATATATATATATATATATATATATATATATATATATGGAACGCATCTTTAGGTCCTGGTATGTCATCTATGTACTGTAGATAACAATTAGGTGTGGGTTTTTTTTTTTGCATCCCCAGATATTTACTTTGACCTGCATCTTCTTTTATGGGCCACATTTTTCCTATAACCAGTGCTAATCAGCTTAGCTATGACTAAAACTGGTCATACTGGGACATTTCATTGTGATGGGAAAAACATGACTGTACGTGGCATTACAGCAAACTACAGTGTGGAAATGAGCATGGGACTTTTCATGTTTATTTTTAACAGCAGAGAAAAGGGAACAGGGAACAAGTTCTTAGCACTATAGTTTTAATACAAAAGATATAAGCTATTGGAGTATGTTTACACAATGTACGTTTTATGAAAAGAATGGCTATTTTCAATTTACATAACAGACGCTCTTTTCATAATGCAAAGAATTGCATTGAAGTCAATGCAAACAATGGTTGCTGTTCACACAATGAATTGAACGAGGGCCGTCAATATAATGATCATGTCTATTATTTTTGTCCGTTGTCCATAGACTTCAATGCAATTTGCACTCAAGACAACGGACAACTCTGGGCAGGTCAATTTTTTTTGTAACAGTGCTGGGAAGGGCCAGGCTAAAAGAAATAATGTGCTCTTACCTCCCGGGTCCCATGGGTCCCCGGCCACTTCCTAGATAGAAAAGGGGACCTGGGTTGTGACGTGTCAGGGCCGCTCAGCCAGTCAGCAGCCGTAACGGGGTCCCGCATCCTGCTCTTTGGCTCTCCCATCCTGCTCCCTGTGCTGTCAGTTTCCATGGGTGCATAAAAAATGCTTTCTTTCTTGCTTGAATAATTGTGTCATGTAAAGGCACTGCAAACAAGTGCTTATGTCACGGATTAGTGATTGTTTGCATCCTTGCACAGTCCCATGTCGGGCCATGTAAAGGGACCCTATTACTTCTGATAATTTGGGGGTGGGGGTAAATAACTATCATGGCATTTATGATAATGCCTGGTTTTGTGAGGTATGTGGGTGGTTTACCCTTCATTTAAACTTAGAAAATGTGGGGAGTGTATAATTTTAATGCAATGAATTGCAAACTGCTCAAAAAGATAGACAAGGTGTGTCCTACCTAGTTAAATATGCTAAAATATTCAGTATCAGTAGTTTATAATTGTTTAAGGTGGCCTGAGATATGATAAGATTAATGGCTATGTACTGTATATAATAATAAATAATGCAACCTATGTATAAATCTAAAGAGGGATAAAATATTCACAACGTGAACGTGTTGGAAAGGGATATGAAGGGTTGTGTGGGGGTTATTAACATACTGGGGGACATTTATTGTTTGACGCACAGGCCATTTTGTAGCGCTGAGGGCCTACTTGTGCATAAATCTATTCGCTGGTGGAAAAATGTTAAGGAAACCTACATCAGCTGGTTTCACTTTGTGCGCATGGACAAGCTCTGGTACACATGAGATTTATGTATAGGCATTAATCCTCTACATAAATCCTCAGAGCACTGCGGGGACATTTTTAAGCCTGGCCCAAAAACCGCTATACTTAAAAAATGTCCCCCATTGTCCACAAATAAACTAATGGTGTAAGTTCTGTCACCTGAGGTGACTCCATTTATGGATTGCTTTGCCTGTATTGCCACCATTTAAGCTCTATTGCAATTGCAAAGAGAGTTGGCAATAAGGGTTAGCTTTGGTGTGTTTCCTCTATGGGTTGTGGGCGTATGTTAGGAAGCTTCAACTATGCGGAAGGAGTGTCATATAGGGGCATAATGGCCTTATGATTTGCACCCTGGAAGCCAAAGCGATGAAGAACTGCAAATAAAGTCAGCCAAATGCCTTCTCTGTATCAAGAGCAGGGGTGTAACTAGAGCTGACTGGGCCCCTTAGCAACTCTCGATCCCCACCCCCCGACTGACCACAAAGCTGTCAAGTGTAGTCATAACCTTGTTACATGTTTATGAATAATGTGTAACAAAGATAGATAGATTATTGGGGGGGATGTATTTCCAGCTGACTATAGTTAGAGTTGCAGTGCCCTTACCATTACACACACATATTATAATATATATGATAGTTTTCTGTATGCAGGCAACCAAGGCTTTGGAGAGTAGGGGGGAGGGAGCACGCCCCCTAATATGTAGTATTTCCCATGTAGGCACCTCCCCCTGATAGCACTCAAATAACCCCCCCCCCCATTTGTCATCCCCCTGTAGGTAAATTTCCCCTCCCCCTTGTAGTTAGCGTCCTACCAGTATGTAGTATCCCCAATGTTATAGACATCCCAATGTAGGTAACCCCCTGTCTGTTAGCTCTCCCCCAGTAGATTGCATATGTTAGGCATCTCCCCTAATACGCCCCCCCCCCCCAGTATATAGTGTCCCCCATGGTAGACATCTTTCCTGGCCCCTCTGTGGCCCGGGGTAGGTCTGGCAGAGTTTTGGGTGTGGGTTACTTGGCCACTTGTCACGGTAGCCTGGAGTGGAGTTGGTACCCACTCCTAGTCAACCAGGCACTGCTTCCCCAAGTGGTGCGGTGGTCGCTGCACTAAGGACAAGTTTTATGGGCAATGTATACTTATTGTATTTGATTTGTATATGCTACACACACTATTGTGCATAATAACAGTTCAGCTATATGCCCAACGCCCATTGCTTTGTTTGCGTAAATCGACAATAATATATATCTGTATACATCTATATTATTTGATATTTATTGTATAACATGATTTACTACCACCATTTTCTGGGGATCTGGTTACGTGTCAGCTCCTACATTGTGTATTTTTAAGTGTTTTTTGGAATTTTTTTCTACATATATCCTAATAAAAGAATAATAATATATATTTCTTATTTGGTCCTGCATTTTTCTTGGTGGTTTCTTCCCCCTTTCTTTTGGTTTGGTATACAAGATTGGTTGGCAGGACGGGGAGCCAATAGCTCCTTGCTTTGTCATCACAGCACTGCATTTAACTAAAAGTGCCCCTATGGCTGCTACAGTGGTAGTTACGCCCCTGATCAAGAGCTAGAGGGTTGACATTGGTGCAGTCAATAATATTCAAGTTGTAACGAAAGTTATCAAGGACACCCCTATTAGGGATAAATTCTTCATCTACATGAACTAAGAAAGGTATATAGTGTATTCAGAAGGCTGCTTAGTAAATCTCCCCCATTATGAATATCCAGGGGCAATGATGTAACAAAAGGCCCCAGAACTGACCGACCCTAATGTAGACTGGACCCAATGTAAACTATTTAAAACTATGTAAACTATTATTGCACTACCCCAATCAATGTGCAAACAATGAACAGTGTTGTAATGGCCACAATGTGGATATATATATATATATATATATATATATATATATATATATATATATATATATATATGAGAAATCGGCAGCACCCCAATATCAGTTCAGTAACGTGCAGGTGCCAGCGAATGGGGTCTTGACCATGGACCAACTTCAATATTAAAAGGATACTTCACAGCACTCTGTTCAAATAACGAAAGTGATTTATTCCAGCATCAAACAGTGCATTAAAATCTGTGCAACACAGCAAAAGCAGAACGCAACGTTTGGGCAGCCTTGCCGCCATTTTTAAGTGTGTTAAATATTTACAGTATGTATTTAATAATTTTTTAAATAAACCAATAAGAAAAGAAACACAATCAACATACCTAATTGATATCAGGACTACACAACCTCCTTGATGGTGTGAGAGAAAAGTTACAGCGCATGCGCAAAGATGACGTGTCCTATACCCATTGACATGATAATATAGTCACATTCTATTGGGTGCTTAGTTTGTACTAACTTTATTAGTCAAATACAGAAACACAGCTGTACTTGTTAATAAGAATAAAACAGAATAGAAACCCTGTAGAACTGTTGGCGGACAATATAGAACCTGTGCTAAAGAATAGCACTAACAAAAAGGACTGATTTTCCAAAATCCGACCAACCTGCCGTTTTTTTCTCCACAAACACGAAAAGTGGGCGTGTCCTTTAAGCCCACTGCAACTGGCAGATTTATTAAAGGGGAACTCCGGAGACTGTTTAACCATTTCAAGACTGAGCCCATTGATGCACGGATATTCGGGTCAAATTAATGCAATGTTCCTCCTCGCCTTCTAAGAGCCATAACGCTTTTATTTTTCCACCTACAGGACTGGTTGGGGTGTCATTTGTTGCGACATGATCTCTAGTTTTTAGTAACATCATATAGGTGTAACAGAAAAACTTTGATTTTTATAAATTTTTTCTGATATATAATTAAAAAATTTTTTTCCGTTTACACAATTCACTGTGCGGGAACAGTAATATTATAATTTTAATAGATCGGACAATTCTGCACGCTACGATAAATAATATGTTTATTTTTTTTAAGTTTTTTATTTTTATAATGGGCAAGGAGGTATGTTAAACTTTTATTTTTTTAATACTTTTAAAACTTTTTTTAATTACTTTTTTTAACACTTTCTTTTTCACTTTAAAACATGCAACCAATAGATTGCATATACTGATCTATGCTATGCCATAGCATAGCATAGATCAGTGTTATTGGCGATCTATGCATAGATCCTGCATGAAAGCAGACTCTATACATAGATTACCCATCCGACAGGACGGAGGTAAGTGGCTTACCTGCCCGTTGGTACAAGCGATCGGGACCCCCACAGCATGGCCCGATCACTCAAGAGCTTGTCCTGTAAAAGAAAAGCCCGTGGAGCCTCATCAAAGAGTCTCGAAACACAGGACTAGCCAGATATTCCTCAGGGTAGGACCCAGCCAAGGGGTGGCTCCTGTAAGGAAACCACCATTTTAAGTCAATGTAATGACAAGGGAAAAACCAAGGCCAGGTAACCATCCACATACAGCTGTTTGGGGGTGTTGCCCCTCATCAATTCTGGCTAGGTGGGAGCAATGCCTAGTAGAGCCATAAGAGAAACAGATCGCTGATCTCAGGAAGACCAGCCAAACGACAATACCGCCGGCTGCTAGTGAAAGTGCTCAAAGCGGCGAAGTCCTAGGTGCATTGCCCCCTGGGAAACATGAATATGCAAAAGAAGAGCCCGTGGAGCCTCATCAAAGAGTCTCGAAACACAGGACTAGCCAGATATCCCTCCGAGAAGGACCCAGCCAAGGGGTGGCCCCTGTAAGGAAACCACCATGGGGGGGGGGGGCAAAGCACCTAGGACTGCTTTCACTAGCAACCGGTGGTGTTGTCGTTTGGCTGGTCTCCCTGAGATTAGCGATCTGTTTCTCTTAAAGAGCTTGTCCTGTCACTGAGTACCTTAAATGCCGCAATTACTATAGATTGCAACGTTTAAGGGGTTAATGACAGGCAGCTGCGGGATCGCAGCTGCCTGTCATTATGCTGGGCTTCTGGGACACTGATGTGCGTGGGACCTCTTACTGCAGCGGTCCAGCACACATCTATAGCCCCTCTGTCAGGAACGTGTATAAACATTCCTACTGCACAGGGTATGTGCAGTAGGAACATATATATATACAGATTGCTGATGTGAAGGGATTAGGTTTTTTTTTGCTAATAGATTGCCTTAATTATTTTGTATTATAACTTTGTTTTTTTTTAAAAAAGTATTTTTTTTTTCCCTATCTCTATATGTATTTCTAGTGCCCGGCAGCAATAAGGGGCGACACTGCCCTTCTGCTGTCACCACAGCTTGTGTTGAGAACTGCATGCAGTTCCTGATCTCCTGCTATGTTTTAGCACTGCTACACAGCTCTTAAAGGTGTAGGATGCTGCCCCACGTGAACTCTATATACCTATATACACTACTCAGGGGGAAGAGGCAGTCCAACACTATTCTGGTGTCCAGCAGCCTCTGCACAGTGAGCGGTGGTTGCTATCATGGCTCACTGTGCTAGAAGCAAATCAAGTGGTGACAGAAAAGACTGCCCTCTCTGCAGAGGATGATGGACCTCAGGATAGTGTGAGGCAGCCTCTTCCCCACTCCATACTGTTTTTCTTTAATAAAGTTATATTACTAAGTTATATAACTTAAAGCTATTTATATTTAAAAAAAATTCCGTAGCACCCCTTTAGGCAAATCGTCATTTTTTAAAATGGGTTTTCTATTCTAAAAATGGGCCACTTCTAGTTTGGTGGGATGCTTGGGTTTTAGTTGTGTCCTGTGAAAATCACAACATATTTACTAAGGACATGAGACACATTAGTAAATTAGACAGGAAACAATTTGACTAAAACTAAAGAGCGATTTATCTGTCAGATTTTCGAAGCAAAAGCCAGGAATGGATTTGAAAACAGAAGAAATCTTTATGATCTGTTCTCTGTTTATAGTCTGTTCCTGGCTTTGGCTTCAAAAATCTGTAAGATAAATCTTTCTGTGTAATTGAGGCCTATTGTGCATGAAATACCTTAAGGGTCCGTTCCCATGTACAGACTCGCAGCCGAAATCTCGCTGCGAGATCTGCTACGAGTCAAGGTCCTGGCAGGTCCCAGTACTACATACTCTCAGCGGTCTGAAAGACCGCTGCGAATATGTAATGCAGCCGCCCCCTTAACCCCTTCTGCTGCTCGGCTCCTCCGCTGTCTGTATATACATTACCTCTCTTCTGCTAGGGTCCCGGCGTCCTGCTCTCCCGCCCAGCCAATCAGTGGCTGCGGCTGGGCAACACACTGGCTGGGCGGGAGAGCAGGATGCCGGGATCCTGTGCAGCAAGGAGAGGTAATGTATATACAGACAGCGGAGCGGGAGCTGGGCGGGAGCAGAAGGGGTTAAGGGGCCAGCTGCATTACATACTATGTAGTATGTAGTCAGGGCCGGCCTTAGGGGTGTGCGAGCAGTGCGGCCACACAGGGCGCTGTGCACTCCCGGCAGGAAGGGGGCGCCACCTGCGTCCCCCTGAGGCCATAAATCCGGCCCTGCCTCTGCACAGCAGCCGAGGAAGCTCTTCTCCCCGGACATGTGACTGCAGCCTGGCCCCCATCCCCCGCCCCCCACAGCGTCTCCCAGCTCACAGAGGCCCATAACCCCTCCCCCGACAGAGACATCAGCAGTGTGATCCTCCGCTCTACCTGCTTCTCCTCATGGGCAGAGACATCCTCCACTACTACTGCAGTGTGACTGTGAGTATATCTATCTATCTCTGTCTGTGTGTGTTAGTGCTCTGTGTGGTAGGACAACAACTCCCAGCATACTCCTGTGTGGCTCTGTGTGGTAGGACAACTCCTCCCAGCATACTCCTGTGTGGCTCTGTGTGGTAGGACAACTCCTCCCAGCATGCCCCTATGTGTGAGGACAACAACTCCCAGCATACTCCTATGTGGCTCTGTGCGGTAGGACAACAACTCCCAGCATACTCCTATGTGTCTCTGTGCGGTAGGACAACAACTCCCAGCATACTCCTGTGTGGCTCTGTGTGGTAGGACAACAATTCCCAGCATACTCCTGTGTGGCTCTGTGTGGTAGGACAACAACTCCCAGCATACTCCTGTGTGGCTCTGTGTGGTAGGACAACAACTCCCAGCATGCTCCTGTGTGGCTCTGTGTGGTAGGACAACAACTCCCAGCATGCTCCTGTGTGGCTCTGTGTGGTAGGACAACTCCTCCCAGCATACTCCTGTGTGGTAGGACAACTCCTCCCAGCATGCCCCTATGTGTTAGGACAACAACTCCCAGCATGCCCCTGTGTGGTAGGACAACAACTCCCAGCATGCTCCTGTGCGGCTCTGGTAGGACAACAACAACTCCCAGTGATGGGTATGTGTGGTGTGTATGTGTATATGTGACTGTATGTGTGTCTGTGTTTGCAGGATATATATACTGTGTGTCTGTGTAAGCAGTATATACACTGTGGGAGAGATTCATCAAACATGGTGTAAAGTGAAACTGGCTCAGTTGTCCCTAGCAACCAAAGAGGCTGTGAGGAATGAAAGGTGGAATCTGATTGGTTGCTAGGGGCAACTGAGCCAGTTTCACTTTACACCATGTTTGATGAATCTCCCCCTGTGTGTCTGTATGTGTATATCTATCTGTGTAAGCAGTATATACAGCTGTGTGTCTTGGGATGGGCGCCAAAAGAATATTCTGCACAGGACGCCATCTACCCTAAGGCCGGCCCTGTATGTAGTACTGGGACCTGCCAGGACCTTGACTCGTAGTGGATCTTGCTGCAAAACCCCCAGCGGGATTTCAGCTGCAAGTCTGTATGTGTGAACAGACCCTAAGGATGGGTTCACACACAATGGAATTGCATCAGATTTCCGGCTGTGAGTGCAGCGAAATGCCCTGCAATTACCGTACTGTCAGTTTGAATAGGTGAAAACTCCTGCAAGTATGTAAATGTCATCTGCCTTAACTCATCGCGGCCCGGCGAATAGTTTACCAATCTGCGTTCCGGCCTGCTTCTGTGGCTCCCAGCATTATGCTGTGATATGTAAACCTATTCAAACTGACAGTAGGGGAATCCCTCTGGGAGTTTGCTGCAGAATCCACTGCTATTCCGTTATATGTGAACCCACCTTAAGGGTAATTTCATATGTTACAAAAAAAAAAAAATACATTCTATTTCACCAGCTGTCAACACAAAAATTTTTGTTTGTGGCATTTTTCTGGGGTCACTACCATTTTTTCTGAAACACAGCATGCTCTAGGTGTAATATTTTTTTACCCAGTTTGTGGCGTTTTTCATCTTATAGACCTCCATAGGTTTTTGCAACTTTGGCAAACTTGCCCCTTTTATCGAATATAATGCTCTTTTCCTCCCCTTGTTGACAGCTTGTGGTGTAGGTTACCAATGCTCTAAAAACAGTGGCCTGGCTGGCGTGTATATAGCTATAATGTAGATGTATAAATAAGTGTATATATACTGTATAATATATATGAATATGTATGCCATAGCTAAATATACTTCAGCCTGACCATGGCTTTTAGAGCAGATAACCTAGACAACAATCTGCCAACAAGGGGAGAAAAAGAGCGGTCAGATCAAGTTTGCTAAATGAATATATTATTAAAAATCCTACAAGTTTAACCCTAATTGGGTTAGAAAAGTAATATTGGAATACCCTTTTAAGGCTATGTTCCCACACAGTATTTTTGCTCAGTATTTTTTTCATTATTTTGCAACCAAAACCAGGAGTGGATTGAAAACACAGGCAATGTTCAAACACTGTTGAAATTGAGTGGATCCACATTATTTAATAGCAAATAATTACCGATGTTTTGAAATAACGCCTGTCATCCACTAAATTTTCAGTGTGTGAACATAGCCTTTCTGTGTTTTTAATCCACTCCTGGTTTTGGTTGCAAAATAATGAACAAAAGTAGTATGTGGAGACATAGCCTAATGGCGTTTTTGCTATGTAATATTTATGTACATGTATGCTAGCTATGAGGTAGGGAGAGAGAACTGACTGACTTTGGTAGCATGGTGTACCATTTTGGAAAGAGAATGTGAGGAATCTCTTAATCGGTTGCTTTTGTTTATGCCTAAAGGTAAATGTTTATTGGTCTGTTTAGATTAGTAATTACAGTGGTCCAGGATGCACACAATTCAACCAGTTTTTCTAGTAAAACTAAACTCCTCCTACAGAAGGTGCTGGATTTGACTATCCCTTATCCTTGTGCTACTTGTGAAACCAGTCAGGTTGGAGACTTTACATTTGTCTTGGGACACAGAGGAACGTTCTCTGGGATAACAGTGAAATGTAAGTAAGAATATTTGCTATAGTGCCGACTAATAATACAGTAACAAGGGTGTGCTGTAAAAAGATTTATTGTGCTCTGTTTTGCCTATGTTTGTATATGTATGGATTGTATTTCTGTTTAAATACTGATTTAGTCACGTCAGGGCAAACAATGTGGGAAACTACAGGGTGTGCATGGTGCATTAACTTACTGTGACTGTCATTTAAAAAAATAGACATGCCAAAAGTTTTGATCGGTCTTTGTCTGAGTGTTCAGACCCATTCCAATCGTGAGAACGAGTGGGGAGAGCAGCGTGTTGCAGTGTGGTCTGTCCCTCGCTGTGTGTCAGTGAGTTGGGCTCCATAGACTTACATTAGGAGCCCAACTCATCTCGTAACACAGAGCCGGGAGAAGAGTGCACTTAGCGCTGTCCACTACCACCTCGGTCTCACGATCAGTAGGGGTCTAAACACTTAAACCTGGACTTATCAAGACTTTTTACATGTCTCTATGACATTTTAAAAGTTAAAAAAAAAATAACTGGTACACCTTAAAAAATAAAAATTGGCAAGCACAGATGCTTAAGCATAAAAATCAGGCATTCAGCACATGGCAGAATCCAATAACACTTTGGGGATTTCTGGATTCTACCATTATTTGTAATTAATATATTCCCCCCATTAATTTAGTTGTCTTTGATGCTAGGGACTATTTTAATTACAATAGACTAAATAGTAAACACAGAGTGCAACATTATCAGCAAAGGTTTATTGTCTTTGATCTGGTACTATATCTCCTTTTTATATCACAATCTAAAAAAAGAGGCATTCACAGTAGTTACAGTATGCCAGTTGTTCCTCCTTAAAGGTCATTTGCAGGGACATGCGATTAATTGTATGTTCCTAGCCATTAACCTGAACAGAATTCATTGCGTTCCAGTCTGTAGGGTAACAGTAGATTGAAGAACTGGTTCTTAAAGTCCAAACAATAGGTAGCATTGAAATATCATTTGATAAAATGTTAACCCCCAAATTACATTTTTTTTAATATATTGTGGATCAGCTTGTATCTCATAGATTTATAGTATTGAGTTTTATTTTTTACATAATTACTGCTGGGTGGTATTTAGATCATGCTGCTGCTAGGTGAACTACTATATATCAAAAACTTCATACTATAGTGATATCAAGCTTTTTCCCTCTTGATTAACTAGTGACAAGACAACATATTCCTCAATACTGTACAGAGATTGTCAGAATTTATATCAGTCCCTGTCCTCATAGGGATTACAATATAATTTCCCTTATGTCCCACACTAATGGTGTGTTTACACAGACAGATTTATCTGACAGATCTTTGAAGGCAAAACCAGAAACATATTATAAACAGGGATCGGGTCAAAAAGGAAAGACCGGGATCTATCCCCTTTTCAAATCCATTCCCGGCTTTGGCTTCCAAAATCTGTCAGATAAATCTTTCTGTATAAACGCACCCATAGTCTTTTTAGTTTAATCATAATGCCTAATGGTGTGTTTACACAGAAAGATTTATCTGACAGATCTTTGAAGCCAAAACCAGGAACAGACTATAAACAGAACAGGTCATAAAGGAAAGACTGAGATTTCTCCTCTTTCAAATCCACTTCTGGCTTTGGCTTCTAAAAATTTTTGTCATATAAATCTGTCTGTGTAAACGCACCATAATGCACTTGGTGTATACAAAACCTTGTTAAGGACTTATTCAGTATAACCTATGTGTCTAAGATCAATGGCTAATTTCACCTCCCAGGCTATTAGGAATACAGACTGACATAAGACATCCAATGTAGTGTTATGTTTTTTCTTTTTCTTATATGAACATATGGTCCCCACATAAAAAACCCACTGTATGAGAATACAGTGGTATGCATCATGTCTTCATAGGAATATTCTACCACTGTATTCTGGACCTGTATCCTGTTCATAAGTGTGAGACCTTAGACTCATAGGCAACACTGTTTTTTCTTTTGCAATCTGCGAGTGACCTTAAAAGTTATATGTACTGTACATTGATTGTGGTTTACACCTTAACTGTTTTGTTTTCTCACCACTTCCTGAATCATTTGAGTCACACATCTCGCACAAAGAAATAATTTGCTTACTCTTATTGCAAAATATGTTTTTTTTCTGCCTGAGGAAATGCACATGTGTGGTAACTCATAGTAGCCAGTTGCTGTTAGCAAGGGTCTGAGGTAGCATACTTCTTAGCCCTTATCATGGAGCCTGAGTGGTATGTGCCCTCTCTGGGTCCTAGACACACGCCTGTTAAAAGTTGGTGTAGGTGCAAATGTAGTGCAGAGAAACTACAAAGTCCATCTTAGACTTAAACAGGTGCAACTTTTACTGTAGAAAGTTTTTAAAGGCACAATATACAATAAATCGTAGTAGATGACAATACAGTAGATAACTTGCTGATGGAGAGCCCTTGGAAACACTTAAAATACTTTAGACACTTGAGATATACTTTGAGATAGTTAATAGATCACTGCTTCCTAGCAGGTAAGTAGGGGAATACTTTAGAACAGCTTATACAGTCTATGAATACATGACTAACTTGACCTGGGCTTGACTGACTGTGGTGATAGTGGTCTTCCTTAAGGGGGGACCTCTGCAGCAGTAGCGAAAATAGGTGGGGGCAAAGGGGGCGGTCGCCCCCGGGCCCACTCAGGCAGGGGCCCACTGAGGTCTCAGACAGATTAATGCTGTCTGCAAAAGCTATTGCTTTTGCAGACAGCGTTAACACATGTCTGTAGTGGCTGGGGCCCCCAAGAGGAAAACTGCACCCAAGAGGAAAACTGCACCCCTGCTCCTGAGGGGCCCGCTCAGCTGTCGGATGCCGAGCCCGGCCAGGGCTGGATCTTCTTCCTGCTGCTTCCTTCTACACGCTGCTACAGGCTGCTGCTGCTGGCCCCTCCCCCTCCTCTCCCTCACTGGCTGCAAAACCTTGTGTGAGGAGGGAGGACGGCAGCTAGAGGGATCCTCAACGTCTATGGCTGCCGGGGGGGGGGGGGGGGGGCTGTGAAGACGTCCAGCAGCAGCTCTGGACGTTGTCAGGTACAGAATGAGGACTGTGTGTGGGGAGTGAGGGCTGTGTGAGGGGAGTGAGGGCTGTGTGAGGGGAGTGAGGGCTGTGTGAGGGGAGTGAGGACTGTGTGAGGGGAGTGAGGGCTGTGTGAGGGGAGTGAGGGCTGTGTGAGGGGAGTGAGGGCTGTGTGAGGGGAGTGAGGGCTGTGTGAGGGGAGTGAGGACTGTGTGAGGGGAGTGAGGACTGTGTGAGGGGAGTGAGGACTGTGTGAGGGGAGTGAGGACTGTGTGAGGGGAGTGATGACTGTGTGAGGGGAGTGATGACTGTGTGAGGGGAGTGATGACTGTGTGTGGGGAGTGATGACTGTGTGTGGGGAGTGATGACTGTGTGAGGGGAGTGATGACTGTGTGAGGGGAGTGAGGACTGTGTGAGGGGAGTGAGGACTGTGTGAGGGGAGTGAGGACTGTGTGTGTGGGGAGTGAGGACTGTGTGAGGGGAGTGATGACTGTGTGAGGGGAGTGATGACTGTGTGAGGGGAGTGACAACACACACACACACACACACACACAACCACAAAAACTTATTACCTATACCACTATTATTTTTAGGCAAAGATAATCTAGTTAAAAGGGTTCTCCAGAATTAAAAAAAAACAAAAACATAATTGTTTTCTTCCAAAACAGCGCCACCCCTGCTCTTAGGTTGTGTGTGGTATCACAGCTTGGCTCTATTAACTTTAGTCAAATACCACACACAAACTGAGGACAAGAGTGGTGCTGTCTGTGGAAGAAGGCAGCTATATTCTTCTAATCTTTTTGTGGCTCTATATTCCAGATGTAGAAGCCTCTTACACAGCTCTGTATCCTTATTCACTATAAGTAATGTAGAAGAATATTCCCTTTATTATTCCAAAAGCCTTGCCACCTGCTGAGGTTCCCTATGGGTAATGTTGGTTGGGGGCCCACTCAGACTCACTCGCCCCCCCTAGGCTGAACCCCTAGCTACGCCCCTGCTCTGCAGGTTAGGGTTTTAAGCTATAGGGGGCTCTGACCACCTTGTGTGAGTGACAATAAACTTGTACCTGTATCCGTGGATATGAAGATCTGCCTAATGTTGTTTGTGGGCACAGTGACACAGAACCAGGAACACAGGCCCCACCTGGGTAAAGATAGCCATCGAGATGACCACTAAGAAAACCTAGCACATTGCAGCAGAGTTCTTGATTTTAGTTGCTCTTACCCAACTGCTGACTCCTTAGCTCCTGTCTCAGTTATCAGGGCTTAAAAAAGAAGTAGAAGATAGCCCCCAGTGTGGATTGGTCACTAAGGTGTTGCTAGCCCAGCATGGGTAGTGCAGGAATACTTGCAGAAAATAATAACCAGGAATAGCATAGATCCTCACAGATGGGTCCTGTCCTTCAGGCCAGACCCTGACAAAGTACTTCAGTAGGGAACTCTCTCTTGGCTCTGTCTACTAGGCTAATCTGCCCTAATCTGCTCTACCATACAATAAATATCACTCAGGGAGCTGTCTAATTAGCCAACCAACTAGCCTAAAGTAAGGCATCACCCCGAAAATAAGACACCCCTACTCTAAACTAGGGCATCCCCCAAAACTAAGGCCGCCCATTGCCCATTGGCGCCACCCAGGAGAGAAATAAGACATACCCTGAAAATAAGCCATAGGGGGAGATTTATCAAAGGGTGTAAAATTTAGACTGGTGCAAACTGGCCACAGCAACCAATCACAGCTCAGCTTCCAGCTCTGGTGAAAGGAAAGAGGAGCTGTGATTGGTTGATGTGGGCAGTTTGCACCAGTCTAAATTTTACACTCTTTTATAAATCTCCCCCATAGTGCCTGTTTTTAGGCAAAAATAAAGGGGTAGTGTGGCGTTTAACTTTTATTTCCTAAAGAACACACATTACAAAGTTATACAACAAGTGAATGGCCCCCATGGTGAATTATACTTACGTGTTCGCTGTCGACCCCGGCCGCCATCTTGTTGACTACGTCATCTTCGGGAGGCGGCCCGAACCGCTCCAGCTGTCCCTCATGCGATTGGCTGAGTATAACTCTGCTCAGCCAATCGCGGCTGAGCAGCTGATGACGCGGCAGAGGAGGGCTGGCATGAGGGACGGCTGGAGCGGACAGGACAGCAAACACGGGGGAAGGGGGCCATTCACTTAAATAGCACACATTACAAAGTTGTATAACTTTGTAATGTGTGTTATTTAGTGAATAAAAATTAAAAGCCGCACTACCCCTTCAATATAAGGTGCTGTTTTATTTTCAGAGAAACAAGGTAGATAGAATGACACCGACCTACACACGGTAGAAACAGCAGTGGCACACTCGCACTGGAACACTGCACATGCTGGCAAAAACTTTTTTTTACAATATATGGAGATACTTGCATCTAGATGAGCAAATCACTTGAAAATTTGTTTTGCAAAGTTCGCGAATCGCAAACAAATTTTAAAATTAAAACAGTTTATTAAAACTATAGTAGCTACAATAGTGGAACTATTACAGAGTAGCATTTTTTAAACAACTGTTGCTGTGACAGTGTCAAATTTGGAAAATGTCAATTTTGTTTTAAATGTCAATCAGCCTGTCATTCAATTTTTGCCATAGAGCGTAGTGGATGTTGGTGGATCAACGGCATAAAAACAATTTTCTCCCAGGACAGCAGTGGACATTGGTAAATGAGCACCCAGTGAGTTGTTAAGATGTGACTTCCCATAATGAACACCCAGCACCCAGTAACTTGGTATAATGAACAACAGTCACCCAGTTACTTGATATACTGATCCCACAGAAAACCACACACAATCCACCCTCCTTTCCTCTCCTCTCTGTCCCTATCTCTCTGTATTTCTCTCCCTGCACTAACTGCCTGCTGCAACTCTCCACTATACACAGCTGACTGGCCGCCTCCAGGAGGCCAATCACCTTTTATAGAGGGTGAGGGTATGTGCTGACATCACAGTTGGGTTTGCAGCTGACTGGATAGGCGCTAGGGATTATGGATAGAGATGAGCGAACCTTGAGCATGCTCGAGTCCATCTGAACCCGAACTTTCAGCATTTCATTAGCGGTGGCTGCTGAAGTTGGATAAAGCCCTAAGGCTATGTGGAAAACATGGATATAGTCATTGGCTGTATCCATGTTTTCCAGACAACCTTAGAGCTTTATCCAAGTTCAGCAGCCCCAGCTAATCAAATGCCGAAAGTTAGGGTTCGGATGGACACGAACCCGAACCCGGTTCGCTCATCTCTAATTATGGATAATCCCTTGCTCCTGCCAAAAGACCGTTCTGGAAGCTAACATGTGCGGCCGCCATTGCAGCCATGTTTAGCAAATTTGTGAAGTGAATCTGGCGAACTTGTGAATGGCTACAGAGTGAATTTAATGCCCGATTTGCTGCGAATTGGAATTCGTACGATTCGCTTCGCTCATCTCTAATCAAGATCACTACTTTGATTAATAAAATTAATAAATTTCATTGACAAAGCACAATTATAGGCTATGTTGCTGTAATGCCAGGAGGTTTTGCTGCAGTGTTACAACATAGAGGTTGTCTGTTATCATCTCAGTCCATCTCAGTCCAGCAGAGAGAGCCAGTTCCCAACAGTAATAGCAATAACTGGGGAGGAAAAGGCCAAAGACACAGGAAGTGTGATACACCCAGTTCCTGGAACAGTCCAGTGCTGAAGGTCAAGGGCAGTCTTCTGTAACACACCTGAAGAGTGGTGTAACAAGATGGTCCAAAGAAAGCAGGCCAACTCGGCTAGGTCCATAAGAGCTACAAGAGACAGCTTGTCAAGCTAGCTTCATCAACGCAGCCAAGAAAAGTTACTGCCTAGGGGAGACAAAGCTAGAGCTTTGGGGGAATCCATTGCCACTAGCAGGGCCAGTGGAGCCCTCTGAGAGATTGCATATAGTTTAATTATTCCACATATCTGAAATTACCTTCTTCCTGCTACTTAATAAGTCTCTTAAAGAGACATTGTCCTTATTATATAAGAACCTACCTGTTGCACAAATTCAAGAATTTGTTGTTGTGTTGCAGAATTTGCCTCAGTAAAGCTGTGCTAACATTACTCAGCTGTCAGCTGCCATTCACCTGTGCCCTTACAGTCCCACAATGTCTTTTTTGGCCATTTGAGTCCATATAATGGTGGCCATTATTTGTCATTATTATAAAAACATAGAAAATTGTTGTGAGAAAAAGACCACTGGGTCCATCTACCCTTTTAGTATTTCCCTCCTTATTATCTTGGGATAGATATATGTTTACCCTGGCATGTTTCCATTCAGTTATTGTAGATTTATCAATTACATCTGCTGAAAGTTTGTTCCAAGTATCTACTACTCTTTCAGTAAAGTAATATTTTTTTCATGTTGCTTCTGATCTTTCCCCCAACTAACCTCTCACTGTGTCCTCTCATTCTTGAGTTTAATTTTTTTTTTTCTAAAAACACTTCCCTCCAGAACCTTTAACATACTTAAAGAGGTAGTGCGGCGCTAAACAATTATTCACTAAATAACACACATTACAAAGTTATACAACTTTATAATGTATGTTATGTTACTGAATGGCCCCCTTCCCGTGTTTCCCCCGACCCACGTTAGACCCTGAAGTGTGATGCACTATACTCACCAGATTAGTGTCGACCCCCATCCGCCATCTTGGGACAATGATGTCCTCTTCGGGAGGCCGGCCGAACCGTTCCATCCGTCCCTCATGCCGACCCCCCCCTCTGCCGCGTCATCAGCTGCGATTGGCTGAGCACAGTTATGCTCAGCCAATCGCGGCTGAGCAGCTGATGACGCGGCAGAGGGCGGCCAGCACGAGGGACAGTTGGAGCGGTTCGGCCGGCCGCCCAAAGATTACATCATTGTCGCAAGATGGCTGACGGGGGTCGACATGGATCAGGTGAGTATAGAGCACTACACTTCTGGGTCTAGCGTGGGAGGGGGGAAACACAGGGTAGGGGGCCATTCACTAAGTTGTATAACTTTGTAATGTGTGTTATTTAGTGAATAATTGTTTAGCGCTGCACTACCCCTTTAAAGGTTTTGATCATGTCCCCCCCCCCTCCTTTCCTCCAGACTATACAGATTCAAATCCTTAAGTCTTTCCCAATATGATTTATGCCTGACACCCTCCACCATTTTTGTAGCCAGTCTTTGAACCCGTTCTATTTTATCAATATCCTTTTTTAGAAATATGAAACAATGGCTAATAATAGCTTCACAGTACACAGTCTTCTGGTGTAGTTGTATGGTATAAAATGGTATTTGAATCAAATGCCATGTTTTATAAAGGCCATTTTAAAGGCTTTAAAATGTAACTATCCTTTTAACTTCTGATGTGTGATGTATGAAACTATAGAAAGTCTCATAGACAATCTACACACTGTTTGCTCCACTGTAAAGAGAGCTGTAGGAATGGGCACAGCAGTCAGCTGAATACTTCTGCCATCTGTCAGTCTTCTAACATGTTATCTATGACAAGTCAGAAGTTGGTCAAAAGGATATTTCCCTTTAATGGACAATGCTGGGGCTGCCATTGCATTGCATGAAAGGTTTGCACCAGTGGGTTTTAGTCAGATTTGGATATTACCAGCAGCTACCAAATGTATTAGGTATCCACTCAAAAGTTACATACACGTATTACCTGACCCCTGTTTACCAATTCCCAGCCACCACATTCTCACTTCAACAGGAAAGATGGCTGCGCTTGCATGTGCATGCCTACTGAGGTATATGGAGAGCAAAACCGGTAGAGGGAACATAGGTAGCTGGGGGCCCTGTGGTAGGTCAGAGGGGCACAAGGTGGAAGGCAGACAAAGTGTTACTACCTAATTACTACAGAGGCTGTCTTTACTATTGGCTGGTTTGGTTTTGGTAATGGTAGTGCTTAGGACTCCTGCTGCTGCAGCCTGTCAAAGAGAGCTCATATGGATGCATATTGCATGTACAGGTAATACCCTGATGGTGATGCTAGTGTGGTACAGGAGTGGCCCAGGGAAGGAGGATACTAGTTACTGAGTGATGTCAAATCTGAACCTGATGCCACATACAGCTTGGCATTATTCAGTAGTCTGCACCATATCGCCTTAAAAAATACATAAATCTTTAATTTTTTTTCTTTGTTTGTTTATTCCTTCCTGTGCAATAAAAACAACAGACTGCATACTGTAGTCACCTCACCAGCCAATGACTAGGTTCAGCAAGCACACAAGACCACAAAGGAGTAGCATTGTTGTAGCATGAAACAAAGAATCTGGGTGCTCACTGCAAACAGGCCAAAGTACTACCATGTTAGTATCCAAGAAATCCAAAGTAATGCCAACACTTCCCAATCATAGAAAAAAATGTTTATTGTTCCCATTTTGTGCCTAAAATTTATATATAATATATATATATATATATATATATATATATATATATATATATATAATACACTTAGAGCTCTATGTTCAATATGCACTTTACTTTCCCCAAGGGCAAAGGCTGTGGTTAAAATGTGACTATTAATTTTTTCTTCCAAAGATGCGCAATGTATGTCTTATTTTCAGGGGATGTCTTAATTTTTCCATGACAAATAATTATCACTTATTGTTGAATAAGAATTGAGAACATTTATTATATACTGTATAGTAGCTATCATGTAACATTACTATTCCGACAATCCCTAATATGTTGCTGTCTATGTTTATCTGGGGTAAGGATGTAAATTTTCCTCGGATAGTGAGGTGATCGTTTGAAGTGCTGCAGTGGCTTTACTGGGGTCTATATATTATTCCCCTAGATAAAGCGATCACTTCATATTGCAGTACTTGCTCATCAATGTGGATGTACTGTTTGTAAGGATAGTAGTTGTTTCTGTAGCAAGTACTGTCAGTCTTTGTTATAGTTGCTGCTGGTCGTAAATATTACTGCTGCCTTGCTCAGGACTAATCTGGGATATGGTAAAATATTTTTCAGGAAAGGAGAAACATAATTTCCTGGGAAATATTTTACCATATCCCAGATTAGTCCTGAGCAAGGCAGCAGTAATATTTACGACCAGCAGCAACTGTAACAAAGACTGTCAGTACTTGCTACAGAAACAACTACTATCCTTACAGTGAGATACATCCACTTTGATGGGTAACCACTGCAATATGAAGTGATCGCTTCATCTCTAGGGGAATAATATATAGACCCCAGTAAAGCCACTGCAGCACTTCAAACGATCACCTCACTATCTGTGGAGAATTTATATCCTTACCCCAGATAAACATAGATAGCAACATATTCTCTAAAGAGCAATATAACTGTCAAGTCTCCATATACCAATAGAAGTGACACCCTGAGACCTCCTCACTTGAATCCTCTGACATCTATAGGAGGAACAAGCATTAACCTTCCTTGACACACAGACAGGACATTATCCAAGCCCACATACATTCATAAGTGAATGACGTTTTAAAAAATCCTATTCTTGCACATTGATTCAGTATCTTTTAAAAATACCAATAAAAGTTACATTTTAACTACAGCCTTGGCCCCTTGGGGAAAGTAAAGTGCATATTGAACATAGTTCTAAGTGTATACATATAAGTTTAAGCACTTCCAAGGAGAGACACAACTGGAACAATAAACATGTAAAAACAATTTGGAGTGCTGCCATTATGTTTTTTTTTTAGGTAGAGCACACAATTTCTGGCTATATGACACATGAGGAAGCAAGAAAGAAGAAGAGTGGGGACTGGGTGCAGACAGAATGGTAGCTGTAATGGTATGTGGTCTTAGTTTTTTAGCTGCACAAGGAGACATGTGCAGAACTATTATTATTGTCCAGAATACCATTTTAATTAAAGAATAGAGATGAGCGAACCGGGTTCGGGTTCGAGTTCGAGTCCATCCGAACCCGAACGTTCGGCACTTGATTAGCGATGGCTGCTGAAGTTGGATAAAGCCCTAAGGCTATGTGGAAAACATGGATATAGTCATTGGCTTTCCAGACAACCTTAGAGCTTTATCCAAGTTTAGCAGCCACTGCTAATCAAATGCCGAACCCGGTTCGCTCATCTCTATTAAAGAACCATTCAAGGGATTGGGGAATCATCAGCCCTTCAGCTATTGCATAACTACAATTCCTATTATGCTTGTACAGTCAAAACTTTGGAAATTGTACTTTTGCAATAGCTCGAGGTCTGAATGTTCCCCATCCCTGCACTATACTCGCATGTTATGCTTCTTTACTTCTTATTGCCTTACAAACATTATAATATCCTGTCATGTGACTTTTTTTTGTAGTGTGTCACTACTATGAGACTATCCTTCATCAAATTAGAGGGCATTCTCCTTCTATGTGTGGGTTTGGCTGGACTTCTGTTTATAATACAGGAAAATGGAGATGGAAGTGAACCAACTAATTTGGAAAAAGAAAAACTTAAGCCTGCCATTCCCCTCCGTCTTACTGCTGCCTCGGATGAATTAAAAAGACTCGAGTGGCTCCCTAGTTGCCAGGAAAACAAATCAATGCAAAGTGTTGAAGGTTTTTCAAATCTCCCACCACATATTCAGGATTTCCTGCGGTACAGGCATTGCAAGAGCTTTCCACAGATCCTCAACTTACCAAGTAAGTGTGGAGGAGCAGCAGAATCCAAAAACGTCTTCCTTCTACTTGCCATAAAATCTTCACCAAGTAACTATGAAAGAAGAGCTATCATCCGTCAAACATGGGGGGAGGAAACAAGTTATGGAGGTGCTCATGTTAAAAGAATCTTTCTTTCTGGCACTTCAAATAATGAGCGTGAGGATCGACATTTAAGACGGCTTCTAAAAATTGAGAGTGAAATGTTCAAAGATATCCTACAGTGGGACTTCCATGACACATTTTTTAACCTAACGTTAAAACAGTTCCTGTTTCATATATGGCTAGAGGAGTACTGTCCTGGAGCTAACTTCATATTCAATGGGGATGATGATGTATTTGTTAACACATTTAATGCAGTCGTCTACCTGCGTGGCCATAAAGCAGATGCGCACCTTTTTGTTGGTCAGCTCATAGCTAATGTTGGACCAATTCGTGAAGCTGGAAGCAAATATTATGTACCTGTACAAGTTACTGCTTCTGACTCTTACCCAATGTACTGTGGAGGTGGAGGAATTCTCATGTCCAGATATACTGCCCATGTTATCCACAATAAATCTCAGGACATCCCGCTGTTCCCTATTGATGATGTGTATCTAGGGATGTGTCTGGAAAAGGCTGGCCTTTTCCCTGCCTCTCACATGGGAATGAGGACAGTGGGGGTTCATGTACCATCTGCAAAGCTGGATTCATTTGATCCTTGTTATTATAGAGAACTTTTAATGGTACATCGTTTTATACCATATCAAATGTTAGTTATGTGGAAGGCAATTCAAGATTCTAACCTTGGCTGTGGCCAGAAATTGTCTCTTTTTTTAGGTTTACGAAAGCGAACTGATGTTGAAGGATAAGCCAGAGCCACTTAACGTATTGTTGCTAAACTAATGTTGTATAGTTTACTCAGAGGAAAAACTGCACTGTAAAAGCTATATTTATGTCATATATATTAATTTATTTTCATTTTTCTTTTTCATTAAAAAAAATTAAAAACCTAATCTTTGGTCGTACATTATACAAATTAAGACTTTACAAGCCTTAGGGCAAAGTAACAGCATATTTTATGTGCGCTCAATTCTACATTTAAAGGCATAAATGTTCTGCATAAGGGTCCATTTACACAGAAACATGGGCGTAGCTACTATAGAGGCAGGGTAGGCAGTTGCGCATATATATATATATATATATATATATATATATATAGGCTGTCGTTTTAATGAATTACTGAAATAAAAATTGAATGATTTTACATGAGCTGAAGGAATCCAGTTTGTTCTTCTTCACTGCATATATATATATATATATATATATATATACACACACACACACAAAGTGCTTTGTGTTGTGCTTAGGGGAGGGGGGCCCCTTAAATTTTTTTGCTATGGGGCCCCATGAATCCTAGCTACGCCCCTGCACAGAAAGATTATCTGTCAAAGATTTGAAGTCAAAGCCAGAAACCGACTATAAACAGTGATCAGGTCATAAAGAAAAGCCTGAGATTTCTCCTTTTTTCAAATCTATTCCTGGCTTTGGCTTTAAATCTTTGGCAGATAATCTGTCAGATAATCCTTCGACTACACCAGCTATGGAACTATAAATAGAATATTAGGAATTAGTAACACATAGTACAAAACTGAATTAAGTGCTTGCATGAATGAATGAACATACATTCTCCCTGCAATGAATGGCTCCCTGCAATAAATTAGACTTTTTAAAAGCCAGGCTGCTTTTTAAAAAAAAACATCACAATGGCCTTAAGCATTTGCCCTTATACTACATGGGGGGGGGGGGGGGGGGGTAGATTGGTGAACAAATTATCATTACTGACATTTATTTTTGTAGCATTGTCAACTCTCAGGGCACTGTACATACATTAATACAGAGAATTAAATGGGCACTGACATTTTAAACACTTTCCCTACATTTAATAACCAATGTGATTCCTAGCATATTATAAAAATGACTGCTTACCCTAGAAAACAGCTCTAAAGTCTTGGCCTCTACATGGCTTACTTCCCTGCAATCTGCTGTCCACTCCTTGTTGTTAAACAGGTTATCCAGGCTAAACATTCCAGCTTTCTTCTTGTGTCCAGTTTGGGTGGGGTTTACCATTTAAGTGAATTGAGCTTAATTGCAAAACCATATCCAAACTGGAGACAAGACTGCTGGTGCTGTTTCAGGAAGAAAAGGGACATGTTTTTATAACCCCTTTAACCTCTTCAAGACCCTGCCCAAAACGACCCAAATGACCGCACCAACTTTCATTTTAGCGTTTTTGTTTTTCCCTCCTCCCCTTCTAAAAGCTCAAGCACTTTCAGTTTTCTATCTACAGGGCCATGTAAGGGCTTGGTTTTTTTCAGGAACAGGTTTTCTTTGTAATGGCGTCTTTCATTTTACCATAACATGTAATGGAACATAAATGGAACCCCAAACATTTCATTTATGGAAATAAAAATAAAAAGTAATGCACTATACAGTAAAAGTGACATGACACTGTTATTCTATTCTATTATTCTACAGGTAAGTCTGAAAACAACCATATGCAGGTTTGAGAATTTGTGTAATTTTTTTTTATTTTTTTTCAATGACATCCTTTTTTTTTCTCCAATTCATTATTAATTAAATGGCCCTATTGTGACTCTTATAACAGTTTTAGTTTTTCACCTACAGGCTGTATGAGGTGTCATTTTTTTGCACCATGATTTCTAGTTTTTATTAATACCCTGTTTTGTGTAGATCAGATGTTTTTTAAAAAAAATGTAAAAATATTATGTAACAAAAATCTGCAATTTGGAACTTTTTCCCCTCTTTTTGTTTACGCTGTTCACCGTGCAGGATGACAATTGTTATATTTTAATCGGACAATTGGGCAGGCTACATATATAATGTTTAATTTTTTTTTTATATTATGGGATAGGGGTGATTTAAATTTTTATTGGGGGAGGGGCTTTGGGGTATTTTGAAAAACATTTTTACTTTTTGCTGCTCCTGTCACACTTAAACGCTGCTTAAACCCGTTTAAGGGGTTAATGACCCCTTAAAGCGCAATCAGTGCAGCCTGTTATTAACGATAAGGGCCCAGCTGCTGATTGCAGCCGGCCCCCACCTGGTATGAAACATGCTCTGCTTCAGAGCGTGCTTTATAGCGGCATATACACCCGGGACATACTTGTACGCCCAGGGTCATCTAGTGTCGGGTAGCCAGGGAGTACAGGTGTGTCCAGGGTTGTCTAAGGGTTAAGGTAAAGCTGTGTCTGGTAACAGGAAATAAGAGTTGGGTTTTGCACTTGTTATGTACACAAAGGGGAAGAAAAGCCATGTATCTGCAATCTGCCTGCTGAAGAAGTCCGCCTGCTGAAGATGATCCACAATATTCCTCAAAGCTAAATAAAAGCTTCTCATCTCTGACCACCTATAAAGCTTGGGCAGCTGTCCCTTGTGTAAATATCAATGTATCTACTGTTGTATGTCCACAGTGTTGCAATGTAATCCCCCCTTTTCTCTTCCTTTTAGCACGTCAGTCATTATCATCACCAGCGGTTCATTGCTTAGTGTAACCCTGTCCTTGCGGTGAACCTGCTGCTACTACAGTTTTTTTCCTTTTTGCACACATAGCACTTTGCAAAGCCAGCACATCAGTAACCCCTTCTGCCTTTATGCTTTTTACAAAGGAAGTATGTGATTTGATTGATCAGAGTAAAGTACTTCAAAATAAGTCTTGTTTGTGTGCTACAAATGTCTTCTCTGTTCTGAGTTTTTCTTCTCTACCTCATTTAAACGACAACTTGGAATGGTCACTCTTGTTTGTGGAGTATGGTTCCCTTTATTAATGCACAACACTATCAGATTTCCTGCCTTTTAATGTCCCAACTGTGTCCCTTAATCACTAATAATATGACCCCCCCCCCCAACCACACACAATTTTTATTATTTTGCGTTCACAGTATATTTTATAAAAAAAATAAATAGCAAGTTAAGAAATGGTTAAGATGGTTAAGAAATGGGACATGGAGTAAAAGTAAGGCAGCTCACTGAACCTCCGCTGGGAAACCTGGATGGTGCACGGGACAGCTGTATGGCACATAGCAAATGCAGAGACAAGGAAAGAAGGATGTCCGGCTCCAGATATCTAGACCCATAAGAGCAAATTTTTGGGAGATGAAACAGATTTGTTTCATCTTCAATTAAAGTTTGCTTTTATGGGACTGGATATCTGGAGCCGGACATCCTTCTTTCCAAGAAGTGGGACATGGTTTTGGCTGTGTTCGGAGGCTACAAAATTGCAGCCACACATGCGCTGTATTTATTGATGTGCCAGTCTTGGTAAATCATTCCACTCAGTGTTCATGGCTGAGTAATCATAGAATATTTATGCATGTTCACATAATAAATACAGACAGATGAGAAATAATTGCTGAAACTCAAATTGACAATGACTGCTTTGATACGCATTGAAACTGTGAAATGAGTAATTATGCCAGTTCAGTCACATATTTACATAGTTAAACAATTGTCATTTGAACTGTACCTGTACCACATTGCACTATGTATTTATAAAGCAGTTTGTATAACCTTGGTTTCTATTGACACTGTGCTGCAATATAGCAATTTATGAATGTGTTTATTACAACATCATTAAAAGGCAATAGTTCCTCTATTGTTGTGTTTTTGTTATGTTTTATTTGTTACAATAGGTGACAGGCACAGTTGACCTCCTCTCCCTTCCTGCACAGTGACTTTCAGAGATTTTGTTCTAAACTAGGTCAGGTGCCTGCTATAGATATATATCTGAACTGCTTCTAAGGCTATGGACACCTCTTTTTTATATATTTTTTAAACCATAATAAGTAAGAAGCAGTAATAAAGCAAAATGCATACAGAGCTATAGGCATGAGGACTGTCGAAAAACATGTACCTTAAAGGAAATCTTTCAAAGTTATATAATTTAATCCATTGTTTGAGGGGAAATCTGTGCTGTTCTCTTCCTGGATGCTGGATGATTATATATAAGCAGCAGTGTAATATGAGGATATCCTGTGTAATATAGAGAAGGAGAAGAAGCAGGAGAAGCCATTAGTAGTGTAGCAGTAGCCTCTGTCCTCAATGTGGTGCTCTCTTTCTGGGAGATACTTGTGATTAGGGATGAGCGAACCGAACCGTTACGAACCAGATTCGTTACGAACTTTGCAAAAAGTTCCGTTTGGTACCGAACCGAACTTTCAAAAAGTTTGTTACGAAGTTTGTTAAAACCGCAACGGCGTCGCAAAACTGTATTGTTTTCACAGAATGGAAGAGGATATAAGGAATTATTACCCCTATAATCCCTTTTATCCTGTTATTATGTGAATATCAAGGTGTGTGACGTCACTACAGGAACAGGAAGTGCCTGAGCGTCCATGCTCTTTCTCATTGTGTGTCTAGACTGCAGAGAGAGAGGAGCTCCGTGCTAGTTAGGGAGGGAAAGCACATAGATAGGCAAACAAGTAGATAGCTACAGGGAGGTAGAGAGAGGGAGAGATAGGAAGTAAAAAACTTGTAATATCCAGGCAGAGATAGGGATATAAAAAAAAAAGACAGAGAAAAGTGAGAAGAGTCAGAACCAGCTACCGTTCTGTGACTGAGAGGAAAGGCTAGTTGTTGCTGCTGTGGTGGGTGCCGTCAACCCCCGTATAGCTGCAACCAAAAAACTTCATAAAAAAAAAACGCCAAAAAACTCAAAAAAAAAAAAAAAGGTTGTTTGTTTGTGATACCCTGTACATTGCTGCTTTGTTGGGTGCTGTCAACCCCGTATAGTTGCAACCCACAAAGTTGTTAAAAAAAACCCTAAAAAACTAAAAAAAAAGGTTGTTTGTTTGTTCGTTTGTGATAACCTGTACATTGCTGCTTTGCTGGGTGCTGTCAACCCCGTATAGCTGGCCATGCTCTTTCTCATTGTGTGTCTAGACTGCAGAGAGAGAGGAGCTCCATGCTAGTTAGGGAGGGAAAGCACATAGATAGATAGGCAAACAAGTAGATAGCTACAGGGAGGTAGAGAGAGGGAGAGATAGGAAGTAAAAAACTTGTGATATCCAGGCAGAGATAGGGATATAAAAAAGTCAGAACCAGCTACCGTTCTGTGACTGAGAGGAAAGGCTAGTTGTTGCTGCTGTGGTGGGTGCCGTCAACCCCCGTATAGCTGCAACCAAAAAACTTCATTAAAAAAAAATAAATAAATAAAAAAAAAACTAAAAAAGTAAAAAAAAAGGTTGTTTGTTCGTTTGTGCTAACCTGTACATTGCTGCTTTGCTGGGTGCTGTCAACCCCGTATAGCTGGCCGCAACCACAAAAGTTCTTAAAAAAGTCCATTAAAAAAAAGTTTAAAAAAAAGTACAAAAAAACACAAAAAAGTAAAAATAAAAAAAAGGTGTTTTGTGATTACCTGTACATTGTTACTTTGCTGGGTGCCGCCAACCCACAAGATTGTCACTGAAAGTTTGTGCCTTGCGGGCAGTAGCTGCTTTCATTTTCCCCCAACAAAAGAACCATGTCCAAGTGTCCTACATCCAGCACTTCACAGGCAGGGACTGCAACAGGCAGTGAGGCTAGGAGAAGTGGCAGCACCAGGCCGGGTGGCAGCCGGGGCAACAGGCGTGGCAGCAGGGTGCAGCTACCCCAGACACCCAGTGGTTCTGTAAGAACCACACAGCCAGCGGTTCTAGATTGGCTTACCCAATCCTCCACTTCCACCGCCCAAAGCTCCCAAACGAGGTCGGCTGGATCATCCGACACCACCCATACATGGGACGGTCAGCGAGAGTCCTCTGCCCCGTCCCCTGTTATTACTATGCTACTCACCTCTGACCCACCTTCTGCCAGGGAACTGTTGGCAAATCTTGATCTGCCTTTGGATTCTTTACCACTTTTTAGTGATGAGGAGGAGGTAGTCCCCCAAAGGCAGCAGGTGGAACGTGCAGAGACTGCAGAGGAGGTGTTGGCTGTAAGCCAGGGAGGGGCATCCAGTGCCACACCTGAGATCCTGTCCCAGCCACTGGAGGACAGTAGCAGTGGTGGTGATGATGATGTCGCTGATCGGACGTGGCGCCCCCAAGCCCCATTATCTTCAGCGTCATCAGGGGAGGAAATTGAGGTGCTACCGAGACAGCAACATCCCACTGGTGCAAGGAAGCAAGGCACAAGAGGGAGGGGTAGAAGACAATCTACCAGGTAGAGTCCATTACCTCCAAGCCTTGGTCCTGAGAGGGGACCCTCAGGCAGCGGTGGCAGTGAACAACCAGCAAAACCCCCTGTGGCTGGCAGCAAACCACAGTCCTCTGTCGTCTGGCAGTTCTTTCGCCTGGGGACAGATAAGCACATCGCTCTGTGCCTGCTGTGCAATGAGACGGTCAGTCGTGGCAGGGGTGATAATCTTGGGACAACATCCATGAGGAAGCACATGGAAAGGCAACACCAACAGGCCTGGAAAAACCGTGACCCCAATACCACCTCCTGTCAGGATGCACCATACACTGCAGATCCCATCATGCATCATCCTCTCACTGGAACTCAGGCCTCGTCAGCCTCAGTTGCCAGCAGCAGCACAGTCTCACTGCCATGTACACCCCTAATGAGGCAGCAATCCCTGACTGAGTCCATGGCCAAATGTCAGGTGTACTGCAGCAGCCATCCCATGGCACAGAAACTGACCAGACACCTGGTTAAACTGCTGGTTCTTCAGTCCCTGCCTTTTAATGTT
This sequence comes from Dendropsophus ebraccatus, assembly GCF_027789765.1. Classification (NCBI taxonomy): domain Eukaryota; kingdom Metazoa; phylum Chordata; class Amphibia; order Anura; family Hylidae; genus Dendropsophus; species Dendropsophus ebraccatus. The sequence goes on from NC_091456.1 coordinate 97,373,352, forward strand.
GTGGACTCCCAGCCTTTCAGGGATTTTGTGGCATGTGCGCACCCCAGATGGCGAGTCCCCAGCCGCCACTACTTCTCTGGTAAAGCTGTCCCATCACTGCACAGTTATGTGAAGAGAAAGGTTGGCTACTCATTGGGACTCTCGGTGTCCAAGACCGTGCACCTGAGTGCTAATGTCTGGTCCTCTAATTATGGGCAAGGGCTGTCCATTGGGTCAACATCCTCCCAGGAGACCATCATGAAGTCGGCCCATTCTTGCCACTCTCACCTCCACGGTGCTTTAGGGGGCAAGCAGCGGGTAGCACAAATTCTGCCTCCACCACCACTGCAGTCCAACCCGCCCCGGTGTCTTACCACCGATGTCAGGCCCGGCGCTCTCAGGCTGTCCTCCATTTGGTTAGCCTGGGTGAAAGAAGCCACAGTGGGCAGGAGCTCCTCCGGACCATCAGGGAGGAGAAAGCTGAATGGCTGACCCCCCGTTGACTAACAGTGGGAAGTGTCATAGCGGACAATGGGAGGAACATTGTCTCTGCAGTTCAGCAGTGAGGGCTGACTCATACACCTTGTATGGCACATGTGATCAACCTCATAGTGCAGAGGTTTCTCCGATCATTTCATGCACTACATGACCTTCTGAGGATGTCACGTAGAGTGTGCAAACATTTCAGCCACTCCTACTCTGCAAGGAACACCCTGCTCAGAATCCAGAGACAGCGCGGTATGCCCCAACATCGGCTAATCTGCAACGTGCCAACCCGCTGGAATTCTGCCCTCCATATGCTCGCCCGCCTGTACGAGCAAAGGTCAGCCGTAACAGACTACCTCATGGGGCAATCAGGCAGCTTCACGCCACACTACGACTTCCAAGTAACACACTGGCAGTTAATGCGGGAAGTCTGCCAATTGTTGATCCCTTTTGAGGATGCGACTCTCTTTGTGAGCAGGCAGGACTATGGGATCAACAACATCATCCCACTCCTCCATGTTCTGGAAAGTGCGCTGACCAACATCATCAGCGAGGATTCCCAGGCCACAACTCCAAGGCTGAACATCGCCTTGAGCCCAGAGCTGGATGAAGTGCAAATGGAGGTTGAGGAGGAGGAAGATGTCTACGCCCAGCCATTCCACACACCGCCACCTGGCTTCTCTGCCTCTCCATCACAGGAGGAGGATGAGGTGGTAGAGGAAGAGCAGGAAGACCCCAGCAGACCCTGGAACTATACCGAGGAGAGGCGGTCATTGTCCTTGGTGCAGATGGCAAGGTGTCTGCGGGTGTGTCTGCGGAATGATAGCCGGATTGTGGACATCCGCCAGAGGGACCAATACTGGCTGGCCACCCTGTTGGACCCTCGCTTCCGCCGCAAAATGAAAAAATTCTTCCCGCCATCACAGAGGGAGGCTAAACTGGTGTACTACAGGGACATGCTCACCAGTCAGTTGGTCTTAACTTACCTGCAAGACCAGCCAGGTTCCCAGACAGCATCCTCTGGGGGGGAACCAGCACGCTCCACTCCCACCACCACTAGTGGAGGCGTCAGAAGTCGCTACAGCCTGCAAGCCCTCATGAGCGATTTCATGCAGCCAGCTGGTGAAGAAAGGACACAGCACCGGACTCATGGCGTGGACCAGAATGAGCTCAGCCACCAGGTCACTGCCTACCTTGATTCCACCCTGCCCCAAAGTTTCACCGAACCCGTGCAGTACTAGGCAGAAAAACTGGAGATTTGGCCTCAACTGGCAGAGTTTGCCTTGGCTCTGCTGTCCTGCCCAGCCAGTAGTGTGGCGTCAGAGAGGGTATTTAGTGCAGCGGGTAACATCATAACACTGCAAACAACGAGGCTCTCTTGCCACAGTGTGGAGATGCTGACGTTTGTGAAGATGAATCGTGCCTGGATTACATCGGATTATACCACCCCCCTGCCTGATGTGAATGACTAAGTCATCAGTCACCCGTCTTGCATGGCAATCCGTGTGTCCAAGAAATTGATGTTAATATCCTAAATATGTGCCCAACGTAAAAATCCTTAATTTAACTTATTAAGTAATGTTCCCCCCTTAGACCCAAATTTTTTTTTTTTTTAAATCACCTTAAAAATTCCCTACTTAATTCGGATACATTTGAAAAAACAGATCCCCATTTCCAAATTTGATGCCCATGGTGTGTTGGCCATTTAACATCTCCACACCAGATTAATGCCTCACACCAGTGCACCGTCCAACCCATACCCCAAGAACAGTAGCAACCCTAAAATAATCCCTACGACTATGCTTCAAAAAGTGTGGATTTCACCTTTTGTGAACTATAGCCTTGGGGTTCTATCCCTGGCACCCGTGCCAAGGAACACTACTCACCGTTTTGTGAGCGGGTACTAACTGTTCTTGAGGTATTTTGTGGATATCATGAGAGTAGTGAAATCTTGCACGGCAAATCCCGATGGGGTTCTTCTGTGTGCAAATGATTTCAAGCCTCTCATGCAGTCATGCGTGGAATAAGGCTGTCTATGGGGTATATATCACGGAGGCTGCTGTCCTTCAACTGTGATATAAAAAAACCACCACAGTTAGTTACAGCAACAAACATTTGCTGAAAGGCAGGTTAACTTGGCTTATTTACGGGTGCCTTTACAATGGGAGGCTTTTTTGTGGTTCCCTGCTGGTTAAAATCCACAGCGCATCATTGGCTGATTTTATGCCACCTTCAGTACTGTGGGGCTGGGCCCAAATACCCAGTTCAGCGCAGAACTGCGTATGTCCGGCCGGCACCCTAGTACTGAATGCCATTTGGTCAATGGTATAAAAATGCCCTGTGGATTTTACTCAGCAGACCCGCAGCCACATGTGAAGGTACCCATAGGGTGAGGTTTTTTGGGAGTGACAAAAGCGAGGGTGGGAGGTCACTCCCATACCCCATCAGGGGTTTTTCCCCTACCCACTTTAAAAGATAAGTCCATTCAATTAATAACTTTCTGTACCCTTAATTGACCCAGAAACTTATAAATTGACCGGACTTATCCTTTAAACCAGCTGGTGACAGCACTTAAAAAAACTCAAAAGCATACGTCCATTGAATTGGACGCTACACTCGATTAGGACATCAAACTGGTGTTAAGAAAAAAAAAAATAAATTAAATATATATATATATATATATATATATATATATATATATATATATATGTGTGTATCGCCAACAGCCATAGGCCCAGATTCAACAGGTTTGACACCAGAGTAGTTGCGTCAATTTGTAAAGCAAGTGCCAGTGAGGTGTCAATTTAATAAAAATTGGACACATATTTTTGGATAATGGAACTGGGGTAAAACCTTCTTGAATCTGTACCTTTTTAAATGTCCTTTCTTCACCTCATAGATTCTGTGGGTGAGGTTCTCTGTCTATTTTACCGTATCCGTATCCTGCTAGACTAGGTGTAATGTTAGAGGGGGTGTTTTTTAACGTTGACTGTCCTGTGCTGAACTCTACATCAACATGTTGTCATGTTTAAAGAATGATTTTTACAAACGTGCATATCCTTAGCTTCAAACTTTAGTTGTCTGTACTAGGTCCTTCTGGGTCCAAAAGAATACTACTCCTACTAATGCCCCCACCGTCAATTGTCTATTTGGAAACATACTGGGTGGAAGCTGCCTTCTCAACTTGTCTGTTTTTAACAATACTGGCCTGAGATCCATCAACTGCTGCTTTCTCCTGGTCCTCAACTGGTCCTTTTTTAATAATACTGGCCTGGAATCGATCAACTGCTTCCTCCTCTTACTCAAGTGGCCTCTCCTCGACAATACTGGCCTGGAATCGATCAACTACTGCCTCCTCCTGCTCCTGAAGTAGTCCGTTTTTAATAATACTGGCCTGGAATCGATCAACTGCTTCCTCCTCCTACTCAAGTGGCCTCTCCTCGATAATACTGGCCTGGAATCGATCAACTACTGCCTCCTCCTCCTCCTCAAGTAGCCTCTCCTCGATAATACTGGCCTGGAATCAATCAACTGCTGCCTTCTCCTCCTCCTCAAGTAGCCTCTCCTCGATAATACTGGCCTGGAATCAATCAACTGCTGCCTCCTCCTCCTCAAGTAGCCTCTCCTCAATAATACTGGCCTGGAATCGATCAACTGCTTCCTCCTCCTACTCAAGTGGCCTCTCCTCGATAATACTGGCCTGGAATCGATCAACTACTGCCTCCTCCTGCTCCTGAAGTAGTCTGTTTTTAATACTGGCCTGGAATCGATCAACTGCTTCCTCCTCCTACTCAAATGGCCTCTCCTCGATAATACTGGCCTGGAATCGATCAACTGCTGCCTCCTCCTCCTTCTAAAGTAGCCTCTCCTCGATAATACTGGCCTGGAATCAATCAACTGCTGCCTCCTCCTCCTCCTCAAGTAGCCTCTCCTCGATAATACTGACCTTCAATCAATCAACTGCTGCCTCCTCCTCCTCTTAAAGTAGCCTCTCCTCGATAATACTGGCCTGGAATCAATCAACTGCTGCCTCCTCCTCCTCAAGTAGCCTCTCCTAATTAATACTGGCCTGGAATCGATCAACTGCTGCCTCCTCCTCCTTCTCAAGTAGCCTCTCCTAATTAATACTGGCCTGGAATCGATCAACTGCTGCCTCCTCCTTCTCCTCAAGTAGCCTCTCTTCATTAATACTGGCCTAGAATCGATCAACTGCTGCCTCCTCCTCAAGTAACCTCTCCTCAATAATACTGGACTGGAATCAATCAACTGCTGCCTCCTCCTCCAGTAGCCTCTCCTCAATAATACTGGACTGGAATCAATCAACTGCTGCCTTCTCCTGCTGCTCAACTTATCTCTTCTCAACAATACTGGCCTGAGAGGCGAGCAATCTACTGCTGCCTCCTCCTGTTTCTCGACTTGTCTCTTCTCAACAATACTGGCCTGGGTGCAATCAAGTGCTGCCGCATCCTCCTTGTAAACTTTTTTTTTTCAATATTTTTTGTCAATATTTTGGCACTTTTACTCACTATATTTTATTATTATTATTCCTATTATTATTATTTTTTCTCATTATTTTTGCACTTTTTTCCCCCCAACTTTTTACATTGTGATATCAACTGCAACTAAACGAAACTATATCCTATCACACTCCCACTATTGTATCTGCAATTATTCAGCTGTTAGAGCAAGGTTCGTTTTCGGTTCAGACGAATCCGAACTTCACGAAAGTTCGCCGGATCGAACCGAACCGAACTTTTCAAAAGTTCGCTCATCCCTACTTGTGATCAAAGTATTTTAGGAGTGATACCTTTATTGGCCAACAAAAAATAGTTAGAGCTGTTAGCTTTCGGGATTCACAAGATCCCTTCGTCAGACAAGTTCACACATGGTACCATGCTATACATTTTTTTTTCTCTCTGGGAGAAGATTTTGTGTGTGTGTTTTTCTTCAGTGAGCTATGGCTGCAGAAGACCATACCTTATATTTGGAGATGAGCGAACTTTTCAAAAGTTCGTTCCGACCGGACTTCCGGACTTTTTTGAAAAGTTTGTTCCGACTAAATTTCGGATTTCTTCGAATTTCATAGTTTAAAGCATCTATATGATACGGGGGTAGTGTATTTGGTTGAATTTAGGGCTCTACATGTCAGTAACATCATTATCTTTTAAGTATCTCAAAGTCAATTTTTTTTTAAGACTTCAATATTTACCATTACAGGGTCTATGCAGGAAAAAGGTCACAGATGGTCACAATATATTTGTGTCTCAGGAAACCACGTATGTCATATACACTCTCGCAAGGGTGCCACTATAATAATTGGATATCTGTATAGCACTTTTTTTTTACTATTATACAGACATGCACTAGAGGTATTTTTGACACTAAGGTTGAGAAAACTCTTTTCTGGTTGCCCTCCCTATTTTTTTTCTCTCAATCACTATATGTTTCTCCTCTGGACATATGTCTCCTCTGGACATATAATAGAGTTCTTTAGCAGTAATTAATAATTGTTATTGGTGTTTTGTCTATTGGGACTTTTGTGTGAAAAAACGCTTGTCACTACAAGCTATAGAATTTCAGTAGAGAGATGGCAACAGTGGGGTAGTGGGATTGGTACGTATAACTCTTTGTTATTTTCCCTGCAACCCCAGCCATATATTCAAAAACCTTCCTTGCCTGGCCAACACTTTTTAATCTCTCTCCTCACCTTTACAATGACGCTAAATAAGTTAATTTATACCCTAGGGACAGGAAAAAGCCCCTCCCCTACCCACTATCACCAGTGTATTTCCGTTCCCTAGATGGCAGGGAAGAGAAGGGGGGGGATCTGTGGTGAAGGCAAGAAGCTCCCCCTCTCAGAAGACTACTTCCCCTTACCAGCGGGATCCATCGAGTTAACACCCTTCTTTTCCAAGAGGCAGCTGGTGGATGCTCAGATCGGGGGTGAGTGATGGCCTGCTGGAGTCTGCACACCATCCCTTGCGTGGTGGGGTTGCGCAGGGATGTTCTGTGCTCCGGCCTCCAGATATCTCCTGGGGGTGCGTCCTGGGGCCGGCTTGCTGCGGCAGGCATGCAACCTAGTCAACGGAGAGCTTGCGGCCTACTTCCGGTCACGATGTAGGACGTGAGGCCTAGCTCTCAGTGATGCCCTTGACGGAGGGAGTGCCGAAATCATGCGCCAGAGGTGCCAGGCAGAGAACGCAGAGTCTACTTTCCTGTGAGTCGTCCATCCTGAGATATGGTCCACTGCATCAATAATGGAGAATCGTACTGCAGACAAGACCCCCTCAGCGGCAGCAGGCAGTATGTGTACCAACCATGTCTGCTACACTTGGGGGAAGACATATTTATGAGGGACACTATGCTGTACTTCATTGTCCTAGCTGTTCCTTAGTCCTTCTTTATTCTATTCAGGGGCATTTTTATAGTCTATGGCTGGGTTCACACACAGTATATTTCAGTCAGTATTGTGGTCCTCATATTGCAACAAAAACCAGGGGTGGATAGAAAACACAGAAAGGATCTGTTCACACAATGTTGAAATTGAGTGGATGGCCTCTTCCAACACAGGAGCCAGAAGCAACAAACTCTGCAAGCTAAGTACTTTTATATTGTATTGTGAGCGAGTTTTGGAGCGTGCGAGTTTTTGATCTGAAGTGTGTTTTTGTCTCAAGTGTGGGACTTTAATATTCTGGGACTTTTGATTCGGGGAGTTTTAGAGGAAAACAAATTGTTTATTTGCTTTTGAACACATTGTTTGCTTCTGTTGCTTGTTTGTTTTTTCTTTCTTTATACATAATATCCCCATATAAATGAGCGCCATGTTTGACAATGCAGCCCAATGTACATCTTGTGCGATGTATGCAATCCTTGATCAACCGATCGAGGGTGCATACCATTGTGGGAGATGTGTGCATGTTGCTGGTTTGGAAGCCCAGATCCTGGATCTAAATGAGCAGCTGCAACGATTGAGATGCATTAGCAAACTGGAAAGGGGTCTGGTGCTCACTGAGCAAGCACTCCAAGGGGTAGATGGGGGAGAGAGTGATAGCATAGAGGTACAGGAGGAAGAGGAAGATAGTTGGGTCACAGTTAGAAAAAGGGGTAGAGGGAAGAGTGTGAGGGAGGCCAGTCCTGATCTGGCACACCCCAACAAGTTTGCCAAATTGGCGGATGAGGGGGATGTTGATTCAGGGGTGGCATTGCTGCAGCAGGACACTGCCTCTGAAAGTCAGGGGGGTGTCTGCTCCAGTAAGGTGGGAAACAGGAGTTCAGGGCAGGCCAGGCAGGTACTGGTAGTGGGGGACTCAATTATTAGGGGGACAGACAGGGCAATCTGTCACAAAGACCGGGATCGTCGAACAGTGTGTTGCCTTCCTGGTGCTCGAGTTCGTCACATCGCGGATCGGGCTGACAGATTACTGGGAGGGGCTGACGATGACCCAGCAGTCATGGTGCACATTGGCACCAATGATAAAGTTAGAGGTAGGTGGCGGGTCCTTAAAAACGATTTCAGGGACTTAGGCAGGAAGCTTAAAACTAGGACCTCCAAGGTGATATTTTCCGAAATATTACCTGTACCACAAGCCACACCTGAGAGACAGCGGGAGATTAGGGAGGTAAATAAGTGGCTCAAGAGCTGGTGTAGGATAGATTGGTTTGGGTTCATGGAGAACTGGGCCGACTTCTCGGTCGGTTACAGGCTCTACGGTAGGGACGGGCTGCATCTCAATGGGGAGGGTGCAGCCGTGCTGGGGGAGAAGATGGCTAAGAGGTTGGAGGAGTGTTTAAACTAGGGACCGGGGGGAGGGCAACTACAATATAGTAAGTAAAGACAGAGTAGATGGAGAGCTGGGCCTAGATTATGGAACTGGGGGTGGAGCGGCGGGAGGGGTTAGAATAGTCACTAGTGATAAAAGGAAAGGGAATATGGACAAATATATTAAATGTATGTATACTAATGCTCGCAGCCTCACTAATAAAGCTCATAATGGTTGAAGAGAAATATGATATAGTGGGGATAAGCGAGACATGGCTGGACGAGACCTATGACTGGGCCGTTAATATCCAGGGTTATAGTCTATTCAGAAATGACCGTAAAAATAAGAAAGGGGGAGGGGTCTGTCTATATGTTAAATCATGCCTTAAGCCTATTCTGCGGGAGGATATATGTGATGATAATGTGGAGTCTCTTTGGGTAGAAATAAGGGGAGGGACGAAGAATAATAAAATTCTTATAGGAGTGAGTTATAAACCTTCAAGTATAGTGGAAGAGTCAGAAAATCTTCTTATAAGACAAATAGATGTGGCAGCGAAGCAGGGGGAAGTCATTATTATGGGGGACTTTAACTACCCAAATATAAACTGGAAAGCAGAAACCTGCAGCTCCACGAAGGGAAGCAGGTTTTTGGAAATAGTAAAAGATAATTACCTTTCCCAACTAGTAGAGGAACCAACAAGAGGGGGGGCCCTTCTGGACCTGATCTTAACCAATAGGCCCGACAGAATATCAAAAATAGAGGTGGGGGGTCACCTAGGTAATAGTGACCATAACATAGTAAGTTTTCAATTATCCTTCAATAAAATAATTAGCAGAGGGGCTACAAAAACATTAAATTTCAGGAAGGCTAATTTCCAAAAACTAAGAGAGGACCTTGGGAACATAGACTGGGACAATGCCTTCAGAAATAAAAGTACACAAGAGAAATGGGACATATTTAAGAGCATCCTGGGTAAATCGTGTGAACGACACATACCATATGGGAATAAACGTAGTAGAAATAAGAGAAATCCAATGTGGTTAACTACAGCTGTAAGGGGTGCAATAAATGATAAGAAACAAGCATTCAGACAACTAAAACAAGAAGGTAGTGGGGAAGCATTGAGCAACTATAGACAGAAGAATAGAATGTGTAAAACGCAAATAAAAGAAGCAAAAATAGCAACAGAAAGAAGGATAGCCACAGAAAGTAAAACAAATCCCAAAATGTTCTTCACCTATATAAATAACAAAAGACTTAAAACCGAAAATGTTGGTCCCCTCAAAAATAATCAGGGTGTAATGGTGGAGGGGGAAGAGGAAAAGGCCAATCTACTAAATACATTCTTCTCTACTGTATTCACAGAGGAGAATCCCATAACAGACGACATGACTAGGGATAATGTTAATCCTCCCATAAATCTCACCTGCCTAACACAACAAGAAGTGGGGAAACGCCTTAAAAACATTAAAATCCATAAGTCACCGGGCCCAGAAGGTATCCATCCTAGAGTTTTGCAAGAATTAAATACTGTGTTGGACAGACCGTTATTCCTATTATTTAAAGATTCTAATACGACAGGGATTGTTCCACAGGACTGGCGCATAGCTAATGTGGTACCAATATTCAAGAAGGGGTCAAGGAGTGATCCTGGAAACTACAGGCCCGTAAGTCTAACATCTATAGTAGGTAAAGTATTTGAGGGGATTGTAAGAGATGCTATACTGGAGTATCTTAATGAAAATAATCTTATGACGCAGCACCAGCATGGATTTATGAGGGATCGATCCTGTCAGACTAATCTGATCGGCTTCTATGAAGAGGTAAGTTATAGACTGGACCTGGGGGAGGCTGTGGATGTTGTGTATCTGGACTTTTCAAAGGCATTTGATACTGTGCCGCATGAAAGGTTGGTCTACAAAATGAGGATGCTGGGACTTGGGGAAAACGTATGCAAATGGGTAAGTAACTGGTTGTGTGATAGAAAACAGAGGGTGGTCATTGATGGAAAATATTCAGATTGGGTTTTAGTTACTAGTGGGGTACCACAGGGATCAGTGTTGGGTCCACTTCTTTTTAATATTTTTATTAATGATCTTGTAGAGGGGCTACAGAGTAGAATCTCCATTTTTGCAGATGATACTAAACTGGGTAAAGTAATCAGTACAGAGGAGGATAATATCATATTACAGAGGGATTTGGAGAAGCTAGAGGCTTGGGCGGAGAAATGGCAAATGAAGTTTAATGTGGATAAATGTAAGGTTATGCATTTGGGCCATAGAAATAATAAGTACAGTTATGTGCTAAATAATAAAACACTGGGTAAAACTACTTCCGAAAAGGACCTGGGTATTGGTGGACAGTAAACTCAACTTTAGTGATCAGTGCCAGGCAGCAGCTGCCAAGGCTAATAAAATAATGGGGTGCATCAAAAGAGGTATAGATGCTAAAGATGAGAACATAGTTTTGCCTCTTTATAAATCACTAGTCAGACCACATATGGAATACTGTGTACAGTTTTGGGCACCGGTATACAAGAAGGACATAGGTGAACTGGAGCGGGTGCAGAGGAGGGCAACAAAGGTCATTAAGGGAATGGGTGGGTTACAGTACCAAGACAGGTTATCAAGCTTGGGGTTATTTACGCTAGAAAAAAGACGTCTTAGGGGCGATCTGATCACAACGTACAAATATATGAATGTACAGTACAGAGATCTTTGTAGTAGTCTTTTTACTCCTAGGTCTGTAACAATGACAAGGGGGCATCCTCTACGTCTAGAGGAAAGAAGATTTCATCATCAGCATCGACGCGGGTTCTTTACTGTACGAGCGGTAAGACTGTGGAACTCTCTGCCACATGAGGTTGTCATGGCCGATTCATTAAATAAGTTCAAGGGAGGCCTTGATACTTTTCTTGAACAATATAATATTACAAGTTATGGGCATTAGATTTCTGGTGACACGTTGATCCGGGGATTGTTCTGGTTGCCATTGCAGTCGGGGGGGGGGGGAGTTTCTCCCTGTGGTGGGGCGGTTGTCTTCTGCCCCATAGGGGTTTTTCGCCTTCCTGGATCAACACAGTAGGATTCACCTAGGTTGAACCTGATGGACTCTTGTGTTCTTTCAACCTTATTTACTATGTTACTATGTTACTATGTAATTTAATGGCAAATATTTGCTGTTATTTTAAAACAACGTCTGTTGTATTAATATAATGGCAGTTATTTACCGTTATATGGTGGCCATCCACTCAGTTTCACCATTGTGTGAACAGAGCCTTTCTGTGGTTTCAATCCACTCCTGGTTGAGGTTGCAAAATACTGACCAAATACTGACTGAAATATACTGTGTGTGAACCCAGCCTATGGGTGCATCAGTGTGCTGTGTCACCTGGGTGTTGAGGTCTGCAGGGTCTATCTTTTATGTTACTGATATAAGTCTATGACTAATCAGTATGGGCCACATGTATCATCCGGCGAATGGATGATTTTCGGCGGAAAGTGCCGATTTGCGTCTTTTTTTAAGCAAAAATGGCGGATTTGCGAATAAAATATTCGCAAATCGGCACTTTCCGCCGAGTACGCCAGGGGGCGGAAAGGGGGCGGAAAAGGGGCGGAGAGTGGGCGGAACGGAGGGCGCGGACTCAGAGTCCGCGCGATTTATCATCCGTTCCGCCAAAATGTACGCCGAAAACCTACTCCAGTCCTCAGCTGGCGTAGGTTTTCGGCGGTGCGCAACGGCGCGCACGGGATTTATGTAGAGGCAGTCCGCCTCTACATAAATCTCTGCAGCGCCGGAGCTGCGGGGGCATTTTTACGTCCGGCGTAAAAACGCCGGACTTAATAAATGGCTCCCTATGTGTTTTATGCCTTAGGAGGAAGAGTCGGGTCAGATGGAGAAGCTGAGGCCCCCTCCTATCAGGAAATGTATTAATTGTAATGCATGGCTCTCTTCCTCATACAAAAGAAACATCTACTCATCCTGTGTTAATAATTTCCCTAAAGAAGGCAGGTCATCCTTCCTATCTTAAATTAGACAGATGGTAAAGGATGAGACTGCAGCCTCAAGGCCAGCTGTGCCACCCGCTGCTAGTCTTCCTGCTATGCTGCCACCTCCTCCTGCTCTTTCTTAGGGCCCTATTCCACCGGACGATTATCGTTCAGATTATCGTTAAATCGTTCGAAAATAAACGATAATCGTTCGGTTAAAATGCAGTTAACGATTTACGACCGGACATGAAATTGTTGATCGCTTTATAAGACCTGGACCTATTTTTATCGTTGCTCGTTCGCAAAACGTTCTCAAAGCGTTCGCATTGAATAAGACATCGTTCGGTCGTTCGCAATAGATACGAACGCAATAGCGAATAAATAGCGAAGAAGAAGCGATCGCAAATACGATCATAAGTAACGATTATCGTTCCATGGAAATGAGTGAACGTTTTCAGGTCTTTCGCAATAGCGGTCGTTTGAGATCGTTAATCGTTAACGATTATACAAATGATAATCGTCCAGTAGAATAGGGCCCTAAGGGGTCAGTTAGATTTAAGAGAATGAGAAACCCTTCCTCTGGCTCAGAATTTGAGTCCGGTCTAACTGAATCAGTTACTCAGGAGGAAGCTACAGTAGGAAATATTTATTTTCTTCTGATAATACCTTTCCTTTGTTATGTGTGATCAGACATACCCTGGGCATGGTGAATGTTCAGGAAGAGCTGTCTGCCGGAGATTAATTATTTGCTGGACTTAAAGCAAAGAAAAAGCTGGTATTCAGGAGACTTTAAAGGCCCTTATTGCTGATGAATAACAGGATCCTAATGCCCCTATTCGACGAGTCGTTTGGAGGAGCAAACGAGCGCTATTAGCGCTCGTTTGCTCCTCGTTCCCCGCTCGCTGCCGCCGCTATTCAACGCGGCTGCAGCGAGCGGGTGAGTGCGGGAGGGGGCGGCGGGGAGCTGCGGGGGGCTGCCCGGGGGATCGCTGATCGTCCGGGCAGCCCATAGGATATAGCAGAGCCTGCTGCCGATGCTCCTATTCAACGGAGCGACGGCAGCAGATCGCTGCTATATCAGTCGCTTGTTTTTCAACATGTTGAAAAACAAGCGACTGCAACGATCAGCCGACATGAACGATGTCGGCTGATCGTTGAACTCTATTCCACGGGACGAATATCGTTCGTAGCGGTCGATATCGGCCGAATACGAACGATATTGCTCCTCTAAACGACCCGTGGAATAGGGCCTTAAGAAAAGGCTGGTGGTGCTAGCAGATATTAAGAAGCGCCTTCCCTTTAAAAGTGAGGATATTGAAAAGTGAAGCAAAATTACAACAATTGACGCCCAGGTGGCTAAAGTCACTAAAAAGCAACTTTACCCTACGAGGAATTATCTCAGTTAAGGAAACCCATGGATTGTAAGGCTGAAAGCCTTTTAAAGAAATCCTGGGAGACTGTTACCTTTTCTCTTCAGAATAACATTGCTGCTACATGCATTGCTCATGCGATGCATGTGTGGATGAATCAGCTAGAAGACCATCTAAAGGACAAGTCTCAGAGGAAGCAGATTATAGATTCCCTTCCACTCCTCAGGGATGCTACAGCCTTCTTGGCTGATGCCTTAGCTGAAATTGTCCGCCAGGCCGCCAGGGATAGCCCTAACAATGCTGCCCGCCGGACACTGTGGTTGAAGAATTGGACGGGGAACAATGTTTCAAAGTCCAAGCTGTATGGCATCCCGTTTGAGGGCAAATATGCGTTTGGGTCTGCCCTTGATAAGATTTTTAGAAATCCTCAGACAAGGAGAAGGCCCTCCCAGAGGGAAAGAAGCAGAAGAAGAGGGAGCAATATAAATGATCATCATCTTTTCCTGGGGTGGCTAATAAATGACCAGAAGTCAGATCTCATCCCAGATACCAAGAAGGCATTTTTAGGAATCCTCCTGAATTCTGGGAAACAAATGTCTTTTTTTTCCTCAGAAAAGAGAATGGCCCTGATAGAAAGCATCAAGTTTTTTCAACAAAAGAAGACCTGTCAAATCCGGGAGGCCATGTCCATCTTGGGATCCTTGATAGCCTGTAAGTGATCCATTGGAGCCAGGCACAGTCAGATCATTCAGATCAAGCAGATCATGTCTTCATGGAACAGGCACAGGCAGTGGCGTAGCTACCATAGAGGCAGGGTAGGCAGTTGCTATGGGGCCCATGCAGGAGGAGGGCCCGGGGGAGAAGGTAAGAGCGTGTGACCTTCTGCTTAACCCCTTATGTACTGCATCGTGTAAGTGACCCAATGTTTACTTACATGCAAAAGGTTACAAAAAAGGTGTAACAAGCAGAGGACAGAGATCTCTGCTTCACTGCACAGATAACCTCTGACCTCTGTTCTCCAGCTGCAATCAAGTAGGAAAGGAAAATGTCCAGAGGACCTGCAGAGGTCAGGGGTTATCAGTGTACCAGAAGTAAAGCAGATATATATATATATATATATATATATATATATATATATATATATTGTAGGGATCTTCCCGGGGAATGGTGTGTTTGGACACAGTTCAGCAGCAGACTTGGACTTATAAAAACAGCTTGATGTTTATTTGTATCATAAACAGTCCTTCACAACAGAAATATAGCAACACCGTGCTTTTAAGAACAGAACAAAACAAAACAAAAAGTCCTGCCCGTCTGGGCACTTACTAACATACCGGTCACCTATCTGGCACTTCGATAAGCAGTATTGCAGGGTGTGAATAGGCCCCAGCAGCGGCTGTATTCCCAGCTAAGCCTATACACTCTGCAGGGCTTTTACCCTCTTGCAGGCTCATCAGAGGACACCTGATGGGAACACCCAAACTGGATCGGGGGGAGGGAATGGCAAGTCCCACTACCAAACCTACCTGCCATTCCATGTAAATCCAGGCCCGGTAAAAATAAATAACAATCTCAGCAGCATAACACTGCTGAGTAACAGGTTCCTCCTGGACTCACCATCTCACCGTGCGTATCAACCTCGGTGAGATGTACACCCCCTCGACCACTTCTCCCGTGACACGTCTACATACTCCCCCCCCTCTTTTTCAGACCGGAGGGCTGAGCATTTTGTCCCCACAGACAGTGTACCCTTGATAGGGCGTCAGCATTCGCCTGTAATTTTCCTGGCCTGTGTTCCACAATGAAATTAAAGTTTTGTAGGGACAGAAACCATCTAGTCACCCTCGCATTTTTCTCCTTGTTTAATTTCATCCATGTTAGGGGGGCATGGTCTGTCACTAACTTGAATTTCCTGCCTAGCAAGTAATATCTGAGGGACTCTAGGGCCCACTTTACTGCCAGACATTCTCGCTCCACAATGGCGTCGTTTTTCTCGGCCAGGGATGGCTTCCTGCTTAAGTACATCACTGGGTGCTCCTCGCTATTCACGACCTGTGAGAGGACGGCACCGAACCCTGTGTTGGAGGCATCTGTCTGGACCAGAAATTCTTGCCTAAAGTCAGGGGTAACTAGCACAGGTTGTTGACACAAGGCAGACTTAAGGCTTTGAAAAGCCTTTTCGGCCTCTGGAGTCCATGTCACCATTGCTGACTTCGCACCCTTTGTCAGGTCAGTTAGCGGGGCTGCAACTGTGGCAAAGTTTGGCACACACCTACGGTAATAGCCCGTAATACCCAGGAAAGCTCTGACCTGTTTCTTTGTGAGGGGTTTAGGCCAATTCTGTATTGCCTCAATTTTATTTAGTTGTGGTTTGATTAACCCCCTCCCAATAATGTAGCCCAGGTATTTGGCCTCCTCTAAGGCTAATGCACACTTCTCTGCATTGATAGTTAACCCCGCATCGCTTATGGCATCTAACACCGCCTGGACCTTACAGAGGTGACTTTCCCAATCAGGGCTAAAAATGACCACATCATCGAGGTAGGCAGCAGAGTAATCACGATGTGGTCGCAGAATCAAGTCCATCAACCTCTGAAAAGTGGCAGGGGCTCCATGTAACCCGAATGGCATCACTACATATTGGAAGAGTCCATCAGGGGTGGAGAATGCAGTCTTCTCTCTAGCCTCAGGAGTGAGGGGGATCTGCCAGTAGCCCTTTGTGAGATCGAGGGTGGTTATGTACCTGGCATTACTCATTTTTTTAATCAACTGATCTACCCTGGGCATGGGGTAGGCATCTCGGAGATCATCTTGGAGATCTCATTTAACTTTCTAAAATCATTACAGAACCTCCAAGTTCCATTGGGCTTTGGGATTAACACAATCGGGCTGGACCACTCGCTCTGGGACACCTCAATGACTCCTAGGTCAAGCATACGCTTTACCTCGGCTGACACCGCCTCCCTACATGCTTCAGGTATCCTATAGGGTTTGAGGTTTACTCTGCTTCTAGGTTCAGTTTCAATGTGATGGTGAATGAGATGTGTACGCCCTGGAAGGTCAGAAAACTTATTTTTCTGCAAAAACTCTTTAGTCTCCTGCTTCTGTGACACTGATAGAGTATAACCAATCTTGACCGGAGGGATTGGTTGTGACAAATTATTAACAGAGTTTGTCGCCACCAAGGATTCCCTGTCTTTCCAGGGTTTGATCAAGTTTATGTGATAAACTTGGAAAGGCTTCCTTCTACCGGGTTGGTGCACCTTGTAGTTTACCTCGCTGATTTTTTCTACAATTTCATAGGGACCTTGCCACTTCGCTAAGAATTTACTTTCTACAGTGGGAACAAGAATGAGTACCCAGTCACCTGGGCTGAATGTCCTGATTCTTGCATAACGATTGTAAATTCTACTTTGGCCCTCTTGCGCCCTCTGGAGGTGTTCCCTTACTAGGGGCATTACAGTGGCTATACGGTCCTGCATTTGTGCTACATGCTCAATAACACTCTTATATGGGGTGGACTCGTTTTCTTAGGTCTCTTTTGCAATATCCAACAAACCCCTAGGGTGACGACCATAGACCAACTCGAAGGGAGAGAACCCTGTGGATGCTTGGGGCACTTCCCTAATAGCAAACATCAGGTAAGGTAGTAAGTGATCCCAATCCCGACCATCTTTTTCCACCACTTTCTTTAACATATGTTTTAGGGTTTTATTAAACCTCTCCACTAATCCATCTGTCTGGGGATGATATACAGAGGTATGTAGGTGTGAGATTTTAAACAGTTTGCATAGATCCTTATCACCTTTGACATAAATGGTGTACCTTGGTCGGTCAAGATTTCTTTGGGGATCCCCACCCTGGAAAACATATAAAACAACTCACGGGCAATTGTTTTAGATGCAGTGTTTCTTAAGGGGACAGCCTCAGGATAGCGGGTCGCATAGTCTAAGACCACCAAAATGTACTAGTGTCCCCTTGCCGACTTTACAATGGGACCCACTAAGTCCATTGCAATGCGGTCAAAAGGTACCTCTATGATGGGGAGCGAAACCAAAGGACTGCGGAAATGCGACACTGGGGCGCTAAGCTGACATGTGGGGCACGACTCACAGTATTTTTTTATGTCAGCATAAATCGCAGGCCAATGAAACCTCTGGAGGACTCTCTCCTGCGTTTTATCCGTCCCCAAGTGGCCCCCAAGGACATGATTATGGGCCATGTCGAGTACCTGACGCCGGTACGACTTAGGAACCAGAAGCTGTTCCACAACCTTATAATTAATTTTAGTGACTCTATAGAAGAGATCATTAGTCATAGAAAAATGTGGAAACTTTTTCTCAGCTTCTGGTTCCTGAGGTACCCCATTCATAACAGCGACCTGCTCTCTCGCATTTTTGAGAGTGGGGTCCTGCAACTGTGCAGTACCAAAATTATCCCTAGACACCTCTAAGTCTGGAACATTCTGGTCAGTGGGAGGAGCCTCTTCCTCACCAGCCAGGACCTGCAAAGGAAAAGCTTTATTTTCATCCTGTACATTTTTATCATTTACCGTGGGTAATGCAATAGACTTAGGGGTCTCCTCACTTCTTTCAGGGGATTGTTGTTTTCCCCATAGAGCCCAGAACAAGGGAAAATCACGCCCCAATATCACATTATGCATAAGGTTTTTAACCACACCCACTTCATATTGTACAGCGCCTAGTTCAGTCCCGACATTAGCCAGCACAATAGGGTACACCTTTGTATCACCATGTATGCACACCACACTCATATGTCTTTCTGGCACCAAGTCCCCAGCCACCAGACTGGCATGCACCAAGGTGACAAGGCTTCCTGAGTCCAGCAACGCTTTAACAGGGAAGTCATTGACCGTAATGTTGCAGACTTGCGGTTCACTCTCTAGTCCAGTGACTGCAACAAAAGACGGTTCCGCAAATAGCGACTGACGCCGGCTAGCGTCACACTCCATGGGCTCATGGGTAGAGGGCAATGGGCAGACACATGTCCCGTCTCATGGCATCCAGCACTGGATAGGGCCTGGTCTCCTTGGCAGGGAGTCCTTTTTAGGGCCACTTAGCCACCGGGGACCATCACCAGTCTTTTGCCCTTGAGACACCGCCTGAGCGCTCTTCCCTCTATCAGCACCCCTCCACACTCCCCCAATAGATGGAAGTCTCTTACCAGCTAAAGGCACAGGTCTGGCACTCCGGGGAGGTGAAGGTGCTGCAGGAACATCACGGAGGTAGTCCTCGGTCGCCTGGAACCTCTCCACAAGGTTGACAAGTTCGTTGGCACTCTTAGGGTCACCTTGTCCCACCCAGCATTGCAGATCAGCAGGAAGTGCATGGAGGTAGCGATCCATCATGACCCTCTTTAGGATCTGTGCAGGAGTAGAGGTGTCTGGCTCCAACCACTTTCTTGCCAAATGGATCAGGTCGTACATCTGGGACCTCGCTGATTTGTCCAGACTGTAGCTCCAGTTGCGGACCCTCCGGGCACGGACAGCAGCAGTAACGCCTAGTCGGGCGAGTATCTCTGCTCTTAGCCGAGGATAGTCCTTGACCTCTTGCTCACTGAGGTCATAGTAGGCCTTTTGAGGTTCGCCTGTTAAATAGGGAGCAATGACCTCTGCCCACTCTGGAGGGTAACTTCTCTCGCTCAGCCACCCGCTCAAAGACAGTTAAGTAGGCCTCAACATCGTCATCAGCAGTCATCTTTTGCAGCGCTCGCTGCACAGCTCTTCTCATAGACAAAGTCTCTGGCGCGGCTGCTGCCACCGGCTGGGAATTAGCACCTGCAGACGCCCCTTGCTTTGCTATCAGGTGCTCAATAAGTTTCTGTTCATGGCGCAGGTTAGCGTCTGTTAGAGCCTGTTGTTGCAGCCTATTAGCCTGCTCATGGTGCAGGTAAGCGTCTGTCAGAGCTTGTTGCTGTTGCAGACTCACTTGCATTAACTGCTTCAACATCTCCTCCATGTTGCTTGACTGTTTTTGGAGTGAAGCAGCAGCCTTCACCCAGGACATAAGCAGCTGTAGCCAAGTTGATGCACACCGTTGCCCCTAGCAACCGTTTTGCCCGCATCCTCCACCAATCTTCCCGGGGGATGGTGTGTTTGGACATAGTTCAGCAGCAGACTTGGACTTATAAAAACAGCTTGATGTTTATTTGTATCATAAACAGTCCTTCACAACAGAAATATAGCAACACCGTGCTTTTAAGAACAGAACAAAACAAAACAAAAGGTCCTGCCCGTCTGGGCACTTACTAACATACCGGTCACCTATCTGGCACTTCGATAAGCAGTATTGCAGGATGTGAATAGGCCCCAGCAGCGGCTGTATTCCCAGCTCTCAGCAAACACACCACCCAGGCTGTTCACTCCTGGCTGAGAGCTAAGCCTATACACTCTGCAGGGCTTTCACCCTCTTGCAGGCTCATCAGAGGACACCTGATGGGAACACCCAAACTGGATCAAGGGGAGGGAATGGCAAGTCCCACTACCAAACCTACCTGCCATTCCATGTAAATCCAGGCCCGGTAAAAATAAATAACAATCTCAGCAGCATAACACTGCTGAGTAACAGGTTCCTCCTGGACTCACCATCTCACCGTGCGTATCAACCTCGGTGAGATGTACACCCCCTCGACCACTTCTCCCGTGACACGTCTACAATATATATATATATATATATATATATATATATATATATATATGCAGTGCTTTGTGTTGTGCATGGGGGGAGGGGCTTAAATTTTTTTGCTATGGGGCCCTGTCAATCCTAGCTACTCCCCTGGGCGCAGGTCAGGGTTGGACAAAAAATAGTTCCTTTCTCCCCAGGTCTGGTGATCCTTGAATTGGTGGTTGAACCCGGCCAAGCTGAGAAAGGGTGTTCATTGGAATCCCCTGCAAAACGTATTTGCAGAGGCGCCACCTGGTCCACTCCTCATACTTTCATGAGGCATTACTGACTGCAGCTTCAACATAATGAAGACCTAGCATTTGGCAGGAAGATTCTTCAGGCTGTGGTCCCGCCAGTAGCGAAATTAGGTGGGGGCAGGGGGGGCTGCCGCTCCGGGGCCCACATTGGAAGGGGCCCACTGAGGTCTCCGGAGGGTATTGGCTATAGTGGCCCCCCTGCACGTCCACCCCTGCACAGTGAGCGTTCATGCATATATTATATGCATGACTGCTCACTGAACTATAGGAGCAGAGAGATCAGCCATAGACTGATGTTTCTGCTCCTGTATGCATGTTCCAGGGCATGCTATGTTAATAGCGTACCGCCCACGGAATATACGTGCAGAAGCAGGGACTCCAGTCTGACGCTGGACTTCCTTCTCCTGGACTATAAGAGGCCCCTGCTGTGAGCTGTGTCTGTGTCCTTTTTTTTTTTTTAACAAGTTTTATTTTCCATATTCTTAAAAGATACAGTATAACAAACATCTACAAACAATAATATCACAAACAATAAATCATCTACCGGTATTTTATACAATTTTACCCCCCCCCCCCAACCACCCACCCTATACCACCCCATTTCCCACCGCCCCCTACCTACCCCTTGGAGAGAGAGAGAGTTGGCAAGACAACAACAAGAAACAATACAAAGAGAACAAAAAAAACCCAACTCCTTAACCATCAACCAAATTCCCTTGCGATCCATGGACCCCATAGCTTATGGTATCTATTAAGGGCCCTCCGGGACTTTTGTTTTGCTAGATACTCAAAAATTTTTATCTTTTCCACTAAAATGTTCCATTCCTCAATGGAGGGTGTTTGTTCTCCAAACCATTTTCTAGCAATGATTACCTGTGCTAGACATATTAGTTTATTTACTAAGGAGCTACTCTTGCGATCATAGCTCCCGAGGAGGACCTGGGGACCTCTGATCCAACAATGGCTCCAATAACTCCTTCAATATATCTTCTAACAGAGCACCAAAATTGTTGAACCACAGGACAATCCCATAGTAGAGTCCTGAAGACTACATTTGGGACATTGCGAGCTAATCCGACATCCCCTTCTATAGAGATCCCTAGGAGAAAGATATAGCACCAAGAGAATTTTCCACTGTATTAACCTATGGGCGAGACTAATCATAGCATAAAGTGCATTGCTAATAGCCGCTGACCAGAGTTCCTCCGATACAATGCCTATCCTAAGTTCCCATTTCTCCTTAGCCTTCCTAATAGCCCCCCCTCCCCTCTCAGTAACCAATCGTGAGTATATTTCAGACAAGCATTTTCTCCCATACATTGGAGAGCGTAAATAATAAAAAAAAAAAACATGTGATTGAACATTCCATATCTGCCTATTGCTAGTGGATTCAAAATGTTTGTGTCCTTATAAGGGCGCACACACAGCTGACAGGAGGCTCAGAGCAGAGGGACATCAGCAGCAAGGGAACGATTGGTGAGGTGAGTAGCTGGTTTGTTTGTTTTTTACTTTCACTTTGATGAAGAAATGGCCATCCAGGAAATGGAGGACACAGTGGGAGGGGAATATGAGGTGATGGGGGCACAGGGAGAATATGTGGAGATGGGGGGGGGGGGACAGGGAGGATTATAAAGTGATCATGAGGTGATGAAGAGATCATGAGGTGATGGGGGACACAGGAGGATTATGAGGTGATGGGGGATACAAGGGGGATTATGAGGTGATGGGGGACACAGAAGGAGATTATGAGGTGATGGGGGAGACAGAAGGGGATTATGAGTTTATGGGGACAAAGGAGGAGATTATAAAGTGATGGGGGACACAGGAAGGATTCTAAGGTCATGGGGGGCACAGGAGGAGATTATGAGGTAATGGGGACACGCAGGATTATGAGGTCATGGAAGACACAGGAGGGGATTATGAGGTAATGGGGGACACGGAGGATTATGAGTTGATAGCGCACACAGGAGGGGGGATTAAGAGGTCATAGGGCACACAGGGGGTGTTATAAGATCGGGACACAGGGATTGGCGGACATAGGAGGAGAGCATTATGAGGAGATTGGGGGACACTGGAGGGATTATAACAAGATGGGGACAGGGAGATTATGGGGGGATAGGGAATTATGAGGAGATTAGGAATACAATGGAAGGGGGTTATGAGGAGATGGGGGACACAGGTGGAGAATTATGACTACATAGGGGCACATAATGGGGGATTATGAGGGGATGGGGGGACACGTTGGAATATGAGGAGATTAGGGATACAGCCGGGGGATTATTATCGGGGCACAGGATGGAGGACTATGACAACATGATGAGAAGGGGGGGGGGGGGCCGATTATAACTTTAAATCCTGGCAGGTAGTTCCTAATACCTAACCAACCCTAAGCCTCTTCTCCTAGGCGTCCTAACCCATGGCCTTTCATTATTTTAAGGAGGGGGCCCACTCAGACTTACTTGCCCCCCCCCCCCCCTAGGCTGAACCCCTAGCTACACCCCTGGGTCCCGCCCTAAGGTATTTGTTGGTATTACTCCTGTGATGCGGTCGTGAAGGTGAGGAGAGAAAATTGTATTAGTCTTACCAGTAAGACTGTTTCTCCGAAACCATGAAGACTGCACCAACATCCCTCTCTATATTTTACTGCTGAATATAATACTCATGTGGTGCCAAAAATTGTTATGATGCACTGGTGATAGTGGAAAGGGGAAGGGCTTTTAACCTCTCGTGTGCTTTTCCTATCCCTAGGGTACGAGTTAACTCCTGTAGTGCTGTCGTGAAGGTTTCAGAGTAATATAATTTTTTGTATTCATTGGGAAAGGACATGCCTTGCAGCCCCATTATCCTACTGTCCCTGAATTTTGTCAGGAATCAGGGGTTCTTGGTCTCATGATTAGGAATAAGCCCATCTTTTAGGTTATACTTTTAACAGTAGGTAATACCTGGTTTATTAGGCAGTATTTCACTAATATCAGGGTCTGCTCTTACAGTGTCAATTCAGAATTCCAACAATCCTGAATGCCAAGGTATTGTAAGTGCCTATAATCCTTGCAGGTCCAATCTTGCCTTCATTTGTTCTAGGTGTTGGCAAACTAGTATGATCCTTAAAGGAGAAGTACGGCAAAATTTTTTATTAAAGTATTGTATTGCCCCCCAAACGTTATACAAATCACCAATATACAATTATTATGGGAAATGCTTATAAAGTGCTTTTTCCCTGCACTTACTACTGCATCAAGGCTTCACTTCCTGGATAAAATGGTCATGTCATGACCCGACTCCCAGAGTGGTGTGGGCTGTGGCCAGGGGCGGACTGGGCCACCGGGGGACCGGGGAAACCCCCGGTGGGCCCCAAGCAGGAGTAGGCCCCGCCCCCCAGTCAGGGAGCACGGTCCCCCCGCATCGGGGGCCCCCGTGCTCCTGGGGGGCCCACTCAGCCGCCGATAGCTGTCCGGCACCTTCCCTTCCTTGTGATCGCAAGCTTGCGATCACAAGGGTGCTGCCGCCGCCGCCGCCCCGACAGATGAGCAGCTGCTGGTCCCTGCAGCGTCATCACCACTGAGCTTTGTGTGCGGTGCGGCTGCTAGGACTTCCGGTTCACGTAGCGCATACCGGAAGTCCCAGCCGCTGCGGCGCGCACGGAGCTCAGTGTTGATGGCGCTGTCCAGGACCAGGAGCTGCTCGTCTGTCGGGGAACAGAGGAGAAGAGACCAACGACGGGGGAGCGTGTTGACAGGTGAGTTGAGTTTCGGTTTTGTTTTTTTTATCATAGGGGGGAGAGATGGACAACATGAGGGGGGTGGGGGAGAGATGGACAACATGAGGGGGGTGGGGGAGAGATGGACAACATGAGGGGGGTGGGGGAGAGATGGACAACATGAGGGGGGTGGGGGAGAGATGGACAACATGAGGTGGGTGAGGGAGAGATGGACAACATGGGGAGGAGAGATGGACAACATGAGGGGGGAGAGATGGACAACATGGGGAGGAGAGATGGACAACATGAGGGGGAAGAGATGGACAACATGGGGGGGGGGAGAGATGGACAACATGGGGGAGAGATGGACAACATGGGGGAAAGATGGACAACATGAGAGGGGGGGGGAGATGGACAACATGAGAGGGGGGGAGGTGGACAACATGAGGGGGGGAGATGGACAACATGGGGGAGAGATGGACAACATGAGGGGGGGGAGATGGACAACATGAGGGGAGGGGAGAGATGGACAACATGAGGGGGTGAGGGAGAGATGGACAACATGAGGTGGGTGAGGGAGAGATGGACAACATGGGGAGGAGAGATGGACAACATGAGGGGGGAGAGATGGACAACATGGGGGAGGAGAGATGGACAACATGAGGGGGGAGAGATGGACAACATGGGGGGGGAGAGATGGACAACATGAGGGGGGGAGATGGACAACATGAGGGGGGATGGACAACATGGGGGGGAGATGGACAACATGAGGGGGGGAGATGGACAACATGAGGGGGGGGGATGGACAACATGGGGGGGAGATGGACAACATGGGGGAGAGATGGACAACATGGGGGGGGGGATGGACAACATGGGGGGGGATGGACAACATGGGGGGGATGGACAACATGGGGGGGAGATGGACAACATGAGAGGGGGGAGATGGACAACATGGGGGGGAGATGGACAACATGAGGGGGCTATAGGGGGGAGATGGACAACATGAGGGGCTATAGGGGGGGATGGACAACATGAGGGGGCTATAGGGGGGGATGGACAACATGAGGGGGCTATAGGGGGGATGGACAACATGAGGGGGCTATAGGGGGGAGATGGACAACATGAGGGGGCTATAGGGGGGGATGGACAACATGAGGGGCTATAGGGGGGGATGGACAACATGAGGGGGCTATAGGGGGGGATGGACAACATGAGGGGGCTATAGGGGGGGATGGACAACATGAGGGGCTATAGGGGGGAGATGGAGAACATGAGGGGGCTATAGGGGGGAGATGGACAACATGAGGGGGCTATAGGGGGGAGATGGACAACATGAGGGGGCTATAGGGGGGGGATGGACAACATGAGGGGCTATAGGGGGGAGATGGACAACATGAGGGGGCTATAGGGGGGAGATGGACAACATGAGGGGGCTATAGGGGGGAGATGGACAACATGAGGGGGCTATAGGGGGGAGATGGACAACATGAGGGGGCTATAGGGGGGATGGACAACATGAGGGGGCTATAGGGGGAAATGGACAACATGAGGGGGCTATAGGGGGGGATGGACAACATGAGGGGGCTATGGGGGGAGATGGACAACATGAGGGGGCTATAGGGGGGAGATGGAAAACATGAGGGGGCTATAGGGGGGGTGGACAACATGAGGGGGCTATAGGGGGGGATGGACAACATGAGGGGGCTATAGGGGGGGATGGACAACATGAGAGGGCTATAGTGGGAATGGAAAACATGAGGAGGCTATGGGGGGGATGGACAACATGAGGGGGCTATGGGGAGATGGAAAACATGAGGGGGCTATGGGGGGGTTGGACAACATGAGGGGGCTATTACTGAGGAATCGACAACATGAGGGGGCCATATGGGGTGAATGGACATGAGGATATCTATATTGAAGAAGGACAACTTGAGGGGGCTATATATATGGGGATGGACAGCATAAGGGGGGTACCTATATGGGGGATGGACAATATGGGGTGCCATTTATAAGGGGGACAACAGAGGGGGGACCATATACTGTAAGGAATATATATATGAGTGAGGGCGTACAGGGGCCAATACAGATGTGCAGTTTGTAGAGAGATGAGGATGGTGACATAGTGAGGAGCCTAATATGTCTGTCTGGCAGATTCTGTGGATTCGTGGCTCATAGAAGTTCTCATTATGGCCCAGGACGGATGGAGAAGATGAAAAGGGAAGAACTCCGATCAGAAAAGACATCCCCTGTGAGTCACCTGATATATTTGCACTGTAATGTATATGGTGTATAGAACCTGTGTAGAGCTGGGGCCACCTCTATATGACTGGATGAGGTGATGGTGATCTGTGTACAGTGAATCTTGTTCAGTAGCAGTGGTGGTGTTAGTCAGTATGTGGTGGTATTAGTCAGTAGCAGTGGTGGTGTTAGTCAGTATGTGGTGGTATTTGTCAGTATGTGGTGGTATTTGTTGCTTGTAATCCGGTACTGTTTTTTATTGTTCTTAGTATACTAGAATTGGTCAGTAACAATATAGTGATGGTATTGGTTGTGGTGTGGCGGTAATATTTTCCCCTTGTATACTGGTATTATTGGTATACAGGATTTGTTCAGTAACAGTATGGCGGTAATATGTATGGTGATAATATTTCCCTCTGATATACTGGTATTATTAGTAATATCACTCTCAGTATACAGGATCTGGTCAGTAACAGTATGGCGGTAATTGTGGCGGTAATATGTATGGTGATAATATTTCCCGCCTATATAATGGTATTATTGGTAAAATCAGTCTCAGTATACAGGATCTGGTCAGTAATAGTATGGCGGTAATATGTGTGGAGATATTTGCTCTTTATATACTGGTGTCATTGGTAGCTGTATGACTTTTGTATCTAAGTATACAGTGTTATCATACAAAGGAAATTGTCTTATAGCCCAATTACACCGGCCAATTATCGGTAACAAGCGCTCCTAGGAAGCCCCATGTAAAAGTGTCAGAGATCAGCTGACAAGCAAATGCCCCATAGTCGGCTGATTTGATCTTTTGTGCGGCTGTAAAAATCATTGCTGTCGGCTGCACATCTCTGTGTATTCCTGCCCTGCTGATTAGCAATCGTTTGCAGCCCCATACTGCCCCAAATCACGCCCTGTTACTGGACTCTTATTAATGTTACCATAGATAAGTATGGTGGCTGAAGGGTGGGCCCTAAGAATGATTTCCCCTGGTGGGCCAAGGCACTCCAGTCCGACACTGGCTGTGGCTGCCGGAGAGGCCACACGTCTCAGGACATGAAAGGATCGCAGTACATCTTATTCTGCCAATTTTACCCTCTGCCTGACCAGGAGACATCTCCACCTGGGCTCTCTGGAGACAGTTCGACTAACGACATCCACCAGAGACACGTACTTATATAATCTGTGACCCTCAGCATTCAATGCAAGCATCATGTGCATTGATAATATGATTTAAACCCGGACTGTGTGTGTGTGTTATATGACTTACTGCAGAACCACTAACCTTTAACATAAACTACTAACCAACATATCTGTTGGACTGACTCTGGACCTAACTGATGGGCTTTGTACAACATCATCACTAGCCTATATCAGGACCTGTCTATATCGCTACTCTTCTCACCAAAGAACGTGGCATCTATTGTGAGATTTCCTTTTGGATGACAACATAAACAGTATCTCCACATTATTCCCTGATGGACCTATGCACACCACGTGGGGAGGTGGAAAACGTGGAAACGTGTTGGAGGTTGAAACCTTTGTAGGATCTTTTGTCATCTCACAATGTGAAGAAAGTGCACACACTTAAGCCATATTACATTTTAAGTGACTGTTGCCGTGTACTTACCAGACGGAATCCTCTTTGATCTTTTGATCACACCCACACAATACATCTCTAGACAGTCTGTACCCTGACTTGGTGACTGTCCAGTGTAGGGCCAGACACCGCCTGGCTAAGGGACGCCTGACCCAGTGGTCCTCATGATATGTTAGGTATGGCACAATAGGGCTACCTCCCCGACAGTACCTTAGCCTACCCTAATCTTTTATACTCTCACTGTACAGATTTGGATTAACTACACTATTGCTTTGTACTTTATGATAACTATAATAAAGTCGTTTTTTGCATCATGGGTCCACCACAATAGTAATTTCCTCCTTATTCTCCTTGTTTGCACAATTGACTTGTGGGGACCGTATTCATACCTACACAGCCAGGTACTCTTACTTCTTTTATTTATCTGTCTCTCAATGGATGCATTCCTTTATGTATTTTAGGTAGGCAGTAAAATGTTTTTGTCTGTGGATTGTCAGGATCAAAAAGTACCTGTCGTTATAATTTTTTTGAAACAACAGATCCTAGGGCTCACTGACAATCTTGTATTATATTTTAATGAAATATTTTGCCCATAATGTGTTTTAAACCCAGCCTATACTTTCTAACACCAGTTTGCATCTTTTCTTATGGTGCGTGTACACAGAGAGATTTTTCTGACAGATCTTTGA
Source organism: Dendropsophus ebraccatus (assembly GCF_027789765.1). Taxonomy (NCBI): domain Eukaryota; kingdom Metazoa; phylum Chordata; class Amphibia; order Anura; family Hylidae; genus Dendropsophus; species Dendropsophus ebraccatus. The sequence goes on from NC_091456.1 coordinate 97,402,097, forward strand.
AGCCAAAGCCAGGAACAGACTATAAACAGGGAGCAGGTCATAAAAGGAAAGACTGAGATTTCTCCTCTTTTCAAATCCATTCCTGGCTTTGGCTTAAAAAAATCTGTCAGATAAATCTCTCTGTGTAAACGCACCATTATTCACTGTAATGATGGAGTCACGGTTTACCAACAGGTGGCGAGGTGTACCGGCGGGGGGGCAGGGCTTACTGGCGGCAGAGGGAGGGGGGGGGTTACCATTATTATTGAATCCCACTCTGTATTGTCACTGCACTAAAGAAAGCAATACAGGTTGGGATGCAGCTCATTGGGCCTTGGCATGTGTAGGGTGACAGGCTAAGTCTTTTGATGAGTACATGCCCCCAACTGTGAGACTAAGGCTGCATTCCCACGTTCCGTGATCCTGACGGATCACAGACGTGGAATGCATGTACCGGAGTACCCCAGCGCCCGGACAGCATCTGTAATTAGATGCTGGGAGCGGGGGAGACTGTATTCATAAGCGCCACGCTGTAATGAATCAGCCGCGCGGTGCTGTTACTACAGTGCGGCGCTTATGAATACAGTCTCCCCCGCTCCCAGCATCTAATAACAGATGCTGTCCGGGCGCGGGGGGACTCCGGTACATGCATTCCACGTCCGTGATCCGTCAGGATCACAGAACGTGGGAATGCAGCCTTAATGCCAAATAGGTGAGCAGGGAAACAGCGGAAATATTTTTTCCTATAGGCTTATTAGAGGGGTATTTCCCCCCACCCTGAGCTCCATACATTGCTTAAAGCAAGTAATTACTTGTTCTGAGCTGTTTTGAAGATTTTTCTCCCCACTCACCCCCTGTGGGTGCAAAAACTGAGCTGAATGGAGTCCACTTCGACACACTTCCTCCTCCTGGCCCCCACCCAGGGTCAGCCTTAGGGGTATGTGAGCAGTGCAGCCACACAGGGCGCTGTGCACTCTCAGCAGGAAGGGGGCACCATTTGCCTCCAATCCTTCTTTAATCTGTGCAGAAACTTTTTTCAGTGTAACTGCTCCTCTTACACACAGAGAAAACATGATCAGAGGAGGCTGCAGGAAGAGGCTCTGCCAACAGGCTGTTGGCAAGGGTCTCTGCAGGGAGGATAGAAGGGCTTATTGTAAGTGTCTGTGTGTCTCTCTAGGGCAGGGATGTTAAACTCAGGCCCTCCAGCTGTTGCAAAACTACAAGTACCATCATGCCTGGACAGCCAAAGCTTTAGCTACTGACTAGGATAGAGCAAAGCTACCGTATAAAGGTTTACATACTCTATCTCGCAGCGCAGGTGAAACCGGGACACGTTCAGACACTTAACTTCGCCCAGGTAACATAGTCTGGGGCTTGTGTCACCCTCGTAGGACGGGTACCCCAACACAGCAGGGCAGAAGGTGGGTTAGATGAAACATGGGCACACGTATTCTTCTCTCAAATCATTTTCTCTTCCGTACTCTCTTCCGGCAGAGCACACCACTACACTGGGTTAGGGCTCTCCTGACAAACTCATCTACTCTCCTCAACACTAAATTGAACCAGCACTGCTATTCTACCTCAGCACTTAAAGCATCTCCCAGCACAGATTCAGTGAGCTCAAGACTGTATCACTGAAGTCACCTATTGAAAAGTTATTCTGTATTGCAAGAGACTATCAGTAAAGCAATTTTATTTATTCTACTGGGACTTAATGATCATTGCACCAGCACCTACACATACCGGCTACATTCCTTGGGTTAATTTCCCCTTTCTGTGGGTGGCAGTACCAACAGTTTGGGTGGGTCATCTTCCCCATTTTGTGGGAACAGTTTAGCCAGCCACAACTTAAAGCAGGTATACCATCACACCTATGTGCTGAATTAGCACTGGCATCACGACAGTACCATCACCAGCTAGGCTATACCACACTACCAACCAACTTCCAACCTAAATAGGGCACCTCCACTTCAATCGTTGTCTGACCCTATATATCCCTCCTTAACCCTAACCCACAAACACAAAATAGTGAATAAAGCGATAAAAAAGTAAATATTAAAAACTCATCCTAATCCTTATCTTGACGCATTTCACCTCTACTGTACAAGGTTCCTCAAGAGATATCCCAGATATTAAGAGATTCCAATTGTTGGGAACAAAAACCCTGGAGCATCGCACTATGAATTTATCAGAAAAACAAGTGAAATGGTTTTGGACAAAGAATTCCCTTTTGTCTTATGTCAAAAGTGAAAGAGCACCGAGAGGTCTACGAATGTTTAAGGAAGTCTCACAATATCATGATGATATGACTTTTAAGGAGGAGTGGCAAAAGTTACATCTTGACCATGCCCCTAACCTAACTCAACTAATACTAAAAAGGACTGAGCAAGAATATCTTTCTGTTACAGAGGAATTGACTAAATCCAAGGTTGAACTTAAATCACGTTTACCGGAGCAACAATATAGCAATGTGATCAAGCGCATAGAGAAAAAAACTGTTTCAGTGCAAACTGAGATAAAAGAAAGAAAAATAAATTTCTACGTGATAAACACGACTATGATACCGGCAAAATGTTCACCTGGGATTCAAAAACCACAAGACGCAACAGGAGATTCCGTACAAATGCAGGACTATTGGACGACTGATTGTGGATCGGATTCCAGTACGGACTTTCAGAATGATCCGGGAGAAGGTTCTGGCCCTTGTAGTATAGTTACTGTTGAGGGCTCGGTCCCTTTAGGAAACCAACCAAGAGGGGGAGACGCAAACAGAAAAGGCATGAAATCAGGTGTGAAGAGAAAGCATGTCTCTTGGAAAAGGTAGGAGATCATGCACTCAGGAACACCACAGAGGTGATAGATGACAGAGGTATGCTAGCCATAGTGAATTTAACCAATGTAACATTTTCTAATGAGTGTGTTTCCCTGTGAACCAAGGGTCTCAATTAGGGCCCTATTCCACCAGACGATTATCGTCCAGATTATCGTTAAATCATTCGAATCTAAACGATAATCGTTTGGTTGAAATGCAGTTAACGATTAACGACCGAACGAGAAATCGTTGATTGCTTTATAAGACCTGGACCTATTTTTATTGTTGTTCGTTCGCAAAACGTTCGCATTGAATAAGACATCGTTCGGTCGTTCGCAATAGATACGAACGCAATAGCGAATAAATAGCGAAGAAGAAACTATCGCAATTACGATCATAAGTAACAATTATCGTTCCATGGAAATGAGTGAACGTTTTCAGGTCTTTCGCAATAGCGGTCGTTTGAGATCGTTAATCGTTAACGATTATGCAAACGATAATCGTCCGGTGGAATAGGGCCCTTACTGTGTCAGTTCTAATTTTGTCTATGCTGAATTTACTATAGATTTGCATAAGAGTATTCGGAAGCTCACCCTTCGTAAATACTTTACTAAAAATAAGGGGGCTTTAAATAGAGAAGTTCTTAAAGGGGAAAAACCTTGCAATATCAGTACACTGGGGTTTAGTATGAGTTCAAATTTTGATACTCTTGATAGAGAAATAGTAACTACCCTATTAGAACTACAAGGTGCTGTACCTACGGAGTTAAATGTAGAAACAGAGTTTTTTTCAGGTGGTGTTCCCTCCTCGTTTAACCCTCCCTTGTCCACTGGCTCTAATTTAGATTTATTTGAACAATCTGTAACTGCTGAGGTTAGATCTTTGATTTATCCTAAGGCAGAGGTTAATCTCACCCAAGCTGAGGTAAAAAAAAAACCCTCAAATGGTTAAAATCTAGAAGTGATATAATTTTGAAGCCAGCGGATAAGGGGTGTAATATAGTTCTCCTCTCTAAGGAGTACTATAAGGAGGAGGCTGATAGACAGCTAGGAGATTTCACCAACTACGAAAAGTTAAGCAAAGATCCCACCATAGAGTATACATCAAAGGTTAGATCGCTTCTGAGAAAAGGTGTGGAGTTGGGTATTATGTCCAGAAATTTTGCTGAAAAACTATTTTAACTATTAGAAAACGCATCAACAATAATAATTCCCTATTTGAAGCCCAGGCACAGACCCTAGGGCAAAGATTGTTGAATTTGGGTTATCCCCCAGCAGTAGTGGAAAAGGCAAGAGAAAAAGCACGTAATATACCTTGGACTAATTTATTAAAAGAAAAAAACAAAAGTAAGACACGATCATCCAGTTTTGCATTCTCCTTCAGACATATACACCCATGGACTCCGTGATTAAGACAGCAGTAATGAAACACTGGCGGTTACTGGAAAGGGACACTGACTTGCGAGGACTAACTGAACAGCACCCTCCTATATTATTTTGTCGCTGCAAGAATTTGCGCAATGAAATTGTAAGAGGTAGATTTTTTTGATACAGACAGTAAATCCAAAACATGGTTGGGCAGATTAAGCAATGAGCAATTGTTGCAAAAAGAGACGGAACTGATATTGAGATCAGAAGCTCTAGGTCCTTTAGGACTAAATGATAGATCTGGTATACATGGGACATGCTGGTAGTGCTAATATCCTAATATGATAAATCTTCTTTTGCATTGTGCAATGATCGATTTCTCTGTACTATTATCTTTTTATGTTTAAGGTGTGTATGTTATTTTAGATAAGCAAATATGTGATGACGTGTGGTCAAACATTTAAGGATGTGAGTACGTGATGAGGTCAGGGCTGCGAGAAAGCATGTGACGTGCGAAACAACTATCACCTAATCACTATATCCACTTCATGTAACCTGTTTGGTGATGGAATTAAGGACTAAGGGGAATATTTACTAACAAATCTAAAAACACGATTTTGTCAAAGATGTTTTGGCATAATTTCCAATCTAATGTGTTTAGTCAAATTTATGTAAATTGTCTAATAGCATAGTAAATGTGTCTTTTAATTAGTCTAATAAATTCACCTGGTTCAGAGCAGACGTAGCGATGTGCCAATATATGCAACTTTTTAAAAAATTGCACAGTTAATAAATTTAGCTAAAAAAGAATTCTGGCGCACTTTCGATCTAATTGACAACAAAAAATCTAATTCAAAAAGTCGCATCTAATTTGGATAGTCTTGTCTAAAAAAGCTTCATAAATTCATATTAGATTTATTTTGAGCACAAACTAGATATATTAGACTGAAAAAAGGGGCAATTAGTTTGATAAATGTCCCCCTATGTGTTTTTGCATATTCGGTGAGTGCCACGTTTTTCCTCTTTGAATAAGGATATTTTACCTTCAAACTGGGTATAGTAGAGCACCACCGAGATCACTATCTTCCGGAGAGGGGTGCGTTCACACACTTTACCGTTGCTTGCAAGAAATGGTGGGGTCAATTGCCGAGATATGATTTAATAATCCAAGTATGGTTTTGATAATATTAAGACTGCCAGAGACCATATAAGAGAAGGGCTCTTTGTGGCAACATATAGACGGCTGTCGATAATTGCATGTGTACTACTAAGTCATGCTTGTCTCTTCTTTATAAATACAGCACAAATCATTTACCCAATTATGTTAGTGATACTAAAAACTCACAGATGGTAATCTAGTCGCTCACTCACGCATGCCTTCATGGTTGGCATATCCTCAGCATCTGACGCACTCATCACGCATAACAAACAGCCGGCGGCGCACCAAAATTACTATGCATGCTAAATTCTGCACCAGAAGTTACCATGTGTTCCATTGAATATTGATATGCTGGGATTAACAGATTGGCTTCACAAAGATGCGTTCCAGCACAATTGGACCTGACTAACTTACCTGTTCACAGAATACTATCTGGTACACTTAAAAAACCCTCAATACCCCAGCCAATTATAATAAATGGGGTTATCCAAAAACACTGAGCTGGTAGCAAAAGAGGGGAATAGAGCCACTTGAGGATCACCTTGTCCATGCCAGGAACCTTTCGAAAATGTGCAGAAAAGTTACCTCAGTAGTCACAGGAACTGACCCCAGTGGAACAAAGTTACTTCGAGTCTAGGTATTCCACTGCGCAGTACGGGAAGTCTTGGAAGTCTGCTTAGCCCAGATAACTAGGCCTGGGGCTCGTACTACCCTGACAGGATGAGTATCAGAAGGTGTAGGGCAGAAGGTGGTCAGACACAGTCTAAACGTGAGTATGAGTGTTCCCTATATATTCTCCTAACCCCTTGTCTCCGCAGCCTGTTTTGGCCTTAATGACCAGGGCTTATTTTTCAAATCTGACCTGCCTCTCTTTATGTAGTAATAAATCTGTGATTCTTTTAACTATCGCGTTTATTCTGAGATTGTTTTTTCGTGACATATTCCTCTTTATGTTTGTGGTATACTTTGGTTGATACACTCAGTAGTCTTTTGTAAAAAACACATTTGCGCAAAAATTTGAAAAATTTACATTTCTTTATATTCAAAATTCTCTTTTCCTAAGAAAGATAGTCATGCCACATAAACAAATTATTAATGCAACATCTACAACATGTCTGTTTTATGGTGACGTCATTTGGTGAACGTCCTTTTACTTTTTAGGATGTTAGAGGGCTTAGAAATTTTGCAGCGATTTTTCCAGTTTTGAGGAAAATTTCAAATTCTAATATTTTTAGGGACCAGTGCTGTTCTGAAGTGGATTTGTGGGGCCTGTATGTTAGTTACCCGCATAAATCCCTCCACTATAAAAACTGCACCCCTCAAAGTATTCAGAGTAACATTTCATAAGTTTATTAACCCTTTAGGTGTTTTGCAGAAATTTAAGCAAGTTGGAGGGGAAATTGAAAATGTTCACAGCAAATACTAACTGAGAAATGGAACTCTATATTTATTCCCCATGTTTCAATATTTCTAGAAATCCCCCATAGGGCAGGGTGTGATGTTACAAGAGGCTTGGCTGGATCCCTCAATCCTCTGAGTGATTCACCATCTCTGACCGACCAGTTGCTGCACTGATTTCGCTGATTGTGCTGTGTACTGAAGTACTGCAAATAATTGAGTAACACAATGAAACTGCAATGTGTGAACGCTGTCTAGATGTTCTGCAGCATCTGATTTGGGCGAGGAATGGGCAGGGTGGAGGACTGTAATGAACAGCTGAGGGAAAGCAATGCATTCTGGAACCAGTACTGCATTCTGGGAACTGCTCAACCAGAAAGTACAAAAACAAAATACAGAACAAAAAAACCCAAACAAATGGATTGTTGGTAGTTTTAAAACAGGGATAAATAGGTAACCAATGCCATCTAAGTTTTACAGATTTTGTAATGGAATAAATTTCTTCACGTTTTCCACGTAATCTGGAGTGCTGCGGAGTATTTCCTGATAGTTTTACAGAGTCACTTAGACATCACAGGAGACAATATGCATCATGGGAAAGCCCAAACCAGGAAGTAAAGAAAAATTAAGCCACCAGCTGGAGCTTCAGGGACCTGCAAACAGAGGGAAATTCAAATGGAGACAGACTCCGGGGGGATGGTAAATGTGAAAACTATGTTTAAGATTGATTTTTTTTTATCAGCTCCGGAGTACCCCTTTAACCTCAAGCACCTGAGCAAACTCATTTCCTGTATTGTACTGAACTGTATTGTTAAAGTTTTGCTAGTAAACTGTTCCATTTTTCAAGTGTTGGACCCATTCTTGCATACTCACACTTCTACACCTTTACACTTGGGTTAAACCTTTCATGCAGGCGGGGACAAAAACTGTCCGGGGTGGGTCCTATACAACTCCAGCCTACCGTGACAAGTGCCCAAGTAACCCTAGACCCTCTCAGCTAGCACACCATCGTATCAGCTGACCCACCAGTGAAACTAACATCACCGGTGCCTGAATTCTGCAGATGCACACAGGTCGCATTCCCCAAAGGCCAACCCTAATACCAACATCAGGATCACTGACACCCAATCAGAATGTCATCACTGTAGTTACATTTCTAACACAACAAGACCTGCTCTACATTTTGGCACTAAAGTAATGAAAGGGAACTGGCTTAACACAACCAATTCAGCCCAAACCTGTTGTACAACTATTTATTACCTCCCTTAGCATACCATTATTTATATAGACTAATAAACGGTTGTAAATTAAAATAGGTTTTTAAATGCATATACTGTATGCTAATGCGGGAAGCCACCTTTGTCCAATATTCAAGCAATGCCTGTTGTAAACGAACCCCTCGAGGCATGATTGACATGCCCAAAAAGTTTCAACATCATGTCATCTATGCATTGCGTATTCTAGTGCATGCTCAGTGAAGCCTCCTATAGTAGTATTGCCCCTCTTTGTGTCATACCTAGTACACTGCCGGCTAAAAAAAATCTTTACAAGTTCAATAAAACCACAAGATTTTAAAATTCAGATGTTTTACTGTGGATATTTTGTTACAATTAGCATTCTGTTATGTCACCCCTTAGGTCTTTAATGCAGCTCGTAATTGTGAACCCACAATTGAAGACTGCACTATGGACCAATTAATTTCAATGGCCCTGTTCACACATTTGTATGTGTTACGGAGCTGTGATCCGTGACACAAAAAAAAACTAGCAAAAACCCACTATTGCAGCACAGATTACTATCTGTCTATGTAGAGGTCTGTGCATTGTGGACAACTACGGATTCACATCCCTAGTGTGGTCCGAAATTGGGGCTCTGCAATTATGGGCCACATTATGAAGGTGTGAATGAGGCTTTACATGTTATAGTTGCTTTAGTCAACCAAGCCAGTTTTACTATTACACATTTTTTGATTATTTTCTCCAATTGTGTGTTTTGTTTTAGTAAATTAAAATCTTAACACAGATTTTAAATATAAAATTTTGTTTCTGGGCACTGTACTGATGCCTCCTGTGTCCCCTCCCCACAGTACTGATGACCCCTTATTTTTCCTGAAGTAATAGTGAAGTGTTCACTGCTCAGCAATGCCTGCTTAGTAAAGTTGGTGTTTTAATGCCCTTGTAATAATGCCCCATACTGGCTCAATTAGGCAAAAAAGTGCCCCTCTGTGCGTCTGCTCATTACTGGTGGCCCTTTACTGACCTCTAAACTGTATAGATGCCTCTACTCAGTTCTGTTGCACCTTAGTGCAATCTAGGCCAGGATTGGCAATCGGCCTTTATATAGAAATAATGCCCCCTCTGCTTCCCATAATAATAATAATAATAATAATATTAATAATGTCTTTCTGTGCCTTCATATAGTAATAATTACCCCGTGTCTCCATATATTAGCAATAACCTCTGTGTCTTTATATAGTAATACATAGTTGCCAACAGTCATGATTTTGCTGGAACTGCCCCGGTTAAAACGAACAAAGCACATGACTTTATTGTATGTTTATATGACAGGTTAGCATCTGAGCTTGTAAAGAGAGTATTACTAGATAAATTATCAGTTATTCACCATGTTAATTGCTAATGTAATTAAAATATTTAATTCATAGTAGCTACTTAGCTATATTTAATTATAATGGAATTAAAATGCAGTCATTACTTCTATAAAAGTACAAATTGCTCACTGCTATACTTTATAATACTTGTGTACAGGAGAACTATGAAGCTGAGCCATGACATACTTATAGGGAAACTATCAGCAGATTAATCCATACAAACCTGCTGAAAAGCAGACGTTTGACTCCAACTTCCGGCTTTGGTGTTCTTGCAATGTCTGGGAATGTATGTGCCACTGCTAAGTGTCGGGTATTGTCATTCAGCACAGAGGTATTCAATATACAAAAATACTGCAGAGACACCATCATATGTTTCTTAAGAAATAAAGTTGTAGGCCCCATATAGATACAATTTTGTAAAGATCTTGGCTCCATGTATACAGTCAAAAAGTTGTGGGATCAAAGGCAGTGGGTATTTGTTTTTGACCATAATCTTGTTTAGACCCTGATAATCTATGCAGGGGCACATAGACCCATCCTTCTTGACAAAGAAGAACCCTGTCCCAGCTAGAGAGAGGAGAACTTTCTGATGAACCCTCTCTCTAAATTCTCCTTTATATATTTGTAGAAGGAACGACCAAGCCAAGGGGGGTCTCTAGTCAAGGAAACCACCTTTCAATGAGTCACAGTCAAGTATGACATTTATTGGGATATACCCAAGTAAGGCATCCATCCACAGATAGGTGTTTTGGAGTATTTGCCGCAGGCACATCAGTGGGGAGCAGGATTCTGGCTAGCGGAAGCAAAGCCTAGTAAGTGCATTCAAAGGAAAGACAGTTGACTTCAGGGAGATCAATTTAATCACAGCAGAGACACCATCATGTGTTTCTCAATGTCAATGAATCTAGGAACATTGCCCCCCTGCAAAGACACCATCATGTGTTTCTCAACGTTAGTGAACTAGCCAGACCTTCCTTCAATGGAGACCCCCCTTTGGCTTGGTTATTTGATGGTGAGGGTGTCTCCACAGTATTTATGCATATTTGACTGCTACAGGGACAATGCTCTTAGGGCCCTATTACATGGAGCGATAATCAGCCCAATTGGCCCGATTCGGATGATTATGGCTCAGTGTAATAAAGACAATGATCAGACAATGAAACGATAATCGGCTGATCGTTTCTTTAGGCCCGGACCTAAAAGCATTGTCCGCCAAACGTGCATCGCTATGTGTAATTGTGATGTGTGGCTGACGATTGCCCAGTTAATTTATTACCTGTTCATGCTCCTGGGTGTCTCCTGCACTTTGTATGCATCCCGGCACCACGCACTGCAGCTTCAGAGCAGCCTGTGTGTGCAGTGCCAGGACACATACAGTACAAAGCTCAAGAGAACACCAGGAATCTGGACAGGTAAAGTATTAACTATTAACATATTAACGGACATCGCTAAACGATTATTGGGCCGTGTAATATTCCCAGTAAACAAGCACAGATCTAGCAGATCGGTGTTGGTTTACAATATTGATTGGGCCTTCCTCAGCTCATGTAATAGGACCCTTAGGTTCACTGATGTTAAGAGACACTTGTTGGTGTCTCCGCTGTGTTTTGGTTGATCTCCCTGAGGTCAACCGTCATTCCTTTGTTTGCACAGAACAAGCCTCCTTGAGCAAAACCTTCTGGTCTCCTTCTCCCGCTACTGCTTCCAGAGACTTCCTGGCAACATCTTGGGATAGACTTCATTACCAATATGCCTCCTTTTGCTGGTAACACTGTCATCTTGGTAATGGTAGACCGTTTTTTTAAGATGGCGCATTTTGTACCAGGGCTCCCGTCCGCTATCAAGCTTGCCCGTATTTTTGTGAAGCAGATTGTTAGGAATCAGGGACAGAATGAAACAAGGATAGGTGAGCCCTGAAGCTGGCACCCGCCCCGATGTCCCTGCCTACTTGCCTCAGAAGCCATAGGCGGCAACGGACAGACAGCTGGATGGCAAATCCTGATCTCAACTAAGTGCAACACAGAACAAAACAGGACAAACACACACAATAAGGCAAGGTCAAAGGTCCAGGTCAATAACACATGAGCAACGCAGTACAATACAGAATCCAAGGCAAGGCATGAACCTAAGTGCAGGATACTTAAAGGACCAGAAGTCCCAGCCCAGATCAAACCCAGCAGCTGACTGGCAGTACCAGCCGTCAGTCAGCCGAATTAAAATCACTTACACCTAATGCCAATTGGCCGGCGTTGGTGAGGCCCCGGCCGTGGCAACATCATAGAGAAGCACCGATGCGCCCCCACCAACCCGGCTGGCTTCTAAGGAAGTGCGGGGAGCCGAGTGTGTGGCCCGCCTCTGACACACATCTTCCAATTGCATGGTCTGCAGTTCCACATCGTGTCCAACTGTGGTGTCCAGTTTACGTGAAGACTCTGGAGAGCATTTTGTCGATTCTTGGAGGTAAAACTGGATTATTCCTTTCGGTGTCATATGATAGCCAATGTCAGGTAGAACAAGTAAACTAGTAGTTGGAAGGCTTCCTTTAACACATTACTTCTGCCCAACAGGACAATTGGCCTTAATTGCTTTCATCCATGGAGTTTTGCTATAACCTATAACAATCATTTCAGTGAGTCATCTAGAGTCATCTTAGTTGTCTAAGGTTAACATCCCCAGGTTCCACTACATGTGCCAGCTCCATCTAAATGCCAGCTGCCAATCCAATGGCCCTGGCTTTTCTGCACATCTGTAAAGGCGTCCAGCCTCTTACTTGGTCCTGCAAAGGTGTTCCTGTGCTATTATTCTGCAAAACATACCTGTGATTCCAAACTTGTATATACCCTGCTTGGTGTTCCTGTACCCTCTCTCATGGTTTCTGTGTTCCCATTCTTGTTGGGGTGACCCTGTGTACTTGTGGCCCTGTGTTCCAGCTCCTGCTAACTGGTTCTGTATTCCCAGCTGGTTCCCACATTCCTGTGTGTTCCCATCCTGTGTGTGAACCTGACCCATCTTTGTACCAACTACCTGTTTCTGCACCAAGTTACCTGCATTGTGTGACCTGCACCATGTGTCTTTGTCAAAAGCATCTGTCACTTGCATATAGTGTGTCCTGTGTCTATGTATCAGCAGCCTTTCAAAAAACTTTATTAATGAACAACAAACAGATACATGAACAGACACTTTACTGTTTGTGTATTGAATCATGTGGACAAACACATGGGTTTGTGCAGGAGCTTGAACTTTACAGTTCGAGTTCGCTCATCCCTAGTCTTAACCCCACTCCTAATAGATTGTAAACTTTTATTAGCAGGGCCCACATTCCAGAATGCTGCAGAATTTGTTGGTGCCACATAAATAAAATAAATTTTTACCTAGTCATAAAGTTAGGAGCTCAGGGTATCTGTGTGGCAGCATTGTTTCCCTGAGCAGAGGGAGGTTTTAAGCAGCACTACTTAAAGTGATACTGTCCCCCCCTTTGGTCGAGGGGACGTTTGCAGCAGTTTGGCACTTTGGCTGCTGCACGTTGCAAAATTACTTTTAAATGTGATGTCCTATAAAGCTTTTAATTAGAGTAGCATGCTTCATTTAGCTTTGAACAATGTGTAACAATTGGCCTTTGAGTCCCAATGTCTGCCCGCTTATTGCAGAAAGTGGAGACAGCCCGGGAAACAACTGGAAAACATAGATACAGACGTAAAAAATATGGATACAGCCTATGGCTATGTTCACACTACGTAAAAGTACGGCCGTTGTTGCCATCGGCGAGCGGCTCCAGCTGTTGCTTCATTGTGTGCTGTAAGAGGTTCTGATGCGGACATGCGCTGATGCGGGCAAAAAGATAATCCGATGATCCGGGCAGAGACCGGCCGTTCCATGCTGCGGGAAGACAGTAGGATTTGCTCATCTCTACTTTTAATCATTGGTAGGGACTTCTGGACTGTTGAGTCCCCTCTCCCCACCTCGGTCCTGCGCGTGCTTCACTAGGATCGCCCCCTGTGCTAGACTGAGGCTGGGAGACGGGACTCGAAGGCTGAGAAGCCCCACCTTGGTGACACTATCCAGTAACGTTTAAAAGTTTAAAAGTTTTTAACCCAAAAACTGTACAGGACATCACTTATAAGTAGTTCCTGCATCACAACGAGCTGGCTTGTCAGGTTTTCACTGCCTCTGCGGCTGTCTCTGGTGGAGATCAGGCAGTGGAAGGCAGCTGATGCACATTGCCTCTACCCCCCACCACTACGCAGAGAGAAGCTGCACTTCTCTATGGAGAGAGATCGGCTGCGTCACTCCTTGGAGCTCACAGATTTGAGGTAGCTATAAACAGATGGCTCTGCGCTTTCTTCTGTCTGTAAACTAGATTCCTTATCTTTCTGCTCTTTCAACTCTGCTGGATGATCTTCCTTTAGGCAAAGTTTCAACCGGTTACAGTGTACGGTTTGAGGGTCTCTTCCTTCCTTCTCAATCTTTTCGATCTATCCATGTGGATATGGTACAGCCACAATTGTGTAGGGTTCAGCTTCCCACTTTGGGTCAAGTTTACTGGTTCGATTATGACTCTTTAGCCAAACTCTTCCATTTGCAATGGTTCCAATCGAGAATGTAGATTTAAATCTGCTTCTTGCTTGCGTCTGCCTACTTCCATCTTAGTGGCAACAATCTCTTCAGCTTCTTCCAGACGTCTTTGGTGATCTTTCTCTCAGGTGATTTCTGGTAAAGGGTTCACTGAATCTGGTACTTGTACTCAAAGGGCTAAGTCTGATGGTAGCTGTCGGTAACGACAGTGTTGTTGTAGGTGTATACCAACTCAGGTAGTGATATTGGCCAATCAGTCCTTTGAGAGTTTGAGGCTTTTCTCAGCTTTTTAGCAGTTGTTTGAGCAGTCAAATCTTTCACTGGTACTGCTACAGCGAACTTTGTGAAGTGGTCGACTATGGTCAAGGCATAGGTGTACCTAGACCTACTTGACTCCAACTTTACATGGTCCATGGCTACAATTTGAAAAGGACGTTGAGTCTTGATAGGATGCAAAGGAGCTCTTTGGTCATGTCTTTCTCCTTTGGTCTTTGTGCAGGAAGAACATTCTCTACACCACTTCTCAATGTCCTGGCGCATGCTAATCCAGTAGAACCTCCTCCGAATGGTGGCTTTGGTTTTCTGTACGCCAAAGTGTCATTGTTTTGTCATTTGATTTGTCATGGTACGCCTCAAGCACAATGTGAGCGTCCCTATGTGGGATCAGCAACTGATGAAGTCGCTAACCTGATGTTGGGTCAAGAGTAGTCCTCTGTAGTACACCTTGGTAGATAAACAGATGTTTCCTCTGTCTCTAGAGATGTAGCAGCTCAGGATCAGGATAGTCTTGACGTAGCTTGCGTGGAATCCTACCACTCTCCCAACACTCTACTCTCTCCTTGGAGAGTCTTCCAGGACACATTTTCAAGGTGCTGGTTGGATTGCATTGGCCTGGCATCCCAATTTTGAAACTGCAGTTGTTTTCTGGTGAGCTGATGTTCTTGATGGCGCTCTGAATTCCCTTCTGTGTAGGTGGTGGAGCTGTGGACAGAGATGCATGCAACAACTCCCCCCAAAATTTCTCAATACATTCATCCGTAAAACAGGTGGTTGGGTGCTGCTCAGCAAGCATTCTCAGTTGGCCTTGGATGTGTTCAGAGTAGGTTTCCTCTATGAAGCACTCTAACAAAGTTCTGTTTGCATGAGCCTCTCCAGAGGGTTCCTCTTGAAAAATGGGTCCCATAGCTTCTTGGAGAGAGTAAGCATAATCTCTGAGTGATTCTCCAGTTTTCTGTCATCTCTCAAAGAACCTCATCTGTAACTCTGACAATGAGCGTGCTTCAAACTCAGACTGTAGTTTAGCAAATATGTCCTTTACTGTCTTCCTCTCAGTGGGAGACCAAGACATGAAGACTGGTCCCTCTAATTGTCCCATCAACATTTCTACTTGCTGCTCTTGGGATAAAGAAAACATCCTGAATGTGGCCATCATTTGTTCTCTGAAGCCTCTAAGAGTATTAGCATCTCCACGGTAATGGGGCTGCCAGGGAGCCCCCATGTATTAGGCTAGAGCAGTGGTGGGGAACCTCCGGCCCCCGGGCTGCATCTGGCCCCTGAGACCTCCCAATGTGGCCCGCGGCTCCCCTGTCATGTGCGTGCCACTCTGGTGGGGCAGGAGCCGGCATTCACAGCATCTTCTTGTGTCTGTGACACAGGAGGGTGCTGTGAGCGCCATCCCCTTCCCCACCAGAACGGTGCACGTCTTCCTTGTCCTGCAGGCCACGTGCGATGATGTAATTTCATCGTGCGCTGCCTGCGAGAGAAGACCGGCACAGGCTAGAGGGGAGAGAATAGGACCTGGGCAGCGTGGGAGCGGAGGAAAGGTGAGTGGGATTTTATTTTTTTATTTGGAACAGGCACTGGGGGTTAACTGGGCTACCAGGGACATGACTGGGAGGGGGGTGTTAACTAGGCTACCAGGGACATGACTGGGGGGGTTGTTAACTAGGCTACCAGGGACATCACTGGGGGGGTTAACTAGGCTACCAGGGACATCACTGGGGGGTTAACTAGGCAACCAGGGACATGACTGGGAGGGGGGTTAACTAGGCTACCAGGGACATGACTGGGGGGGGGGGGGTTAACTAGGCTACAAGGGACATCACTGGGGGGGTTAACTAGGCTACCAGGGACATGACTGAGGGGGGGTTAACTAGGCTACCAGGGACATGACTGAGGGGGATAACTAGACTACAAGAGGCATGACTTGGGGGTTAACTAGACTACAAGGGGCATTACTTGGAGTTAACTACAATAGCAGGGACACTAGGGGAACTAGACATTGCAACATTTTTTCCTGCTTCTGCAGATATATCGTACTGTCTCTTTAAGATGAGCACACACAGCGGGATCACTGCCGCCAACCGGATAGTCTCTAATGCACAGTCGCTCACACAGCACAGCGATCTTTGACACAGCTGACAGGAACAGTTAGTAGACTCACTTGTTGTGATGATTAAGCAGCAGCAGAAGCCTAAAATGATGGTAGTCTCTGTTACTGAGCATCTGGGTGGGAATTGTCACTTCCGGGTTCAATATGTAGCGCAGCAAACAATCACAGTGCTTTAACTCCTTCAGGGCTGGAACAAAGTCTCACACAATTTGCAGGCATTCAGGCAGATAGTATACACAGTCTATGGAGATGCAGGGTTCCCCCTCTTTTGAGGTTAGCACCCACTTGAGGGCAGTTTTCACACAGGTGAGGTGTCGGTACTTCGTGACAGGCACACAGCCTATCCTGTTCGTCGTGACGCCACTTAAAACATGTGTAATGGCCCAGAACGGTATTTATTGTCAGGCGTCTGAAGATGTATTGTTGCTATTGGCAACCTTAGACAGTCTATATTAGGGCCTATGTATTTGCTGCTCTTCCTTAGCTCTCTTGTAGTGGTATTGTTTTCTGCTATGTATTTATTCAATATGTTGTTATATATTAATCTCTAATAATACAAGTGTTGAGCTTGATCAGTGCTCCTCCCCTGCAACCTATCACACTCTGGTGATTGGCCAGGGGTAAGCTAGCTCCGCCCACCTCCTACCCAGAAGGGCTGTGCGGTCTCCTCAGTGACAGTTGGTAGTGTGGCATTGACAGAGTCACATCTAACCTCCCTACGTCACCTTAGTAATCCTGCCAGACTCCATCTTCAACCCCCCTAACCTGTTTCCAGTCAGCCATAAGGACTAATACGTGTCTTCAAAGTCTCAGCAGGACATCCTCTGTATTTATTAGTGCCTGCTGTCGGATTGGTGAAGTGATAGAGGGTCTCCCATTCACCGTCCACATCTTCCTGGCTTCCAAGTCAGTGTGTCCATGCATCTTCCTCCTACATGATATCGACCGTTGACAGTGTCAAGTCTCTTCAGTAACTTCAAGTACTTATTCACACGTACTTTATAAAGGCGGAAAGCTATAAAGTCTCTGGAACAGGTTTGTCTCTTTGAAATCCTATTTATTCACCAAGTCTAAGCTATAGTAACCAAGGTAACCCTCCCCCTGAAGCAAAGGACTCTGATTAAGCCAACAGTTTGCCATCAGATGCCCCTGTATTGGATTGTATATAGTTATCCTTCAAGTAAAGTATTGATATACTTTCACTGTTATTGTGTGAAGACTTTTATTAAAAATTATATGTCCCTGCGTGTATGCTGAAGAAGACAAGGGCCCCAGCACCCTCGGACCCCACCGTGACAGGAAGGTTTCAGAAGGTGAGCCCTAAGGTTGCACTACACCACCTAGCAACACAATACCCTCAGCATATTACAATAATACCACCAAAGGGACATTGTAATTTTTCTTGGCGTCACAAATAGGGACATGATAATTGCAGCGAGTTGGGGCTGGGGAAGAGCGTGAGGGGAATGAGGAGAGGAGGATGGTGGTAGTAGTTAGAGATGAGCGAACCTGGAGCATGCTCGAGTCAATCCGAACCCGAACTTTCGGCATTTGATTAGCGTGGCTGCTGAAGTTGGATAAATTCCTAAGGCTATGTGGAAAACATGGATATAGTCATTGGCTGTATCCATGTTTTCCAGACAACCTTAGAGCTTTATCCAAGTTCAGCAGCCCCCGCTTATCAAATACCGAACGTTCGGGTTCGAATCGACTTGAACCCGAACCCGGTTAGTAATAGTAGTTTTTGGCTTGTAGGTGGTTATGACTCTCCTGAGTGTAGCACTGAGCTCCTGAGTGATGGGATGCACTGAGGGGTGCTGTACCTACAGGATGGTTGGGTCTTGTGGTCAGCCTTACTGATTGACTTGTCACGGTCTCAGGTAGACATGAGGGCTTCCACAGGTACAGGTAACTCTCTGGCGCTTCCCTGTATTCTCCCTCTTTTCTGTGGGCTATTGCAGAGGTTTTTGTAGGGGGGCTGCACCTGTGTGTAAGGTGGTCAGTGGTGTAGACCTGTAGTTCCCCCGGGGCCAACCCCAATACTGCTGTCCGGTAATATGGCCCTTGATGGTGGTGTGGTGCAGGGGGACCAGACAACAGGTAGACAAAGATGGAGGCGGTATAACAACTAGATTTGCATTTCAAGGGAAATACATAGTGCTTGAAAAGAGCGCCCCTTTAACAGTGACTTCCTTTTAAGAAAAACTTTACCCTGGCCCCGTCCCTTTAAGAGCGACTTGGTTCCCATCCCTTTCAGAGCGATTTGGGTCACGTCCCTTTAAGAGCGACATGGGCTCCGTCCCTTTAAAAGCGAAATGGATTCCATCCCTTTAAGAGCAACTTGGGTCCCTTTAAGAGCGACTTTGGTCCTTTTAAGAGCAACTTGAGTCCCTTAAAGAGCGACTTGGGTCCTGTCCCTTTAACAGCAACTTGGGTCCCATCCCTTTAAGAGCGACTTGGATCCCGTCCCTTTAAGAGCGACATGGGTCCCGTCCTTTTAGGAGCGACTTGGGTCCCTCTAAGAGTGACTTGGGTCTCTTTAACAGCGACATGGGTCCCTTTAAGTGTGACCACGGCCCCTTTAAGAGTGACTTGGGTCCCTTTAAGAGCGACTTGGGTCCCTTTAAGAGCAACTTGGGTCCCTTTGAGAGCGACTTAGGTCCCCTTTAAGAGCGACTTGGGTCCGATCCCTTTAAGAGTGACATGGGTCCCGTCCCTTTAAGAGTGACTTGGGTCCCATTAAGAGTGACTTGAGTCCCTTTAACCTCCTAAGGACGGAGCCCAAAATGGCCTTAAGGACCGGACCAAATTTCAGGAATATGACATGTGTCACTTTATCCATTAATAAATTTGGGATGCTTTTACCTATCCTGCTGCGTGTATGTAAGTTAACCCCCCCGCTGGCTGGCACATACATCACCTCCTCCCTGCTCTGGCTTGCTTGGGGTCTCCCGGCGTCTGCTCATCCTGCGCAGCCAATCAGTGTGCTGCCCCGCTGCAGCCACTGATTGGCTGAGCGGGACATCGTGCCGAGAACCCCCGAAGCAAGTCGGAGCAGGGAGGAGGTGATGTATGCTCCGGTCAGTGGAGGGGTTAACTTACACGCAGCGGGATGTCATTCCGGCTGCAAGTATGTATTCTCATAGGGATGCACTGACACTGGATCCGCAGCAGATTTCGCTGCAAATCCACAGCGTGAAATCCACTGCGGATCCGGTGTGTGAAGGCATCCTTAGAGGGGATGTGTAAGTGTAAGGGTGGGTTCACACTACGGAATTCTCGCGGACAATGTCCGCAGAAATCCGTTGTGTGTCTGCGCGCGCCGGCCCGAGCCTTTCCGCCGGCTCCATAGACACCATTCTATGGGCTGGCGTATTCCGCTATCTGCAGAAAGAACTGATATGTTGCTCAAAAACGACAAATCCGATCCGAAAAATAGATAGCACATCTCTCACCGCCGAGGGCTTCAAAACGCAGTTTGATTGGAGTCTGTGCGCAAAGCGGTTTGGGATTTATTAATCGCAGAAAAATGGCTGGAAGAAATGGAAGAAGAATACAGATTACAATATAGTGCTTTTTCAAGCACTATAATAACTCCTTTACTGAAGAACTTGCAGGTGTTGTTACAGTCCGTTGGCATACAGTTGTTAACACTGGTGGCTTTGGGTTACTGTGCTTGTGCACCTCTTCCCCCATGGCGCTTGAGTCTGTTTCCCTCCCTGTCAGCTAGGGAGCTTTCTGCTTTAAAGCGGCTCTGTACCCACAATCTAACCCCCCCAAACCACTTGTACCTTCGGATAGCTGCTTTTAATCCAAGATCTGTCCTGCGGTCCGTTCGGCAGGTGATGCAGTGATTGTCCTAAAAAAATACTTTTGTTTTCAATCCACTCCTGGTTTTGGTTGCAATGAGGACCTGACATGAGGACCATGAAATATACTGCCTGAAATATACAGTGTGTGAACCCAGCCTTAAACTTGAAGCCCGTGCCAAACGGGATTATCTGTGCCCTAACTTTGCACTACCCCTCCATCCCTCCTCCCCACCCTCTTTATCATTAGGAATGCCACTGAAACATTTTCTCCATGCTGAACATTGCACAGGTCCTTAACCCCCTTAGTGACCGCCGATACGGCTTTTTACGGAGGTCACTAAGGGGCCTTATTCTGCTGCTATCAGCTTTTTACGGCGATGGCAGAGAATAAGATTGCGGGGCCAGGAAGGCCCCCACTCCATTCCCCCAGCTACCGGAGGTAGCTGAGGGGTTGGGACAGTGTGTGGGGTCCGTCCCGGCCGCCCCCATACTGGCGATTGCCGCTATTAACGTTATAGCGGCGGCCGCCAGTAACAGGCATTGAATCCACGGCGGGGGGAGATGAAATAAGTGTGTCCCAGACCTCAGATCAGCCCCCCCTAGTGCCCCGGTAACTAACCCCCCTCCCCCGGTAACTAACCCCCCTTCCCCGGCCGCCATCGCTGTGAACAGACTTATGTCTGTTCACAGCGATGGAAAACTGAAAATGAATGAAAGCCCAATGCTCTCCGCCACCGGAGGTAGCGGAGAGCATGGGGCAGTGATCGGGGACCCCCTGGGGGTCCCGGTACAGGCGATCAGCGGTATATACTATATACCGCTGATCGCTTGTACCATGTGCTGCCCAGCACTTTTTATCCCCTGTCACCATAAATGATTGGTGACAGGGGATAAAAAGTGTCAGTGTGCCCCCCCCCCAAGTCGCCCCCCATTCCCCCAGTCACCCCCCGTCCCCCAGTCACCCCCCTGCCCCATATACTTACCTGATCCAGGGAGGTCCTTCCTCCTCGGCGTCCAGGCTGGTTCTCAACTGCGCATGCGCTCCAGAACCAATTTTAAGTGACAGAGACCAATTTGGTCTCTGTCACTGAACTATGATTACTGTGATAGAAAATATCACAGTAATCATAGAAATACAGTGAAAATGAATGTGTGAAAGTGCAAAAAGTGAAAAACATCCAAAAAAATAAAACACACACTTTTTATTATAGTAATAATTGCAGTTTACTCCCAAATTACCCGTAACCACCGCACGTTGCCCATAACCACTGCACGTTGCCCATTATAACCGCATGTTGCCCGTAACCACCGCACATTGCCCGTAACCACCGAACATTGCCTCTAACCACCGCACGTTGAACGTAACCACGACAAATTGCCAGTGACCCCCTCCAGATTGTCTAATCACCCCAGACGACCTATAAGCACTTCAGTTTATCAGTAACAATCCCAGATTGTCTGTAACCCTTCCAGGTTGCACATAACCCCCCCCCCAGGTTGCCCATAATCACGCCAGATTACATGTAACCCCCTAGATTGCACTTAACCATCGCACATTGCTTCTGACCACCGCACGTTGCCTCTGACCACCGCACGTTGCCTCTGACCACCCCAAATTGCCAATGACCCCCTCCAGATTGCGTTAACCACACCAGATTACATGTACCCATCCCAGATTACCTATAAACACTTCAGTTTATCCATAACCACTCCACGTTGCCCGTAACCACCCCAGGTTGCCGTAACCACAGCAGGTTGCCCGTGACTACCCCATGTTGTCCGTATCCACCCCAAATTACCTGTAACCACCTCAGGTTGCCTGTAACCACCCCAGGTTGCCCGTATCCACCTCCAGATTACCTGTAATCACATCAGGTTGCCCGTAACCACCCCAGGTTGCCAGTATCTACCTCCAGATTACCTGTAATCTAATTTTTTTTATTTTATTTTAGTAAATGCGCTAGTCTAATAACTATTACTAGCTGCAGTTTTGCTCCAGTAAATTGGCACTCCTTCCCTTCTGAGCCCCGCTGTGTGCCCATACAGTGGTTTATGCCCACATATGGGGTACCGTTTTACTCAGGAGAACCTGCGTTACAGATTTTGGGGTCAAAATGGTCACCACACCCCAAGATGAATTCTCTGAGGGGTGTACTTTCCAAAATGGGGTTACTTATGGGGGCATTTCACTCCGCTGGCACAACAGGGGCTCTGCAAATTCGAGTTTTACATTTTTACTGTCTAATTTTGAATACTTTCCTGTAATACCTGTGGGGTCAAAATGGTCACCACACACCAAGATGAATTCTTTGAGGGGTGTACTTTCCTAAATGGGGTGACTTATGGTGGTTTTCTCTCCCCTGCACTGCAAACGCACCTGGTGCTCAGAAACTTCTTCAGCAAAATCTGCAGTGGAAAAGCTAACTGCCACTCCTTCCCTTCTGAGCCCCGCTGTGTGCCCATACAGTGGTTTAAGCCCACATATGGGGTACCGTTGTACTCAATAGAACCTGCGTTATAAATTTTGGGGTGCTTTTTCTCTCATGTTCCTTTTGAAAAGGAGAAACTTTAATCTAAATGTATATATTATTGGAAACTTTAAATTTTACATTTTTTTCCAGCCTAATAGTGAATACTTTCCTCCAGCCCCTGTAGGGTCAAAATGCTCATTATACCCCTAGATTAATTCTTTAAGGTGTGTAGTTTCCAAAATGGGGTCACTTATGGGGGATTTCCATACATAAAGTGGGGGAGGGGGAAGGAGCGAGATTAGCTGGCAGCTGAGAGCCGAAAACAAAGGATTGCTCAGCAGGGGAGCTATTCAGAGCCCTAATTAGAGGTCAGTGGTGAGTGTCATCATGGTGCATTTACACAGACAGATTTATCTGACAGATCTTTGAAGCCAAAACCAGGAACAGACTATAAACAGGGATCAGGTCATAAAGGAAAGACTGGGATCTATCCTCTTTCCAAATCCATTCCTGACTTTGGCTTCCAAAATCTGTCAGATAAATCTTTCTGTGTAAATGGACCCTAATGCTACGTTTACACGGAGCGATAATTCGCCCAATCGATCGTTTAACGATTTTGAAGCAACAATTTGGTTTTTATAACGATCAGCATTTAGACGAATAAATCGTTAGAAAAGTCGAAAGAAAATTCGTGAGAAAAATCGTTAATGCGATCGTTTTTAAGATCGCTTAAGCCCATCTTTTACATAGGGTAAATCTTTAAAAGACTGTTTACACAAAACAATCTGCGAATTTTTAGCGAACGATGAATGACGATTTGAGAACATGTTGAAAGATCAAAATGAACGATTTTTCG
The DNA here is from genome assembly GCF_027789765.1 of Dendropsophus ebraccatus. NCBI lineage: Eukaryota > Metazoa > Chordata > Amphibia > Anura > Hylidae > Dendropsophus > Dendropsophus ebraccatus. The sequence continues at coordinate 97,425,523 of NC_091456.1, forward strand.
CTCATCGCTTGATTGTTTGCTGTGTTTACACGGAACAATTATCGCTCAAATGCGATCATTATTGCGAAAATTCGAACGATAATCGTTCCGTGTAAACACAGCATTAGAGAGAGCCCAGATGTGAATGTAAATTGACTCTTTGTTGTCCTGTTTTGCTGCTTTTACTTTCTCTCTATAGGAAAACCATGAAGACAGGGGGGAGAGCTTCAAACTGCTTTTTCATTATAAAAATTCATTTTTCAGCTAATAAATCCAATTACAAAGTTTCCTTAAATTGCCTGGACTATTGATTTCTGCAATAAAAATTTTAACGACAGTGACACTAACGATCCAGCCCAAGTGCCGGGCTGCCAAAAGTGGGGAAAGAGACAATCTGCCTGGAGCATTCCTAATGATGAAGCGGGTGGGGAGGAGGGACAGAGAGGTTGTGCAAAGTTAGGGCACAGATATTCCCGTTTGCCACGGGCTTCAAGTTTAAAAGTATTTTTTTTAGGACAATAACTGCATCACCTGCCAAAGGGACCGCAGGACAGATCTTGGTTTAAAAGCAGCTATCCGAAGGTACAAGTGGTTTGGGGGGAGGGGGGGGGGCCAGGTTGTGGATACAGAGTTGCTTTACGGTCACTGTGCCGGGCCTTAGGCCACAACTTGCGGGTCCTAGAGGTATCCAGGGGTCCTAATAAATCTCTCCCCCCCCCCCCAAATTCAGAAAGAGTGGTACAGAGGCTTCAGTTATCTCTGCTACCCAGAACTCTTTCTCTCTCACTCTCCTTTTGTTCGGTCTCTCCTCCTTTATCTCATTACCCTTCTTTAGTAACAGGCAGGCTTGCCTGGCCTGCTTACAGAACAGCCACTAGCTGCACTATACAGGGGCTACACTACACACTGAGCACTGAGCTCAACACTGACTGAACACTACTTCCTGTCACAGCTAGGTTTTGTGAGGAGCCTGCTCCTCCCACTTTCTAGCAAGTTCTAGGGGCTTCCTACACTAGCTACAGAGCAGTTCCCACTAAGGACAGATGTCACTGTTTTGTGTGGTGTGCTGTGTGAAGCATGTAACCCATTCTCTGCCTGCCAGTTACACTGGTACAGAAAAATACATATAACAGTTTACATAGGAACATGTTACCTCATATAATATACAATAAACTGCTTGTGGACAGTAGTGATGAGCCGACCGTCGGACTTTTGGTCCGACGGCATCTGCGCTCTATTATCATGCCTGTGATCCCAGCCACATAGTTGTGATCCCGCGAATATGCGGACAGGATATTCCAGGGTATTCCAGATCGATTCCCTGGAATATCCTGGCCGCATATTCCCGTGAGCGCAACTATGAGGCGAGGATCACAGGCATGCCGATAGAGCAAACTGCTTTCGGACCAAAAGTCCGAAAGATTCGCTCATCTCTAGTGGACAGGTGCCATCCTCAACTCAGCTGCAGGAATTGCGCTCTGGTATACTACATTATTAACTGCAATCATTGGATTGCATGTACTGTTCAATGCTATGCCATTGCATAGCACTGATGCCTGACGCAGGCTCTATGAGAAGATTGCTGATCGGAGGGAAGTATTTTTCCTGTGGCAGTGAGAGAAAACGATCAGGACCCCCGCAGTGGGCTGATCGATAAGTGACTGGAGCTGCTCCTGTAACTTACACTTAAAGTCATACTGTTACCCCCATGCTATATGAGGACCTCTCTACACAGCTGTAAAGCCTAAATTCTGCAGGTTTCCTACCTTACTTTGTTATAGATTTCATGGTGCTTGGTTCAATTAACCTAATTTATGCCACCTGGACGGGGCTTCATGTCCCTAGCATCACTTAGCCCCACCTACATTGACACAGTAGGCCACACCCCTCCATGATGTCAGCACCATCTTGGCCCTGCCCCTCGGCAGCCATTGGAATGGGCCGACATAGGTGGGTGGGCCTAGACCTCTAGGCTGGCCCTTTCCAATGGCTGCTGAGGGGCGGGGCCTAGAGGGCAATGATGTCACAGAGGGGGTGTGGCCTACAACACCGATGTGGGCAAGGCTAAATGGTACATCAAGCCCCACCCAGGTGGCACAAACCCCCACTGATAAAAATAATTTTTTATAGGACCAAGCACCAAGAAATCTTTTTTAACCCTTTAAGGACTAAGCCAATTTTCATTTTTGCCCTTTTGTTTTTTTCCTTCTCGTGTTTAAAAGGCCATAGGTGCATATTTTCACCTATAGACCTGTATGATCTCTTATTTTTTGCGACACCAAATATACTTTGCAATTACAGACTTAATTTTTCCATAAAATATGCTGTGAAACCAGAAAAAATTATTTGTACAGTGAAATTTTTTAAAAAATTTGACAAAGCGGCGTCCCCCGCGAAACTGCGGTCATTCGATTTCCTGTTCTCCCCCGCTCCCCATATGCCTGAATAAAGTCTGACGTTGATTCACTACAGCCCGGTGAGTGCCATCCTATTCTTTTCTTATGCTTAAAAGGGGTTTTATGTTTAAGCCGTTTGCCCAATGGTAAAACTGACATGTTGTCTATGTTCCTCAAGTTAATACAATTACAACGATAGGTAACTTGTATAACTTTTATTTTCTTTGACGGCTTTTAAAAAATTAAAACCTTTAAAAAAACGAAATGTTTAAAATTGCTCTATTACCATCCTTATAACGCTTTAATCCTTTGGTTTATGGGGCTGGGTAAGGTGTCATTTTTTTTGCGCCATGATCTGTTCTTTCTTTTGGTACCTTTTTTGCATATAAGGCAATTACACACACGGCAATACCAAATTCGTTCAATTTTTTTTTTTTTTTTTTTATTTATAAAATGGGAAAAGGGGGGGTGATTTAAACTTAGGGGGAGGGGATTTTTTATGAATGAATAATTAACCCCTTAAGGACCGGGCCTGAAATGGCCTTAAGGACCGGAGTAAATTTTATGAATATGACCAGTGTCACTTTATTCATTAATAACTTCGGGATGCTTTTACCTATCCGGCTGATTCTGAGATTGTTTTCTCGTGACATATTGTACTTCACATTTCTAGTAAATTGGAGTCGATACTTATAACAAATCTTTATGAAAAAAAACAAAATAGCGTGAAAAATTGTGAAAAAATGCATTTTTCCAACTTTAAAACTTTTCTGCTTATACAGAAAATGGTTATATCACATAAATTATATATTAAATAGCATTAGCAACATGTCTACTTTATGTTGGCGGCATTTATTAAACTATCTTTCAATTTTTTTAAACAATAGAAAGCGTAAAACATTAGCAGCAAATTTCCAAATTTTCGGTAAAATTTCAAAATCAGATATTTTTAGGGACCTGTTCAGGTGGTTAAAGTGTATTTGAGGGGCCTGTATCTTAGAAAGCCCCATAAAGCACCCCATTTCAGAAACTGCACCCCCCAAACTCTGCAAAAGCACATCCAGAAAGTTTTTTAACCCTTTAGGGGAGTCACAGAAATAAAAGCTAAGTGTGTAAGAAATTAGAAAATTTTTATTTTCTGTGCAGAGATTTTATTGTAATCCAATATTTTTCATAATTATGACCCTATTACCAGAGAAATGCACCCCAATAATTATTGCCACGTTTCTGCAGTTTATAGAAATACCCCATATGTGGCCCTATTGCGCTATTTGACACAACCACAAGCCTCAGATACAAAGGAGCGCCTAGTGAATTTCAATGGCTCCATTATATTTGGTCATTTCTGACCGTACCACTTCAGGTTGGCAGAGGCTCTGGGGTGCCAAAACCTAAAAAACACCCCTAAAGGGACACCATTTAGAAAACTACACCCCTCAAGGAATGTAACAAGGGGTGCGGTGAGCATTTGGACCTTACAGGTGCTTCACAGATTTTCTGAACAATGTGGCGTGAAAAAAGACAAAAGTATTTTTTACACTAAAACGTTGTTCTAGCCTTCAATTTTTCATTTTCACAAAGGGATAAAAGGAAAAAAAAGACACAAAAAGTGTAGCCCAGTTTCTCCCGAGTACAGAAATACCCCACATGTGGACATAAAATGCCAAGCGGGCGCAGGACGAGCCTCCAAAGGGAAGGAGCGTTTGGAAGCTGAATTTCACTGGAATGGATTTCAAGGGCCATGTCGCATTTACAGAGCCCTTGTGCTGCCAAAACACTGGAAACCCCCCACAAGTGACCCCATTCTGGAAACTACACCCCTCAAGGAATCTAACAAGGGGGGCAGTGAGCATATGGACCCCACTTGTGACGGGCACAAATGTGGAACAATGTGACGTGAAAGTGAAAAATTTCATTTTTTTACTTTCACGGCACAAATGTGCCCGTCATCAAGGGGTCCATTTGCTCACTACACCCTTGTTAGATTCCTTGAGGGGTGTAGTTTCCATAATGGGGTCACTTGTGGGGGGTTTCCACTGTCTTGGCAGCACAAGGGCTGTAAATGCGACATGGCGTTCATAATCCATTCTAGCCAAATCCAACCTCCAAAATCCAAATGGCGCTCCTTCCCTTCGGAGGCTTGCCCTGCACCCACATGGCGCTTTATGTCCACATGTGGGGTATTTACGGACTCGGGGGAAATTGCTCTACACATTTTGTGTTTTTTTTTCTCTTTTAACCCCTTGTGAAAATGATAAATTCAAGGCTAGACCAACATTATAGTGTAAAAAATGTAAATTTCATTTTCACGCCACATTGTTCCACATTTGTGCCCGTCACCAGTGGGGTCCATATGCTCACTACACCCCTTGTTACATTCCTTGAGGGGTGTAGTTTCCATAATGGGGTCACTTGTGGGGGGTTTCAACTGTCTTGGCAACACAATGGCCTTTTAAATGCAACATGGCCCCTCGAAATCCAATCCAGCCAAATCCAGCCTCAAAAAACCAAATGGCGCTCCTTCCCTTTGGAGGCTTACCCTGCACCCGCATGGCGCTTTATGTCCACATGTGGGCTATTTCCGTACTCAGGAGAAATTGCGCTACACATTTAGTGTTTTTTTTTACCTTTTAGCCCCTTGTGAAAATGAAAAAATCATGACAAGATTAATGATTTAGAGTAAAAATTTTAAAAAAAATTACACTAAATGTTGGTCTAGCCTTGATTTTTTTCCATTTCCACAAGGGGTTAAAAAAGAAAATGAACACAAAACGTGTAGGGTAATTTCCCCTGAGTACGAAAATACCCCACATGTGGACATAATGTGCCATATGGGCACAGGGCAAGCCACCAAAGGGACAGAGCGCCATTTAGAGGCTTGAATGGAGGATGGAGGCCACGTCGCAATTACAAAGCTCCTGTGCTGCCAGGACAGTAGAAACCCCCGACAAGTGACCCCATTCTGGAAATTACACCCCATAAGGAATCTAACGAGGGGTGCAGTGAGCATATGGACCCCACTGGTGACGGGCACATGTGTAGAACATGTGCCGTGAAAATAAAAAATACCATTTTTTTCATTTTCACGTCCCAAATGTGGCCGTCACCAGGGGGCCATATACCCGCTGCCCCCCTTGTTAGATTCCTTATGGGGTGTAGTTTCCAGAATGGGGTCACTTGTGGGGGGGTTTCTACTGTCCTGGCCGCACAGAGGCTTTGTAATTGCATCATGGCCTCCTCTAATGGGAATGGCGGCCATACCTACTTAGCTGGGGAAAAGGGACAATTCTAATTTATTTGGGGGTATTGGGCCAATTATTAGTTTATAAGGTTGAAAATGACAGGTGTCCATCAAATTCAACCTGTGTTGATCCAGAGGAAGGCAAAAACCCCTCGTGAGGCAGACGACAGTAGCCTCATCACAGGGGAAAAATTCCTTCCCGACTCCATAATGGCGATCAGAATAACCCTGGATCAGGGTGACCCCTGAAATAGGAATAAGGGACAGAATTTAGATAATGTAGAACCCCAATGACGTGTAGTACACCTTGAAGTGATCCAGTATGCAGAGGCCGAGGGGGATCAGGACAGGTGTCACACTGGAAAATGGTGTCCTTCCTGATCCCCCTGTTACGCCACACTCTGCACTTCTTCTGGGGTCTCCCTTTCTCCAGTGTGGGGGACGTCACCTGGAAAATGTTGTCCTGGTGCCATACGGGGTCCTTCACATCCAGAAGCGCTGGGTCCGCTCCATGGCTGCTAAATATTAGGGCTCTATTACTACTTCTGATATTTTCGGATCGTGCCGCAAGCTACAGTAGCTCAGGCAGCGAGGGAGCGGAAGAGGGGGTGCTGGTATAAAAGTTATCCCCGTACAGGTGGTAACCTTTATCCAGCAGTGGGAAGATCAGTTCCCGGACGATCTTCCCACTTGTTCCGAGGTTGGGGGGGAGTGGGCATCTGGGGGCTGCATTCGGGTGTCCCTTCCTTCATACACTCTAAGGGTACGTGCACACTGCGGAATGGCGAAGGATAACCCTTCGTGCATTCCGCAGTTGGCACCCACCGGCGGAGTGATGCGGGCGTGCGTCTCCGTCCGTGTCATAGACTCCATTCTATGCACGGGCGGATTCCGCTCTCTGTCCAACGTATTCATTCTTTGGACGGACGGTGGAATCCGCCCAAGCATAACATGGAGTCTATGACACGGGTGGAGACGCGCGCCTGCATCAGTCCGCCGGTGGGTGCCAGCTGCGGAATGCACAAAGGTTTATCTTCGCCATTGCGCAGTGTGCACCTACCCTAAATCTGTAAGAGTACCCTGAGGTACGCTCACAGAGTTAGTAGAATTTTACGCCATACCGTGATCTCTTATTGGGACGGTACTGGCGGAAAAGACGTGTCTGGGAGGCAGCATACACTACGCTATCCCCCAGACATGTCATTGGAGGATGAGGATGAATGGAGGAACGAAGGATCCCCCCCATTTATCCTCACTGGCTGTTTCGGTGTCGGAGGCAATAATAACGTATCCCTCTGATGCCGAAAACACCCTGGGGGTCATCTTTATACGGGGACTAGTATATGGGGTATGTAGTGGTGTAGTGTCAAACTTTATTCAATGTAGTGTAGTGTGGTGTAATGTAGTGTTTTTTACGTGTTTTTTTACAGTAAGTATAAAAAAAAAAAAACTACGCCAAAAATGGTGTTGCTGATAAATGCCGCACTTATGTGCGGCACTTATAAGCAGACCGTGGCAGTAGGATAGAGAAAAAAAACACCCTACGCCAAATAGGAGGAGTTGCTGATTAGCAGCGCACTTTCGTGCGATGCTGATCAACACTCAGCGGCGATAGGGTGCGGAAAATAGAAAAAAAAAAAAATAGAAAAAAAACAAAAACAAAAAACAACTTTATTACATACTGAACATCCCTGTAGCTGCTGATAAGTGTATTACACATATCAGCCACTAGAGGGCAGCAGAGCGGAAAATCCCGAAAACCCGACGCTGGAGCCGAAAATAGCCGAACGTGACGTCACGGAAGCCGAAGACCCGAACGAGACCACGAGGACGCCGCGAACCCGGAAGACGCCGATCAGGACCCCGGGAAAGGTGAGTAATGTACGAATACCTGCTCTGGACCCCAGAGCAGGTATTTATAACTTTTGGGGACTTTGATCGCCGTGAACGGCGATCGGGCCGGTGGCACCTGGCCACCATTACTTTTTACAGTAATGGCGGTCGGTGCCGTCCTCGGACAGCACCGACCGCCATTTTTTCCGGGTCATCGGGTCACCGATGACCCGGAAAGGTTCCGATCGCCGCTATTGGCTGATCTGAACTGATAAGCCAATAGCGGCGATCGTCGGCATGAGGAGGGTTAACAACCCCCCATGCCGACAGGGAGAGATGGCCTGCAGTGTATTTCTGCAGGCCATCTCTCCCGATCGCATGCGGCCGGTCCGCGGCGCCCTCTTAAAGGACCCGCGTACCGGTACGTTATGGGTCCTTAAGTGACAGTGATCCATGACGTACCGGTACGACATGGGTCCTTAAGAGGTTAATAAAAAAAAACTTTATTTTTTCCTACATACATCAATTAGAAGTCCCCCTGGGGGACTTCTAATACAACTACACTGATCTATCATATATTTCAGTGTAATATACATAATACAACACTAATCCATTAGATTAGTGCTGTATTAGGCTAGTGTTATTTGCTGTATTTCGCTGTAAAGTAGCTCTATTTTTGCTATAATTTTGCCGAAATAGCGTCAAAAATAGAGCCATTTTACCACAATTTTTCAATTTCTAAAGATTCTTAGAAACAGGAAAGGTGGAATCTGATTGGTTGCTAGGGGGAACTAAGACAATTCTACAATACACCAGTTTGAAAAATCTGCCCCTATGTGTGAACATAGCTTTATTCTTATTTACCATAAACTTTTTTTGCAAACAACTCTTTCTCCTGACCTCAACATACACACGCACACTCAGCTCTTCTGAGAGCAACTGTGCACTAAATTGGGGTGGAAAGGAAGTTACTGACAGATAAAAGGAACAGAAACAGGCATGTTGAAACCCAAATGCTCATCCTTCTTTCACCCTACATTTGCTGTAAGGGAAGAATTGGAGATCCAGCATAACCATTAGATCCTGATAAATAAATAAAAAGCAGGTTCAGCCAACAATAATTTAATATGTATGGGCAGTTTTAGCTGGCACTAGTTGCATACATTCTGAGTGCCAGCATTAGCAAAATTAAATGGCATAAAAGCTTATAAAACTCTTGCTCAGAGCTAATTGGCAAAACACCAGGGGTTAAAACTTCTTCAGTTATATAAGGGAAACAATAGAATAGTGTACTGCAATGAGAGAGTATCATTAATAATACAATTGCGCTATTAATAAAAACACAACTTTACATGAATTTCTGTTGAATAGAAATTACAGTGTAAAGTCCATACAGTAACATGCATATACATGCAGATAGTACAAAACTATGAAATAATAAGAGAAACTCTGATGCTATAGTAGATTGGAAGTACATATGAATTTTCAAGAAGCAAATGGAATCCAACAAGTTGTAACTTGTGACAACTATGAAACACATTTATGTTAACATAAAGGTATTCCCACAGACTAAACAGATGATGGATGCCATTAAGTGACATTCCTTAAACAAATACAGAGGGGTTTATGAAAAAATTCCAGAATCTGCATAGATTTGGTTTGGGCCTATGTAGCCCTATGTCAGAAGAACACCCATCAAAATAAAGCTATGTTCACACCCCCATCAAGAAAAGCATCCGTCATTTTTACGTATTGGGAACATAGCCTCGGGCATTATTAACTCCAGTTTACCTTACAATTCTATACTGTAATACTTTATGCAACAATAAATAATCATACAACAAAGCTGAATTGGAACAACATAGTAATACTTGGAAGATTTCATAAGTTCACACAAGGTGGTTGTGAATGAAGCAATAAAATAAATATATATATATATATATATATATATATAAATGGGTGTTGCACCATAGATTGTGAGATAATCTGAGGAACAAATAGTGATAAAGATCATTAAAAGAAATGTAATAGGTCTAATCGCTGCATAAAAAGAAGCTTACATATTTGGATGTGTCATAGGCATCATAATTAAAGCACCTTTTAATCAAGATAAAGTGCACAGTCAGGTTTTAGCTCATAGTATTTCTTCCAGGCCGAAACCTATAATATTCCATGTGGCACTGCTATCTATAAATTGAATCTAATGACTGAAAACAGACTGTTGCTTACAAAACTAGTGGTGTCATATTATAGTTTCAACTACTGTGACTAGTGTTTTATATTTCATTATGTATGTAAAGTGAATCTTTAAAAGGAAGCGGGCATAAAAGTTAGGGTAATAACTGTATTTAGTTGTGACGCAGGTCAGTATCAAGAACACACCCATAAAGAGGGTGTCTTGGTCCCACAGGATATGGCAAGCTTTGTGAGAAATACAATAGGTCAAGCTATGCTTTCATGCTCATGGTTTGCTGTGTAAATATGTAATGTGATGCAGCCAATTTAATCTTTATATTGTTTGCTTTGCTTTTATTTCTACAGGAAATATGAAAGCATGACCCTGAAAGTGTGAAGCAATGGGCCTTTTTACACAGGGTGGTTATTGGCTGAAGAGCCTTGTTATTGTCCTACACAAAAGACCCAGTGATCATCATGTACAAGCAATTGCCTTTTCTTCAGCAGACTACATCTTGTATGGGGAACTAAAAACACCCTTGTAACACAGGAGATGTGCTGGCGACAATATTGTAGAGATGTATTTTCTGCCAACTTGTTTGCAGTGGTGATACATCTTGCTAGCTCAGTGCCGTGATGAGGTGGCGTCTACAACAGCCTGTGGCTCTCACAGCTGTAGTTGCAGTGCAGAGCCCCTGTAGACTGTATGATTATAGAGGCTAGTCCTGGCAATTACTGTGAAGCATCCTTGGTATCCAGACCCCAGCCCTGGCCTTTTTAGGCCCTATTACACTGAGCCATAATCAGCCCAATTAGTCCGATTCGGCAGACTAAAGGGAACCTTTTAATCCGGCTGCCGACGCCCATAAAGAATGACTCCTCCAGTCATTCTCAAATTCTCTATGGGCGTTGGACTCATCTCTGGTGAGCGCGCACACGGCTTCTGACAGGGATTTCTCGGCGGCGGGATGGGGTCCGGGACCGGGACTTCAAGAGGGGGGTAAGTATGAGGGGCTCCACCAGGGGGTCGGGCGGGATTCACCTCTGAGGATACCTTTACACAGAGAGATTTATCTGACAGATAAATCATCGGCTTATCATTGTCCTTCAAATTATTGAAAAAACATCAGCCGCCGATTTCGCATCACTGAGTGTAGTAACGATTGTAAATAAATAAACTTTATACATACCTGTCCCCAGTCTTCTTCTTGCTTCTGCCCGCAGCGACTGCTGGAGCTTCAGCCTGTCACTTCTCTGAAGTGACAGGCTGCACGGCCAATCACTGGCCGTGGCACTGTCCCGTCTCAGTGATTGGCTGAATAACCTGTCACTTGAGAGACCAGCTCAGAAGTTCCAGCTGCGAGCAGAGGTCAGAAGCAAGAACACCAGGGAGCATAGACCGGTATTTATAAAGTTTATTATTTTACACTTAAGGCAAGAGCTGCACAGACATCACGAACTATGTCCATGCACACACTGCCACACAGTAAAAGGCTATGTGGAGTCATACGGTATACTGTATAAGTGGTATACAGCCCTCAGGGAATGCCAACACTTATACTGATCCACTGGTAGTAAACAACACCACAGTGCAGAAACCAACAACACAATGCACCAATAAATACTGTGCCACCTGTGGTAGCCCAACCCAACTGCTTCACCTGTAGTAACCCAACATCACAATGCAGCAATACAGTATATACTGTTCCATCTGCAATAACACTACCGTATATCAATAATTAATGCTCCACGTGCAGTAAATCAATATTAAAGTACAGAAATTAAAGGGGTGCTCCGGCGGGGGGGGACACTTTTTTGGGGGGACCGGGGAGGAGGTGGCTGAAATAAAAGACGTCCACTTACCTCCCCGATTCCAGCGGCGGGTCCCGCATCACGGCGCTCCGGTTCCCGGCCGCTTCCGGGTGTCTGACGCGGGCCCGAGACGTGACGTCTCAGGTCCGCTCAGCCACTCAGTGAAGGAGGCGGGATCCGTTTGAAGTCCGCTCGGATCCCGCCTCCTTCACTGAGTGGCTGAGCGGCCCTGAGACGTAGAGTCTCGGGCGGCGTCAGACACCCGGAAGCGGCCGGGAACCGGGGACCGGAGCGCCGCGATGAGTGACCCGCCGCTGGAACCGGGGAGGTAAGTGGACGTCTTTTATTTCAGCCACCTCCACCCCGGTCCCCCAAAAAAAGTGCCCCCACGCTGGAGCACCCCTTTAATACTGCTCCTCCTGTAGTAATCCAGAACATCAGTGCAACAAAACATACTGCTTTACCTCTGGCAACCCAACAACACAGTGCAGAAATACATATTGCTTCACCTATAGTAACCAAACACCACAGTGCAGAAATACATACCGCTTAACCTGTAGTAACCCAATACCACAGTGCAGCAATAAATACTGCTCTACTGGTAGTAAAACAAAACACTACAGTGCAGCAATAAATTCTGTCCCAACTGCAGTTTTATTATTATTTTGTAGTAGTAGTAAACCTGAGGAATTCCAGGAGGTGGACAGAATGCATGGGGTTCTGTGTCCTTTGAACCCCTGCTACCATTATTTTGGTAATATCTCTGCCTCTCATTTATGTGTTATGCACTGCACTTCCTTGACTGTTTCTGTCTAATCTTGTCTTTGTTTACAGAAAGTCGTGTAGCTACATGTAGTTTTCAACTTTTTTTTTCTTTGCACTTTTACTTTGGCTGCTAGTGGAGGCTTTTTTTTGCACTACTCATATATTTGTGCAGGGAGAGTCTCAGTATACATAGTAAGGACGGGGTTCGGGTTGCTTCTGGGTTTGTGCATATATATATATATATATATATATATATATATATATATATATATATATAGTGGTACCTTGGATTACGAGCATACTGTAATTCGTTCTGGGACCATAGTTGAAATCCAAATCCACTTTGGAACCAAAGCATTAGATTCCTGAAATCACTGAAATGCAGACAATTGGTTCCACACCCCAAAATAATGTTTTTTTTAAATTCTGAATAACATGTAGAACAGATGAAACTAGATTTGCATTTCCAGGGAAATACATAGTGCTTGAAAAGAGCGCCCCTTTAACAGTGACTTCCCTTTAAGAGAAACTTTAACCCTGGGTGCCATCCCTTTAAGAGCGACTTGGGTACCGTCCCTTTAAGAGCAACTTGGGTCCCTTTAAGAGCACCATGGGTCCCTTTAAGAGCAACTTTGGTCCCTTTGAGAGCGACCTGGGTCCCTTTGAGAGCGACTTGGATGCCGTCCCCTTAAGAGCGACTTGGATGCCGTCCCTTTAAGAGCGATTTGGATGCCGTCCCTTTAAGAGCGACTTGGATGCCGTCCCTTTAAGAGCGACTTGGGTCCCTTTAAGAGCGGCTCTGCTACTTATAATGGTAAAGATCATTGCTTGGTTACCATGACAATCTTACTTATGACAAGGAGACAAAATTGTTAAGGACCTTCCATCTTCTACATCTTCTATTAGCCAATAGTGGACATGTGACTGTGTGGATGGTGTGATACATTGCCTGACAAGACCTTAGAGTTCCTATTGGCTGCTATATTTCAGCTATTTGCATATGTGCTGTGATTGGCTCTTAGCGGTTAGAGTGTGGCCATTATTTCCAATGGGCCATTATTGTCTATGGGAAATTAGGGGTCTTTAAACGTAAATTTCTTAAAAACGACAAATCCGATCGAAACGGAAAATAGATAGCACACCTCACACCGCCGAGGGCTTCAAAACGCAGTTTGAACGGAGTCTGTTCGCAAAGCGGTTCGGGCTGTATTAATCGCAGAAATATAGCTGGAAGAAACGGAAGGTACTGTACAGTATAGCAATCAGCATGTGGCATAAAATGCAGCAGTTTGTAGATACAGAATGGGAAGAAAGGAAATGCAAAATAGCTCCCGCACTAATCCCTAGTCAATGTTCTAAGGATCCTTGACTAAGCGAGACTTGACTTGAAGGGACATTTCTTGCTCAAGAGGTATGAGTGCTATTTTGCATTTCCTTTCTTCCCAGAATTGTCATTGGAGCAGCAATGGCCTGTAAGTCTCCATACGTCTTTATGACGGACTTTCCTTAAGGAGTAGCATAATACATCAGGCTAGAATAGAGAATAGAGACATCTGTGTGGTCACATGACAGCAATGGGGAAGGGGTGTGTAAGTAATGCTCTTAAACCAAGTTACAATTTAGAAAAACTGTGAGCTCTTCTTGCAAACCGCTCTTAGCCCAAGTTACTCTTAAAACAAGGTACCACTGTATATATTATATATTGTGGGGGTTCAGCTCAAAGATAGTCCTTGGGCACGGGTTCCAGTCAAACAAAAAGACACTTTATTGTGTGAACGCAGTCTTACAAATAAAAATAGCTTTTCTTCAGCATAATGAAAAAATACACTTCAAGGAAAAATAAACAAACAGTACTTTCTCTCAGGTAAGCCAGAATAAACAAAAGGCCACGGTCTCACCGTTTAGATGCAGCAGATCCCACAGGCTTCCTTAGCCTTGCAGCTTTGATAGCGCTCACACTATGGTTCAGTAACACACCACACCCCTCTCTGCTCTGAACCAGCTGCCTTTTAAAGGGCTGGTAAGACCTGGGCTGGAGTATGGGAGCGACCTTCTTACCCAAGCTCTTTGGTCGCACCATAAAAAACCCAGACCCGAACTACCACAAAAAAACTACTCAGCAACATAATGTCACTGGTGCAAGCTATTGGGTTTTTTATATCACCGAGGCCAGCCACCTTGGTGACACATACCTGCCATCGACAATAGCACCTACTGCCTTTCTACATACCCCCCCCCCCTCTGCCAAAAGCCGAGGGGCTGGGCACCTTCTGCCAACATACAATGAACCCTTGAGAGGGCATCTGCATTGCTATGCAGCTTGCCCGGCCTGTGCTCCACACTAAACCTAAAGTCCTGTAGGGCCAGAAACCATCGTGTCACTCGGGCATTGTTCCCTTTTTTCTCTCGCATCCTTTTTAGGGTAGCTTGGTCCGAAACTAGCTTAAACTTCCTTCCTAAAAGATAATACCTTAATGAATCCAAAGCCCACTTGATGGCCAGGCACTACTTCTCTATGATAGAATAGTTTTTCTCACAGGAGGACAGTTTCCTGCTCAGATACACCACTGGGTGTTCCTCTTGGGACATGACAGCTCCTAGACCCACATCTGATGCGTCTGTCTGCACTATGAATTCCCTAGAGAAATCAGGGGCTACCAAAACTGGATGCTTACATAGGGCTGACTTTAACTCTTGGAAAGCCTGCTCAGCCTCTGGGGACCATTTTACCATGGCCGACTTTGAACCCTTAGTGAGATCCGTCAGGGGCACTGCAATCTCTGTGAAGTTGGGGACAAACCTCCTATAGTAGCCAACAATCCCTAGGAACGCCCTTACCTGCTTTTTTGTGAGTGGGCGTGGCCAGCTCTGGATTGCCTCCACCGTATTTAGTTGTGGTTTTATCTGACCCCTTCCCACTATATACCCCAGGTATCTGGCTTCTTCCATCCCCATGGCACATTTGTTAGGGGTTTATAGTAAACCCAGCCTCCCTTATTGCATTCAGGACTGCTTGGACTTTATTCAGGTGACTCTGCCAGTCCTGGCTAAAGATGACAATGTCATCCAGATTGGCAGCTGCATACTTTTTGTGGGGGAGTAAAATATGGTCCATGGCTCTCTGGAAAGTAGCAGGTGCACCCTGCAACCCAAAAGGCATCCGTACATACTCATAGGACCCCTCTGGTGTGGAGATAGCTGTCTTTTCCCTCGCTTCCTTGGACAAGGGGATTTGCCAGTACCCTTTTGTAAGGTCTAGTGTTGTGATATACCTGGCCAGCCCTAGCCTTTCATTCAGCTCATCTACCCGAGGTATGGGGTAATTGTTCTCAGATCTTCTCAGAGATCTTTGTGTGAGAGTGGAATGCTTTACTGACAAGGTGCTCGTTGGATCTCATGCGACTGATTATCAAATATGAGAAAGAGAAGCATGAGAGCACACAAGTGGAGCTTGAACAATTGAAAGACGCTTTAGTCAAGTATAATGCACTCACCGACTATGATGCTATGCTGAACCAGGTTAATAAACGCATCGAGGAATTGGAGGACATTATTGCACGTTTAAAGAAAAGTAAATACCAACATGAGCAGGTTTACGAGTGGGGGAGATGGGACCGTGAAAAGCCCAAACCAAGGCCCATTCTGAAAAAGAAAAAAAGTACATCAGGTTCCACTACTCCCACTCGCTCTAAGGCACATGTGAGCTTCACTTCCACAGAACTGGATACCAGCGATGACCAGACGGATACAGATTGTGTGGAAGTCACGCCAGCCCCGTCCTATTATAAAAAATAAAAAAAAACGCAAAGCAACAAAAAACGCCGCAGGAGGGGGGGGGCCTAAGCACAAGAGCCACACTACAGAGACAAGCCAAGGATCAGGTGGAGCGCCGCAAGTAGAGACTGTGAGTGTACTTAATCTTTCTAGCGCTGCATTGTCTCCAGAACAAACGCAAGTACTATCGCTAGGTCTGAATTTTGCTCCTGTCCAAGATTTTGATTTATTTTCCACTGTATTAGACGTCAATAAGTTTGTACGGGACTTGACAGTAAAAAAACACTTTTTTGGTGAGCAAAATGAGGCGAAAATTTCTAATAAACATGTGGGTGCAAAATATGTTGCAAATGAATTTTGTAATATGAAGTTTAGTGAGCAGCTGGCACTCGTTGATTTATTGGACTTAGATAGTAATGATTCCAGAGAACATGTGTTAGGACGCCATGCTAACTATCAAATGTCTAATCCCGGGTACTACCCTGTTCAGGATAGAACTCCATCCATGGAGCTTTTCCAGGACAGGGTCATCCACGAACTGAAAGCTTTATCTGAAACCTCATCTGCACACCATTGCAACAATCTCACCACCAAACAAAAAATTGCAATACAAGAATTAAAAACTATGGACCAAGTGGTCATTAAGAAGTCTGATAAGGGTGGTGTGATAGTTGTGATGGATGCAGTTGTGTACAAGCAGCAGATGCTAGCGCTGGTCAATGATGTCGCCACATATTTACCTCTGACTGCAAATCCCTTACCCAGGTTTGAGTCAGAGTTAAAAGAACTTCTGCTAGAAGGGGTAGCACTAGGGGTACTTAACGATAGAGAAAGTGAATTTCTGTGCCCGAAAGATCCGATTACTCCTGCACTGCACGGTCTCCCTAAAACCCACAAGGGTCTCAATCCACCACCGATGAGACCCAGAGTGTCAGGCAGGGGATCGCTGGGAGAGCGTCTGTCATCTTGGTTAGATGATCTACTGCAGCCGCTGGTCCAGCGTACCCCCAGTTACCTCAAGGACACAGGGGCTGTTCTGCAGGCCTTCACAAATTTCAAGTGGGACAGTGACCTCCATTGGTTGGGTATGGATGTGGTGTCATTGTACACCAGCATACCACATAACCTAGCAATGGAGGCACTCGATCACCATTTGAGGAGACATAGTCTCTATGATGAAAATTTACAGTTATTCATTAAATCGGTGGCATGGTTCCTAATGACACATAATTATTTTCAGTGTTATGATGTGTATTACTTACAGCTAGCCAGAGTTTCCATGGGAGCTAAGCATTCACCTTCCATGGCAAATCTAGCCATGGCCTATTGGGAAGAGAAGTACATTTATACACATAGCAACCCATTTGCAGAGTTCATTGTGTGGTATGGCAGGTACATAGACGACCTGCTGGTTGTCTGGAGGGGTCCTGTACCTGCCATACCACAGTTCATGGAGTATGCCAACTCCAATCCTGGTAACTAAAATTCACTTTTGCGCACCATGAGAATCAGATTGTATTTCTTGATCTCATACTGGAGGGAATCCCAAATAAAATGGTGGTTACTAGAACTCATAGGAAACCCATTTCGGGAAACATTACTTTACATGCCCATAGTAGCCACCCGCCCCATACGATCAAATCAATCCCAGTTGGGGAGATGATACGTATGAGACGCAATTGCAGTACACATGATGCGTATGACAGAGAATGCAGCATCAGTCGGGATAGGCTCCGTCACCGGGGCTATCCTGAATGGATGCTGCGAAGGGCCAGAAGTAAAGCAGACAGTAAAAATAGAAACAACATTATAACAAAAAGGAATAATGAACAGGAACATGACAGGACAAAAAACAAACCAACACTAGTCACAAGATATAGTCCACAATTCAACAGTGTAAAAAACATTATTCTCAAAAATCTCTATATCTTGCGGGAGGAGATTTTAAAAGAAGGATGTAACATTGTCTCACGACGTGCAAGGACTCTAGGGGATATTCTATCACCCTCAGTGCCGAGAACCAATATTCCCCCACAAACATGGCTTTCATGTAAAGGGTTTTATAGGTGCGGGAGATGCTGTGTGTGTCGGTATGCCACACAAGCCAACTGTCACAGTGATAGTGGGAATAAGCAAAAATTTGCTATTAAACAATTTTTGAACTGTGACAGTGACTTTGTGGTATATGTGATATGCTGTACAATATGCGACTTAATGTACGTGGGTTGCACAACCAGGCATCTCCGCACACGCATATTGGAGCATATATACGATGTTAACCATAGTACTACTAGAAATCTGTCTGGTGCGTCTAAACACTTTGTTGACAACCACGAGGGTAACATTGATTCCTTGCGGTTTTATGCGATTGAAAGGATCACATCACTACCAAGGGGAGGTGACAGAAGGAGCAGGCTGCAACAGAGGGAAGCCTTTTGGATTTTCCAGCTTGAAACCTGCTCTCCTAAAGGATTAAATCTGAGACGGGAGTTGCTATGCGTAGTGAATTTAATGTTGTTAAAGGATGGATAAATGTATGCTATGTAACCCAGCCCTATGTATATAGTGTAAATAATGGCACTTAGAATTAAGTATCCCAGTAGCATTGTTTTTAACTGTTTATGTTGGTTCTAATTCACTTTACCCATATAACAAGTGTAACCAATTATGTGCTGACATCAGAGGAGGAGCTTAGGGTTTAAAATCCAGCTCCATACTGAGGTACAATTGTCATGATTAAGGATGCGATAGCATCAGAAACGCGTTGACATCTGTGTGTGAACACTACTGATGTATCTGTGGTCTTATGGGTCTGAATAAAAGTTTTCTATTCACCTGCAACACGCTGGTCCTGTGTATCGTTGGAGACTAATCACAAGCACCTGTTGGAGTGTGGACCGGGCGCAGCAGCATTTCGGTGAGCTGGCTTCTACCTATCCTGCACGTATGGGGTAATTGTTACAAAACCGCCATTCACCATTCGGTTTTGGTACTAACACTATTGGGCTGGACCACCCACTTTTAGATTGCTCAATCACCCCCAAATTGACCATCCTCTTAACTTCACTGGACACTACCTCCCGGCGGGCTTCGGGGATTCTATAGGGCTTTACATTTACCCGAACCTGTGGCTCAGTGAAGATCTCATGCTCAATACAATTTGCAAGACCTGGCAACTCAGAGAATAAGCCCTTATTGTGCTGCAGCAATTCCCTACACTGCTGCCTCTGTGAAGGGGACAGGGTCTCTGCAATTTTGACAGCAGTGATGTTAAACTCGGGTTGGGTCACTAAACAAGGCGTCTCAGGAGGGTCTCTATCTTTCCAGGGTTTTAACAGGTTCACATGATATATCTGAAGAGGCTTTCTCTTACCAGGTTGATGTATACGGTAATTTACTTCACCCACCTTTTCAACCACCTCATATGGCCCCTGCCACTTTGCAAGGAATTTGCTCTCAACTGTGGGTACCAGCACCAGCACGCGATCCCCTGGTCTGGCAGATCGATTATATACCCTGGACTGTGCCTCTTGAGCCTGCAGGAGATGCTCTTTTACAATGGGCATCACATTAGATATCCTCTCCTGCATCTGAGCTACATGTTCTATGACACTTTTATATAGAGTGGTTTCACTTTCCCAGGTGTCCAGTAAGTCCCTGGGGTGCCGACCATATAACAGTTTCTCAGGGGGCGAGAAACCGGTGGACGCTTGTGGAACTTCCCTGATGGAGAACAGTAAGAAGGGCAACAGACAGTCCCAGTCCAGACCATCCCTCTCTACCACCTTTTTTAAGGTTTTATTAAACCTTTCCACCAACCCGTCTGTTTGGGGGTGGTTTACTGAGGTACGTAACTGGGTTATCTTCAACATTTTACACAGTTCCCTCATCACCTTTGACATAAAAGGCATACCTTGATCAGTTAGGATCTCCTTAGGTAACCCAGTTCTAGAGAATATGAAAAATAACTCTCGGGCAATAGACTTGGAGGAGGAGTTCCTTAAGGGCACTGCTTCTGGGTACCGGCTCGCATAGTCAACCACCACTAGAATATAGTGGTGACCTCTAGCGGATTTAACCAGGGGCCCTACCAGATCCATAGCAATCCGTTCAAACGAAATTTCAATGATGGGTAACGGTACCAGGGGATTACGGAAATGAGCAATAGGGGAGGTTACCTGGCACACAGGACAAGACTGACAAAAATCCCTTATTTCCCTAAAACAGCCAGGCCAGTAAAACCACTGCAGGACCCGCTCCTGTGTCTTGTCTGCCCCTAGGTGACCACCCAACACATGGGAATGGGCGAGGTCTAATACCATGCGTCTGTAAGGCCCGGGTACCAGTAGCTGTTCTATGACCTCATCCTGTACCTTGGTCACCCGATACAACAAATCATTGTTCATAGCAAAATGGGGATACCGCTCATCTGCACCTGGTTCTTGTGGGACACCATTTAGCACTGTCACATTCTCTAGTGCACCTTTTAGGGTCAGGTCCCTCAACTGGGCGGTCCCAAAATCTTCACGGGATATCTCCAGGTCAGGTACAGTGGTTTCAGGGGATGACACCTCATCCTCGTCCACTGCCAACACTGTTAAGGGGAACTCTTTTGGTGCTTGCTCACTCACATAATGAGGCCTTTCATGACATACTGGGCGGCTTGGTGGCACTGCCCTCGCCCATAAATCCCAGAACAAGGGAAAGTCCCGCCCAGTAATAATAGAATGCAACAAGTTTTTTACCACTCCCACCGGGTGGGACACAGTGGTAGAGTCTGTGCCTATTGTCACCTGGGCCACAGGGTAACGCTTGGTGTCACCATGAATGCACATGACCCCTAACCACTTCCCAGGGAGTATTTCATGAGGGAGTCTGGCTGTTTCTTGGGTAACCAAACTCCCTGAGTCCAAGAGTCCAGTCACTTCAATGCCATTCACCACCACCTGGCACATCTGTGGTCCCTGGCCAGGCTTTGGAACAGCACTGCACGCTGGATGTGCAAACATGGAGCAGCGTCGGCCTATGGAGCACTCCTTTGGCTCAGTAGTCACAGGACAATGGGCGGCAATGTGACCAGGGCCCCAACATCTCCAACAAATAATATCTCGGGATGGGCCCCTTAACTTGGGTTCAGACCCTTCCTTGGCCTGAGAACGCCCCTCAAGAGTAAATTTGGACCCCCTCTTTTGAGTATCTGTTCTACTCTGGGCACCCCAGTAAGGGGACCTCAGACTCCCTGAGTAATTCAGAGAGTTTACCACAGCCATGTATCGCTCTACCAGACCCACAAGGTCATCTGCATTCTGGGGGTCTCCCTGTGCAACCCAGCACTGCACAGACTTAGGGAGTGAATGTATGAATTGGTCCATGACGACCCGTTTGACCATTTGGGCTGGAGAGCAGGTCTCTGGCTGCAGCCACTTCTGCACGAGATGGAGTAGGTCAAACATCTGTGATCTTGGTGGCTTGTCCTTGCTATACACCCAGCGGTGCACTCGTCCTGCCACCAAGGTCACACCCAGTCGGGCCAAAATTTCTGCTTTGAGTTTTGTATATTCTTTAGCATCCTGCAGGGTCGGGTCATAATAGGCCTTCTGCGGCTCCCCAGTAAGGTACGGGGCTAGAACCTCAGCCCACTGGTCTGGAGGTAGTTTCTCACGGTCAGCTACTCTCTCAAACACTGTCAAAAAAGCCTCAACGTCATCCTCTGGAGACATTTTCTGTAAGGCTTCTCTTACCGTTCTCCTTACACGGCCAATGTCTCCTTGTGTTTGGGAGGTTACTGTCTCCCTGGCTCTTACAGTCTCTGCCAGGACAGCCATCTGTTTAAAAAGGAGATTATTAGTCTCCTGCTGAGCCTGCACAGTTTCCAAGTGGGCTTGCTGCTGCTGTGCACTGGCCTTAACCAGGTGCTTAAGGAGCTCCTCCATGCTGTCAGACTGGTCCTTTAACCCTGTGGCTGCCTTGACCCAGGACTTGGATGCAGTCTTTCTCCTTTTAAAAGAGGGTGTTATGCCCGCTTTCGAAGCACCAATTGTGGTGGACCAATTTGGTCGCTCCATAAAAAACCTGGACCCGAACTACCACAAAAAAACCACTCAGCAACATAATGTCACTGGTGCAAGCTATTGGGTTTTTTATATCACCGAGGCCAGCCACCTTGGTGACACATACCTGCCATCGACAGTAGCACCTACTGCCTTTCTACAAAATATATATATAAAGATATATATATATATACTAGAAAATGTACCCGGCGCTGCCCGTGTATAAAGTGTCAGTGTGTATAGAGGGTCCTGTATACCTGTAGTATAGAGTTGGTGGAGGTGCTGTATACCTGTAGTATAGAGTCGGTGGAGGTGCTGTATACCTGTAGTATAGAGTTGGTGGAGGTCTTGTATACCTGAAGTATATAGTTCGGGGTCCTGTATACCTGTAGTGTATAGTTTGGGGTTCTTTATACCTGTAGTATAGAGTTGGTGGAGGTGCTGTGGCAGTGTTATCCAGTCACAGTATGGTGGTATTGGTCAGGTCTGGTATGGCAGTGTTATCCAGTCACAGTATGGCGGTATTGGTCAGGTCTGGTATGGCGGTGTTATCCAGTCACAGTATGGTGGTATTGGTCAGGTCTGGTATGGTATGGCAGATTCATCCAGTCACAGTATGGCGGTATTGGTAAGGTCTGGTATAGTGGTGTTATCCAGTCACTGTATGGCTGTATTGGTAAGGTCTGGTATAGTGGTGTTATCCAGTCACAGTAAGGTGGTATTGGTCAGGTCTGGTATGGCGGTGTTATCCAGTCACAGTATGGCGGTATTGGTCAGGTCTGGTGTGGCAGTGTTATCCAGTCACAGTATGGCGGTATTGGTCAGGTCTGGTTTGGCGGTCTTATTTTGTATGGTATGACAGTGTTATCCAGTCACAGTATGGCGGTATTGGTCAGGTCTGGTATGGCAGTGTTATCCAGTCACAGTATGGCGGTATTGGTCAGGTCTAGTGTGGCGGTGTTAAATGTCACGTGTGGAGCTTTTACCTACCTATCCTGATGCTAATTGGTGAGTGAGGATGGGGCGTCCTCAGGTTTAGTGCTTAGGGCAGCAGCAGCTGGTAATCCTGCCCTGTATACATGTACTGTAGAGATGGAGTAGGGGGTCCTGTATACCTGTAGTGCCCTGTATATACATGTACTGTATAGATGGAGTAGGGGGTCTTGTATATACATGTACTTTATAGATGGAGTAGGGGGTCCTGTATACCTGTAGTGCCCTGTATATACATGTACTGTATAGATGGAGTAGGGGGTCTTGTATATACATGTACTGTATAGATGGAGTAGGGGGTCCTGTATATACATGTACTGTATAGATGGAGTAGGGGGCCCTGTGTATACATGTACTGTATAGATGCCGTAGGGGGTCCTGTATACATGTACTGTATAGTTGGAGTAGGGGGTCCTGTATATACATGTACTGTATAGTTGGAGTAGGGGGTCCTGTATATGCATGTACTGTATAGATGGAGTAGGGGGTCCTGTATACCTGTAGTGCCCTGTATATACATGTACTGTATAGATGGAGTAGGGGGTCTTGTATATACATGTACTGTATAGATGGAGTAGGGGGTCCTGTATACCTGTAGTGCCCTGTATATACATGTACTGTATAGATGGAGTAGGGGGTCTTGTATATACATGTACTGTATAGATGGAGTAGGGGGTCCTGTATATACATGTACTGTATAGATGGAGTAGGGGGCCCTGTGTATACATGTACTGTATAGATGCAGTAGGGGGCCCTGTATATACATGTACTGTATAGATGGAGTAGGGGGCCCTGTATATATATATGTACTGTATAGATGGAGTAAGGGGTCCTGTATATACATTTACTGTATAGATGGAGCAGGGGGTCCTGTATATTCATGTACTGTATAGATGGAGTAGGGGGTCCTGTATATACATGTACTGTATAGATGGAGTAGGGGGTCCTGTATATACATGTACTGTATAGATGGAGTAGGGGGTCCTGTATATACATGTACTGTATAGATGGAGTAGGGGGTCCTGTATATATGTAATGTATAGATGGAGTAAGGGGTCCTGTATACATGTACTGTATAGATGGAGTAGGGGGCCCTGTATACATGTACTGTATAGATGGAGTAGGGGGTCCTGTATATACATGTACTGTATAAATGGAGTAGGGGGTCCTGTATATACATGTACTGTATAGATGGAGTAGGGGGTCCTGTATACATGTACAGTATAGATGGAGTAGGGGGTCCTGTATATACATGTACTGTATAGATGGAGTAGGGGGTCTTGTATATACATGTACTGTATAGATGGAGTAGGGGGTCCTGTATATACATGTACTGTATAGATGGAGTAGGGGGCCCTGTGTATACATGTACTGTATAGATGGAGTAGGGGGCCCTGTGTATACATGTACTGTATAGATGCAGTAGGGGGCCCTGTATATACATGTACTGTATAGATGGAGTAGGGGGCCCTGTATATATATATGTACTGTATAGATGGAGTAGGGGGTCCTGTATATACATGTACTGTATAGATGGAGTAGGGGGTCCTGTATATACATGTACTGTATAGATGGAGTAGGGGGTCCTGTATATACATGTACTGTATAGATGGAGTAGGGGGTCCTGTATATACATGTACTGTATAGATGGAGTAGGGGGTCCTGTATATACATGTACTGTATAGATGGAGTAGGGGGTCCTGTATATATGTAATGTATAGATGGAGTAAGGGCAGGCTCGGACTGGGCCACCGGGGAGCCGGGGGATTCCCCGGTGGGCCCCACCTCCTCCCCCCTCCTTTCTCCTTGCTGGGCCCTGTCCCTGAGCCAGAGAGGGGCCTACCATTTGATAGGGAGCGCAAGGGGGGCCCTGCTTGTTCCCACACTGCTGAAAAGAACAGGCGGCATCAGGGCCCGTTCTTAATGTAAACTAATCATGGGCCCTCCCTCCCCCTGCACTCAGTGTGTCCCCGCTCCCAGCCTCGGCCCTGCTCTCTTCCTACCTGTCATGAGGAAGATGCAGAGAGCAGCAGCAGCAGGGCCCTCCATCCCCCCTCCCCTCTGCAGTCACGTGACTCTCCTGTTGCTATGTGTGCAGTCGGTGCACAGGAGAAAGGGGAGAGGCTGCCGGCTGCCGGGCCTGGCTGGGAGAAGAGGAGGGAAAGATGGAGACTCCATGGAGCTTCCTGCCCTGCTGAACATGTGAGTTTGTTAACTGTATATTTGTCTGTCTTTGTAATCTGTGTGTGTTTGTACATCTGTGTCATGTGTTTATGCGTGTGTGTGTGTGTGTGTGTGTGTGTGTGCGGGCGGGCATCTATCATGTATATAGTGTATATTATGTAATGTAGTACTATAGATATTTTACTGTATATATATAATCTGCATGCTTTTGTATCTGTGTATATATGTTTGTGTGTCTGTCATGTGTCTGTGTGTGTGTGTGTTAGTATGCTTAGATGTAGGTATATATGTAAGGTGTGTTGTGCATATTTGTGTATGTCTGCAGTATGTCATTTTGTGTGCATATTTGTGTATGTCTGCAGTATGTCATTTTGTGTGCATATTTGTGTATGTCTGCAGTATGTCATTTTGTGTGCATATTTGTGTATGTCTGCAGTATGTCATTTTGTGTGCATATTTGTGTATGTCTGCAGTATGTCATTTTGTGTGCATATTTGTGTATGTCTGCAGTATGTCATTTTGTGTGCATATTTGTGTATGTCTGCAGTATGTCATTTTGTGTGCATATTTGTGTATGTCTGCAGTATGTCATTTTGTGTGCATATTTGTGTATGTCTGCAGTATGTCATTTTGTGTGCATATTTGTGTATGTCTGCAGTATGTCATTTTGTGTGTATATATTTGTATGCGATGATAAAAAGTTTGCACCCTGGGGGTCCAGTTGTGCAGGTGATCCCTGAGGCTTAGGGGCTGATCGGCTGATTCAGTATTATAGGAGTGATGGTAGGATGATAGGAGTAGTAGTAGACATAACAGTAAGACTTTCATCAATGGATGAGGCGTTTTGAGGGGAACCCTCTTTGTCAGATCTATTGAGGGTTTTCTACAAAAAATGTCATCCATTGATTAAAGTCTTACTGTTACTTCTACTACAACTCCTATCATCTTTGATGTGAGAATCCTGAATCAGCTGATCAGCGCCTAAGCCTCACGGATCTCCTGCACAACTGGGACCTCCAGAGTGCAAACTTCTTCTCAATTATTGTACCGACTCAAAAAATAAATATATAAGCAGCAGCATCAGACACAGTTAGTATAATGCCCCCCTCATCTGACTGCCCCCCCTCCAGACACAGGTAGTATAATGCCCCCCTCATCTGACTGCACCCCCTCCAGACACAGGTAGTATAATGCCCCCCTCATCTGACTGCACCCCCTCCAGACACAGGTAGTATAATGCCCCCCTCATCTGACTGCACCCCCTCCAGACACAGGTAGTATAATGCCCCCTCATCTGACTGCACCCCCTCCAGACACAGGTAGTATAATGCCCCCTCATCTGACTGCACCCCCTCCAGACACAGGTAGTATAATGCCCCCCTCATCTGACTGCACCCCCTCCAGACACGGGTAGTATAATGCCCCCTCATCTGACTGCACCCCCTCCAGACACAGGTAGTATAATGCCCCCTCATCTGACTGCCCCCCCTCCAGACACAGGTAGTATAATGCCCCCTCATCTGACTGCACCCCCTCCAGACACAGGTACTATAATGCCCCCTCATCTGACTGCACCCCCTCCAGACACAGGTAGTATAATGCCCCCTCATCTGACTGCACCCCCTCCAGACACAGGTAGTATAATGCCCCCCTCATCTGACTGCACCCCCTCCAGACACAGGTAGTATAATGCCCCCCTCATCTGACTGCACCCCTCCAGACACAGGTAGTATAATGCCCCCCTCATCTGACTGCCCCCCCTCCAGACACAGGTAGTATAATGCCCCCTCATCTGACTGCACCCCTCCAGACACAGGTACTATAATGCCCCCTCATCTGACTGCACCCCCTCCAGACACAGGTAGTATAATGCCCCCCTCATCTGACTGCCCCCCCTCCAGACACAGGTAGTATAATGCCCCCTCATCTGACTGCACCCCCTCCAGACACAGGTAGTATAATGCCCCCTCATCTGACTGCCCCCCCTCCAGACACAGGTACTATAATGCCCCCTCATCTGACTGCACCCCCTCCAGACACAGGTAGTATAATGCCCCCCCTCATAATATAGTGCTCCGGCTGCACGCTCCATTGTGTGCATCTGGGAATTCAGATGCGGGTGCACACGGGTGTGCCTGAATTACAATTCAACAGAGATCCGGCTGGGATATTCTGGTAAAAGAGGTATTCTGGTGAAAATTTTTTTTTCAAATTAACTGGTGTGAGGAAGTTATAGGAATTCGTAAATTACTTCTAATTAAAAATCTACAGTCTTCCAATACTTATCAGCTGCTGTATGTCTTGCAGGAAGTGGTGTATTCTCTCCAGTCTGACACAGTGCTCTCTGCTGCCACCTCTGTCCATGTCAGGAACTGTCCAGAGCAGGAGAGGTTTTCTATGGGGATTTGCTGCTGCTCTGGACAGTTCCTGACATGGACAGAGGTGGCAGCAGAGAGCACTGTGTCAGACTGGAGAGAATACACCACTTCCTGCAGGACATACAGCAGCTGATAAGTACTGGAAGACAAAGTAATTTACTGATCTGTAACTTCTGACAGATTTGAAAAAAATTATTATTTACCTGAGTACCCCTTTAACGCTTTAATGACCACTGATATGCCTTTCATGAAGGTCCTTAAAAGTCTTATTCTAGCCCAACACCTTGTGGTGAGGCTAGAATAAACCATTATTGGTCTCCTCTGCTGGAGATTGTAATATAAGAATAGACTAGATGGACATTTTCTCCTTCATCGTTTATGTTTCTAAGTCTGTGTTCACACATGACATTTTTCATGTGTTTTTGCAGCAATATTAAAGAGAACCTGTCACCTCCCGTGCCGGGTCAGAGCCCGGCCGACCCCCGCTAGAGCCCCTTAAAGTCACCTCATTCCCGAAGTCCCGCTTCTTCAGCCGGTGCGGGGACGGAGATATCACTGTGGAAAGCCCGGAGCGCGCGCTGCTGAGATGAGAATGACGGCTCCATTCATTCTCTATGAGCGTCGGACTCATCTCAGCCACGCTCACCAGGCTTCCCACGGTGATATCTCCGTCCCCGCACCGGCTGAAGAAGCGGGACTTCGGGATTGAGGTGACTTTAAGGGGCTCTAGCGGGGGTCGGCCGGGCTCTGACCCGGCACGGGAGGTGACAGGTTCTCTTTAAGTTTCTACCTAAATGGTGCAGTTTTACAACAACTGCATAAATCAGTAACAACTGTATAAGTGACTGGCACTGCACTAGTATTGCTGCTCACATACACAGCTCTATGCAAAGTCGCTGTACTAACGTGAAAGGTTTGGCGCTGATTATGTCTTTATATGTTGGGTGGGCCCCAAGAATCAATTTCCCTGGTGGGCCAAGGTACCCCAGTCCGACACTGAGTAAGGGGTCCTGTATACATGTACTGTATAGATGGAGTAGGGGGTCCTGTATATACATGTACTGTATAGATGGAGTAGGGGGTCCTGTATATACATGTACTGTATAGATGGAGTAGGGGGTCCTGTATATACATGTACTGTATAGATGGAGTAGGGGGTCCTGTATATATGTAATGT
Organism: Dendropsophus ebraccatus; assembly: GCF_027789765.1. Taxonomy (NCBI): domain Eukaryota; kingdom Metazoa; phylum Chordata; class Amphibia; order Anura; family Hylidae; genus Dendropsophus; species Dendropsophus ebraccatus. The sequence goes on from NC_091456.1 coordinate 97,454,280, forward strand.
ATAGATGGAGTAAGGGGTCCTGTATACATGTACTGTATAGATGGAGTAGGGGGCCCTGTATACATGTACTGTATAGATGGAGTAGGGGGTCCTGTATATACATGTACTGTATAGATGGAGTAGGGGGTCCTGTATATACATGTACTGTATAGATGGAGTAGGGGGTCCTGTATACATGTACAGTATAGATGGAGTAGGGGGTCCTGTATATACATGTACTGTATAGATGGAGTAGGGGGTCCTGTATACATGTACTGTATAGATGGAGTAGGGGGCCCTGTATACATGTACTGTATAGATGGAGTAGGGGGTCCTGTATATACATGTACTGTATAGATGGAGTAGGGGGTCCTGTATATACATGTACTGTATAGATGGAGTAGGGGGTCCTGTATATACATGTACTGTATAGATGGAGTAGGGGGTCCTGTATACATGTACAGTATAGATGGAGTAGGGGGTCCTGTATATACATGTACTGTATAGATGGAGTAGGGGGTCCTGTATATACATGTACTGTATAGATGGAGTAGGGGGTCCTGTATATACATGTACTGTATAGATGGAGTAGGGGGTCCTGTATATACATGTACTGTATAGATGGAGTAGGGGGTCCTGTATATACATGTACTGTATAGATGGAGTAGGGGGTCCTGTATATACATGTACTGTATAGATGGAGTAGGGGGTCCTGTATATACATGTACTGTATAGATGGAGTAGGGGGTCTACCAGTTATTACTGTGGATGTTGTGAGGCAGCTTCCCTAGCAACCATTGCTCCCTGTGAAAATGAAAGCAGTAATCCTATTGGTTGCTAAGGCTCCAACTGCCGTGTCTGCTGCAGCTAATTATATCACCTGTGTGTGCAGTGAGGAGATTTTCCCATTCATCTCTATGGGGCGCCTCTCTTTCCCCTCCCCCTCCCCTCCTGTACATCTGGCGGGGACGGGAACTTCGCAATAACCTTCCCGGGCACCCAATGTATCTGTGTGCCAAATTTGGGGTCAAACGGTTCAGGCGTTTGGAAGTCTATAGAGGACAGACAGACAGACAGAAGGACAGACAGACAGACAGACTTTGATTTTTATGATATATATATATATATATATATATATATATATATATAGTGGAATCTTGGTTTAAGTGTAACTTGTATTGAGAGATTTTTGCAAGAAGAGCTCACAGTTTTTCAAAATTGTGACTTGGTTTAAGAGCTCCCTGTACTTGGTGGGAGGGTGAGTGGGGGAGAGACATGGTCTGTATAGCGGGATCTACAGCACTGTACTCTGACCCAGGATGTCTCCCTCACCTTCCAAATCATAGCAGATCCACTTCAGGCTGGGGCTTGCATCAGAGGCCAGGACTGTGGGGGTAATCTCTTTGTTAACATCTTGACATAGGACGAGTATACTCATCTTGCTGCCGTTAAGGGTATGCAGAGAGGTCTTGCGCTGGAAGCCCTCTTTACATACCCTTAACGGCAGCAGGATGAGTATACTCAAGGGCGTAGCTAATGTCTCCTGGGCCCTGGTGCAAAAGGTCAACTTTGCCCCCCCCCCTTCCTCAACCAAGCTATATATATATATATATATAGGGGTACCTTGGTTTAAGAGTAACTTGGATTAAGAGCATTGTGGTTTAAGAGTTCACAGTTTTTCAAGATTGTGACTTGGTTAAAGAACATTGTTTTGGTTTAAGAGCTCCCTGTACTGGGTGGGAGGGGGAGTGGGAGAAGGGAATGGTCTGTATAGCGGGATCTACAGCACTGTACTCTGATCCAGGATGTCTCCCTCACCTTCCAAATCATAGCAGATCCACCTCAGGCTGGGGCTTACATCAGAGGAGAGGACTGTGGGGGTAATCTCTTTATAGCAGTAACCCCTCTCTCCCCGGACAGAGAGTGCTGCTATACTGTGCCCACATATGTCCTGCTCATTCCTTCATGCTCCCTGCAGTCTCTGTCAGTCCTGATTGGTCCATGCTGAACACACACCCCTTCCCTATTGCTGTCCTGTGACCACACATACCACTGACAGCAGCCCTGCTTCTCTATTCTAGCCTGTTGTACTACGCTACTGCATTATGGGGATCTGCAGTTCCATCCTGTATCTACAAACTGCTGCTATGTTATCAGGGTTATGCAGTTACTATACATTATACACCACATGCTGATTACTATACTGTACAGTAACTTATAATACCACATATTTAGCTGCTTATAAATCTTTGCTTCATTTGTTTTACATGTTATTCAGAATACAAAATCATTATTTTTGGTGCTTGGAACCAATTGTCTGCATATCAAGACTGATATTACCAATAATACCAGTATATAGGAAATATTATCCCCATACATATTACCTCCATACTGTCACTTACCAAATCCTGTATACTGAAACCAATATTGCCAATAATACCAGTACACAAGGGGCAAATATTACCACCACTACCATCACCACCACATTGTTACTGACCAAATCCAGTATACTAAATCCATTAAAACACGGTACTATATTACAAGTATTAAACAATACCACCACATTCTGCCTAACATCACCACATACTGCCTAACACCGCCGCATACTGACTAACACCACCACCCCCATGTTATCCCCCTAATAGATGACCCCCATGTTATCCCCCTTATAGATGGCCCCCATGTTATCCCCCTTCATAGATGGCCCCCATGTTATCCCCCTTCATAGATGCGCCCATGTCATCCCTCTTATAGATGCCCCCCATGTCATCCCCCTTATAGATGCCCCCATGTCATCCCCCTTATAGATGTCCCCCATGTTATCCCCCTTATAGATGGCCCCCCATGTATCCCCCTTTAGATGCCCCCCATGTTATCCCCCTTGTAGATGCCCCCAATGTCATCCCCCTTATAGATGCCCCCCCATGTCATCCCCCTTAAAGATGCCCACAATGTCATCCCCCTTATAAATGCCCCCCATGTTATGCCCCTTATAGATGGCCCCCCCATGTTTCCCCTCTAAGGATGGCACCCCATGTATCCCCCTTATAGATGGCCCCCCATGTATACCCCTTATAGATGTCCCTCATGTATCCCCCTAATAGATGGCCCCCTGTTATCCTCTTATAGCAGAGTCTCGCCTGGAGATGTCACGTCTCGTGTGGCAGCTCAGACCAGGAAGCGGCCTCGGGACGGGGGTACGGGGTACCGCGATCCGGGACCCAGCACTGGAACTGGGGAGTAAGTGACCTTCGGCATCCATAACCACCCCCTCACCGGCCATATCTGAAAAATACGGTCAGGCTGGAGTACCCCTTTAGGCTGGGTTCACACTACGTATATTTCAGTCAGTATTGTGGTCCTCATATTGCAACCAAAATCAGGAGTGGATTGAAAACACAGAAAGGCTCTGATCACACAATGTTGAATGGCAAATATTTGCTGTTATTTTAAAACAACGGCTGTTATATTGAAATAATGGCAGTTATTTAGTGTTATATGGCGGCCATCCACTCAATTTCAACATTGTGTGAGCAGATCCTTTCTGTGTTTTTAATCCACTCCTGGTTTTGGTTGCAATATGAGGACCACAATACTGACTGAAATATACAGTACGTAGTGTGAACCCAGCCTAAGTTAAAGTGTTCCTGGCAACATATTTTTTGTTTTTTGTAAATTTTTAGTGGAACGACACATTTACTAAAGGTAATTTGCCACATACCAGACAAGCCCATCATTTTTGTCAAAAAATCCTCCAAGAGGGCATTTCATTGGTGTGTCATGGGTGTGTCCTCTAAAATTACCACAACTGACAGATTTGCTAAGCAAACAGTCATTTTTTTTATGGGTTTTCTATTCTAAAAAATCAGCCACTTCTACTGGATTGGTCAGGCTTTAATTTTGTCTTGTGAAAAACCTTCCAGATTTGCATAGGGTGTGGGCCACATTAATGAATTTGGCGCAAATAAACCGACACAAACAACAGCATAACTACTTATACCAGAAGCATTGTTAGTAATAGTAAGTCAGATCCATAGAGTCTATTAGAAAGAGTCTATCATGGACTATGTCTTCCATGTAGAAGCAATACACCAGCACTACACTGTTCAGTAGGGATCTCCATGCATATATTGGCACCTACAAACAGATATTCAGAGATCGTCCTAGGCAGTGCTTAACTTTAAAAAATAATCTTTTCTAAAGAAGAATGTCTGCACGTGAAATAGCTGCTGCCTGTGTCCGCGTCTCAGCATCCTTGCATTCTTGCCAATCAGGACCACAAGTTAAGTCAAGATGCTTTTACTTGCCAGCAAGGAGATGACACTTAAAGGGAATCTGTCAGCACCCGGGCCCTACCCGAGGTGGTGACAGTGTACTGTAGTGGCAGTCCTATAGTGAGCATGGTACCTTATGCGCAATCTCGAGTGTTCTACTGTAATGAAGAGTCAAAGAGGATTTGTGTCTTAGCATTTCTGCCGTACTCTAGCATGCCTCACTATTCCTTCTCTCTTCTTCATGAGTTATCAATGCTGCCAGGCCTCTTGCTCACTCAGCTGTCCTTTAGTAAAAATCTTGTAAAAGTCCCCAGGAAACCCAGTAGGTGCAGGAGCCTTCAGGAGTTTTAGGTATAATATGGCAGTCTCCAGTTCCTCCAGAGAAATAATGGAGTTAATGAACAACTGGTGTTTGTCAGATAGTGGATGAAGAGTAGCGCAATGGCCGTCTGTTGACTTCCTTTTCTCTGAGTTGGAAGACAGCTCATGTTAGCTGGTGGCCTGCTGTACCTATACCTACAACTAATGATGAGCGAACCCAGAGCACACAGTTTGGGTGCATGCCTGAACTCACAGTCCGGATACATGAACCAGATCGCAAACTTAGTAGTTTGGACAAACTACTTAGTAGTAGTTTGGACAAACAATACGTTTGTTGAAAGGCTGCTGATAGCTAAGCAGCCAGTCAGCAAACTTTACTGCTGTTGGTGTTACCTACAGTAGCAGTCATAGGCATGGGCCTGTCTGTTACTATGGGGTCACAGGCAAGACATGTGACCCCACTGGATAATAGCAGTGGTCACATATCTTGCCACCATTCTACTGCTTATTAGAGTAGGAATAGGTTGCTGCTGCAGGCAGGAACCGATAGGCCTGGAAAACTAAACTAACAGCTTTTTTTTACGGCACAAAGAAGTGCAGTCTTCTGTGTTTATGATCTAAGGCAGGCATGTCCAAAGTCCGGCCGGAGGGCCATTTGCGGCCCGCGTTCCGAACTTTTACGGCCCCCCCAGGTATCCAGCTTGCTATTATCTGCCTGTGTTATAAAGCATATAGCATGTAGCATGTAAAATGGTCGGCCCTCGCACATGTTCACTTCATCAAATTTGGCACTCTTCGAAAAAAGTTTGGACATGCCTGATCTAAGGGATACCTGAATATCCATGTACTAAGTGGTGGGGGTCCAGAACATCTGTGGATTAGGAGGTGGGGTCCAGAACTTCCGTGGATTAGGAGGTGGGGTCCAGAACATCCAGAGATTAGGAGGGGGGGGGGCTTGAATGTTTGTTGATTAGGAGGTAGGGGGCCAGAACCTCTGTGAAATATCAGCTGGGGGGCCAGTAGCCTGTGAGGCCACTATTTGCTGTGCCTCAGTGCGTGGCAAATATACACAGGTCTTGGGTCAGTTAGACCATTATTGTATGTTAAGGCTGTGTTCACACATGCAGTACAAATTTAAATGCAACGTAAATGCATAATTTAATTGCAGTAATTTATCATTTCATTGCAGGGCTTCATCATTTCATTGCAATACTGCTTCATTTCATTGTAGTAATCATTTAATTACCCTTCATTGCTTAAATGCAATAAAACTCCAACGTGTGTGAACATACCCTTAGACTAAAAAAAAAAAATTGTTGCAGCATGCGGCCAACTGCAGTGAATTTATAGAGGCAGCTTGTCCCACCTGCTACTGCTGTCTGCCAATCCAGAGTCACCTGCATCTATTTAAACCAGCTGCAGCAGCCTTTCCCCTGCCTATGCATTATTGGATTCTTGATATCCAAGGGAAGGTGTATTTATTATTTATGCTGTTCTGTTGACTCTAAGCGAATTCTAACTTGTGCCTGTTATTCCGATTATGCTTATTACCTGCCCCCTGTCTTTTCAGTGTCCCTCTCCTGTTGCTGACTCAGATTGGCTTACCTGCCTCTGTAGACACCTGCCTGATCCCTCGCCTGTCTGACTACAATATGATATCTGTCTCATCCCTGGTACTGCGCTCACTCTCCTTCTGGTAACCCGGATTCCTGACCATGTATACTCAGCTTGTTCCCTGGTATCTAGCACAAATTTTGTCTGGTTCTTGGGAACCAGCTGCTGCTCACACCTGGACCACACTCGTGGAGCTCCTTGATGCCCTAGCCGCACAAGTCCAGCTTCCCCATCCTGCAGTAGGATAAGGGGTGAAGATGTAGTTTCCCACCACAGGTGTGACCTGTGACCAGTAAGTTGTGCACTCAGGTGAAAGTGGGTGGATGTAGTACTTTAGTTTCCCCACTAGGTGTCTTCACTGTTTGTATGTATTTTTATGCACAGCTGAAGCTAAAAGGTTAATTGTTTCTGTAACATGTGTTTTGTACTGACCACTAGAAGGTGCTCTGTCTGTCTCTCCTATCTTCTTCTGGTGAAAGAGGACACATCCAAACCAAGTTCCTGCAGAAGTTAAGCCAGGGTCTTGCTGTGGCCAGGACCCCTGACAGGGACCTTAAGGGGAGAGAAGCCACCTAGGAACACCCTATCCCACACCAGGAACCTCTCAAAAACGTGCAGGGCAGGCTCGTAAACAAAGAGGAGCTGACCCCAGTAGGACAAAGCTACCTGAGTAAAAAGGTCTACATATCCTACTGCGCAGTGCAGGTCAACCAGGAAGTCTTGGGTACCTGCTACACCCAGATAACCGATTACCGGGGCTTATGCTACCCACCAAGCACGGGTTCTAAGACACTAGGGGGAAGACATTGTCTAAACGTGAGTATGAGTATCACTTATCTACCTATATATATCTACACTACAGTTCGGCAGAGTACAGAATCTACCTTGAGCAGGGCTCCTCTGGCAACTCTTCTACTCTTCTCTCTACCTCTACAAAAGCACTACTACTTCTACCAAAGTTCTTACTTTCTTCAAACACCTATTCCTGAAAGCACTAAGTCAGCACCCAAGTTTGTATCAAGATTTGCACTACTGCTATTGAGTGTACTGTCTATTTGCAACTATAGTAAACTGTTCTATTTTTGTACGAAACGTATGGTACTCTGTCTTCTGTTGTTCTGTCTCCTGCACCCATTCACACACCACCATCTACCTTGGGTTATTTTTCCCCTCTCGTGGGTGGCAGTACCGACATGTCAAGCAGGTCAATTACCACTCCAGGTTGCCGTGACAGGAGTCCAAGGAACCCACAACAAGTCTGGTTACCGACCATTTGTGGACAATAAGCCGGCCAAACAGTTATCAACATCACACATGTATAGTACCACACAACTGGTGTCACGAGTAACATAACATCACTGGCCGAGTACCACAAAGACCTAGAGGGGACTAGGTGTGGCCCAAAGTCCACACTTGCTTTCTGTTGCATACATGTGTTAGGCCAGTTAGGCCATAAATGAGTTAAACAAAAATAAATTGAAAGGTTTGCTACAGTTATGCTACGTTTACACGAAACGATTATCGGGCGAATTTTCGCGCTAACAATCGAATTCGAACGATAATCGCACGTGTAAACGCGGCGAGCGATTGAAAAATCGTTCATTTTGATCTTTTAACATGTTCATAAATCATCGTTTGTCGATCGCAAAAAATTCGCCGATCGTTCCGTGTAAACAGTCGTCGCGCGATAGTCCGGCCGCCCGGCCCCCCGCTCATCCGCAGCGCCCTGCGCCAGCTCGATTGCCACCCCCGCCGCCGCTCCGATCGCCACCCCCGACGTCGCTCTGATCGCCACCCCCGACGCTTCGATCGCCACCCCCACCCGCCGTCACCGCTGCTCCGATGGCTCCCCCACCGCCGCTTCGATCACCCCCCCGCTCCGATCGCCGCCGCCGCCCCTCCCATCGCTCCCACCGCCGCGCCCAAGAGCATACGTTAAGCTCCTCTTCAGCACTGATTGGTGCCGTGCATTGATTGGCTGAAGAGGGGAGCCGGGAATTTCGAACGGCTCCCCTTCAGCCAATTAGTGCTGCCTTGCATTGATTGGCTGAAGAGGGGAGCCGGGAATTTCAAACGGCTCCCCTTCAGCCAATCAGTGCTGAAGAGGAGCACTGATTGGCTGAAGAGGAGCCGTTTGAAATTCCCGGCTCATCTCTTCAGCCAATCAATGCGCTGAAGATGGGAGCCGGGGATGTCGGAAGACCTGCTGCGCAGAACAGATAACGTATGCTCTTGGCCGCGGTGGTGGGGGCAATCGGAACGGCGGGGGGGGGGGGCGATCGGAGCGGCGGCCGGGGGGGGCGATCGGAGCGGCGGCCGGGAGGCGATCAGAGCGGCGGCCGGGGGGCGATCGGGGTGGCGTTCAGGGTGGCGCAGGGGGCTGCGGTTGAGCGGGGGGGGGGGCTGCGGGCGGGCCGGGCTGCAGGCGTGCGATCGCAAAACGATTTTTCTGTACGATATATCGTACCGTCTAAACGCTGATCGCTATAAAGCAAAATTGGTACTTCGAAACCGTTAATCGTACGATCGGGCCAATAATCGCCTCGTGTAAACTTAGTATTAGGCAATCAGCGCTTGACTAATTGATAGGAGTCCTGGCCAGTTAGGCAATCAGTCAGGGGCGGAACTAGCCGCTGCGGCTGCTACGGGGCCCCGCCACATCGGGGGCCCATTGCGCAGGCCCCCGGAGCTCACATAGTCTGCAGCATCCGGCGGCCGAGCAGGCCTCCCGGGTGCTGCAGCTGTTTGAGGTGTCCCGGGAAACAGGTGACGGGCTCAGCGTCCGCCAAGGCAAGTACTTCCGGGGCAGGGAGCATCTCTAACAAGCGCTCCTGTGCCGTGCCGGAAGTACAGGCTGGGGGCGGACGCTGAGCTCACTGGTACCTGTGCTGCCCGGGATAGGACGGGACGTGCGAGATTGCCGTCCCGGCAGCACAGTTACCAGTGAGCTCAGTGTCCGCCCCCAGCCTTGTACTTCCGGCACGGCACAGGAGCGCTTGTTAGAGATGCTCCCTGCCCCGGAAGTACTTGCCCTGGCGGACACTGAGCCACGCTGATCACGTCACCTGTGCCCAGGAGAAGACAGCCGACGGTGGAGTTAGGCGAGTTGTTTTTTTTTTTTTTATCTGCTTTGCAAAGGGGGATATTCAGGGGGTCATCTATGGGGGATATACAGGGGGCATCTATTGGGGATAATACAGGGGGGCATCAATGGGGGATATACAGGGGGCATCTATTGGGGATAATACAGGGGGGCATCTATGGGGGATATACAAGGGGGGCATCTATTGGGGATAATCCAGGGGGCATCTATGGGGATATACAGGGGCCATCTATGGGGGATAATACAGGGGGGGAGCATCTACGGGGGATAATACAGGTGGGCATCTATGGGGGATAATACAGGAGGAGCATCTATGGGAGATATACGGGGGGAAATCTATGGGGGATATACAGGGGGGCCATCTATGGGGGATATACAAGGGGGGCATCTATTGGGGATAATACAGGGGGCATCTATGGGGATATACAGGGGCCATCTATGGGGATATTACAGGGGGGGAGCATCTATGGGGGATTATACAGGGGGGCATCTATGGGGGATAATACAGGGGGGCATCTATGGGGGATAATACAGGGGGAGCTATTACAGGGGGGGAGCATCTATGGGGGATAATACAGGGGGGCATCTATGGGGGATAATACAGGGGGAGCATCTATGGGGGATATACAGGGGGGGCATCTATGGGGGATATACAAGGGGGAGCATCTATGGGAGATATACGGGGGGGAGGGGCCCCAATCAAAAGTTTGCTATGGGGCCCAGCCATTTCTAGTTACGCCCCTGCAATCAGTACCTGTTCAAACTAAACATTATTGCTCTGTGTAATAGAGACAATGATCAGCCGATGACAATGATTTAGGTTTGGACCTAAAATTGCCCACCGCGTATCGCCACATGTAATAGCGGCGTGGCTGGCGGCTTGGTATTGCCCAAACACCTGACACCTTAACTCTCCCGCACCCGTTCTTCTCTCCTGTGTTCCGAAGATTGCCATTCCCATCGGCAGTGTCTATACAGCCTGCTGACAGGCCACTCAGCCAATCACAGGCTGTGGCGGTCCCCAGACACTGCTGCCGCCGGGAACGGGAAGCTGCGGAGCACAGGAGAAAAGACCTGGAGCGGAGAGAGGTAAGGTATCAGATATCTGGTCAAGGGCTGTATGGACATAGTTAATGAAATCCATGCAGCCCTTACTGCCTGATTATTGGGCCGTCTAATGGTGCATTTAAACAGAGAGATTTATCTGACAGATCTCTGACGCCAAAGCCAGGAACAGACTGGGGGGAACAGGTCATAAAGGAAAGACTGAGATCTATCCTTTTTTCAAATCCATTCCTGGCTTTGGCTTAAAAAATCTGCCAGATAAATCTCTCTGTGTAAAGGCACCAATATAGTTCCAGTAAACGAGTGTCGATCTAGCATTGATTTACTGATCCATCCACCTGCCTTAGTTTAAGACCTGGAATGCACTGATGCCAAACCACTTCTGATGGAGAATGAGATTGTTGGAAGGGTAGCACAAATGGGCAGGGGACATCAAACATTTCTGATATAAACAGATATTTGGGTTTCAAAAATTGACACTTGGCCAGAGCTTGCCCTCTGTGCCTTAAAGCACTGTTGTTTAGCACTGCAGGCGTGTCATCGCCTACAACTCAATCTGCCAGGGCAATTGCCTTGGTCTCTCCACTATTTTACAGCCTTTTTGGGGCTTGACAGTTTGGGTCCCCATTGATTTTAATGGGATCTGGGTCCTCAAACAAACCTGAATTTCCAAGGGTCCACTCATTACTACTCACACCACCTTGGGCCAGACAAAGAAAAATATAAGCATATGACCCTGTGGGAAGTCAAGCATTGACCCTTAGGTGGAGTAGGCTAATAGTTGGGACAGTGATGAGTCAGTATCGTTAATTTTTTTTTTTTTTTGCAGAAATCAATAGTCCAGGCGATTTTAAAAAACTTTGTAATTGGGTTTATTAGGCATACATGCCATTATCTGCATTTAAAAAGACTTTTCCCAGGTCCCCTCCCCGCCCCCCTCTCCTTTCTGTCATCCACTGCTCAGAATCAGGAAATCTCAATCAGACGCATCCTGTCTGTGCTATGGAAAGGGGAGGGGGGAGGAGAGACGGGTGAGATAAGTCAGCAGCAGAGAGCAGAGAACACAGGATTACACAACAGCGAGCCCACTGAAAGCTCTATTCAGAGCACAGAGAGGTCAGTGGTGACATCAGAGGAGAGAGCCTGGTGATGTAGCTTTAAATTTACTCTTTGTTGTCCTGTTTTGGAGCCTCATCTTCTCTCCTCCATAGACAACAATGAAGACAGGGGGGGGGAGAGCTTCAAACTGCTTTTTCATGATAAAAATGCATTTTTTTCAGCTAATAAACCCAATTACAAAGTTTCTTAAAATCACCTGTACTATTGATTTCTGCAAAAAAATGTTTTAATGACAGTGACACTTTCAGTTATATCCTCAGTTTGTTATAACTAAGTAATACAATAATCAAATATTGTTTTTCAGCTTACATGTAGTAATTTTAAAGAAGAAACAGAATAAACAGCATGTGCAGTAATAAAGGCTCCCATAGATAATACTTGGTCACACAACCTTTAGCATTGATGGCAGCCTCCAAACATGGTACTTGGAACATGGTTAAAACCATGACCTCAGACTGTTCCAGGTTTGCCCTTAGGTCTTTGGATGTTTGACATGCTGTTTTTTCCACCATTGTCATCAACCTTCGAAGATATCTCTTGTCAATTTTCCTCTTTCCCTCACGTCTTGGAAGGTTCTCGATGGTTCCATCCTTGGCAAACTTCTTATTAACATAGCACACTACTGAAAATAGAATACCAAGGTCTTTGGGGATGGCCTTTGAAAGTCTTGTGTTTACTAATAATAGCAGTTCTGATGTCCTTGGACAGCTCCTTTGTCTTCACCATTGTGATAAAAGAAACAAGCCTAACATGTGGCTTTTTTAAACACTTAAAGTGACACTGTCACCCCCTATTTGCATTTTGACTGCTCTCCACAGGTGTAAAGGGTAAATGTTACAGTTTTTATTACTTATTTTATATCACAGCTTATGGTGCTTGTTCTAGTAAAAAGTCCTTTTTATCACCTGTGGATATATGTGGGCGAGCCCACGCAGCCTTTGTGCCACATCGCTCTGCCCCTAGCGCCACTTAGCCCCACCCCACCCGTGACGTCATTGCCGCATAGGCCCCACCCCCTCAGCGACCATTGGTGTGGGACAATTTAGGGGGGAGGGGCCTAGAGCTTTAGGCTGGCCCTTCCAAGGGCTGCTGAGGGGGTGAGGCCAATGCGGCAATGACGTCACGGGTGGGGCGGGGCTAAGTGGCGCTAGGGGCGGAGTGATGTGGCACAAAGGCCACGAGGCCCCACCCACATATACCAATCCACAGGTGATAAAAACGACTTGAGGTGTAATATATAATAAGTAATGAAAGCTGTAACATTTACCCTTTACACCTGTGGAGAGCAATCAAAATGCAAAAAGGGGGTGACAGTGTGACTTTTAAGTCATGTCACATGGTCATGAACAATTTATCACAGGTGATTCTCATTTGTGATTTAACCCAGGTGAATCAAAATGTGTTTCTATACTAATTCCACTCTAAAGGGTGCCAATACCAGTGTCATCTAACACAAAAGAGAAAAAACATAAGTTTGACATACTAAGTATGTCAAAAATATATTTTATTGAAAAAAAAAAAAAAATCAAAACAATTACAAAAAACACTAGACATAATTTAAAACACTTAAAATACCCATCCTGGGTAAACCAATACTGGGCTAATTGGAAAGTGGATGACTATCTGATTGTCTGATAAAATTCTTTTTTTTGCCCACTGTCGTGGTGGTGGGAGGGTCTTGGTGGGGGGATGAGGGGTAAAAATGTATATGTAATATAATGCATTATGATGGAGTTGTTTTCTTTTTATACATGAAAAGAATAAGATTTAAAAAAAAAACACCTTGTGTGAACATAGCATTTTTTGCTGTGCAATACCAGTGTCACATCTAGCGTTAGTTTTTTTTTTTGTTTTTTTTTTATCCCATTTGTGTTTGTTTTCTTAAATTGTTAATCATTTGCTCTTTTGTATTTAACACGAGTGCTCCAAACTTTATTCGTTTCAGGAGATAGTCCACATGTACTTAAACTTCATGGGTGCCAATAATGATGAGGAGGACCAGTATCTCTGGACTGCACAGCATACAAAAAGGGTGTGGGCGAAGATCCCTGGTTAGGGTGCCTTTACACAGAGAGATTTATCTGCCAGATTTTTGAAGCCAAGAACAGACTATAAACAGAGAACAGGTCATAAAGGAAAGACTGAGATTTCTCCTCTTTTCAAGTACATTCCTGGCTTTGGTTTAAAAAATCTGTCAAAATAATCTCTTTGTGTAAACAATCAGGGGATTGAAGGGCAACTCCATTGAACACCTGTATGCTGCGTTTACACGGAACGATAATTCGCCCGATAGTACGATTAACGATGTCGGAGTAACAATTTATTTTCATAAAGATCAGCGTTTAGACGGTACGATATATCGTTTTGCGATTGCTTAAGCCTATCTCGCACATAGGAAAAATCGGTGAACGACTGTTTACACGGAACGATATGCAAATTTTTTGCAAACGACTATTTTAGAACATGTAAGATCAAAACGATCGATTTCTCGTTCGTCGTTTGATCGTGTGCAGCGTTTACACGTATGATTATCGTTCGAATTTGATCGTTATTGTGCGAATTCGCACAATAATCGTTCCGTGTAAACGCAGCATCAGAGTGTTCAATGAATCGTTAATGCGATAGTTTTTAAGCCCATCTTTTACATAGGGTGGATCTTTGAAAGACTGTTTACACAAAACTATCTGCGAATTTTTAGCGAACGATGAACGACGATTTGAGAACATGTTGAAAGAACAAAATGAACGATTATCGCTCAAATGCGATCGTT